>NC_134376.1:11750000-12451000 GCF_035582795.1 Mycteria americana
TGAGATTTCATTTTCAGATACACTGAGTACTTGCACCTTTCATTGAGTAATTGAGACCTGGGCTGCCAGCAAATTCAAAAGTCATGACCAGTAATGACTCCAGTGAATGAGAGAGCTAGACTAGAAGCAATTCTTTGATCTGGTGCGTATTTTTAGGTGTCTACTCCTGAAGAGCCCTGGGTGTTTGGGTCATGAGTTTGTATTGAAACTCATAGGCACAGAAAAAATGCATAGGAGTCCAGCAGGGCTAGAGCTAGGTGAAAAAATCAAGGCTTTAATTGCAGTACCTTTTCCAAAATTATGCAGAAAATTTGTGATTGACTGCCACCTCATCCTGAACTATCTAAGAACTTTCTGACTTAAATCTTCTTTATACATGTTGAGTTCTGTGTAGGGGCATATCCAGAATTATTCCAGTCAGAACTGGATAGCATTTACCTACTATCTGAAGTTTATGATTCCTGCTGCTCATTAAGACCTGTCCAGTCACAAATGGAAGGAAATTAGGCATATAAATACATTTGAAGAAACTATTTAGTATATATATACACACACATATATGTGTGTGTGTTTTTAGAGTACTACAGGCTTTGGGTGTATACTATTGGACTTGGTCTAAGACAAAAATCTAGATTTAAGAGCTTTTAATTCATATCTATATCTAAAATTTGGTTTTGTTGGACTTTTCTTATTTTTAAACAAACAGATTTTCCACTAATGTACAAGCAAAAGCAACAATCTGCCAGAAGAAGCAGTATTTAGTTTATGCATCTGTATGCATGACTCTCAGATTCCTTTCTCCTTCTTTGCTGATAAATGACATTTTATTAGAAAAAAAATAAAAACCCAGATGATCATTAACCACAGTTGCTATTTCTGCCAAAAAAATCAAAGAAGCAGCAATCCTTCAAGTATTAAAATTCAATAAACAATCAGAGCACTTAGATGTTTTTTCAGCTAGGCACACAACAAGGACATTCTTGTTTTACTGTTACATTGGTTAACTCAAAATGCATTGCAAACATACTGGGCAAATCCCTTTGTTTCCTTGCTCAAAGTAGAAAATTATTTTTCAGACTGGAAAAACTCATTGTTACATTACAGGTGACATGCAAACAATTCGGGTTTTTTGAAAAAATACTTCCTTTTTCTTCCTTTCTTGTATAAAGAGAATTCATCCACTTTCACAAAAGGGGAAATTTTTTTTTTGGTTACCTAAAGTTTAGCAGGCAGGCTCTTTGCACCTCACTTGTTTAACCAAATATATTTTTGAGAAGCACATGTACATCACCATTCTGACAGGATATAACAAACCGGACATAAAGAAACAACAACATCAGATTACTCTGAGAAAAAAAAGTCTCAGTGATTACAAAAAAACTGTGAAAGAGGAAACATTGTCATACCACTTTGCAAAGTTGTAGCTTCTGCTACAGGGTGAGGTTTGACACCACAGAACCTGTCCTCTGTGTAAGTGGAAACTGTAGTTATACATCAATCAGGCAAGTAAACCTTCTTGTTGATTGGCCTTCACAGGTCCCAGGCTACAACTACTCTCTCCTCAAAATACAGCCTTACTGATAGATTGCATCAGCAGTTGAGAGAATCTTTGCTGCCTTAGAGAATGATTTATGTCCCCTAAAACCTCATAGAAGTCTTCCTACTCATTAGTATTCACTCATGTTGTGTGCCAGGTTTTGCATGAGAAATAGATCTTAAAATTGACTTTAGCATCTGTGATGTCACTAATATAGCAGTCACTGAACTTCCTGAAACAGGATGACTATGAAGGATGCATCTATTTTGCCACAGATTTCTATAAAACAAAACGTTTTTCAGTAATTAAAGCTGGAGATGAACAAAGAAGGTACTCTGGGAAAACCACAGATTAATTTAAGCATAAATGACCCATTCAAGTTTGTTTTTCACTCAAGTAATGACTAAAGAAAATTAGTTCAGAGACTGATGAAGGATGCTGAATAGGTAATTATTGCTATTACAAACCTCTTAGTTTAATTTGTAGGAAATATGATTTGAAAATTAAATAGTACTTGATTTTTAAGGTTTCAGTGTGGACTCTCTTTTGGCTCTGTCTAGCACTTTTGTTTCTCAGAATTTCAAGGACCTTTCCTTTTCCATTAATGATAGTAGTAGATAACCAGAAGGATCCATTTTTCAACCGTATTATCTCAGCAATAAATTACATTTTCCACTTCTCTCAGGTTCCTGGTCTAAAGATCTGTAGGTGTTTTACAGGCCTTGGGTAAAAAGAGATAAAGATCAAATCTGGACACAGGTAGAGGCACACAGAGGCTGATTTATGAGTGAAGACATAACATGCACCACAAAGCTTCTACTTTCAAAATTAATAATAGATGAGGACAAGACTGCATGCCCTACAAGGCAAAAGTAATCCACCTGTTTTGTACTAGCCCTTCACTTCAACTACTCTCCTCCTTCACTGTGTTTGCAATGATTTTTTTCAGATTTCTTCCAGTGGTACTTATAACAACTAAGTCAATGACAGCAAACACTGTGTGTATTCCCATAGTGATGGTGTTCTAATTTTTTAACCCTCCAATATTTTTCAAATCTCTGTTACAAATGTAACAGAGTCCAATGTCCAAATATAAAAAAAGTCAGACTTTAATTGATGATAGAAAAGTGGTATTCCTGCTTTTTTAATTTCTTCTGGTTTTTAAAACAATGGAGAACTAAAATTTTATGTGTGGAAATATTGCTTGGTCTTATTGATACATTCCTACATTTGCTGAAGGATGATCACAATAAAGATACGTCCCCTGTACTGCAGGCAAAATAAAGAAATTAACTAAAGTGCCTCTTCTCCAGATGACTTGGAACCATTAAAGATAATTTTGATGTTTGCCAGTTGGTTGCAGGCATATGCAGTAGAGAATGAGAAAAGTGCTACATTCAATGCTTAGCAAATTTACTCTGTGGCAAATTTACTCAGTGACCTTGCAAAATGAACTGCTCCATCCATTTTTACTTCAGACATTCTAGCTTTGAAATCAGATAAAAGTAAGACCCTACTACTATGAAGCCTTGTCAGGCTTGTTCAACAAGCATGGTGCAGTCGTTGAATGCTGTTGTTCAAGATGGGGTCTGAGACTGGGAAAATTACACAATGCCAATCCAAAGAAGTAGAGAGACTGAGGGCCATTAGCCTATAGGGATGCACTCAAGAAGCAGAGATGTAACGAACCGTGTTTAACCATGGCATATTGACAACACCCATTCGACAACAGACTGGCTACAAACCTATGGTCTTGAACTTATGCAATGGTCTTGCTTTATAGACCAAGCTACTGGAATGAATGATAAAGCAGGAACATCCTAAAAATACTGAAGCACAATTAACATTTTTGTTGAACACAGTGGAATGGATTCATCAACCATAACAATTTTTTGAATAATTAACTGTGCTGAATTTTTCATAAAAAAAGCACAACATTCATACGGTGTAATTATTACAGTGTGAAACACGTTTGAATTAGAACAAGATAACTTTGTCATTGGGCAGGTAAATTCATAGTGTCAGGAAATGTTCTCCTCCCCAGGTTCTAGGAATTATGTGCCTAACATTCTCTTGCAGCACACAGTACAAGCTACTATTAATAATATATCTACAGCTGAACATAAGGTATGGAGGGAGTATTTAAAATGTTTAATTATTCAAATGAAGGAATTAATTGACTGTGCCTTTTTTGCAGTTCCACAATATTTCTAAACATTAGAAGAGCTCAGCATGCTAGAAAGAACATAATAAGTGCCTAGGAGGAAAGAAAAACTAAAATAAGTGGAAACTGAAAACTTTCCTAATAACTGAAGCTATGGCAAACACACTGTATATGCTGTCATTTGGAGTTACATGCATAAATCAAAAACATGATACATTCCTATGTATTTGGGCTTCTGAATGGAAAGAGAGAAGATAAATATGAGCTTATCATTCCTAGTAGAGTGTAGGCTGGTGGTGTTTGCCTATTAACAACCTATCCAAGGCTCTCGCAGAGGTGGCAAGATTGCCAGTTGATGTTGGTATTTACCAATTAACTTTATGATCAAGAAAATATAAATTTACTTTTACTGTCTTTTAATTAAATCTGTAGCACACACGAGTTCACAGTAAGATGGGTGGTTATGCATGTGTCTCTTCCCTATAAATCTTTTTTTATTTTAGTATCTTGTCATGAATGGAAGAAATATTTTCAGAGAAAAGGTACATCACATTCAACTGCTAATAAATGAAGTACCAGGCTTTGATCTTTGGTGTTTAGGCTTAGCTTTCAAGGGGTGTCTCCTTACTCCCCTGTCATGATGAGTTCCATAACTCAAAATGTTTTCAGAGAATGCAGTGACCTTTTGAGTTGCAGATACCATAGGAATTCTATTGTACTCCAGTGAAAACCTTGAAGAAAGGCCTTGAATGTGGACAAGTAATCACTGATTGGAGAGCCAGTGGAGTATATCTAGTGTTGGTATAGTACTCATACTTCTCCTACCACTTCAGTTTTGAAGAGCAAAGTGAAGTCCAAATGATTCACATTTAGGCTTTCTGTGACAATTGTAAGCAAGACGATGTTCTGCTCACCAAAGAACCTCTTATTTCTTTTTCTGTCGTTCCTCATATTAATCTGAAGTAGCTTCTTCATCTCTTATTAATGGTTTCCGTTAAGTAAACTCAACAAAAACAACAGAAAGAAACCAGGAACAAGTTCTTCTTATGCTGAGAAGATGAAAGTAGGATTCAGAGTCCAGATTCTTGAGTTGATTACGAAGAGGCACCTGCTTGCTGACTTCTGCTAGCTATTTAACCTCCATAGAAGAGCACTGGGTGAGACAGACCTCTGTGATCAGCAATTCATTGTTGGTTGTCATGTTTTCCACTCAGTATGCAGACTTTAAGGTTCATCTGTCTGAGGCATCTAACTCTCTATATTTCCTACAGAGAGAGCTTATGTATCTGAGTCTGCATTTGAGATTCTTCTCTGAAAGGCATTATGGAAAAACAGTTTAAAGTCAGGCATTTGGAACAGAGTAACTGGCTTTGGGGAAAAAGCATATCTATGTGTATACGATATATATACACACACAAAATATGTGTATAGTATATAAAAAGTGTGATTGATGAATCTGATTCAGTGGATGAAGATCTTGATGTACTATGCCTATTTGACATACAAAATGTCATGTAATACTGTATCAACAAGCTGCGCTTCACTACAATATTTACTTCTGTATATGACAAATTCCTGATTCCTGATTCCAAAATGACAATACCTTTTTACCTTCATCAGTTCTCAAGGAATTCTAACCTAGTCTCATCTGCCACCATATTGCTTGATTATTTCTGTGAAAAGTATTAAAGAATTCTGAATTGGTGAGAATTTGCCAGTGCTGAACTTTTGGCAAAATAGCATTCATTATTATACTTCCAAGCTTACCTAGATGGAGATCATCACGTTCCTTGCTGGAACAGGCTGATGGGAAAGCAACTATTCTGTTTGCCTCTCTAGAAATCTTCAAGGCTGATTTGGCTCAAAAGAAGGTCAAACTTAACTGGAAACCAGGCTGATTTGCATCTTTATTTTGAGGCAAGCTATAGTCAAAGTTTAAATATTGTTAAATGTAAAATGTGTAGTCATAGAAACAAGTTATTTATGCAAGTCAGCATATTTTCATTCATCTAGCAAGAAGGAGGAGGAATCTGTGCAGAAAATCAACATAAAGACTGTGCACTTTTGTCTGCCCTAAGCCTTCTTTTGAGAATTTATTTGGGACTGAACTGACTGTTTGTATAAGGCTAAATTTCTTTCCCAGTGCAGGTTTTGTAAGCCAGTATTGCTAAACTGTAGTAGGGATTCTCCCACTGTGCATTTTAAGGCATTGAGAGATCTGTACATGGTCCGTTCATGCACTTGATATGCTACAATACTTGAAGTTCATCTACCATAAATAAGGATGGGAAGCTTGTCTAGGAACAGGCTGGGAAGCCCTGACCTGAAGAAGCATCTGTTACCTTGCTGTCAGCCAGAAATAATGATATCATAAACAGACTGGTACTAGAATTTCCAGTCTTTCCTCTTGGCTTCCAAAGCCAGAAGAAATCTGTGTAGTTCTGGCATTGCACTCTATTTTTCCGCTTCAGCTCCTCGTTGGGCAAACAGGCACCCTTTGTCTTAATAAAAAGAGTGATCAATTTTTTACTAACAACCAGCAGAGAATACTTGCTTTTAAGGCTTCTGCCAGGTTTGCTTAATTGGACTCTGGATGAAAAAAGCTAGCATAAGGCTATGCTACTAGTCTCAAAGCTGATTTTCACACTTTAGCACTAATTTGCCTTTGGATAAACTTTGGTTAATAAGATTTCTGCAACTCAAGCAAATAAAGAGTGAAATTCACCCTGGCTGAAAGGAACCCTGGTCCCATTTAGATCCATTAGAATTTCATCTACTAATATTCTCCCAGTACTTACTACTTCATCCAGCTTTTGAAGTATAATTGTTTTGGAAGCATCCAGGTATGTACACAGATGAAGTATTTCAGTAGCTAAAATCCATTCAAAATTAATTTCTCAATGAAAAATGTTTTACACTTAACTCCTAATATACTGAATAAAAGATTTATAAACCTTGGAGACTAGCATCTGATTTCCCTGCAACAGCAGTTCTTCCACTTACTCCTGAGAATACCTTGTTCTACTTCTGCAGGTGAAAGATTAACACCTTGTCCATACCCACTCAGACTTTGACTTATAATGATGCTGCCAGCAAGGACACAAACTAGTGTAAAGTGCAATGGCATTCTTGTACAATGCAGCTGTTAAGAATTTGGAAATTAAAAATAGCAGTCCTTACTATTTGAAACTTAGAGTTGAATAAATATCTTGAGAAAGGTTTTGTGAACCAATGATATTGCTATTATTTTTCACACTTTTCTTTTCTTGAAGAAAAGAGAATTGCAATCTTTCTGGGTTCTTACATAGCCTAGTCTAGCAAGTATTTATCTCATCTTCTAAAAAAAAAAAACCAACCCAAACCCCCTCATCCTTGTATAAATCCTATGTAAATAGAAAAAGTGTAAGGTAGAAGTTAACTTAGAGGACTCTCTGAGCTTCTGAACAATAAGTCTCACCTGAACAAACATAATAATACCATTCTGGGTAAAACTTGCCTAAGATGACTGAGCAGACAGATAGGTATATATTTTTTTGCCAAGAAGGAGAACTCACATTTATTTATTTATCAGCTAGGGTTTTAGAGGAGTTTTTTATCAACAGAATAATATACCATATGGGTGTCATTTCTGAAAACATCGTGCACCTCTCTCATACAGTCTAGACTAAATCAAAGTAAAGAGAGCATTTTGCTGTTTCTGCAAGTAAATTCATGAAGACCAACAAGGCTCAACAGATTTTTAGGACAAAATCATAAACTTGTTGTGGTGAGCACCATGATGTGTGGGGGAGGAGGGAGAAGTGCCAGCTGGATCCATCACCTATCTTGGCAATTATACTGTGTTCATCACCATGGTATCAGAACACCTTTACAAGCTCTCAGAGTAATAACAGTAAGGGATCTGTAGTTTCTCCTCATGTCCTAGGAGGGATGGCTTTGTTATTCTCATTATTATTATTGTGGAACAGGTAGGTGAAAATAAGGGATTTTACATTTTATTCTTAAGGAGCTGAGATTTGTAATTGTTCCAATATCCTCAGGGAATTAATTCCACAGCTGTATGTCAGCTGCCAAGAAAATTTTATCTGTTCATGGTATAGAGATGACTCTTCTCTTGTCCCAGAGGAATGCAACTGTAGTGAAAGGTCATGAAGTCAGCGAGAAGTAGCCTTCATCCTCTTACACTGTCAGGGCACAGAAAAGTTGCTTAGGATGGGTGTAGGCAGGAAGGTAGAAACAAGGATTGTTGAATACGCTGCTGATTTTTATTGGCTTCCCTAGGCGTGCGGGCAGCTTCCCTCAGCATATGTGCTAGAGAGCTGTCCTTATCACTCTGCCAGCAGACCATGCCTCCCTTGGGCTTCAATGTACTGATGGACACAGAGACCAGAGCTCTGAATACATTTTGAGCAATATATAGCTATCTGCACTGGAGCTTAAGGGTGCACTGTATGCGAAAATATTATTTCCTTAAATATTTCTACATTGTCTCATATAATAGGCATCAGAATGTGGCCCTTATCTTTGTTATTTTTGTCTTTAACTTCTTCTGTATGTTTTTTCTGAGTCCTTTAATGTTAAATTTTGGTTTTGCTTTCATTATGAATAACACTAACATTATAAAATGACCCCATTGAAACAAATGGAATTTTATGTCCTATAAAGAACATCTCAATGAGAATAAACGTATTAAATCTTGATCCTTAGAGTGGAGTCTTCACTCCATTGAATTTAATGGTAATATTCCTGTTAACACAAATGAGTCAAGACTTTGTCCTTTGCATACAGCTGTCAATGAGTAATTAATGATAACCAACAGACCTAATACTAAAAAAACCCCTTTGCAATGAGATGAAAAGACTGAAAACTGGACCCAGGTTCAGGCTTTGCATGGAGGATTTATTTCTGATCTTGCTGTGCAAGTGTTTTTTTTAACTTGAGCTAAACATTATGACAGAAACAAGTGAGATAATTGGGTATTATGAAATATCTGCTCTTTTTCACTTATGGTCATTTTGTGTGTTGAAATATTTGCATTGTTTATGTACAAAAGCAATCCTATTGTTCAGCCATCTAAATTATCTGTTTCTTCGTCATATTATCAAGGCTCACTTCAACTGTTCTACTTTGCATAAAAATTACATGCAATTTCCTTTTTAATTTTGTTATTTTTTCTTTTTAAAGAAGAACAATCACTATATTCACAGGGAAAATCATATTTAAGACTTCAAGGTGTATATAAATTACAAAATTGACTTTAAAGAGGCCAGCTTTCTGTCAGGTGTGTGGGAGTGAATGACAGACTAATTCCCACACACACCAAAGAAAATTGTGAGTTGTCCTTTTACCAAGTATTCAGTTACAACTGGCCCTATATATATATTATTTCCATCTTATACAGAAGTATTCCTTTTGCAGCTTCTTTACATTTTACTCTAATGTTGCTTGCCTATATAAATACACAGATCAAAGAATCCATTCTGAAAAATGTACTCTCAGGTGCCAGCATTTTGTATTAAAAATGTGTTTAACCTTATTGTACTCTGCAGTAATCTCCTATATATGTGTTAGGGAGCAGATATCCTAAATATGTTATTAACATTAGATTATATTTAGCAGGTTAGAGATAATCTGCTGATTTAAGTAAACACTACAACAAAAAGATACCACTATAAACTGCTGTCAGCATCTTTTTGCACCACTTCTCAAGACTCCCTAATGTGCATTTTACATTACAGTTAAAATCCTTTTATTTGTCCTGTTATTTATCCAGCTGTGGGATCACTGCACTTTCACAATAATAAAAAAACCTCTAGACAAATATATGCTACAAAACCACAAGAAAAAGAAAAGAATGATTATCAAAAATGTTCTGCTACATATTATTTACTTTAAGCATTTACTTTTCAGTTTACTATTGAAATGATGCAAAGAGCAAGGAGACTGGGTTGATGCCTTTTCATTCAAGGTAGGTATAACAGAATACTTAGATAGGTGTACCAGATAGATATTCCATATATGTAGGTAAAACAGAGTTGCACTGTGCTGAGAAATATCAATGACAAATCCTGTTAACATTATCAGAATGCTCTCTAGAAAGAAAACATAAGAAATGGCATTTACTTTTCCACCTTGAGATCTTCATAGTTTTTTGACCAACCTGTCAGTATACCTGGTTGATAGATTATTTCTTCTCACTGGCTATCATGCTAGAGGACAGAGAAGCAAATCCCTTTGGAGCCAGCTTTAGTACTGCTCTTTACATTGGCTGTCAAGTGGAGTCAAGAAGGGACAGTTGTTACCATCTGCCTAAAAGCGTGGTCTGGAACCTGTAGATGCATTTGTGCATGTCAACAATTTTCCAACATATGTGCCTAAATTTAGTCTCTGAATTCATTATTCGGCTTTCAAATATGTGACCTGGTTTTCAGAAGTACTGACCACTCAGACATCTGGTGATTTCAGTGTAAGCTGTGATTATTCAGCATCTCTTGAACAAAATCACCCAGTGCAGTTTTCATTTTAAATCAGTGGAAAGACAGTTGTTGAATTTAGTAGATACTGAGTTGGCCTGTGGATATTTAACCTTTGGCAAGCACATTTGACACTCTTGGCCAGGCATGGTAATCACATAAGTGAATCTGATAGCCACATGAAAACTGCAGTGTCATATAATCAAAAATGTATCACAGAACTCAGACCATTATTACTTTCTCTGTACCTCTTATTTCATCTGTCTTGTGACTTACCATTTTAAAATCCTGAGCATCTTTTAACAGCATCCTTTAAAAATGGAACTGTCAGAGAAATTTTCTTCTTCATAAATCTGAAAGTTCCTACATCTATATATTATTACTGTATGTAAGATACAAAATACATCAAGCCTCGGATGGGCATGTTGTGACAATGATATGGAGAGACATCATTAAAGCTTATTATCAGGGAAGCACACTAAAAAGGTCTAATGTTCAGTAAAAACTTTTGACTTTGGTTGCTTGACAGTACATTTTTGAAGACGTGCAAAATATATGGTGGCTAAAATCTTTTGTTAGTTAAGTAATAGAGCAACTTTACATTTCTGTGAAGAGCAAGTTCTTCACTTCTGGGAGCTGAGGTTTACAGCTCACTTCTATAGCTCTTGATGGTTAATAGTGCTAAACCTGACAGACTATAACTGGCTCACTAATTTGACTTCTTCCTGTTCTGGCTTCCATCCATGGATGTTCCAGGCCTGGAGAATGAGCATTCTAGACTACAACTTGTCTACCTCTTAATCTCAGTTACTGAGGAGTTTTTAGAAGAGGTATTGGTTAGATCAGCTGCTCAGCTATTCTAACACATGCCGGAGTCAGACAGCAGAGGATTAGAAAATTTTCTCTGCTATGTGTCTTCTTCTATGTCTAAGCACAGCTTCTCTATGCTCAGGCACAGTATACAGCCTATTATACTGACTTTAACCTTGAAAATTTTTAATGCTATTTTAGGTCTGTTTAGAAAGGCTTCCTCTCTGCCTTGAAATGTTGAACTCATGGGAACAAAGGTGGTTGGAAGGATGTTTTCAGTTGGAAGGATACAAAAGCAGTTCCAATTTTTTTGATCCTCTGTAGCCTTTCTTTTCTTTTTTGTTAACAACACATAAAGATTTTATTGGCATGAGTTTGGAATCATCTGTAGAGCCTTCTTTGTCAGTTGCAGTAATCCTCAGACACCTGGCCAATCATTCCAGATCTAAATTCCATGGCAATCTAATTTATAACAAGCAGAAACAGACCTTGTTCACAGGTACTTGCAATACTGTTACAATTCAAAAGTAACATCAGTTTTGCCAAAGAGAGAAACTGACTGGCAGTTTTCCTTGTTCAGAATCAGAGGACTGGCTGTGCAACAGGCAAACCTGAGGGCACAACTCATTTTTCAGCTATACTGCTGAAAGCTGCTTTAGACATTTTGGCACTTCTTTTCCACTGCTGTATACTGAAGATGTTTACAGTATACATGTGTTTCCTCTTGTATATTTGCAAGTGCTCCATTTACCTTCTGAAGTTACCTGATTTTTTCTGAATTTCCTTTGAATTAAACTGAAGCTACAAGAACTCTCAGAATTTCGTTAAGTCCACTCCGAATGTGAATGCTGTTACTGCCTGCTTCAACCTCAACTCATGCAATTACTACAGTTTTGGGTCTACAAGAAGACTGAAGAGAAAAATATTAGGTGATAAAGGTAATTTCTACATTGTAGAATTGCAGTAAATTATCTTCCTCTTCAGTGAGCCATGAAAACAAGTGTCTCATGCATTCTCATTCATGAAGCACCTCCTGGCCCATTAAGATCTCTTGATGGTGATCCCTTTGCTATGTGCAGTGTATTTTTTTCAGACTTTATGACAATAACTAAAAAATGCTCAATGTTTGTAAGATGTTCTAGTTAAAGTTCTGTGAATTCATGAAATTATAAGAACAAGCTCGTTCTGTCCCAGTCTGTATGTGCATCTTTTTAATGAAAAGAGAAAGGTTAGTTTAAAAGATGTGTGCTCAATAATTATAAAATAAGTATATTTAGTGTCAACACACTGCAGGCTGGGATTTCACACGTTGCTGCACTGATATGATACTTATGATTGCAGTTATTGGGTAAAAGAACAAAGGCTTATGAAGTGTTAGCTGTATAACTAAAAGAAAGGTCTAGAACCAATTGTGTTTTAACCATCCAGCAAACCTAATACCAGTGGGAAAGCATACTCCTCACAGAGGAATGACAAAACCTAGTAGAAGCAAATGGGTCTGTCTGATGTGTGCTGATTCAAGAATGTAGAGGTGTTCAAAACAAACTTCTGTGTTGTGTCACTCAGGGCTGTTTACAACATTTGTAAGTGATGGGACTGTTTTCAGTATCTATAAACCTCATGTTGCTTGTAGACTCCTTGTTAAACACATTTTGCTTCTTCAACTCATGTCTGCTAAGGTATTTCTTGCATGTCTCAAGCTACCTTATTGCTCCACAGCAGATATCTTCTAACATTTAACTGTACTTTTAAAGACTAGTGATTGCAAACATGCTGCCAGTTGGCCTACTATAGTGTAATCATCACCTTTTTTGTTTTCCAGCTGCAATACATTTTGTATCTATACATCCAAACATCCCATTACAGTATGAAATAACTATCAAGGAAACAGACATTGACTGCTTCATTCCAGTTCTGACATTACATTTCTTATCACAAAATACCTTTCACATCAGTATTGCCTGACATCAGGCTTGTCTAGCTGCTTTTTTGACAGATTTTCATGGCTCTGGAATGTCTGCTAATAATGATTGAGCTATATGGCATTGCTTGGGAATTAATGATTGGCTAGAAAGCTCCATTGACTCAGTGCTCAGCAAAGGACTATTCTCTCTAGCAGGTAATCAGTCCCTGGGAAATACTCAGAAGTTGCATCAATATTGTTATTATAAGCAAAAATGAAATACAGAATTTGGAACATGATAATTGCAATTGCTCTATGTGTTCTAATTGTTCTATATTCTTCAGATTTATTGCCACATCAACATTCAGGTTAACTCATTAACTTTCTCTCCTAATTTTACTCTTTTTCAAACTCTCTTATTTACATAAAAAACCCTGCAAGAATCAGTTCTAAGAGTATTACAATTAAACACGGAATTGAACATGTATAATGCACACATACATATATAGAGTATGAGTGTGTATGCATTTATATAACTTCCACTGAGACATGGCTATACATTGCTACAGGATTAACCAGAAAAAAAAAAGCCTATTTTCTAGCTTAGTTGAACCTCAAGCATTGCCATTGATCCACATATGAAAGTCTCAGTGAAAACAAGTGAAAGAAATAAGAGGAAAATATGACAGGAATACTTAATTTTGTATAAGGCCTGTGCCTAAAATAAAGTATTTCACTTAACTAAATGGCTATGTGCTTGAATAAAGACAACTGTAGGTTCTAGTTGAACATTCATCTTCTCAATTGTTTCAGAGGCAAAATACATTCCTTATGGGATAAAACTGTAGAAAAGTAGGTAATTATTACTTACCTTAAAGCAATGTCAAAAAGAGAAGTCTTGAAAGTGGAGGGCGATGGTGCTAAACTGGGAAATCTTTCATGTTTCTCAACTTGATAAAGACAACTGAAATAAATTAGAAATTTATTGACTGACTTCATTGAGAAAAGCTTTATAAAATCACATGATGAGTCAAGATGTGCCTCAGTACTGTGTGTAATACCCATTTCTCTCAACTAGTTTTCTTGTTTCCATTATACTTAATGGTTTTATATTTTGATCATGCAGGTGTTCTTACAACTACATGCTATGAAGCCATTAAAACACACTGCCACAGGTCTAGTAAAAAGGGCTTGTGCCCTAGTCTAGAACAACTCTAGTTCATTATTAGAACTCTAAGACATGGTACAGCTAAAATAACTTCACTACTAATACGACTAACAGGCACAGAGAGCATAACAACTAGAGTAACTTATGATTAATTAGGGTACCATGATTTACGGGTTCTGGGTTCTATAAGTCTGATCCAAAGTCTTATGGTGCCATAGGAAACATTTTTTTTTTCAAGGAGCTTTAATCACCCTTCTGCTTTCCCTGGTTCTGGGCTCTCATTCCAAGCACATGCCACTTAGGGTCAGATTCTGATCGCATGGACCTGAATCCTGCAAATGTTAGATTCTAGCCTAAATCCTTTGGGCTTTTTTGCTATAGCGGAATTCTCAAGGAAAACCCCAGGAACTCAGTGAAACAAGAAACTTGTACCATAGTTAGTCAGGATTAATAGCCCATAAAATAAATCATTTTTTGATGTTATTATTTCTCCACATGTATAGCACTAATCATGCAAAATATTTAAGCAGCTTTTTAGCCGTCAGATCAACAGGGAAACTTGCATAATCTTAAGTGCCTGGCAGGACTGGACCTTAAATGTCTCTAGATGCAAGAATAAGTATGGAACAGATTCATTTTTTGCAGTATTTTCAGCACAAACTGCATCACAAAGTGTTAAATAATAAATAATAGCAGAGAGAAGTATACACAAGGGAGGAATGATATGATTTCAGAGGAGACTTGAAAGGGGATGTTGATGAGGTGGAGGTTTTAAGAATTAAATATTAAAAACCAAAAAGGCTGGTTTTGGCTGGGACTGATTGTTTTTCTCTGCTGAGAAATAAAGGGGCTTTCTAACCTACCTCCTGGACAAGGATGCAAGGCTTACTGTCAAACCGTTCAGTGGAATCATCACTGTACTTAGAGTCTATTTTTAAGAGAAGGCAAAGGATCACAATTAGCTAACTACAGCCCTCTCCAATTCCAAACGTCTGCTTTGTCCTCTGCCTCACCTTTCTGTTTATTTACCGCTTAACAACTCCACACGGAGTTGGCCGAAGTTCCTGAAGCACGGCAGCAATATAGCCCCCTCGCAAGAGCAGGTGGGAGAGGAAGGGTGACGTGCCATTGCAGAGCCCCAGCACACCAGCCCCTCTTCCCCAGGGACACCAGTAGCCAGCAAGGCCGCAGCGAGGCTATCACAGCCATGCCCCCGAGGAAAAGGGAAGCGGCTTTAAGCATCAGCCCACACCGTTAAATCATGCCATAATGGGCTTATTTCCTACATTTGGTGGCAGCATAGTATTCAGGATAATATTATCGTTACTTGTGCAGGTTACTGCCAAACCGAAAGACGGAGATGAGAGAGTTAAATAAAAGGGATGGGGAGTGAATCACTAAAAAGTCTTTCCCAGAGTCAGTTCTCTGTTTGGGGGAAGTTATTTTAATTTTGTGTCTCGCAAACGACCCGCAGCCTCGCTGTGTCCTCTGGAGCCAGCCTGACTGACATTATAACAAGATTTTTAAATAAATCATGTGCAGGGGCAGCTCATGTTTAGCAGACATAAACGTAGCCCCGCTCTGAAGCGCGCAGCACAAGTAACGCTGTACCTGTGCACAGCGCGCCGGGGTGAGGGCAGCGCCCGCTCACGCCCATGGCTTAGCGGAGGTACGGCCCCATGGACACCGCTCCGCCAGGACCTGCCTTTGCCTCACAGGTAAGTGAATCTCCGGAGAGCGCTAGCCTGTGAGGGGAGCAGTCACCGGCAGAAGGAGCGCTCTACTTATCGGCAGAGCGGCGCCCTGCTTTCCTCCCTCGGGGCTGCCACCGGCTCCCCCGAGACGCCCACCTCGGCCTGGAGCCCGCGGCGTGGCCGTGTGGGGTTGAGGCTGCCCGGCGCCCCCGCTTCGTCTCCCCCGCCCTGGCCGGGCGCCCGGGCGGGCGCGCGCTGGCCGTTACCCCCCTCAGCGCGGCGGGAGGGGCGAGGGGGGAGGGGACGAGGAGGCGCTCCCGCGCTTTTGGAGACGCACCTGTGGGGAGCGCCCGCCTGGGCGGGAAGTGTCTTATGTAAGGGATGGCGGGGAGCGGGGCCGGCGCCACGGCGGGGCTGAGGGGGGTGAGGTGGGGGCCGGCTCCGCGGCGGGGCTGATGGGAGGGGGGAAAGCCCCACAGAGGGGCTGCGCGGGAAGGGGAGGGCGCCGGCCCCTCAAGAGGGGCTGCGGGGGCCGGGGGGTAGGCCGGCGGGCAGCCCCGGGTCTCTGGCGCGCAGCCTCCCGCGGGCGCTCGGAGGACGGGCTGGGCTCGGCGGGCTGCCTCGCCCTCGTTCTCCACCGCACGCTGCCCGCCAAGGCGGATTTCCCCTTTGGCGGCAGCCCTTCCCCGCCGGCTGGATGCCGCGGCGAGTCCGTCCAGCCTCCCGCGCTCTGCCCTGGCAGCCGTCGCCTCCCGCGGGCTCGCCCGGCTCCAGGCGGGGCTCGGCGGGCGCCGTGGCTGGCTGAGGGAGTTGTGCGGGAGACCGCGCCGGGCTCCGCGGGGGAGCGGAAGGTGGGTGCCCCCGGCGCCTGCACGCTGGCACCAGGCGGCGCGGGGAGGCTCCTCGCTCGCCCTCTCTCCTCCTTCCCGCCCCTGCAGCGCCCTCGCCTCAGCCCTCCCGCCTCGTGGCCCCCTCCACGCCCCTCTCGCCAGCCCCTTCTCCCCAGCCCGCCACGCAGCGCGGTGCCCCGCACTCCCGCCGCCACCTCCACCCCTCGCTACTCCTCCTCCTCCCGCGCGCTCCCTCTCCCGCGCACTCCACTCCACAAGTGCCGCGCGCTCGCTCCTCCGGAGCGGAGCGGCGACGGGCTGCGGACACTGCCCGGGGGGCGGCGGCCCCCGCCCGGCCCGGCCCGGCCCGGCTCGGCCCGGCTCGGCCCGACCCGCGCGGGGCTGTCCGTGGTGCTGAAGGCGAGCGCGGGCTCAGCGGACGCCCGGCCCCTGACGGTGCCCCTTTATGTTCAGCTCCTGGCGCAGCGCAGCATCCAGCAGCTCGAGCGGCGGCGGCGGCAGCAGCAGCATCGCTGAGCCGGGGCTGGGAGGCAGAATGGAAGGCTTTATTCGGCTGCTCTTCGGCTACTTGGTGGTGGACCTTCTCACGCTGGTGTGTCGGGCTCAGGAGAAAGCTGGCCAGCAGCTGGGGAGCTTCGTGGTGCTCTCAGGAGGAAACCACTCCAGCACTGGGGAACAGCTAGACCCCTCCGAGCCACCTCCCACTCCGGACTTCTGCAGGGGCTACTTTGACGTGATGGGGCAGTGGGACCCCCCCTTTAACTGCAGCTCGGGGGAGTTCATCTTCTGCTGCGGCACTTGTGGCTTCAGGTTTTGCTGCAAGTTCAAGAAGACAAGGCTGGATCAAAGCACCTGCACAAACTATGAGACACCATTGTGGATGAACACTGGGAAACCTCCTTCCCGCATAGATGACCCCCTGCACGACCCTACCAGGGATAAAACCAACCTCATTGTCTACATCATCTGTGGGGTTGTGGCAGTCATGGTGCTGGTGGGGATCTTCACCAAACTAGGGCTGGAGAAGGCGCACAGACCCCAGCGGGAGCACATGTCCAGGTAAGGCTGAGTGCCAGGCAGCAGGGTCCCCTACCCTCCTACCTCCCACCCCTACCCCTAAAGAGTAGAGAGGAGCCCATGTGTTCCTGTTAAACAAACAACTCCTGCCAGGCAGGATGCATTCCCCTCAAGGCAACCGAGAGAGACCAACTTTGGAGAGCAGAGCTCCTGTGGTTCCCCAAGCCCAGGTTATCAAAGTACATGCATATTGAGGAAGACTAGAAATAATTGTGGAGTCTTCACAGACAGCAGTCCATTTTTATCTGCATTGTCTTACCCTCTCCCCAACAAGATCCAGCAAGTGTTCCCGGATATACTGTGCATGAATAGGAAAACAAAAAAATCCTGAAACCAGCAACACTGAATTATAGAAAGCCTGATGGGTTCCCTCTTCCAACTGTTTCAAAGCTTGGAAAATGTTTTTACTTCTCAACAGAAGGATGTAAACAAATGTCAGCTCACCCTCCCTCTCCAGCTGCAAAATGGTTTTGGCAGGACCTTCCCTACTCCCCCAACCCTTGCAAGTGTGTGAGCTATTTGTAAAATTTCTAAGCTGTGAAAATGAGCCAGGGTGGAAGGGAAGAGGGAGACACAAAAAGGAAAAGCTATTGTAGAATTTCTTAACAATTTTTCAGTTACTGTTGAGAGGTAAAAAGTGGAATATGAAAGTCTTGTCTCATCCATATATTTGTGTGTTATGCTCTGTATCCACAGTGTAATGGCTGAGTTCTATCAAAGAGAACCTCCCCCACCTAGAGTTAGGCATGCTGTGTACCGTCTACTCCAGATACTGGCTGCCTAGTGGTGGATAGGCAGGTGGGCAACTCAGGACAGAGGCCAATGGCTTTAACAACGTATTCCAAACCCAGATTGTCACAGCAGTTCAAAATCAAGGCATAACACATTTTTCAAGTTTGCAGTCTGTCTGATTCTTTATGCTAATCCCAGGCACATGAAAGTAAAGCAGATGGGGGAAAGGCATTAAAAAAGGCAAACAGCTCCATTAAAGAGTCTAAATAGATTCCAGCATATTGGGCAACTTTAGTGATGAAATTCAGTTAAAAGGATACTTTCTACTGGACATGCAGAAAGCTTCCTCTTGCCCTGATTGGTAATGGTGTAGTTCACAATCTTTAAAGCTTAGATGAAGAGTCATCCTTTGAAATATATTCCAAGAGATCAACTCAACACCTGGAGCCTTATTTGTTACGGAAGTTTCTGCATGACTTTTTGATTAACTGCTTATCCTGAAATGAACGGAGAAAGCCACAAAAATACTCCTGCAAATGCATCACCAGTTCACTAGCAATTATTTGCTATTTATAAACTGGCTGATAAGGATACGCTTTTACTACCGAGGAACAAAGCACATTGCAGAAATTTTAGTCAACTTAACACTGTGTGTCAGTGCTACTCCTGCAAAGGTGGTTTTTGTTGAGCAAGGTATAATAATCCTTTAGACATTTTGAATATTCTCAACTACTGAATTGAGAAAAAGAATACATGGGTCCCCATTTCTTTTTTAAATCTTACTCTTAAACTGCAGAGCTTGTTTGGAAAAAGCTCTCCCTTGCTTCAGCTTCTTTCTGTAGTGTCTTCATGCAGGCAAAAAGGCAAGGCTGGTAACAGTTACAAAAACCAGGACAGAGTGAAGTTGTAGCCAATCCCTGTTTATATATGGCTTAAATAGGTCCTATCTCTACTAGTAGAAATATTTGCTATCTAAAGTACAGGTGTGAAGTATTCTGAAAGGGTATTCTGTCTTAGTTTATGGAAACAGAATTATAGGGGATTGGAAAATCACTCTGAAATCCTTCAGTCATGTATGCATAAAGATTAGGTTTCTGAAGTGGTTCTTAGAAAAGGTCGTCTGTTACCCTGATTACTTAACAGTGTCTGAGATCTTGTACTTTTCTTGCCATGAAAATGTTCAAGTCAGGATTATATAGAAACTTGGAAAGTCATGATCACATGGAAAAACAGTCACCCACTCAGTACACATAATAGCTAGTCATGTTCTGAAAAAGCAGTGCTATAGCTTTTTATTTTTTTAAAAAGTTCTCACACTCCTATTACAGCTGTGGGGTGGGCTTACCATTAATTTGAAAAGGAATTAGATTTGTAAATCCCTTTGGCAATCTAAAAATCTGATCATTAAGTGAAGAACTGAGGTAACCTTTTTTGTCCTCAAATGTGTGTTTAAGTAAAATATTCCATCCTAGCTCATTTTATACTATTAATGTTCTGAAAAAAAGGCTGCAATGCTTAAGAAATAAATAATTTTTCTGTTTAAACAGTTAATAGTACCAATAATTAAAATAATATGTAGCCTATATTAATATTGATCTTCTTTTATAACTCATCACTACAATATCAAAAAAACAAAACCAAAAAGAACACTTCTTATGCTTTTTTCTGTACTGAACCTTATTAATAAGCGAAAGTATAATGCATTGAGAGTGTTAGATAGGCCAAAACAAAAGTACTAAGTGTTACTCCATTTTGGCTGGCAGCAAGAAACACACGGAGGCTGATTTGTCATCTATTTCCTTAGCTAAGATTGTCTTCTTTCCCTTCCCTAGTCAATGGCCACATGAAACACTTGAATCCACTTCATTCCTATGAACAAATTCACCTATGGAAGGGATGGTACTGCTTATCAAAAAAGACAATGCATAATGTAAACTGATCTTTTTTTTATGAGGGCTGATTTTTTAAAAAAGGTGAACAGAATACAACTAGTGTAAATTATGTATTTCCATTTTTTATTTACTAAAAATATTTAAAAATATGAACAGAGACCTAACACATGGAAATAAGAACATTGACATAAATAGGAAGCAAAGCTATGCCACACTTATTAATTCCTTGCATTATTTCATCTTGCAGTCAGTGAATCTGCTGTTGAAGTAAGACACCAGTGTGTATAAGAGTGGTACAATGTTAATAAAGGAAACTTCACAGGCTTGGCAAGCATAGTTTCTATACATTCACCTTTCATTACATTTTGTTTACTGCTATATCAATACAAACCAAGAACACTCCATTAATTTCACTGAATTTTCCTGAAATATTTGACAATGAAAAAGCATTGGGGAAATGTATTTATTTAGTGAAAACAATCCATAGGAAAAAAATCTCTATTGGGCAAGTCCTTTCAGGAAAGAAGTCAAAATTTGTCCTTTTTTAGAGAGCTTGTTACTTCCTTTTCTTTTGAGAAAAAAGGCCAAGTGTGGCACTGTTGACATTTTCTTTCTTGTTAGATCAGTGCTTTTCAGTAAAACACTCTTACTGTTGGCATGGAACTGTAAATCTGGAAGATGAAAATGGAGAGGGCAGTACAGTATTAACTCTACATGGCATATTTTGCTTTAGACATCATATGATAATGTTTTGTTTATATAATTCTCCTCATTTTTAAATTTGTTACTTGACATTAAAAGGAGATAAATATTCTCTTCAGCTACAGTGTCCAAGAACTAAGCAGTAATAGTAGTATCCAAACAGAGTAACTCTTCCTTTACCCTCCTGCTTTGTAAGAGAATAAGGAAATAAGATGGTGTATGTTATCAGATACGGCAAAGGGAATGAATGTGGCAGTATTGTGCCTGAATGGAAACAGAATTATCTGCCCCCTGAAGCAGATCTAGAAGCTCTGTTAGGCATATGAGGGCAGCGTGTTCTTGTTGCTTAAGACTACATCAATGGGACTTCCAGGCTCCATCAGTTAAAGTAGAGAATTCTCTCTCAAAAATGAGTAGAAAAGGGAAAAGCTTTACTTCTGTTTCATAGAGGAGATTTTTCTGTAAATAAAACCACACCTTTGTCTTCTTCCCTAGTCCTTGTGGAGAATGTGCAAACCAACCAAGAACTGAAAGGACAATATTTACAATCATGCTCGTACGCTATAGGTCCTGGTTTTTTGAAGCAGTGCTTCTGACAGTACGTTAGCAGCCTTCCAAGTATTGTGAACCATCTGAGCTCTTCTTTCTTTCTTCGCAATGTGCTGAGCTCAAGAGTTAAGCCTTTTGTTGATCATTCAAAAGGCAAGTACCTGGGGCCAAAAATAGTCTGACTTGCCAAAATCCTGAATCCTATGTGTGAAATTATTTCCCTTCTGGGTTTTGACCCAGTTTTGGAGGCAAAAAATGACAAGTGACCTTTCATGAAATAACCTGTGTTTCAGCTTCTTCAAGTTTCTTCCCTACCCATAAGGGAAATGCCTGGCTCCACATGCTTTATAACACCTGAAAATAGCATTACATATCCAAAGAGAAAAATCTTATGGCAAGACAAATGCTGACGTTTGGTGATAGTTGGATAGTTCTTGGCCATGAACTCCTGTGTGGGTAGCATTTCTCCACTTCTGTAACAGTGCAATCAATATGAATACACAGGACCTAATGATATTGCTACCTGATTAGAAGGTTATCTTGTATTTTGCATTTCCTTAAAAAATCATTAAATATAGCAAAGCTGTAGATAAACACCCTCTGCATATATAATTTTTCAATGGGACCCACTCTAACAATGTCTTCAGATAATGAGCAAAATCTGTATGATGATATTCAGGTGAGACAAATGCATGAAGGTATTATAACAGTCTGTTGGCCTGTGTGGAATTTTTCGAAGCAAGCGTCTATTCAAGGATTTTGTCACGTACGGGGGCACAAACCTCCCTTTATCCATTTCATTATATGGGCAAATCCCTAAAAGAACAAAATGCAGGTACAGCATTTCCTTTGTACTTCAGTGATACAAGCTGCTACACATTTTTAACTCTCCCTAACATCAGTGGAAGATAAGGACAAGCTCTTTGTTATGTGAGCTATTCTGCCCTGAGAAGATTGTACAACTTTGGCTAACACAGTATAAACATAGGTGCTGTGTTGTTAAAAATAGAACTTGATGGTGAGTAGTTCCTTTTTCTTAATATAGTGGGAGTTGGACAGCTAATTCCTTAAAACCCCTTTGAAAAAAGCCACCCTAAAATGGTAGAAAACTTAGTTGGCATTTTTGCAGACAGGCACTAGTTAATCTGCTATCATACAGGGTGTTATTTAAAGTCTACAGTGAACAATATTTACCATCAGATTAAGGGCAATGAGGAAAGCATTTCTGAAAACCCGCTCTCACAAAGTTGGGAAATACTAATCTGTGTATTACAAGATCTCACAGTTTTAACTCCCACACTGAAGTTAGGAACTTTCATTTGTATTTCTTCCCTTCCCAGAAATGTGTCCAGCCGCCTCTGGAATTAGACTTAATATGGATATCAATAATTTCCTTTGTATAGAGACATATTTGCATAAATTGACTAGATATTAATGGTTTTGGTCCCCACTTATTTTAAACTGTGTTTTGCAATATAATGCTTTCCTTTTGCATAATTTTCTACATACTTTTGTGAGATCTCTTCTATTGAATTTTTATTTTTCTGCTATGTAGGCCAGCTCTGCTATTT
Source organism: Mycteria americana (assembly GCF_035582795.1). Taxonomy (NCBI): domain Eukaryota; kingdom Metazoa; phylum Chordata; class Aves; order Ciconiiformes; family Ciconiidae; genus Mycteria; species Mycteria americana. Next base: position 11,773,124 of record NC_134376.1, read on the forward strand.
GTGCTGTATAAGCATTGCTTCAAATGAGAGCATTGCTCTGATACCATTAATCATTTGGTTACTGTCTTTGACCTTTTACAGTATCAACAGAGTATTCTGTAACATGTTGATCACAACTGTAACTAATATTTTAATGACATAATGCTAGCCATAAACACAATGAAACATCAGTATCGTTCAGCTGTGTACCAAAGCAATGTTCCTGCAACCTGAAACCAAGATCCAGTTCAGGATTCCTCTCTGTCTGTAACTTAAATGAAGCTACTTTTTAATACTTAAAAGTACAGTGCTTCTTGATCAAGAAATCATCATGTCACAGAAGTACAGTGGAGGAGCTAGATGGCACTTGCCATGGCTTTCACCAGTGAATGTGCTTATTTTTATTTATTTATTAATTTATAAACTAGTCTTTCTTGATGCAGTGTCTGTGACACTGTATATAATTTTGCAGAAAATTAAACTAAACTGGGCACAGTGCCCAGAAAATGCATCCATTCCCTTAAAAAAAAAAGCTCAAAGGGTCTAAAAATTAAAACTAGTAAAACAAAAAGGAGGCAAATAATGGTCAGTGATGCATTGACCTGAATAGAAAAGACTTGCATTGAACCCTGAAGACACTGGTAACACATACCATAGCTTTCCTTTGCCTAAGGCAACAGCTTCTGCAGGTGGGCCAATTATTTTGTATGGCACAGTAGTTCAGCAGGTAGCTATATGTCATATACCTAAGGGCTAATCCTGCTACTACAGAAGTCAATGGTAAAACTCCATAGCCCAGAATCACAGAGTTAGGTGTTGCCATGCTGAGAGTTTCAGAGCTTAAAACTTAGTCACTAAGTCTGGGTCCACAAGGCTGATACAGGTATGTGTGCTTATCTGTATGCCTAAGAATGGACTTAAACTCAGCAGGACACTCAGCAGTGAAACCAGTCCTTAGAAAATACACCAGAGCAGGATGGATGTGTCTTTCTTTCAGATATAGTTACTGCCTGCAGCTCTGCAGAAAAAGTCCACAACCAGCATCAGGTTGGGCCTGGCCTAACTCTTAGGAATCCACTTGCTTGCTCCCTCTTTGCTAGTGTAAAGCTTTAATCCTGTTTCTGAACTGGCTTCAAAGCAGGAAGGGGTGTTCCTGTGCAAGCTTGGTTACTTCCATCTTAACGATAGGACACTCACAGAAGTTAGAAAAGACATTTTTGATTTCCCCTTCTGGATGGGAAGAATTTAAATCCCTGATCATGAAGCGTGCTATGCCTACTGGATTTCTACATGAAAATCAGGTGACCTTTCAATTTTGGTGACATTTTTGAATGAAAATGGCCAAGACCACTGCATTGTGTGGCTGCTCTGTGCAAATGCACGTGTGAGAATTTATGTTGACAGGCCCTGATGGTAATCTAGGTATGAAGATAACTAGTTTGTAAAAGTTATAGACAGGGGCTAGGTGCTGAGGTGCTCAGCTTGACCAAGATGGCAATGTTACAGAGCACATGCAATGGCAGAACTCTACAAGTCTCAACAAGCCTAAATTATGTTTCTACAAAGCCAAGACAGCTAAAGAACTTAATGTGTTTCTGTGTATTACTGCTAGCACACTGTCTAAGACAACCTAAAAAGAGCGTTAGGTGCGAAGTCTCACAATGAATCTGATTCCCTGATGCTGTGAATGGAGCTGGTTTCTCCAGCAGACATTATGATGGACTGCATCTCAAACTAAAAAAAAACTTGGAATACATTGGTAATACCTTACAGATTTTGCAACAGGTTCATTTTGATTTTGTTTGGTTTTCAGGGCTCTTGCTGATGTTATGCGACCTCAAGGTCCTTGTACAACAGATCATATGGAAAGAGATCTAAACATTGTAGTACATGTGCAACATTATGAAAACATGGAGACGAGACCTCCTCCAAATAATTTACGTAAGTTGCATTATAACTTTATCAATAATCTGGAATGCTGGCACTAAAATGAGCATTATGAAACAAATATTGCTGGATGTCAAATGAGGATCGACAGTATATGGGTTCCTCCAAATTAGAAATATTCTTTATTTCAGAATTAGAAATATTTAGGATTTCCTAGTGCAAATAGCGCAACATTGAGCGTGCCATTTTGAATAGAAAAATTAGTTATATTTATTTGTAATTAATTGTCTTGGTTGACTAATATTGGTTTTGTATCTTTGTCTCCTTCTAACTGGTGTTTTTGCTCAGCTCATCAAGCTATGCCTTATTCTATGTTTTGTTATACCAAAATACAAATAGTTACGTTTACAGCAAGATTTAACAAGATGTTTCATAGGGCTGTAACATCCTATAAGAAAATGGTCTCATTAAGCTGTTATATCATCTCCACTAGTAAAATAGTTACTTTCCTGGAGAGCATCAAGTTGTATGTGGTTTTCACTTTCTTATTTTTTTTTCTAAGGGAAAGGCGAGAGGAAGATTATTATTTTAAGTTTTAAATAATATTTTATTCTGTATCTGCTATTACGTGTTTATGCTACTGAAGGCAAGGAAAAAGTGCACCTTGGAGCTTCAGAGGAAATATGGTGACATTTCAAGTGGTTCTGAAGTCCTAGGCAACTTATTTCTCAGTCTTGTATGACTGCAGTCTTGTACTGACCACAGTACAGATCTTTCTCATGCTCAGATACGTTTTCCTTTTGTGATGAACAGTTCCACTGCAATTTTAATTTGCATATATATTTATGTATTTTATATTAAACTATATCTTAAATATATAAGTATACACGCATAGAAATTATAGATAATATATTTACAAATTCAAGTTCAATATATTTATAAAAGAAAAGGGTATCATTCAGGAAGGTTTAGATTGTTAGGCAGTGGATGGCTTTATTCTGTGTTGCAGATCAACTTGGATGTGCATTTTACTGCAAATATACTTTTACTGCATTGGTATTTGGATTTTGAAACATTTAAAGTATATGCACTAGTCTTTTCCTTATCTTTCTGTAACTACAGAAAGCAGAAAATTTGCTTATATTTGGACAAAGAATGAGTCCAAATATAAGCAAATATATTTGGACTGCACCGTGCAGTTATTGTGAGATTTTACTGCTTTCTTTTTGGGGAAGGGTGTAAAAACAATGGGAAGAAAATAGATTTAGGTGCTGCATGCACTCCTCATACTTGTTTTGTGGTAGAGGCTGACCGTGATTTCTTATGCGCATGGTTACAGAGTAATAGGAGAGAATTAAAGCTGTGACCTCTAATAAAGATACCACATATAGTGAAGTGTGATACCTGATCTGTCTGCACTGCTCTCCAGCAAGGTACTTCCACCTGGGCCTGTGCAGTTCTACACTGCAGAGGGGGAAGTACATACATACTGCAGCATTGCATCCCTAATTGTATAAAAACACATCTGGAGGGGAACTTATGCTTGTCTCTCAATCAAAGGTGCTCTAGCCCCCTGGAGCTGAGGTGGTGAACTTCTGAAGGTTTAAGGAGGATGGGAATATGCACTACATCCTTCTTTGCTTTGTGTATTAGCTCTTTGATGATCTCTGATCCTTCCTGTGACCATGTTTTCAAGAAGATGCCAAATGGTATGAAGTTAGGGTACAATCCTTATTTACTCTCATATGCAAAATATTTATTCAGAATCCCAGTTAATGAAGGAGCCAGAAAGTAAAGAGATTCTTACTGCATTGATTGTATCTAGTATCTTTTATCTAGACTTTGTAATCATCACACTGAGATATTTTGCTTAAAACTCTTTCTGCACTACAATATATGACATAACACAGCAGATCTTTAAACTCATTGTTGCTTAGATTTGAATTCAGATTTAAGCCTTGCTTCTATAAACTCTTGCATATAAATGCAACTCAGAGCCACATAGTTACTGCATCAAGGAAAAAAGAAGATACATTTAATAGTACCTTAGGATCTTGGCTTATGATGACCCCAGACATCTGTACCACCTCTGTCTCGGAATTTGCCTCTCTGGCACAGATGGAAGAATTATATGTGTAACAGCTCTTGCACCACTGCAGTTTACAACATAGAAGCTGCTACTTTGGAGCTGTCTTAATCCATTGGGTAATGAACAGGGGCAGTCCCAAGACTGCTTCACATGCAGCTCAGGCATTCCTGCTACAGTTGGAAACCTCAGAAGCAAGCAGCTACGATGGTAACTGTTTCAGTCTTTAATCAACTTTATGGATTAAGTCAATCATTTTAGATTGTTCAATACAGACCTTCAAGTGGTGAAATTACTCAAGGCATTCTATAACCAGTATTACATACATCTACTTCATAGCAAGTACATCATTATTCTATATTTGTTGCCATTATATTCCCTCATAAACTCATCTAAAACATGACTAAATGACCTACTAGAATTAGCCAGAACATCACAAATGATTAAAGTCTGTTGAGAGCATGTGCATTTATGGTGCAGAAAAAAACTTTATAAAGAAAAATTATGAAGACAAATTTTCTTGGTCCTGTATCCTAGCAATTTGAAATTTTATAGTGGAGTTCTGAAATACTACAAGAGTGGATATTAGTTGCAAAAACTTTGGCAGTGCAGCATTACCTACTACTAGTGCTGGAAAAGTGACAGGCTTTTTTTGGTATTTTTACAAGCAAATAAACCAGCGTGAATTACAGCTTTCGTAGAAATTCTGTTCCAGATCTTTACTTACACAGAGAAAATGAAATGGTACAAAATTATAGCATCAGAGACTTTGATATGTATTTTTTAAGTTTTCTTTTCTAAGTTACCACTTTCTATCTACTAGCCATCTCAAAATGAGACTTGAAAATTTGAGACTGATGTACTTTTCACATTGGTCCATAGATATGAAGAGGGCACGAGGAATTTCTTAGGCATTATGTACCCCTTCTGTATTGTGTCTTTCAGAATACTGACGACAAACTATTGAAGGCCAAACATTATTAAAAATGTTCTAATTTGAATGTTCATTTGCTCTTTCTGCCCTCTTGAAAAACATTTTGCTGATGCTGCCAACCCATCTGGAAGTGTTTTATGAAGGGAAGCTCTGTCAAAATGACAAACTTCGCATGATCTCTGACACTGAAAATGAGTGTGTTTGTTTGTTTCTGGACTGTTTGTTACCAGAGGACAAAGATTTTCTAAGTTGCCTGCAGCTAGCACAGCTATTTGCCAAAACTAGCAGTCCAATGGAAGGCCAAAAGTAGAGATCTCTCTTCAGCATCTTGCAGTTTACTCAGTTTTTTGTCCCTTCTTTTCTAATATTCAGAAAAGAACAGCCATATTGGAGGTTCTGGAAAAACACGATTTTTTTTTCTTTGCCCATGTGAATCCAGAAAACCTAGATGATTTTTAGTAAAAGCTATTTTGTCCTTAGTGGTTGTTAGTTGTCATAATTTTCTTCCAGTACTGTGCTTTACTTAGGATTACTTTTCCATTATTTCCCTTCATTCATACACATTAGAATGTAGTGGTGCTTTGTAAACAAGCAGCAGATATCTACCAAGAATCATAGCATTCAAGTTTTCTAACATGGAATGTTAAATAAAATAAAATGAAAAAAAAGAGGACATTTAAAAGTTATATTGAAAACATAAAACCAAAAGCAAACCTTCCTGCAGAGTTTGAGTTGTTTTGTTCATCTCTGACTTTCATGAATCCTAAGAAAGCAGCAGCATTCAAGATTTTCTTTTTTCTTCTTTTTTTCTTTCTACTTATTGTGTTAGAATAAGCAATTTAACTTGTTGGGATTATAACACTGGTGCAGTGGGAGTTAGGAGGCTTTGTAGCTACATCCTCATTTCCGAAATGTGATTACTGCTATTATTTCTAATTCATAATCTATGACAGCAGAGTAAAACAAATACTTAAGTTAGTACTATCCACAGTCACTTTTCCTAATCATCAGTAAAAGCTCTGATACTCTCTCCTCAATAATAACTAGCCTTGCACTAGTATATTTAAAGCATTTATGCAGACTCCCAAGATAAAGGTGACTTTAAAGGGAAGCCAATTCTAGATTATGGAGATTTTAAGATGAAAAATGCTAGCTTTTAGTTAGTTTGACATGTATGGATTATTTCTTCATTTTGAATTTGAAGTTAAAAAAAAAGAAGTGAATTGTAAACACACCACTCAAAGAAGGAAATGTTGCACTGTATCAAATGGCCAATTTTAATACTGGCCAAGGATTTGCAGCACATGTGATTAAAATGACTGTTTCTCTTCTTAAATATATGCAAGGGAATAATGTGTTTGCTGCTGCATTTGATTGTCAGTTGTCCTGGATACTTGCTGGCTACAAATACTAATGCTAAAAACAAAGCCAAGACATTTCTGCAATTGGTGCCCGATGATAAGTTAACTTTTGTTATTTCTTTGTTTCTGTGTTGAGAAAGTAAGCATTTAAATAGGAGGGTATTTTTTGAAGTTCTTGCATATTAGAATAAGCATTCTGTATTGCATATTCCTGTGCTTTCCCCCATTTCTGTAAATAGAAGCTCAGCCTCTGTTTTCCAGTGAGAGAAACTGCCACTAGTTTGACACTGAAAATACAGTTAGAATTTGCAGAAATTTTTTGCAGTCTCTTTCACCCCTAGTGAATATGCTTTTTGTTGTTGTTGTTGAGTACAGTGGTCTTTGGCAAACTAATTATTTTTATGTTTAACATGCATAAACATGTTTATATCAGATGATTCATTGTATTGCATTGCCTAGGCATAATTCCTACTGTTGCTCATTGGAAAGAAGCATACAGGCATATTAAGAAACTTCAGTAAAGAGAAGTACTATTCTTTGAAATGCAAAGCTCTTGAAGTATAAAAAACATGATAACTAATTTACTTAGTAATTGTTGGCCAATGAATTGCATAATATTGAAGAAGTAGTCATTGAGAACGAGCAAGTATTACTGTAACAATATGCTTCTGGTGATATGGGCCTTGAAACTCTACTAAAAACCTTGTTCAGACAGAAAGCTGCAAAATCCAAAGGACTGAGCAAATAACTGTATGTTTGGCCTCATTGGTATCTAGGTTGCTTGATTACAGTAAAATGCTTTTTTTAGGCCTGGCTATATGTATGAGTCTAGCCCAGAGGAATTGCATTATGTTCTTCATAAACTTTAATTGGCTGTTCGCCTCCTCACTTAGAAGGACAAAGTACAGTCAGAAAAGCTGAGCTGTATAGTCAGAGCTCCAGCCATGTTTTATGAGTGAAAAGATGGACAACACTAGTAAGTTTTCAGCCAAGAAAAAGATAGTTTTAGCACAGTGACAGAAGAAGTGAAGAAGAACTGCTGATGGAGTGCTCCGAGACAGTGAAGAATGAGGGAGAATAAAATGGCTAGCTTAATTGGAGGACGTACTTAGTTCGCAAGAAACTGTAGTGCTATGACAGAGGGAAGGGACTCTAGTCAGTAAGTATTGGGAATTTGTTTCCATTTAAAGCCTTAGCCTTTACTGCCAGTATGCAAAAACTCATTTTACTGGGGTTTCTATGATCTATCCAGGAAGCACTTTAACACTATTCCAAAAAATCTGATAATTTAAATTCCTGACCTAAACACTCGTAGACTTAAGTTAACCCTGGGAGAGGGCTACTTATTACATTTTGATTCTAATATACAACAAGGAGGACAAATTCCACATTTAAATTATACACTTTACAAAACTAATCATCCAAGAAAAAGCCCACACTACCATTACCAGCTGTGTCAAAAGAAATACTGTATTTTTAAAATATAATTTCTGTTTAAGGTTAAAAGCTGCAAGCTGCTTTGTCACAGCTGTCTTGAGACCACTTTTTAAACCACTTTAAATTAATTTCTAGATACTGACTTCAACTGAAATTATACTACCATCAGAACTTCAAAGCATTAGCAAATTGGTGATAGAATTTTTGTTAATATAATTACAACTATAGCAATGTATTCCAGAGCTCCAAAGCTTCCATGCTGGAAAGAAAATTTCCCATATAAACTTAGAGTCTGAAGATGCATTTCTCTTGCAACTCAGTCAGTCACTGTAAGACAGTAATGTTTAATCAGTTCTGAATGTGTGTTTAGCCTCACAATCATTAATATAAAAATGTTTCTAATTTACATTCAGATTTTAATTCAGATGCATGATGCTGATTTATGAGAAGATGCTATGAAACTTCTTGAAACACCAATGAGTATTTTCAAGGAAGTTAATTACAACCTGAGAATGACAGCTTCTGAGTTTGTTTAGGAAAGACAAAAAGTAAAACAAATGAAATATCTCATTTGTCATTGACTGTTGTACATTTAATCAATTAATTTTTTTAAAAAAACAGGGTGATTTTGAAAATGTTAATAAATATTATACACAATAGCTTTTTCTTAATAACTACACCAGTCTTCACCAAGTGTAATAAGTCAGAACTCTAGCAATGCTCCTACCATACAATTAATTCCATGCCTTTGGAATCATCCTGATGGCTTAATCTGGCAAATGAAAAAAAAAGCTAAAGCAAATAGTAAACACAAAATTTTGCATGAACAAGGACTGAGGGCTTGCATCCTGGGTCTATAATAAAATAAAATGGTGAACTTAACATCATTACGTATGTTCAGTGGGTCTCTTCTTTATTCTAAAATATTTCTTGTTAGATACAATTTTATTGGAAACTCTGTGAGAATGTTATGAATCCTACCTGCAATTTTAGACAGTGGGATATGTTTTGAACCATACTGGGTAGCACTTCATAAGCTCTGCTCCATATAACCATTTCCATTAGGACTGAACAATGACGTTTTCGTTCTATCTTTCTTCATTTATTGTACAATAAGAACAATTAGATTAGATCACTGCCTTGCATCCTATCATGTACTTCTAGTCAGCTTTTAATTCAGATAAATTTGACATATCTTAATAAAAATACTCATCAGTGTAAAATGTCTTTGGGAGAAATAAAGTTAATCACTGACATTATCCTGTAGCGGCAATAATTAACATTATGGTAATAAAAATTATTTAGAATATATTTTTACACTTTATAATGTAGTTTAAAAGGCTGAATAATTATTTAATAAAACAAAAATTATTGTCATAACAGAAAAGAGCATTGCTGTATTGGACTATTATATAGGCAGCTTTGAGTCACACAACAGAAGACTTGAAAAGCACATATAAAGGATGAGACTCATTTTGCTGTCATTGGGGTGCAGATTAAAGTACTTTGAAATGTTGCCCAATAGTACAGGGATGTAGTTACCATCTACAAGATGAAAAGTTCAATATCTATACATGGTTTGGCTTTGGAAAACAGTTATGTGTTTCCACTTTTACTTCCATACTATCAGCATAATTATTTAATAAGGGTTTAGTTCCACAGGTGTTTGCTATTAGGTATCAATATGTCCTATCATCAAATACTCACCTGAAAACAAAGGCAATGCTTAGAAGAATAAGCATCCTCTACTGTTTTGGCACTTTGCAATCTAAGTTTTACTTATTAAATTTTATTAATGAGGTGCTATTCATATTATATACTACTCAATTTAGTATCTAAAATTGTATTTTGTCTTTGGACAGGTACACTGAATAATAGTATTCTCAGTGTTGAATAACTTCCAGTGCAAAGTATCCCCACTATTAACTGCAACTGTCAGCAAGATCCATCATCAGTGCTTCATGCCTGTTGCAATCTTTCATGTCACTGGAATTCTTGATGTCAAAAACTGGTATAGGAAACAACAACAAACTAATAGGAATCATCTTTTGGAAAAAAAAAATGACAACCTAACAACACAACCTTTTATGATTGTATTCTGTCAGATTTTAGCTCCTTAAAATGAAGAGGATGGAGATTGAGATACTTTTTTTTTTTAATATAGCATGAGTCACCTCATTGAAAGGCAAACAAAAACTACCTTTTGCTTTCACTGTTCGTTTGCCAACATCATCACACAGACAAACTACACTTGCCTTTTCCATGCCAAAACAATATCGTTTTTAACTGTTGACTTACAGCTTAATCATCTCTCTAAATCCTTTAACTCCCACCCTCATATTTTGTCTCAAAAATCATAGATTTGTAACACAAATGATAAAAACATAAATTCATTAACACATCAGTTTCTGTCCATGCATTCAGTCGCAAACATTAACTATTGCAAAGTGATATATCCACAGCTAAACATATAAATTTTTTATCACTCTGGCTGTGTGAAACTTTGATACTATATTTTAGATGTTAAAATGCTCTTATCAGGAATTTAACATTCTCTAAAATTACTTCCCTCTTCATTTTTTAATCAGTCATACCAACTTTGCCAAGCAGAATCAGTACAGTGGTTACAAAATAAAGTAGAAGAGGTTGGCTGCATACATTAAAAAGCTTATGAATACACATCCCAGTATTACGAGGCAATTGTGACATGCTATTCAGTGAGAGACATTTTCACAAATTTCAATCTACGGTTTCAATCATAAATGATTTTCAGTACCTTTGTTTTATGTTCTCTGCTTTATATGATAACTTTCCTTGAAATGTACACATTGGCTCTGACTCCAGTTTTATTATCGTAAGATAAAGTCAAGAAGGGAACTGAGTGTGTTTAATATTTATGAAATAGCTTTGTTGTTGATTTTTATAATAGAAAAAATAGTTGAAAAAATCTCTGGAACCATGATACAAAACTACATTGATAATCATTCCCAGATGATTACAATGTGAATTTTAATGTTTTCTTAGGTATACTAATAAATTTAATCTTTAAGTTTTAGTTACCACATTTAAATAGCTTTTAAGAACCCTTCAGTAACATATTTTTGTTTTTAACTCATACATTTAAGAAACATGTCCGTGCACCCAAGCTTAAGGCTATAACTATACTTCTGAATCCGATTTGTAACATAATCCAAAATAATCCAATTGTCTTTTACCATCCACTCCTTACCAGTTAAAGGAAATGCACATTTGATAAATAGTTATTTATACACATACATGAGTATACACAAAAGATAATGTGCATGACAAAATTTGGACACTATTGGAGTTAGCAATTTGTTTAGCTGGAAGTGTCCACAGTAAACTAAGTGTCCTCAAACACAGATCTGTTTTTTACCCTGAAAAGTTTGTTCTCACTGTGTTAGTTCACCCTTTACGCTCTACAGCACTAGCCAGGAAAAAAACCCAGCCTTTCCCATGTAGACAGGTGTTCTTCCAGGACTAATCTGATCGTTCTTTATCACTTCTGAACTGCTTTATTGTTTTCTCTTAACATATTCTCCATGCATACTAAACCTTGTGCTTCTTATTGCTGTCTCTTCTGCTGCCTGTGAGAAGCTGGTCCTCTGTGACTACAAATACTGTTTGATGATGCTAGTTTTTGTTGTTTTAGAAAGTCTGTGGTCAGCCATTCTGGACAACATATGAAAGAATACCACAAGATAGAAAATATGGCAAATGTCTACTAGCATTTCATATTATCAACGAGGCTCTGAAGATTAACTACTTTCAGCCATAAATTACAAAATGGTAGTGGATGTGATTCAGAGGTGGGGGTAGGCACAGTCTGTGATCCTTGCAACAAAAGTAGGATTTTGACAGTGCTTACTGTATTGGCTAGTTTAAGCCAATTAGATGAAATTCTGATTGGTCAAAAGTCATGGTAAAGCATTCACCATCTTTAACGGCTCAAGGATTTTACTCAGGGGCACTACAACTCACTTAGGACCTCATATATATCTTATTGAGGGGAATTATGTTTTTTTATTAATCTTGAATAAGGAGAGAGATAAAGGAATATACAGGGAGTTTATCTTACGGCTTCGCAAAAAACCATTATACAGCTTAGAGAATTCAGTGCGGGAGAAGGAAAAATGCATGTTCATTGCCAAGAGTAATAAAAGCTAGTCAGGGGAAGTGCAGTGAAAACTACCAAATAATTTACCAAATTAAACCCTTCTGAGAAGTGTTTTGAGAAGCCAGGAGGCTAGAAGTAGTTTCCAGCTAAATGTACTTTCCATTTTTGTTCTGATTTCGGGAAAGTTTGGGAGTCTGCAAATGAGTAAAATGTCTGTGCCCTTGGCACACAGGAGAAAGGGAACCTTTCGTGCTCTTCTTCCACACTCCTCCCCTTTGGCAGCACAGCTGCTGTAGTTGAACAACTGTTGTCACCCCCGGTATGCAGAACAGGCCTCTTGGAGGGCTTGTGCGGATACTGAATTCTCAACTGCTGAACCCTGGCACAAAATAGAATTGCAGGTGGCAGCTTTCACTTACGTAAATGGTCTAAAATTTCTCTGGAACCTTACGTGAGTGGAGAACTGAGCACAGTGGAGATTTGTTTCACTGAGGCCTTTCCAAGTACGGTGGGATCCAACTCGGCACGTTTGCAAGGGGGTAGTTGGCCAAGAACAGACTACCTGGTCTGCTAGTCTGGCCAGGTGGGTTTGGTCAATGTAAACCAACATGCTTATATCATTCGGAAGCAAATTAATAGATGAATTCTTGAGCATCCCTGTGTTTAAAAGAATGAGGCCTACCGACAGTATTTTATAAACAGCTTCCAAAAAGTAGAAGTAGTCCTTTCAGCATCATTCTCATCCAGGAGTTAAACTAAGGAAGCTGATGGTGATTTATATATTTTTGCTCTTCCTTTTATACATCTGAGGGCCCGAAGGAGTTGCTGTGCAACACGCTCTCAGAAATTCCTGCTGGGGGCTGGGCTAAGAATCAGCAATGCAATCTTTTCCTAAAAGCTTTCCTCTACCTCATCAAATGACTAACTCTAGTTTAAAGAATATATTTTGCATTTATAATAATGGATTAAACTATTTCTCATTTTTTCCAAAGCTGGAAGGTTGGAGAACTACATTTCTATAGTAATCCAGATTCTTGTTAAAATTTCAAGTTAGTTTCTGAACAGCCAGCAGTACTGTGAGGAAACGTTCCTTATCCTTTGTCAAAAACAAACCTGACCACCATTTCAATTAGAACAGTTTCAAGTTTCTAGTTATAGGTCTGTAGATAAATTGCCATTAAATGCTTTACTTAGTTAAATGAACTCCTATAAGGATTTTTTAAACAAAATCATTTACATTTATGATTGATTACTTCTTTCCCATCATTTTAACACTTTATTTTTCTTTGGTTCTTGCTTTTCCTCCTTGCATAAGAACCTCCACTTAGGAAGAGAGGTGTGTGAAAAGGAATAATTGGCCCCAGCAAAGATCTTCAAGAAACCACAGAAAATCAGAAAAAAAGCATGCACTCTGTGGGATACGACATTTGCAGAAGGTTTTTGCATAAACGTTTAACTAGAATAAAGGTCTCTTTAAGAGTTATAATGAGCAAAATTCACTTATAACAGCCATCTCCTTATTCTCTAGTATGTGTCTGGGGTTTATCTTGTGTCTGCAAGTTCTTGCATCAAAGCCAGGAAACTAAAATTTTACCTTGGGAGCCCAGTATACAATTCCTTAACCATGCAAAGGTATGATTGTGATGATAGAGAGGCCAGGAGTTAAGCCTGGATAAAAATGTTTGCAGCAAAAGCGGTAACAATTACCAGAAACTTCTGAATCTTGAAGAATATTATAAGTAAATTTATTTGTGTGTCTTTGAAGATGTCCACATTTTAGCAGATATATTATAGAGGATAACTATATAAAATACAATTTATATTATTAGAGTAGCTCTTTCTCTGACTCGTTCATTATATTAATAATTTAATGCACCCAACTAAGGATTACCTAACTCACTCATTCTTTTTCCGATTGTGATCCTACACCCCTTATAGAGAGGTCTAAATAACTATATGCAAATAGATTAGGTTTATTTCCTCTCAGAGTAAGCAAATTACAACAGAGAAAAAAACACCAGTGCTGCAGGATTCTTTTCAAGTGCATACAAATGACACACTTTATAATATGATGATCTTGCATTGTCATAATCTAGCATTTTAGATCCATTAACATTTACTTGTGAAAATGTGGTTTGAAATATTTATTTGCAAGCTACACCTTTCCACCATTGCTCCAAATATACAGACATAGATGAAGATGTCTCTGGAACCAGAGAAACAAAGCTAGAGTTATGCTGCAAAGTGTGAATCACCTATATGCTCTATGCATAGGAAAAGATTTTCAGATTTGTAAGCGTCAAAATCACCCAAACATTTTTAGAAAGGAAGATAAGTGGTTCATGAAAATCTGGTCTCTGTAACTTAGTGCTTTGCTGAAATTGTCCACTGGAATAACACTAGTGTTCCCTTTTCCTCTTTACCACCTCTCATGTCTCTTCATCAGGAAGAGGAAGGATTGTGCCTCTCCACTCCAAGCCCTCTGCATCTCAATAACCCACACGTAGTACCTCAGGTTCCTTTTGCATTTCTTGATTTTGTCTGGACAAAGAATAATATTCTCTGGCTTTTTCAGAGTTATCCATTCTGGTATACATATGCTGACTGACCAGCAAGCAGAACAAACCAAGCAAATAACTATAGAGTTTGTACTTCAGCCTTTTGTCTCCGTTCAGCCATTTGTTTTCCTAACAGCTGTAGGAACACCTCATCCTTGAGATCTCAATAACACAAGAAGGCTCAAATGGGTTAAAAGTTACTAGAGGGAGTAACAGATAGCTAGAAAAAAAAAATTACATTAGCTTTGTTCTCTTTTAAAAACAATAAATCTAGTTATTTACTGAGTGCAATAAAATGCTACAGGGCATAGTTAGCAGGAAATCTGGATCCATAAATCAAATAAGTATTGAGATGCTGCTCTGAGAGTATGTAATCATCAAATAGGGAGATCTGGTCATCAAAGGTTGGGAATGCCAGGAAAACAAGAAAAGGAGGATAGAATAATCTATGGCACATCCCCTTTCCCATGGATCAAAGAAGTTATCTGTCAGGATGATGCCTGGTTGGTAGTGTCTAAATTAATTGTATAGGAAAGTCTGAAGGGAGTCGGAATATGTCAGAAGATCAGATCATAGAGGAAAATAGAAGCTCAAAACTTGGCAGATGGTTTATTAATTGCTAATTATTCTTATTTCTACTTTACATGGTATTAAGCATATGCTAGAAGCTTCCAAGTGGAAAATCCACACAATAGTTAATGCAGTTCAAAAGCAGCATTAATCCTCCTTTATGACTTGCAACACTCTTGGGAAAGAAGATATTGCACAGCTTCAAGGATGGGAAGTCACTGGTGTTAAGCAATCTGAGGCTAACTAGCAGATTACAAAGGGAGAAGTCCTAAGTGCATATTTCCTTGTGTGAAATCTATGTATGTAGAAGTCTATTTACTTTCCCTGTATACCTGTAGCCCATATAGAGTTTGAGATCAGTGCACCCTGGAAGTTGGTGAGCATGAGCTAGTAACTCTAAGAATACTCTTCTCATCTAGTTACTGACAAGTCTTTTCAGCTTTGAAGGAATTAACAGAAGATAAATAATTTTATCTTAATTATCATCCCAGTAAATTAAAACTAGAACATATGCATGTCATAGTCCAACATCACAGGCATGACTGAATCCTGGCAGTCAGTATGTCATGATCAATACTCTATCATCTGAAGAATCCTTTTGAAATATTCTTATAGTAACTTGCAGCCACGGATTTCACTAGATTTGACCTGTGTGAGATAATTGCAAGTGGTACGCAGGCTGCTCTTTCTTGTGGATTTGATATCAGTGACAGCTCCTAACTGTCATTCTTACCAGCTTTCCTCTAATTAAGACATGGAGTGCTTTTTTACATCGTATACAGGACTAAAACAGGTACATGCTTCCTCTTGCATTGAAACAGTTCCTGACACCCCTTCCATATAAAAAATGGTGAGGCCTTACAGCTGGATCTATGTCCATATAAAGCAAACCTGAGCTTTTTTTCAGTCTGACTGCATGCAAGCTGAGTGCCTCTGAGCATCAGATTATCTTTGTGCTTCGTATGGTAGAAAGGTGTTGCAGAAGCTAGTGCAGAGCTGGCTGTGGTCCAGCAATACAACATTATCATATTTATGGTTAGATACCTATGACTGAATAGCGTAGATTGCCGCTGCCACAGCCGTCTGAAGTTGTATCCACTGCTATCACTACCAGTCAGAGCAAACTAGGTTTGGCAAACTGCAGTATACAATATCAGCAAGCCTGGCAGATTGAATTCACAAATGAGGATCAGCATAGCCTTAACATAAAGAAATGCCAGATGAAAAGGTAACTTGCTCAGAGCAGCTGTATTGAACGTATGGGATGAGAGAAGCTGTCAAAGGAAGATGACAATGAAGAGCCTCACTTCACAAGGAAGATGTCAGAAAGCACACAGAGACGGTGGGTTCGATTTAAAATGCTCCAGAGAGTCTTTTTTCAAAAAGGATTCAAAATTTCAGAACTGGGTAGGGTGTAACACCTGGAGCTGCCTACAAAGCTCACTGAACTTTCAGAAGAGAGAGCTGTGTCTGCAGAACAGTCATTACCCCCATGGATAAATTTACACGGACTGACCATTTGGCACTGTATCAACTTAACTCGTTTGGTAGATGTTTGGATGATAACCATATTATATTTTTCTTTTTAAGCCACAGATAAATAATATCAGAGAGAGAGTAAGGAAAAATGAGCCTGAAAATCAAACTCATTTTACAACAATAGTAATAATAACTTAATGATTTACCCAGCTGTGACTCAAAAGCAGGCCAGGCAAAGTCTCATTCTCCACACCCTGAGGAGTATCTAGTGGATGATACGATTGTTTCAGCTCAATCTCTCTCTCTCACTTGATCTCTTTCTTGCCCATCAAAGCTTTTCTTGCCTTCATGTTTGCGATTCTGCTTTTCTGTGCCTGACAGTTGTAATGAAGATATGCCACAGTTAGTGACAAGGCAAGTATTCTAGAAGAATTCTGCCAGAAGAGATGAAATGAAATAGCTAATACCTGACATCAGTTTCTGGAAGTGATCACCAATATGTAAATTTATGTCATGCTCTGTAACTTAGAGAAAAAAAGGTATTTGTTTAAAGGTCATCATTCATTTAAAAATCAATGAAAACACTTATAAATGCATGGAAGAAAATAACTCACTGTTAAAGTGTCATTGCAGCATAAGGATCCATAAAGGTGATACAGGAAAAGACGGTATATGTTTGTCTCAGTTTCAACACCAACTCTAGCTGAAAAAGTGTTAATGGATTTTTAAAAGCTTGAAGTTGCCCTACTTGGCTTAGAATTACAAATGTGGGTTTTTTAAACAAATAATTCTGTTTTCTTACATGCTTTAACATTCTTATCACCCCAAGATACTGCAACTCTATATGTTCTACAATGGAATATGACATTCCTCTTCTCTCCCCATCAAATTTCTGAATTTAGGCCACTTATGTACAAAGCATGTGTAAGCTGCCACAGTATACATAGCAACATACATTAATATATATACCCCCACATGTGCTATGTAATATGTAACATGTAAGCAATCCTCATTTTGTTATCGCCTCGCCTTTAAGTATTAGTGGGGGAAGAACCTGTTTGTTATTAATACACCTTTATATGAATGTATAAACAAAAGGTGCTTTCTGAGAGAAGCATTTTCTAGTATTATCCATAGTTACTATTACAAGATTCCCTGAACTAACTGATTGCACATTCTGAAGCAAACAAATGTATTTTAGCAGTGGCAGTGTGATCTTTTCACCCATTATTTACAATGCTTTATAATTACAGTAACAATTAACTCTACAGGCACAGAAAAGTCAAGAAATTTGTATCTTTGTATCTTAGGAATTAGTGCAAAATAATGTGAAAGTGTGCTGGTTTTGGATGGGGTAGAGTTGATTTTCTTCACAGTAGCTAGTATGAGGCTATGTTTTGGATTTGTGCTGGAAACAGTGTTGATAACACAGAGATGTTTTAGTTCCTGCTGAGCAGCACTTACACGGAGTCAAGGCCTTTTCTGCTTCTCACCCCACCCCACCAGCAAGGAGGCTGGGGGTGCACAAGAAGCTGGGAGGGGACACGGCTGGGACAGCTGACCCCAACTGCCCAAAGAGATATCCCACACCATATGACATTATGCTCAGTATATAAAGCTGGGGAAGAAGAAGGAAGGGGGGGACATTTGGAGTGATGGCGTTCGTTTTCCCAAGTCACCGTTAGGTGTGATGGAGCCCTGCTTTCCTGGAGATGGCTGAACACCTGCCTGCCCATGGGAAGGAGTGAAGGAATTCCTTGTTTTGCTTTGCTTGTGTGCATGGCTTTTGCTTTACCTATGAAACTGTCTTTATCTGAGCCCACGAGTTTTCTCATTTTTACTCTTCCGATTCTCTCCCCCATCCCACCGCGGGGGGAGTGAGCGAGCGGCTGGGTGGGGCTCAGTTGCCGGCTGGGGTTAAACCACGACAGAAAGTTACAATAGCATACTGATCCTGATACAAAACTGGGGAAAGTCAGGTATTGTCTTTCGTTGTCTTTGACAGTCTTTGAATTCTGTCTACTATGTTTTAAATAAATATGCTTGAGATGCGACAGTATAATTTGTATCAGTATAATACTATAATAATTTCAGAAATATAATACAATAAACGCTCTCATTGTTTACATAATCAAGATATTCCCATCTCATAATCCAAGGATGCTTGTAACAATCTGTTGTATCACTTACATTAACATTATTACCTGCCCTGGGTACACTGAGATGTAATTTAAAACAGAAACAACAGAGTATTGGGGATAAGGAAATGCTGATCAAAACCTTAAGGATTTCTAGAGGTCACAAACATCCTGGCAGTCTGCCAGATCATAGTTGCTGACTAGAGAACACTTTCCAGTTTCCCTGCAACTCCAGGTTAACACAGTTATTAAAATAAACACTTTGAAAAAAATTAAGAATTGGTACTAATCAGGAGCTCATTTTGGGGGGGAGAATGGGAGAGCCCTAAGTTTTCTAATATCTATAATGCTTCAAATAAGTGTAGTAAAATATTAAAAAATGTAAAATTACTACCCAGGCTAATTTATTAATTTTTATGCAGTTCACTAAAGAAATTAGCTTAGTTAGCAATGGTGGTTCAAAAATCAGATATAAAATCTGAGTGTACAAAAAACCTCCTTCTATTGAAGTAGACGTAGGCACTAACAAAAACATACTGTTGTGAAAAAAAAAAAAAAAGCCTTAAGGGACTGGATAGTGATTAAATAGAATGTGGAGCTTGTCACATCTGGATCCCCAGTTTAAATACAGCCATAGCAAGTATAACAGTGGCCAGTTTGTAAGTTTGCAGCCTAAACTATCTGCCACTAGATTTCTAATCCATTGAGCATTAAATATTCTGGAAAGAAATGAGTTTGCCAGTTTCTTAATAGTGTCAGTAACCTGTTCTGTTAAGCAGACAGACTTGCTAAAATCAGAGGTGAGACTGTTTATTAGCAAATGTTTAATTTATGAACACATTTGGTCTTACAGAAGAAAAATAAAGGTCTCTTAAACAGAAGCATGTTAGCTTTATTGATTGACTGAATTTCAGGTGGAATCATTACTTGGGGGAACTAATTCTGTGACAGACTGACAGAGTAACTGGGCTATCTGGTAAGGTGGCGTGCCTCTGCTTTCTCTTCTCTCTCACTGTTGTTACAACACGCTTCAGGCTAAAGCAATCTCAGTGGTATGCAAGTTCCCTCTCTGCGGGAGAAAAAAAGGGAAAAACGAATGGGCAAAACTGTGATCCACCAGCAATATGCTCACATTGGCCAACCTCCATGTCTGACCACCTCTTAGCTGCATGGACTGTGTGGATTCATAGCTTTTAAAGAAGAAATGAGTTCTATTAGATCTATGATCTGTACAGACACCCCCTGTATAATACAAGTCCTATAGTTTTACTCAGCAGCTCCTATAATCAGCATGTGGGCCGTGAAGCCAAACTGCTGCTATCCTTCTGTACTGAGGGTTGTATTTTAGTGACAATTTTTTTTTAATGATAAATGCTTGTTTAATATTTTCTTTACTTGCTTTGGTATCATATATTAATACAAACCAGAAGTGTAAAATATGCTTATAATCCTGAGAGTTCTGTTAAACCCTAACTGATAGTAGGAAAAAGGAGACTACTACTAATGGAAACAGCATATACTGAAGATTTTGCTTTCATGTGAATGCAATTAGAGCTTTTCCCTTAAGCTAATAGGATAAGTAACTATATGAGGAAATCCACAGACACTGCAAATGTGCAGGAGGGAGAGAGTAGTGTTTGCTTGGTGTTCAATGGTCCATGTGTAATAAGCTGGCAGTTCCATCTAGTTCCTACCGGACAAATGTCTATATCAGAAAATCCTGTTTCTCCCTTCCCCCAGCTGCACATTTAGAAGTTTCAGCAGCAAAGCCAAAGGCTGAATTAAGAGAGACAGGGCTACATTTTCAAAGCTATTTTATTTTTCATTCTATAGATAAAGATAAGCACACAAACAAATTCCTGTCACATATATGGCAGTGAGATTCAGAACATTAGTTAACTTCCTGAATCTGTGCATGACTGATTAACTCACATGCCTTTTGCCAAATTATTCTGAGATCTATTCTGATATTCCTAAACTTTGATCTTCTCCTAACAGCATTTGCCAACCTGATATAAACAGATTAATAATCCGTCTCTTGAGAGTAAAATAATGTTTTAGAGTTTTCAGTAGTTAGTCTCATTCCTGGATGATAGACTTGTAATAAGTGACGTACAAGTTGGATCACAGCTCTAATTAATTTTTTAAAAGATGTTGAAATGATTCCTTAATAGTGGTAGTTCTTCTATAGAAAATGTAGCTTATACATAGCATAACACAAACAAGCAATGAATATGTGGTATTTTGGTATGGCACAATTATCGTTGGCATTAATTTGGGGTGTCTTATTTTTGGATTTTGCCTACACAAATAATGCACTTCAAAAACCATGCTGACATGGTGCAGCAAACCACAGTTACATGTAGCTCCCACAGCTCTATATACAACCAGCAGGAAACTATCAGGAAACTGACTTTGATCCATAATTCTTTAGCTTGATCTTGGCCAGGACGTAGACTGTTTTTTTTGTAATGTGCCATATACAAATTATGGAAAAGTTTGTCAGGCCCATTCCTGCCCAGCTTGGGATGAGAAGGGCCAGAAACCTGGTGCAGTTGGCCAGAAGTTCCCTTAAATAGCTAGAGCTGCACCATCTTTTTTAGGAACTGTAGCGAGCACCAGGGATTGCAGCCCTTTTACAAGGAAGAACAGGGCATCACTGAAGTTGTCCTTCTAACAACAACCCCAGGTAGTGCTTTAACTCGCTAGGAGCCAGAATGGCTGGCATAGCTTTGAGGCTGCTGTAAAGCACATTGTGACTGAAGAAAATACAGAATTAGGATGTAAACCATGGCAATACAAAAGACTGTCTTCAGCTTTTCCTTTAGTTATGGACAGTCCTTAATGACCATGAGCTCTAAATACTACATATACAGTGCTATGGAATTATGACTTAACAAAAGCTAACAGCAATCTTTAATTTTTTTTTTTTTTTAAATCTTGACATATTGGGAAAACCATACAATTTTTAAAAAATTCTTAATGGAAAGGCTCTTTTCATGCAAAAAGATTTCAAGCACTATATATGTTCTTCTTTCTCATGAGACAATGGCTGCTGACTCTCCAATGTGTTCTGCCACAGCTAAAGATTCACAGTTCTCTATTCAGTCTGTAAATCTTTTCATGCCTGTTATATCTTTTTTGTCCTCCAATATTCTTTCTAGTGCCTGCATGTGATCCCTGTGTGCAGCTGATATTACTGATCTAACCCAGAATTTATACTTTTTGCCCTCAGTACTTGCAGGTTTGAAACATTTAGCATAGTTGGAATGGGGGACATTAGTATCATCCATCCTCTTATTGCTATAAATAGTCCCTACTGTGTGAAATGTGTTTTAATTTGTGGGCAATATCTTGCTAACCTAACTGACTCCCACTTTCCTTTATAATTTCATAAACCTTAACCTCACTCTGTGCAATCTCTGTAATTGTTTAGATGCATAGTGACTTGTCATTTGCGTCCCATGAAGCTTTTATAACAATAGCAACTTCAATTAAACTATGCCACTTGGCTTCATCATACTTCCCCCAAAATATCTTTGCCATCAACATTTCTCAGAGTGGCAATTCTCCTGAGCTTTCCAGAATTTATAGGTCACAGGTAAAACAGCATGTTCTCTGCAAATGTTAATGAGTTTACAAACTGCTGAGTATTATAATGATAAATTTGATCATATTTCTCTACTGACTTTACACAGTCTTGGCACTGCAATATTTTTAGCTTATATCTGCTCTCAAAGGGCCCTATCCAAAGCTCATTGAAGTCAAGGAAAAGAGGTGTATTAAGATTAGCAGCTTTTGATCAAGCCTGAGACAGTCAGTGCTGTAAAAACATTATCTGTGCACATCCCTTATACACAACTGACATCTCCTTGCACCACTGCGAGTTACTGAATCTCATTTTCTTTGCAGCTTTCTGCCTGATCAGGGAATCTATTAAAGTCCAAGCAGTCAAGGCAGCTGTCTTGAGTCAGATAATTTCCAGCTTCCTAAATAAAGGGAACTAATATAATATCTACTTTATGCCCACATCACTGTCATAACTCACGTGGTATTGTGAAGGGTTTTCAGAGAGGAGGAGGGCAGAATGCAAGCAGCAGTGATTTCTAAAGGCCTGTCCCTGGTCATTCCTCTGCTTCTGCAATAGGCTACCTCTCCTGCGTTTAGAGCTATTTTCACCAACCTTCTTGGGCACAGTTCACTTTACAAAGTAATTGCTATAGCTCTTAAATGTATCCTTTCATACCTGCAGGGGTACAGTGCAGACTGCGAACAGGAGAGCAGGTTGCGTTTGTTTAGTGTCTCTGCTGATACCGGTATGAACAGAGAACTGTAGTCTGGCATCTTTCCTGGGCATTTTAATATATTTACAGATAGAAAGGTGACCTTTGTTTAGAAAGTCTTTTATTTCAGCGGGGTGCATTTTTTTTGTTATGCGAAGTGATGGCATTAATATATAGCATTTGAAGTACTAGTAACCAGACCTAGCACTACTTTGAGAAAAACAAAACTGTTTGCACCTGCTTTGTTGAACAATCTTCTACAATAAGTTAACTTAAAAATACAGATGACAGAACTAACATTTTTCAGATGAGAATCTCCATGAAATACAGACCAAATACTGAAAATACCAGTGGTAATGTATCAACTATCGTTGTCACTGAAAAATGTGTCTTAAACACCAAAGTCCCTTAGGTTAGTCTTCTATCAGAAGGCCAATCACAAAATCACTAAACCCGTAAAGGCAATTGTTCACTGTTGCTTGAAGCTATTAGTATACATGTGTGAAAAAAAGTTGTATTCAATAATTCAGTTAGATACTCTCAATTATGTCAAACTTTAAAATCCATGTGACCTTTTTTGGTGTAGGAAATGATTTAAACTCTACTTTGCCTCTGACATTTAAATACGGGGGACTATACCATTCATTTATTTACCAAGACAGAGATTAGTGGAAGATGAACAACATAAAGTGGACTCTTACAGAAACAAATTAAATTGTTAGAAAGGAATAAATAAATAGGACTGCTTCTGGCTTTTTTCTTTTCTTTGTTTGGAAGGCATTAAGTTTACTTTTACACAGCGTAGGAACTAATAACTAGATACAAGTTACTATAAGCACCTGTCACGTCTGCCAAATAAACTATTCTCTGTTAATGAAATAAAATTCTGTAAAGGTTTTGGTATCGTACTGCTGAATGGCACTTGTGGAAAAGGTTATTATCTAACATGACTAAATGTTACCAACATATACTAAGTCTCATGCAAGTATCAGAAAATTCTCTTCACATTACCAAGGAACAAGATTTTTGTTGTTTGGTTTAGACACTTGGTGGACTGCTTTGGAGGTCCACTGAACATTTAAATAATAGATTTTATTTTTAAGTTGAAACTGGTTTTGAAGTACTTTAGTTTGCAGGCCCTGACATGATCAGGTGTTTCTGAAATTCAGCTATATGACTATTTTACAGTTTCTTAAGAGCCTGCTCTCATAGTAAGAAAAAGACATAGAAGATGACTGTTCCATTTTCTGTTTTCCATTTTTTTGCTAACACTCTGGGAAAATGAGTAGCACAAACAGTTGTCCTTTCTATGCAAAAATAATCACAGAGCCTCCTAAAGGACAATGTTAATCCTTCCCTCTTCCATTCCACACAGCTACAATGATGAGCTAAAATACAAAATTACCCAAGTCCTCAATATTAGACAAAGCTAAAAATACTTTTTCTGATCTCAGACTCTTGTATTTTTCTTTTCTCCAAAGCATATGCTCTAGTCAGTGTAATAGATCATGTAAAAACACCGTGTACGCTCCACATACTTTCTAAATAGCTGGTGAAATGACTTTTTGACTTTTTCAGGGCATAGGATGAATGTTCAGTGAATTCACAGAAAAAGCTGTATGTGGAATTTCTGAGATGATATTGAGAGGTGTAATTTATTTTTTATTTACAATTTCTCTGGCCCTTAGTTTTCTTTCCTCCTGTCTGAATTCAGTATCAAATAACTTTGCAATCCCACAGTGCTGCTTCAAGCTTTAAAAAAAATGGACTACTGCCAATGCCAGTTTTGGGCAACTATCCAAAATTACACACCAGCTACATAGTGCAGAGTAACTTTCATTACCTCTGTATCATGTAGCCACAATTTTCTTTTTCTTCTCCCCATTCGCTTGGGGAATGACCTCCTTGTCTGGGTTGCTCCCATCTAGGAAATATGCTAATTGTTATTACTTCACTTCCTAACATGAATTGTGTTTAAGCCTATGCCTGTTAAGTGCCTGAACAGTAGTTTCATTGTACATCATGTACTGTTCGGAAATGTAAACCATAAGCACTGTTCAAGGTAGAACATGGTGCATGATCTTTTTAGCTCTTTGTTTTGAAGGTGAACTTTAGGAAAATGGTATTGATTATTTTCTATTTCTTAATGTATTAGAAATTTCTGTCCTAGTTTTGGAGAGATACTAGAGCCTACTGGCCACAATTCTGACATCTTTAAATACAGCTTCATCAGGGAACTAAACAAGTCGGCAACATACACAGCAACAGCTATGTTGGCTGTTTCAGACACAATTAGAAAGTGTGTGCATCTCAAAATCTTAACATTTGCGCTATACCAATCCTGATTTTGTAAACACAAATAAATTCAACAAATAACCTATTATTCCAACATATACTTAAAATATAAGATATTGTATCATGAGTTGTTTGGGTTAAAATAAGTGAATAATTACATTTTATGAATGATCAGTAGATTTAAAAATATTAAAAAATACTGCTTTGGAAATACCAACTTTATATAGCAAGATACTTACATAAATGGGAACATCAAATAAGCAGTTTAAGGTTATAAACCATGTACTTCTGAAGAAATTGATGGCTAGGCTATAGTTTACTACATCAGTGATATTACTATCAATTCATTGTTTCTATCTACAGTGGTCATGGCAGTATTTTCAATATGAAATATCAGAAGAATTATAAAAGTGAAGAGGCACAAATATTTCTCAAATGATTAAGAGGCTTTTCACAAAGTCTACACAAGTCTGTATCTACAAAATCAATATTCAAATGAACTTCAGTCGTACAACTCTAAGATTAGCTAACAGATCCTTTACTTCACAGTAAATGATACTTCACAGCTTAAGAAAAAAAAAATGCTCCATGGTTTACTAACATTTCAGCAGAACACTGTTGTAAGTTAACTTTATGAGGCAATGTAACCGAAAATATTTCAACGTGTCTAATTCCATATTATATATGGCAACAATGAACATAATCCACAAGCTGAATGTCTCCACCCAAAGCTCCTACATTTCTGTCCAGTCTTTTTCAATAAATAAGCACTTAGTTTGGCCAACAGTTCATGGGGAACTGCTGCTGATTCACATGGGAGTACGCAGGTACCCTGTTCAGTAGGTGCCAGCGATGCCCATACTAAAAAGCTATTCAGTATGAAGTAGGTCAAATTAGGAGAAAAGTTGAGCTGGAAGTTGAAAACAAGACTTTTGGAGTAAAAAGAACATGTTTACGCTGGGTTTGAGAACACCATCCCGCTCACATTGTGAAACACTAGTGCTTCTCCTTCAGCTCCTCCTGCAAATCTAAGCAGAACGTCGCTTTTTGTGTAGATTTTGTTGAGGACTATGAGGGGGTAGTATGCCTTCCATTTATAGTACGCCCACAGGTTTTGTTATTGCTCTTTTATTAAAGGCTTGATAGACAGAATCATTAGCTGTGCAAATTATTTTCTTACATAAGAAGAAGAGAGTGTCATGTTGTGATGGTTCAGGGGTGACTAGCAGCCCTGGTACCGCCCTGCTGTTGTGTGGGTACTCCCTCCAGCTGCCAGGCCCTGCTTCTGCTGCTGGGTCATTCCATCGTTACTCTGGATCACAAGGCTTTGCAATCACCCCGTTCCCATCACCATGCCATGAGAATGCAGTGAGTGGTGCCATGGGTCTCTGGCGAGTCCCTCAAAACTGTCCTCTCGTGCATCCTGCAGTCCTATTGCTTTTTGGACAGGCGAAACTCAAGGTTTTCCCATCCAGCTGCAGCTGTCTCATGACTGCTGTATTTGCCATACACCGTACTCTCCTCTACGACCCTATGGTTACAATAATCCACTGAATCAATAATCCATTCAAAGTAGCTCCTTTGAAACAATGCACCATCCCTTCACACACACACAAAAAACCAACCACCCTGGCAAAAATATTAAAATTATGCATGGTTTGTGTGCCTGGCTCATTTTTCTTAAGATCTCTGTGACCCACATGCCTCAGATATATCCCAGGAAGCCTGTGGTTCAGGCAAGTTGTATCCTTCTGTTCTTTGTGGCTATGTCGCCAGACAACATTTTCAGCAATAACACTGCTCAGAGTGTGCTCATTTCAACCCCTAGCCATTTTCCTTTTCCTGCCTCTTTATTGAGGAGTATCACCACCTCCTTCCCACCAATTACAATAGCATCGCTGCTTCACGGCTGTCTTCTGAGTCAGACTGAAAGGCTGTTACGACTTTAAAATAACTTTGCAAAAATCCCTGTATGTGTAGTTAAAGCTAGATTGGTTCCTCTCACCTAGTCCTCGGTGTGGCTTCACAAGATGGGACTGGAAGAACACCAGGGCAGCCGGCTACAGCTAGGGGCTATGAACAAGCTCTTTTGTTGGCATCCCTCCACTTTTAGCTGCAGGCAGCTCATATTTCTACTGTAGACACAAGGTTTGAAGGTTTGTTTTCAACAATTTAGTGTCCTTCTGAGTTTGAAATATGAGAGAAATAAGCCTGCTAATCAGATTTGAGCCAGGAAGTGGGCACCCCTAAATTAATGGCTATTTTCTTAAGGATTCTTAATGCCTTTAAGGACCTCTGATTTCCTTTCTTGCTGATTTCCCAATAGCTCAGAATTAAACAAAGCAAATCCATTCACATATTTCAATATACCAACAGAAGTTGCATAGTGATAAAGTAATTGTACATTAATCCCGTGTTCTTCGTGTATGTATACAGACATAATAGACTAGGCAAGTAATTCTTCCTAGAAGAGCTAATCAAAGGTTTTAATTTAATCAGTTCATTTTATGTTCATCTTTTCTGTTTTGTCAGTCTAATACACATAATAAAAATCTAATCTCTTCATTGTTTTAGTAATGTGAACCACTATTTTACAATGAGTTCTTGACTGACGGTCATAGCCAAATGAAACGTTTGCTTGCCCTCACAGGGATTTTAAATAACTGTTTTAATTCTGTGCCTTGAATAAAACAGTTTCTTTCCTCAACAACATGAGGGACAAACAAGAGAAATGTGAGGCTTGTGCTGATTCCCCCCACCTCGATTTTCCGATATTGGCTTAGAAATCTTTCAATATAAATAATTCCCAGTACATGCATAAATTGTCTACTATGCTGTGGTTTTCTTGAGTCTCCTAGGAGCTCTGTGAGGCAGGTATGGGAAAGGTAGTGCTATAAAACCCCAAAATAGCCTTGTTTTTCTAACTGAAAACCATTAACAATCATCAAAATAGCGGTCAATAGAAATGAGGTTTCAATCCAAAAGGCATAAAAGAATGAATGGGAAACAAAGTGATTTTTCTTTCATGGCCAATGACCTTTCATTTATGGCCAATGACCTTTCATTTATGGCCAACAGAGTACCAGTAATGGTAACGCAAGCCTGAGAAACAACTATGAGGGCTATATGCTCCAGTGCGACAACACTTTGCCTGTCAGAAGCTTTCACAGAACATACTGAAAAGAAGTAAATGGTCCCCTTGCTGTGGAGCCCATGGATAAAAAGAACTGTTTGCCTTGCTTTCTTTTATCTTGGAAGATGCAAACATGGTCTTTTTGATTATTTTTGTCTTTTCTTTCAGCCTGTGTAGGCGCTCAGGCAACCCTGGAAGGAGCTCAGCATCTCAATGATCGCACTGTGGAAAGCAGATATTCAGCCTTTCCATTATAATGTTTTACACAATGACGTTTTCTAAATAAAAACAATAGGTTCCTTCCCCCTCTTTTTTTTTTCCTGTCAGACAAGCCTTTCCAATGGCATTTTTAGAAATGTTGGTAACTTTTGAACTTATGTTTTTACCATCATTCATAGCATTGCCATTATTACCATAGTACATACTGGTGAGAGAGGATCTTCTTTCCATAAGGCTTTTCTAATAGCAAATTTCATAAAGATATTTATTTTAACTAATTGAACAGATTAATAGCAGAACATTAAACACAATTGTCTGATGACTTAGAGGAAGCCCAATAAACCATTCATGACCTATGCCAGGATTTAGACTAATTCAAGACCCGGAGAGCTGAAAGCCTCCTTTGTTCTGCACATAGTCAGGCTACAAGATGCAGCCCCTTGACAAAAACAAAATTACAAACCTGCTGCATCTGCTGTCAGAAAAGCTGCCTGCAATTAAGATCTTTTGCCACCAACAGTGACAATAAGAGTGGAAATAGAAATACATTCAATGACCTTGAAATGTAGTCAGGTATCATTATCCCTCACATTGGTATGAAAGAATTAAACCTGCTTGCCTCAAAAAGAAAAGTTCTTGAATATCACACTATTTTTCTATATATATATGTAGTTACTTGATACTGTTTGTATTAGCTGTATAAAATACATCAAATCACTAAAAATTGTACTGTAATGGTGTGTACACACACATATATATTTATATATAAATTTATATAACAATAATCCTACTTAGACTTCAAAAGATGAATTTAACTAGATTTCCGAGAAGTTACTAATCCATGGTCAAAACATGCCATTTTAGAAAGATTTTTTAAACTGTAGAGTGAAGCAAAGAAAGGGCACTTTGAAACTACATATATATTTAAAAATAAGACACTTCTCTTCTTGCTGCTAATAGGCTCTCTGTTCTCTTTTAGTGGTGCTATATAACGTTTTCTCCTGCATTTTTCAACCCTGATTGTAAAAATGCTATTTTTTGCTTTGGTTGGCACAAGCTTCTTTTGCTCCAGCCTTTATAGATAGAACAAAAGGAACCAGCCTGACATAGAAAAGCTCTTAAAGACTCAGACTTATCCATGAGAAAATTGTCCCAGTGTAGGACTGCAGAAAGCACACTTTACAGGGTATGCTGAAACAGCCTCACCATGCTAAGTACTACAGACTCTGTGGAAGAAAAACGGGCATTGTAGCCAGCTAGGCACTGCCACTGCACTTCGGTGTTCACCTTCTGACAAGCTGGAAGTCTTCTTAACACCACATGCCTGTCCTGTGACTACAAGACTCTATCTTTTGAGGTGTCCCTAAGGTTTGTGTTACTAAACCCAATCCATTTTAAGACAGCTTTCCAATTCTCCCTTCTCCACGGACTCTCCTTGTTACAGAAAATACCTATAATACCAGTAAAATACACAATCCAGGCACATTAGCTAGTGTGACCTGATTAGACTGAGACCACTGATTGTTATTTAACAACTTTGTACAGGTGCTATGTAAAATAAATAAATGATTTAATAGCTTATAGGAAAAAGTCAGAAGTCTTGGCTTCAGTTCCTAAAATTTTTATAACTGACTTCATGCTTTCTAGCAATGCTGAGCTTGTAATCCTATTAGTCAGCTCCCGTTTTCATGGTACACTAGTTTGAACGCTTTTATTATTTTTCCTGGAATACGTGGATTCTGCAGGCATACTTTCAGGTCCTCTCCCATTTTTTTGTGTCGCTGTGCTCCTGCAGCTGGAAATGGCATTTCTGAGAAAGCAGGTGTATGGCCAGAACATCCCCATGACTCAGTAATCCCTGGCTGCCAGAACTATCCCACAGGACTTTTGGCTGCCAGTTGTCATTAACTTTAAATCCATTATTCTTCTGTGAGGAAAAAAACCCCAACCTTCCCAGGCTGGACTTAAGATACACCTGTATAAACAAATCATGTTTATATATCACATGGAAGAGAAGTACACGTTGACTGAATTAGAAAGGTTGCTCAGTATTGATTTAGAATATTCACAACAGTTTTAAAAACCACTGCAAACAGAGATCCAATATTACCAGAGAGGAAAGAAAAGTAGTGGACAATTTGCTACAGGTCCCTTGTTTCAAGACAACCTTTATTTCCATATTGTGGTGCATAAGAACATATGGAGGGTCATAGTACCAACCCTTGTCATGAAGGCAGTTATTTCAGGATTTCACTACTTATTATTTTAAAGGAGGACCTCTACATTGCTATAGCTCATATTGTTTAAAATGATGAGCCCATTTTTAAGGACTGTGGCTTTTAGAGCCTTTTCTGATCTCTTTCACATAGTTCTCAGTTAAGGTTATGCTGTCTTTTTATCTCCTAGGAGTTCCACAAACACACTGATCAGTGTTTTAGTGAGAAATTAGAGAAGTTCTAAAATATGTTTGTGTCACTACCCTGGAGCTGAAGTCAATGAAACATTCCTTTTTCAGAGTGGGAAGGGTTTTCTAACTCACAGAAAAAAAAAAAAAAATGACATTGCAGTAGCCATCTTACAGATCTGTGCATACTAATTACCTAAATTAATATAAATTTTAAAAATGCTGCATTCTTTGAAGTCTCCATGCATACAAGGTGTACTATACAATAAGCAATATACAGTCGTAGAATGAAAATTTAGGGTGGAAGGGACCTTCAGAGGACATCTAGTTCAACCGCATGCTCAAAACATGTCTAAATAGATCAGGTTGCTCAGGGCCACGTCCAACCGAGTCTTGAACACCTCAGCGGACAGAGATTCTGTAACCTTGATGGGAAACCTGTTGCAATTTAACCACTTTTCTCCACAGCAGCATCCTTGCAGCTTGCACAGTTGCATGAGATTCCTTCACAGATGCAAGACCTCATACTTTCTCTTGTTGAATTTCATGCAGTTCTGCTCAATCCATTTCTCCAGCCTGTCCAGGTCCCTCTGAAGAGCAGCCCTGCCCTCCAGTGTATTCACTGCTCCCCTCAATTCTGTGTCCTGCACATACTTGCTGAGAGTGTACTTCATCCCATTCTCCAGGTCATTATTGAAGACATCAAATAACACTGGTCCCACTGCTAATCCCTGAGGGACCCCACTAGCTACTGGCTGCCAGCTGGACTTAGCACAACTGGTCACAATACTTTGATCTTAGCACTTCAGCCAGCTTTTCCACTCACCCTGACTTCTCATCCCGTCCATATCTCGTGAATTTGGTGATAAGGAGACTATGACAGACTGGCACAAGGGTCTTGCTAAAAATTAAGGTATACAACATCCACTGTCCTCCCCTTCTCTACAGGACTGGTAACCTTATCTGAGGGAGAGCAATGAGGTTGATCAGGCATGATTTGCCCTTTCTAAATCCCCGCTGGCTACTCTCAGTCACCTTCTTGTCTTTCATGTGTTTAGAAATGGAGCTAATCCCCTTAAAAGCTGTATCTTTACCAAGGACCAAGGTGAGGCTGATCATGGATTTTATTACAATAAATTGAGTTGTTACTGTTTGACTTGCATTCAGTGAAAAAAAAAAATCTAACACAGGATAAATTACTTAGTAAGTTTTATGTACTTTAATACTACAAGTCAGTGGCTTCAAATATGGGAAACTACAAACCTGTTTGTAGCAAGAAACATCTCACTGACTGAAGAGGGATGGAAGCAGCATATTACCGAATATACTGAGATAACCATGAGACAGTTAATTTCAGACTGCTATAATGGAAGTATTTTGCTACTATTACGCAAAATTATTGATGTACTTTATTAAGAGGCAAATAAATAACATCCCATTTCTTTTCTGAGGGTGTGTGAATAAGAAACTCAGTTAAAAAAACCAACCTAAATCACTGTTAGTCTTTGGGACTCATCCTGTAAAGTGCTGAGCAAACACTTAGTAAATAAAATGAGCCTTACTGAATAAAATTCTAATTGGAATAATTGAGCTTTGATAACTGCTATGTCATTAAACATAAATTGGCTTTAAACTAATTGTATTTGCATTGTATTATGATTTCTATTAATGAATGCATTAATGTTTATACTCTGCAAACTCTTTTGAAGTACAATATTAAAGCCTATACCACTTAATCTGAAGTGAAATGCCCTTTGAATACAAACCTGGCATGGCACTAGTGGAAAAGGTTCTGTAAAGGAACATGGTCCAGATCTTCACTGGTTATGGTTAAGAGCAGGGGAAAGGTGACTGTTGGCTTTTTGGACTTCCTCCATTCTAGACAAGGGGAGCTGTGTATTGATCTCTGCAGCATAAGTCAGGGTACGCTGTGGGGTTTCTCCAATTTGGGCCAGCTGCCACCAGTCCTGCAGAGCCTATGATGCAGCCTCACTAAACTGCTTGCTCTAACTATACTTCTTATTCCAATAGTAAAGCGTACAGTGGGACCCAGTAGTTTTAGATATGGTGAAAGATAGAAGAACCATACAGCCATTTTCCACTTAAAAAACAGAACCTCCACCAACCAAAACCAATCCAAAATAAGGAGGTAAGAGAGGTACAGTGGTACTGAATATATCATAACTGAGCTACATAATGTGTTTCTTTTTGTGGCATTGAGAATGAATACCATGAGGTTGGTGCTAACACAGACCTCTCCCGTTGGGCAAGTCAGGAAAACCCTATTCCTTAGTGATGCCAGGTCCCATTGCCAAGCCTCATTGGCCTTGTCTAGGAAAAAAACACACCAAACCACCCCAACACACCAAACCCCAAAACCAGCTTTATGCAGTTTTAACCTGAAGGGGAACCTGAGGCCATGCATAGTGGTGTGTACAGAATGGCTACCAATAACTAAGCATTTGCTCTGGGAATTTGACTTTATACATAAAGCCTCCTTTTGTATAGTTGGTCTTGCCTCATTTAATTTCAGTTGCTATCAACAGACACTAGTCAACAAATAATCATAAGAATTATTTGTCTAGTTGGACTCAAACACAAAGCCTGCATTGCTGTTCTTGTACCTGTGGCATATAACTTGCCACTGCTCTTTGACCAAATTATTACAATTTCTACTGTAAATTTACAATACAACATGCAAAAAAAAAGTACTAATCCTCTTAAAAACAATTCTTTTCATCAACATTCCTAATGTTGACCTTATTCACTAGAATATTTGCAGAAGGAAAAAACTGGGAGAAAACAACACGGACAAACTTGTTTAAATATTCACATGAATACTCATATGAACAGGTGTGCATTATTTTCTAGTTATTGCTTCCATGACTAAAATGGTGCAAATTAAAAAAATTAGACAAAGTTCAAAAAGCAGACAGTAATAAACATATTAGGGAAAAATTCTGAGTTTAAAATCTGCTGCTTTTCTATAAAAAAAATGATCGCTAAAGCCTATTTTCAGGAGTTTACATTTCCAAATCCAAGTACACTAGAATAAAATAATTGATTAATTATATACCAGCTGACCATTAATTTTATTTCATAAACCAATCATCCAATTTTCTGAGTCAAATATGTTGAATATTCAGTGGCATCCCACAATTCAGGAATGGAAGGCAAGGCTATGAAGATCACTTTTTGTCTAAATAATTCTAAACAGCTGGAAATCTGAAACTCCATTTGTCTCACACTCTAAGAGCTTACAATACCTTACATGCTACAGGACAGATCTCGCTGTTTCTGTCCCGAACATTTGCTGGTGTTCAGTATTTCTGATAAGTCTTCCAAGATAATCCTAGTTTAACTCACTAACTGATACCACACTAGTACTGATATTTGGACTTCCAGAAATTTGGAGTCTGTTGTCTTTTTGCCTAGGCATCTACTGCAAGTATTTTACATGATGCGAGTAGTTGCTCTGTAAACCCAGACCAAAAATAATTCTCTATGGAGGTGAGCTTTATCTCCAGGGTTTGGGTCAAAGCCGAATGAACTTCTCTGGAACTGTGCTTGCAGGGAGGTTTTGATTTATACTCAGCTGGTATTCTCAGCCATGTGAGACAAGACAAGCATGGTTATTACTGTCACAAATGATAAAGCCAAAAGTAAACAAGGGAATTTCTTGACAAAGCAGTACCTTACATTTTGAACTTTAAAATGGAAAAAAAAACCCAAACAATTAATGCCTTTTATTTATTCACTACACACATTTGACTTGCATAGTTTGATTAGCCCTCTCAATATTTTTTTAATTTTGAGTTTTTGACAGTTTTATAGTGAAGTCTAACTCATTCAAGCCACTGCATAAAGTGGTGTACAAATGAGGGGCACCTATACCCCTGGCTCCCTGTAATGAATGATGCATTGCACTTTTAGGCATGCAGGTAGCCATCCTGTAAATCTCAGGAGAAAAGTACAGGTGGACATACTGCTTAGCAAGTTTGATGCTTTTAAGATATGCTGAACTCACAGTGCAATTTACTGCTCTGTGCCTGCACCTGTATTCCTTTTAGCATGAGTTACACTTACTGTAGACTTGACTTCCTACTTGACTTCCAGAGACCTGAAAATCTAGGATGATATGATAATTATGATAAATGACTCTTTCTTCTTAGATAATATTTGTCAGCATCTCCAGGGAAACTCGCTGGTAAAGAAGTTGTGAATCTCTGGATGGGTATTAATATATAGATGGCGTTAGAGTGGTGGAACCACCAAATCTCCTAGCATTTTAAGAATGAAGATTCAGATGTGTGCAGGGGTATAAGCATACCTTTCACACCTACTGAAAAGTCAGGTTGTCTTCATAACAAGACTTTCTTTTCTAGAATTATGCTGCGCGTTCCACTAGAAAGCTTTGCATAATTGCATGTTATTGGTTATTTTAAACAAATGTAAAGCAACACAACCAAATATAAGACTGTAGTTTAAGTGTAATGACTTATTTTTACTTTTTCTACTTTCAACATCCGGCAATTTTTTCTGAAGTGCTATCAGTCTAAGGCAGTGCCAAGAAGTTTTTTCAAATGAGTATCTCTCTCTCATATGTCAGAAATACAAAGTGTGGTTTACTTAGTTCATTACAGTGCTGTATGGATTTCTATTTAAGTGATCCTTCATGTATTCTTCAAATATGCAAACATCATAATCCTTGTTTTTAAAGAAATAGTTACACATACTAATTCAGGATAAAAATGTAATCTTACTGCAGCCTGATGAAAACCATCAAGCCTGCCTCCCTACAGTATTCAGTTTTCACCAGAAGAACTCCCTTGACTTAACTGAATTTAAGCTGTGATTAAAGCAGTGTAGGAAAAAATTGTGACAAACATAGCTCTCATACCATAGATGTAATAATTTATCATTTTTTCATCAGGAACACGGATAAACCACTACATATACTTAGCACCTGATAACAGAGACAAAACCAGTTACTGCCATTTGCAAACTGGCCACGTTAGAGCAGAGGATTCTTAAAACTTAGGAGGAGACCAACAGAACAAAGGGTTGGGAGAAATATCGGGTGAAAAATGTGCTGGAAAAGGAACTCTGGAGAAGAGATAGTACAGGAGGTAAAGGGCTGCTTTGGTGTCATGTCAGCCATTCAATTCTACAATCTACATTCTACAATTCTACACCCCCTATGAAAGCACACAGGAAAATCTGCTTTCTGGAGTGTATATGTGTCTGTTAGACGAACAGAATTCTTCATAGCAAATAAAACCCTGCTATTTTGAACAGTAGTTTTAATAACAAAATGGGAAATGTAAATGGTCTGTACAATGTCCTACAAAGATTAAAGGTGACAGAAATATATTTGAGTTCAACAGATTGTCTTATGGTGAAAAATAACTTTGTAAAATAGTTTAAGTGCTGAATAAAATGTTTTGTGACAGAAATTTCCTACAAAGAAAAATTGAAGGAGGCATGTTTCCAGTGTAGGGTACATATATTTGACATACTGTAAAATTCACAAGTATTTAATTGTTGTATTTGTAAAATATATGCAGTGAGCTCTCTGCAGTTTTCAGCCAGTGTCATGTCTGATTACACTATTTTGAGCTAATGTTTCAAAAGTCACAAGCAGTCTTTGCTAAATGATTATAGATAATCAGCCATACCTATCTGATTATCAGTGACTTCACTGGCTAAAGCACTATATGCCTTTGGAATATTTACCCCCTAGGGCTTTGCTCACGCTGTAGTTACCCCCACGTGACTTTTTGCTCATTTGCAATTGCAGATGACTACACAACTTGTGGGAGCCTCAGCTCTTGCCTAACAGTTGACATTTGACGTTGATTAGCATCTTCAGTACAGGGTTTGTCCTTTTCCGCTCTAGTGTTCACAATACCCTTGTATCATCTATATTTAGGAACTATAACGACTTCTGTATACGTATTGCTACATAGCATTAAAAGGTCTGTTAGAATCTCATCCTCAGTCTAATAGGTACACCATTATGTTATCACCCAACAGCATGCAGTGATAAAGAAGGAAAACTATAGCTTTTCAAACAAAGCTAAGTTGAGGATAATTTTGTTTGGATCATAAGCTGGATCTACTGGTAAAAACTAAGTTTCATCTAACCTTTGGGCATTGCACTTACTTTGTGCATATCTTTGGGAGGAAACAAGAATGTAATAGATTATAAAGAAAATAATGTTCCTGCCCATAGATTTTCTGTCTTTTATTAAACATGTCATGTCTGGTGGATTCAAATATATTGTTTTGTAAATGTAATTATTTTTTCATATCACTATTAGGAAAGAAAAGTAAACAGGATTCAATCTAATTTATGAGACACTTTAGAAGATGATGTGAAGCAGACTGATTACAGTGTATCAGTCTTAATTACAGTATATATAAACTAAATAATATGAAATATTAATCTGCTGTTTTCAGACCAAAGAATCAATACACAGAATGGAAGTTAATTTTTTCCATGCACTTAAGTCAGCTTTATGAAGACAGCTTTATGTAGTTTTAGGATCGTTCTGGAATTTGACAATTAAATTAAAACAACCAAAATCCCATTCCTCCAAAATAAAAGCATGAATCTTCAGAACTAAGCACTTGACTGCTTTTTTTAATTGAATTTTTAAATATAATCTATTTTTCACTTGCTTCTTGCAATGCTAAATAAAAGCATAAATAATTTAATTGAAAAATTAAATTAAGTAGAATCAATTTGCAACAGATTTATGAAAGCATATAATGGCTCTTACACAATATTGGGCAGCTATACTTCTTATTTAAATAACAGCTTTCCTACATGATCATAATGAATTATTCCAGAAATATTACTTACTTTGTTTTACTTCTGTGGTTCTAGGATTCCCTCTTCTTATTGACACCCTAAAACCATATCTGTAAAGCTCAGCCCTGTGTCGTGCCCTGCAGAAGATTGATTCAAACGTGGAACATCTTGATGCACAGGGAAGATATTCTCCATGTTTTAGTCCCTAGACTTGCAGCCTATTTGTCTCTAAGTTCAGGATTGAAACTCTTTTCACTATGTTGCTCCTGGGCACTGAATACAAGTTTCAGTCCTTGGCCTTCAGGATTTTAAGACTTGAAGTTATGCCCCAAATATGTTGTGGTGCTCTTCATGCTCTCCTCCCCTGGCACACCAGTGGAACAGCGAGCACCACCCCACCTGTGGTAAAGAATGATTGGTCTCAACATGCAGCAGAATTTCACAGAATCGTATAGGTTGGAAAAGACCTTTAAGATCATCGAGTCCAACCGTAAACCTAACACTGCCAAGACCACCACTACACCATGTCCCTAAGCACCTCATCCAAACGTCTTTTAAATACGTCCAGGGATGGCGACTCAACCACTTCCCTGGGCAGCCTGTTCCAATGCTTGACAACCCTTTCAGTGAAGTAAAATTTCCTAACATCCAGTCTAAACCTCCCCTGGCGCAACTTGAGGCCATTTCCTCTTGTCCTATCACTTGTTACCTGGGAGAAGAGACCAACCACCACCTCACTACAACCTCCTTTCAGGTAGTTGTAGAGAGCAATAAGGTCTCCCCTCAGCCTCCTTTTCTCCAGGCTGAACAATCCCAGCTCCCTCAGCTGCTCCTCATCAGACTTCTGCTCCAGACCCTTCACCAGCTTCGTTGCCCTTCTCTGGACTCGCTCCAGCACCGCGATGTCTCTCTTGTAGTGGGGGGCCCAACACCGAACACAGTATTCGAGCTGCGGCCTCACCAGGGCTGAGTACAGGGGCACAATCACTGCCCTAGTCCTGCTGGCCACACTATTTCTGATACAAGCCAGGATGCTGTTGGCTTTCTTGGCCACCTGGGCACACTGCTGACTCATATTCAGCCGGCTGTCAACCAACACTCCCAGGTCCTTTTCTGCCTGGCAGCTTTCCAGCCACTCTTCCCCAAGCCTGTAGCATTGCATGGGGTTGCTGTGGCCCAAGTGCAGGACCTTGCACTTGGCCTTGTTGAACCCCATACAATTGACCTTGGCCCATCGATCCAGCCTGTCCAGATCCCTCTGCAGACCCTTCCTCCCCTCAAGCAGATCAACACTCCCACACAACTCGGTGTCATCTGCAAACTGACTGAGGGTGCACTCAATCCCTTCGTCCAGATCATTGATAAAGATATTAAAAAGAACTGGCCCCAGCACAGAGCCCTGGGGAACACCACTTGTGACCGGCCACCAACTGGAGTAAACTCCATTCACCACCACTCTTTGGGCCTGGCCATCCAGCCAGTTCTTTACCCAGCGAAGAGTACACCCGTCCAAGCCATGAGCAGCCAGTTTCTCCAGGAGAATGCTGTGGGAAACCATGTCAAAGGCTTTAGTGAAGTCTAGATAGACAACATCCACAGCCTTTCCCTCATCCACTAGGCAGGTCACCTTGTCATAGAAGGAGATCAGGTTGGTCAAGCAGGACCTGCCTTTCCTGAACCCATGCTGGCTGGGCTTGATCCCTTGGTTATCCTCTACATGCCGTGTGATGGCACTCAGGATGATCTGCTCCATCAGCTTCCCCGGCACCGAGGTCAGGCTGACAGGCCTGTAGTTCCCCGGGTCCTCCTTCCGGCCCTTCTTGAAGATGGGCGTCACATTAGCTAATCTCCAGTCAACTGGGACCTCCCCAGTTAGCCAGGACTGCTGGTAAATGATGGAAAGGGGCTTGGTGAGCACATCTGCCAGTTCCTTCAGTACTCTCGGGTGGATCTCGTCAGACCCCATAGACTTGTGAATGTCTAAGTGGTGCAGCAGGTCACTAACCATTTCCCCCTGCACTATGGGGGCTCCATTCTGGTCCCCGTCCCTGTCTTCTGATGTGGAGGGCTGGGTACCCAGGGAACAACTGGCCCTGCTATTAAAGACTGAGGCAAAGAAGGCGTTAAGTACCTCAGCCTTTTCCTCATCCTTGGTCACTGTGTTCCCTCCCCCGTCTAATAGAGGCTGGAGATTCTCCTTAGCTCTCCTTTTGCTGCTAATGTATTTGAAGAAGTGTTTTTTGTTGTCTTTTACAGCAGCAGCCAGATTGAGCTCTAGCTCAGCTTTGGCCCTTCTAATTTTCTCCCTGCACAGCCTCGCTACACCTTTGTAGTCCTCCTGAGTTGCCTGCCCCTTCTTCCAGAGGTCGTAGACTCTCCTCTTTTTCCTGAGTTCGAGCCATAGCTTTCTAGTCAGCCAGGCCAGTCTTCTTCCCCGCCGGCTCGTCTTTCGGGGACAGCCCGCTCTTGTGCCTTTAGGACTTCCTCCTTACAGAATGTCCAGCCTTCCTGGACTCCTTTGCCCATAAGGGCTGCCTCCCAGGGGACTCTCTCGACCAGTCTCCTAAACAGGCCGAAGTCCGCCCTCCGGAAGTCTAAGGTGGCAGTTTTGCTGACCCCCCTCGCCGCTTCACCACGTATCAAAAACTCTATCATTTCGTGATCACTCTGCCCAAGATGACCTCCAACCATCACATGGCTCACAAGTCCTTCTCTGTTTGTGAACAAGAGGTCCAGCGGGGCACCTTCCCTCGTTGGCTCCCTCACCAGCTGTGTCAGGAAGTTATCTGCCACATGCTCCAGGAACCTCCTAGACTGTTTCCTCTCTGCTGTATTGTATTTCCAGCAGACATCCAGCAGGTTGAAGTCCCCCACAAGGAGAAGGGCTAGTGATCGTGAAGCTTCTCCCAGCTGCTTATAGAATAGTTCATCTGTCTCCTCATCCTGGTTGGGCGGTCTGTAACAGACTCCCACCACAATATCTGCCTTGTGCAGATATTTCGCAAAAAGAGCGCTAAAACGTTCAGGTTCGAGTTTCTAAAAAATATGGTATGAACCAGTAACTGATAAGCAGGATTTCATTGTGGTTTGAAGTGGTAGGGAAAGTGAGGCAGGGTAATGCAGACAAGCTGCCAAATAGGAAAGTCAGATTTTTCAGCACAGACAAGACCCTTAAGCGTACAACTATTCGAGTAAACAGATCGAACTGGGAATAAGTCTCTGGCTTGAGGTCAAATGGTACGGCAGAGCACACACAGCTGGCTATTCTCACATGTCAGACAGAGTGGCACCATCCAAACTGCTTACTGGGAGCAGTTTGTGGCCTGTGCTGTCACCCAAGCCACGCCCAGGCACGTGCGTCAGTGCTGCTGGCCCACGCCAAATCTGCAGAGGCTATGCAAACCAGTGAACAGTATGGACAACTGTGTGCTGCTGCTGTGGCTGAGAGGCCCTGTTTAATTTACTGTTACAGTTTGATTATCTGAAGGATTCACACTTAAGCAGAAAGGAAGTCCAAGCGGATTTCAACCAACAAAGTATAGCTACAATAGCCTAAAATTATCCCAAATTAATTTTGATCTCTTAAGAATTTTGTGTGCAAGTT
The DNA here is from genome assembly GCF_035582795.1 of Mycteria americana. NCBI lineage: Eukaryota > Metazoa > Chordata > Aves > Ciconiiformes > Ciconiidae > Mycteria > Mycteria americana. The sequence continues at coordinate 11,814,446 of NC_134376.1, forward strand.
TTGTGGCTTTCTGGTACATAGTCTGTCGAGGCATGCATGCACATTGGGCCAAGTTAATCACACTCAGGGACAGCACATCTCCCATTCTGGAGCAGCTGGTGCTGCTAGATTACTCTACCAACACTAGAGTATTGTGTGGCTTCCACTGCCCTCTGGGGCTGGCAATCACAGCGAATCACAGACGTGACCACAGTGTTGAGCATGCCTCCTCCAACCTGCTCCAGTCCCTTCTCTCCTCACATCTATTTACTGCATCATGGCTTCTCTGAAGGTCAACCATCCAGAGCACTAAGATTTTGTGACTAGGATTTGACATTTAAATTGCTTTTATTTTCTTTTCAAGGCAACATTTTTGCTTTTTCTCTGAGTATTAGTTATGAAAAAATGTCAAAGAATTTCCAAGAAAAAAAAAAAATTTTTTTCCTCTCTCCCTGTCTCTGTATACACACACAGAGAGCTATTTTTCTCTGTATTGTTTTCTTATACTGAGGATAAACATGCAGGTTAGGGTTGTTGGTTCATTTGTTCAGCCGATTTTGCAGAACTGTCCTTGGCATTCAGGGACAAATAATTCTTTCCAATCAGCAAAAAGGAGACAAAAGAGATAATCCAATACTGCATTAGATTTGCAAGCAGTTCAAGGTCTTATCAGGCTTAAAGATCTTTTTTCAAAAAAATGTAGAGGTTTCTCAAAGAAATATATGGAACATTATAAACTTGAAGTAATAGTTATAACAGTGGAGACAGCAGAGCAGAGGCAGTATGTGATTTCCTTTCAGATTCTGATGACCTTGACATTGTAATTATGAGCAAAGAGTCCATTATTGTTATGTCTTTAAAAAGACAATAATTGCCTCTACATTTCTTGATTGCCAAGAAAAGGGATTTTGATCCTCATTTATCAATTACTTGGAAACACCTAATACCAAGGTTAGTTCCAAATTCTGAGTTCAATTTGCTGAAAGAAAAGATGCCAGTAAATTTTCAATCTACAAGCCTTGGGTCAAGATAGGTCTTATGATAGCACTTAAAAAAAAAAAAAAAAAAAGACGACATAGTTGCCATTACCTATCTACCAACAGATGCAATTTTATAATTTTTTCTGCATAATAAACAATTTCCCTCAATTAATAGTGAAATACATCACTGAGTTAACACTGAGAGCAGAAAGGAATTGCTTAGGAAAAGATAAAGGGACTAGGCCTGATAGTGCCAGCCGTCCTTTCTTCCTCTTGGTTTTAGTGCTCAGCATTTCACAAGGTTTGACCAGATTAATCACTTGCATTTAAATGCCTGCATTATTTCACCCCAGTTAATAGATGTCATGCTTTAGCAGGAAGGGAAGCCTGAAGAGAATCTCATCATGTAGAGTGAGAGCGCAAAAAGTAGCCTAAAAAACAATCAGATCATGATATTAAATACTTGCTCTCTCTCCTACCTGCTAATATCTGCAGAATTTTCTTTGAACTTCTAAACATAGAAGAGATGGATTTAAAGGCAACATAAACAGAGGTAGCAGTCAGTGCCTGCTCTTAATCTATTAGAGTAGCTGTACCTCACTTGGACAAAACTCCTATTAAGCTCCAATTCTCTGAAAAAGAAAGGTAGGCATTGAGATGGCTTTCACCCCTGGCTTGTGCTGATGGCCAGCATAAGGTCTGTGCATCAGTAATTTCTAAAGGCAGGTTTAGTTGGAGCTGGACCCCTTCCCTACTGGCAATGTGAACTGGCCAGACATGAATCAACTCCTGTCAAGAAGCCCTGTACTCCATGAGCCATTGTCTACTACAGCAAGCTCCCCCCACTGCACACACACGCTTCTTCCCTTTTTAATATTTTTTAAATAAAATGTTGAACGTTTTCAATATTTTTTTTTAAGACAACATCCTTAAAATGAAACAAATGAAAATAAAGCATGAAGTGGGAGATTCTACCTCCCTTGTATGACTTCCTGTAGTTTGCACTCCCTTTATGAATCAATCTTGCTCTTTTTCATATATTTATTGACATAGTGTAAGCCAACAATAACCCTGCTTAGCAAAAGTCTTAAACTGCATACCAAGCAGCTAGAATTGTACCTCATAAAGCTAGATGCATCTGCTTCCAGGGAAAAAGAGGTAAATCAGCTATATGAGTTTATAAAGGTTCACTGACTTTTGCTACACCTCTCTCTCAGTTTATAATTCTCTATGACATATATGGAGAGGCCTTCCACCTTCTTCAGGGCTGCATATTTGAAACACTGAAATATATGAAATATGAAATTTTCTGATTATTTGAATGCTTTTACCAAAACCAGTGAAATATTAGAATAAAATAATTCTTTAGACACAGAATTTGTGACGCAGATGCACATTTGCAGCATTTTAAGTTTTTCATAGTTCCTTTGATTCCGACAGCCTGACTCAAACACTTCATGTTAGCCATGTGTTTGAAGTACTTTGTTAAATGTAGACCTAAACAAGAATTCTTTGGCTAAAAAAAGACTCATCTCATCTTCCATTTATGAAATAAAACACATCTTACCTCAGCCCTTTCTCTTCTGAGAGACAGAAAATTCCTGTTTCTGCTTGTAGAGAGACTGGTGTCAGAAAAGTTTCCGAGGAAATGACGAGCTGTAACAAAATGTATTCCTTGTGAGGTGAAGTTCATAGTCAAGAGAACCGTTTCCAGGTCTCTTGTATTAAGCTTTTCAGGTGAAAACAAATCTTCTAGTACCAAAAATCAGATTCAGACACTGGTCCTGCAAACAAATATGAAAATAAGTGTGGTTTCACGTGTCAGCATTCAATTCTATAAAGTTGCTACACTTTGCAAACACTTGCAAGATGTGAATACGGTTTAAAAATCCCCATCCTTTTAAGGAAATATTACTTGTTTTAAATTTACTCAATATTAGAAATAACAAGGATTTTTCTTTATTTAAGGAGAAGGCTTAAATTGATTTAAAAGACATAAGAATACTTTTACCTATGGATTCAAAAGCAAGTCCATTGAACTCAGGAGATGCGTCTTTTCTTCAGGCTCTGGATCAGGCTCTATTGCCAGTTTGATAGCAGAAGCAGTGTTTTTACTGAGAGCACTCTAATGCTACCTTACTGCAAACGACTACAGTTTTAAAAAGAAAGAATTACAACTCTCTGCAATGAGCAGAGAACCCTCAAAACTGTGCAGTAAAATTGTGATTCTGAGCAGATTTGTGTTGGCATCCATTCCTCTCATTTGGAGAGACTTGGATCCGTCAGGATTTGGGTGGGCTCATAGCTACCATCCCTACCATATAAAATACAGTTTGGATCCCAAGAAACCCGGAGGTTTATTAGAGTATGTAATACTAAACTATATCTTTTAATAAGCAAATCTGGAGTTAAAAAGCCCAGCTTTTACAACCATCTGGTGGTCTTCAACATTTCTTTGGTCCTCTTATGTCCATCCAGGACCATGCCTAGGCTTTTAGCGAGCTCTTTGTTTCTTCTGCTGATCCTGGAGTTGCTGTTACCTTCAACAGCATTGCTTTTTTTCACCAAAAACTAACTTTGGCAGTTACATTCTACCCCCAAATCCCATTCAGCTCTTCATAAAAGGGACAAGTAATACAAGCTCTGCTGAAGACTTCGTTCTTGGTTTTTTTGTCAGCTGGTTGTAACTGTAGGCAACTCAGAGAGGCCATGTGCCTCAAGGGCTTCCAAAACTTTTGCCTCCCCTGCACAAGGAGATACAGTTTGTCTTAATGGTTCCAGATGGTTACTAGAGATTAGTATTGCTTAGCTGCATTGCATTGATGATCATTCTCAGAGCAGGCAAGCAGTAATTAATTGATTCCATCTGTATCTACATTTGGGCAGAAAGTGATTTATAATGACCATTCCTACAAAGCAGCAGAGGGCATACAATTAACAAGTCAGCCCTGATGGGCTATAGTGGTGGTGAGACTGACAGAACCGACAAGGCTTTCCATAAGAACATTAATATACAAGTTAAGCTATTGCAATGAACTTACTATACCTTGAAGTTTGAATGCAGAACATATATGTAAGCTTGCTATGCTATTCAACTGTAAGAATTACTTCATGACAAAGTTTGTCCAAATACAGAGAGACTGAAAATAGCACCTGAAACTACTATTGTGTTAATTTTCGGTTAGAAGGTAACATCACCTCAGGTATGTGGAGCACTTTCTACTAAGGTTTACCATTTAAAATTGAACCAGAGATTCTCTGTCAGTGACCTATTTTAGGAAACTCAGAGTGCAAGATATTACAGCGCATATACTGAAGTTGTCTTTCATTACTATTTTTGGAGTACCTATTATTCTGATACATTACAATTACATATTCATGAAAGAACAATATAACTTTTTCCGACTGCTACAAAGGTTCCAATATTTACTGTAAGTAAGGATCTTCTAGAGATCAAAATTCAAAGACTGTTCAAAACTTAGTCTCATAACTGTCACTATACATGGTCAGAGTTATGATCCATATCATGTAACATTCTTATTCTGAATCATTCGGGTGATGTAAGCGACTTTATAGGATTTGCATAAGAGTTCTCTGAATTACTATTTTTGGAAGTTGTCGTCTTGATGTTGGGAAGCCCACCAGAGAGCCAAGTTCTTCCAATTCACCAGCTTAATTTATAAAACAAGATCTGTGGACAGTTCCTTATTTCCATAAGGCAATTTCTACAGTATTGAATTACATAGTTTTGATGCATTTCGTTGTTTGTTTCTATAGATGTGACTCATTGTATCACAAAAGAAGCATTTGAAGGACAAATGCAGAACTGTTCTCGTTAGTGATGGCAGTTTTGCCTCAAATCAAAACTTGCTGGGATTACTACTTGAGTACAGTCACTGGTCCTAGAGTGATGGATGCATTTCTCCTTGTGAAGGTTGGGCTTTGGTTCATCATATTTTAAATGGATCTTTCTGAATATTCTATACATTTTGAATAGAAGTCTAACCAATTCTGTAAGTGGATTCACTTGATCACAAACCTGCTAAAAAGAGCCAGGTGAAAATCTGATACTTGAAAACAAGTTACCTATGTAAAAGAAAGAGTGCTGGCCTTCACAAAGGCAAACATAGCTCATATTATTTCCCACTATTTTGCAGTCCCGCTACAAAACAGGTGACTATAGTATTTCAGTGTAGGCCTCTCTATAATTAAAATAAACTTGCAAGTAATCTATTCTGGCTATGCTGTAGTAACAGCTGTCAGATTGAGCAGCACTTTGTAAATCACCTTCTGTTTAACATGCAAGTGTTAGAGTTATAAATAACTGTACCATATAAACGTCACAAAGGATGTTTGGTGATTCACAGATGATAACAAAGAACATACTGTGGGACAGACATAGGAGAGAAAGCAGCATGTTTTTTAGACAGAGCCATTTGGAGTTCTTCACACTATTCCTGAGCAGTCCCCAAGGGCATCAGCATCGCCACTGGATTGGACTTCTCACTTTGCCTGAAAACCCAGCTCTGCTGAAGCTAACAAGAATTTTGCCCTTGTTTTTCTAAGAGCCAAACTTTCACTGATGGCTTTATGTGACAATTAATACTATATTAGCATAGAACAACCAAGTGAAAGTTTGAGTGTGGCAGGTTTGCATCGAGTGCAATAATTCCCCAGGTTCTATCTGCCTCTGAACCATCAGGTACCGCTCATACATGACTAAGTGACATATATGCTATTTTGCTAAATACATTGTAGATGACAGCAAAAAACTAGCCAAGGGGTTCCACCAGCCTGAGGGAAAAAAAAGGCAGGTTTAAACCTGTTCTGGCAAACTCACCTAAAACTGTGCAAAGCAAACATATTTCTGATTTGACAACTGTGATCTCTTTAGCATCAGGATTTTCACAAAGTTAGTAAAAATTTAAATATAAATTTTAAGTCTGTCAGAATATGCTAGGAAAGGAAGTCCCATGCTATTTAAAGCTTGATAAAGCCCAGCTTTCAAACAGATTGGCTCCTTCTTTCAGCTTTCTGACCAGAGAATGTATCTGCTCTGAGGACCTTGACACCACTCCATAGAGAGCTAACCTTGGACTTCACTGTTAAATGTATAGCATAATTCAGGACAAATCACAGGTGTTTCCTCAGACTTTCAAAATTTGTATGCCACTGACTCCATGGTTATATGTTACTGATTGTTGGGGAAGGGGATTTACAAATATATTTAATTTTTAATCTGAAGGCCTTTGGTTATGGTGTTGGCCATTGTTCTTGTGCCTGGTGACCTTAAACCTCTTCTCCTGGCTGTGATCTGTGCTTTGTGATTTCTGGTTGATGATCATCTAAAAAGCAAGAATGCAGGTAAAAAGCAAGAATTTAAAAAACACTGATAAATATAAAATTATTTTAGCTATATTGAATTGATTGCTGGAGATTTAAGCTCCGATGAACAAGGAAAACTGTCTTCCCGGTTACAGGGGACTCTGTCCCCTTCTGCTGTTTGTGATATCTAATTGATTGCCTCACTCAGGTATGATTGAATCTGCCAGAACTGGTAGACATTAGATTTGTCCAGAAAGTTATTCTACAATTTTGGGAAAGAGCTGGATTAAATAGATCTGCAGACCAAAATTTTGTGATGCAGCTTTTGGGGAAGAAAGCATTTGGACTGGTCTTCCCATACTGTAATACTAAACATACGCCTCTGAGACCCACAGCCACCAGCTCAGAGCAGATGAGTAACTCAGAATCCTAAATTACCGAGTTGGTAATCTTTCTACCAAAGCTGCAATAAAAAGTAATATATAGTACCATATATGGATGTGTTGCTTTTTCAAATACCAAAGCTTTTCTAGTGACAACTAAACTTACAGTGCCTGGTCAGCTCATGTAGAACAATGAATAATTAGTACAGAAATGAGCAATTTTTGCTTATTGGTCAATTTTATACAATTGATCGTAGAGAGAAGCATCATTCCAGCCTCCAGGCTCCTAGTCATACTTCAGTCTTACATAGCTTACATACTTCAGAATGTAAAGTAGGTCTACACAGAGATATTAAGGAAGTATAGTGAATGAGAAAGCAACAGGAAGGAGATTTTTAAAAAAAATAAGTATTTATCAGTTAAAAATTAATTCTTATTAGTTGTTTCTAACCAATAGCACATTAGTATTTGCACTACTTCAAAATTCATAGGGATATAACATTCTGTCACTTACAAGCATTAGAAACAATTGTTAGAAGCATCCCCTAGCCATTAAGTGAATTTAATTCTCTGGGTGACAGTGGTAGTTTTGACTGTAATTACCGGAGATGGCATTGTGGATGATTTCAAGGGCAAAAAAATACTTAAGCCAAAATTTACAGATGGGAAACAAACTTAGAAATAGTATCAGACCTACAATTCATTGATGGCCATTAAAATTTTCTTTATGATTGTAATGCAATAGAAAAGCTACAGCTGCATCCAGATCTTCTTTATTTCTTTCCAACTTTAGGTTTTTTTTTTTTCATTTTACTCTTCTGTTTTAGTCATGTTTTATAGCAACTCTCAGAGAAATCATATTACAATAAATTTGTCTTTTCAAAGCACCTCTAAAACCTCATACCATTACCTGGTAGCTAATACAAATCTAATCAGTTTATCTAGCATAAGTTTTCATTGCTTGTTGAAATAATAGCTCGTAGTTGCTCTTGGCCAACATAACTACTGCCTAAAAATTGCAAGCTCCAAAACCACCTATAAAGCAATCAAAACAAACAAAAAACCCAGAGGCTTTATAGAGGCAGAAACAGTTAATCAGATCCTGACAAAATAGACCATCTAAATGTTACGTTTATTTAAATTCTTCACACTCTTTCTTTGAAATGAAGAGACAGTGTCCACATACCCTTCACAGTTCATTAATCTTACCAGGATACAATGGCATATTAATCAAAACTAGTGAAAGGAATGCTGTCCACAGCTGACTGTAATATACACAAGATGTCTCATTGCATTTATTTGGAGAAGCATGTTTATCCAGCAGACCATCCTTAAGGACATCATTCCAAACATAGGCATCCCCAGCATTTGCCTAAATAAAAATGCAAAGGACCTTTTGTCAAGAATGCCTTTGTTTTACTAAAGTAACTTCGTTGTTGAGGAAAAAACCCCAAAATCTGAAAAATTCTCTGTTACACCTCTTTAAATTTCACCCAGGAGTTAATTTATAACTTCAGTGAGATGGGGAAAAAGAGATGAGATGGAGACATCTGCTGATTAAACGTCTCACAATTAAAGAAAATGAAAATGAGTATTAGAAAATAGAGCTATTTGTACAGCTTGACAACTGAAGAATGTATATTAAAATACACAACTTTGGAGCATACCCTGGAGTTGGCAGACTAACTACGATATAGAAGTTGGGAACAATAATGATAACAGATTCTTTGGCTCAGCTTTCACCGCTTTGACTGATGGCTAGAAATCAATACCACAGCTGCCATAGAAAGTAATGCCATTGACTGTGTGTTCATTGCTTTTTCTATCTTCAGGAATTAGATTTTTGAAGTTACATGCGATCAATCATTAGTTTAATCATTGTTTTGCTGTTTTGAGTTTTATCAAGCAACAGATATTGACCTTTGAGGTTCTGAATCTTTAATGCAGTTTTAATTCATACTAGTTCTCTGCACTCCACTGATATATGTATTTCTCCTGTACCATTATAATTGCAAACAGAAATCCATATAGCAAATCTAGAACATGTCCATGAAGCAGTGACATATGAAGCTTTGAAACACTTGCTTAGAACAAACACACTTCAAATAATAAGAGGCATTAAGTAACATCATAATATCAACAGCTTAGAAATAGACTTTAAAGAAACCATATGCACACTTTTAATTCTTGCAGTAGCATACTCCAGACTGTGTCTAATTTACTGTATTTATTTGATTTAAAAACTCTCCCTTTCTTGTCTCCTCTCCTCCCCATTTGGAACATATATTCACTTTGCTGAAGTATGCATCTTTCCTAGGAGACCTAACTATCAGTCTTGAGTGAGTCCTGATAACAGGCATTCCTCTAACTGTGATTTTCTGTATGTTAATAGCACAGTTAATGTGCTTATGTTAATAAGACATTTTCAGTATCTTAAAAAAACCCAAACAACCAATACAAGAAACATTGTAATTTTCTAGACTTTTCAGAATTAAATATAGGTGTAAAACTCAGAATCCACTTGGATATAAGGATTGTGCTTTGGCACAGGTGTTGCAGTACTAAACTACTAAAGCAAAACCAAATATAAGATAAGAAAATACCCTACCAGAGATGAATTTTGATGGTAGCTGCTTCTCTGACTCTGAGTTTCCATAAATTACTATGGACTGAGGAAACCATTACAGCCATCCACCCAGACCCTGCAGGAAGTACTCTCCCCATCCTCCCATCATGATCCACCTGACAGACAGGTGGGGACATGGCTTTAAATTAGACTCAGCCCATCCTCCTTGAATGGGAGGGCTATGAAATCTGTAGGCATTAATTAAATCAAAATAGCATTAGGCTTCCTCTCATTTTATCGAGATTTGAGAGAACCTGGGTATGAGTAGAGTGACAAAACCAAGATGCAACAGAAGGAAAAATCAGTATGAGTTAAAATATATTTATAAGAGTTATATGAAAACAAATATGCAGTGTAGAAGTAAGGTAATATCCCAGGTGTTTGGGCTGTTTTATCTGACCTTCAGAGTCTTTATTCAAGGAACATTTTGCCACCAGCATAGACTCCGTACCCTTGTTCTGAGTAATAGGAAGATTTGGAAACTGAGAACTTATGCTTAAAACATATATATTTGACAAAATTAGAGCATATATAGGTGTAATTTTTTTTTTATAATTTTCTTAAACATTTAAAGAATCTGTAGATTGATATCTGTAGGAATATGTTGTATTTAAAATATTTTCTGTATTTTTCCCTTTAAGAACAAAAACAAAAATGGAAAAATGTATTTAATTTTAGTTCCTGTGTTGTTGGGATTAAAGTGTAACTGATTCAAAGGACATACATGCCAGAGAAGACTGTTTTATGGTGGGAATAACTGGACATGTTTCCATGTTAATCTTACTGAAGAACAACTCTTTCTGACAGCAGCTCTTTCTTAAAAACTGTGTCTTAAATCCAGTTCCTCACAAAGGAGAATTAGTAGAGCAGGAGACTCTGGCTGTTGTAAAAGGCAGTTCATGCATTTCATTACATTAGACTTGTTTTCAAAACGAGAAGTAACAGAATCTCTTACACTTTTTGCTACTATGCTGTTTTGCCTCTTTAGCATAATAATAGGTGTATATATCTCATCCCTTGTAGATTTTTTAAGGATTAGGGAGTGCTATTAAGCAAATGCAGAAAAACAATGTAAAGCAGGAGCACGAGGAATGTGGACAAGATCAGCTCATGTTTTAGTCATATGAATCACTGTTTCCTTATTACTGAATTGTTAATCTACAGTTTGGTGTTAATCTATAGTTTGGTAAAGAAATGTATTTGTTTTACCTGGAGGACATAAGAAGGGATGGGGTCCAGTAACCATTCCTTGTCTAGCATGGGTCTTTGAGAAAGAACCAGGAGCACTTACAGCCCTGGCACAGCTCTACTGCTTCTCACCCCCACGCTCAGAACATTATTCTTCCTCCACTATTCTGTAAGATAAAGCAGATAGGACAGTTGTCTAGACACTATGAAGTACATGCTGTACCCTTTCTAAGTGGATGCAAGAAAGTGTCCCTCTATGAGTTGTGTCCCCTAAGCTACAGTTGAAGCAACAGGATTTCTGCATCCCCGGCTCAACACTACGCACGTGAGCCCTTGTCTGTGGCCTGTCATAGCCAACGAGAGTCATTGCAGTGACTACAGTGGGCTTTGAATCCAGCCCCGGAGAGGACTTAAGGCTTCACTCGTCAGCATAAAGAAAGGCTGAAAAACCTGACGAGCAAAACAATTGCTTTGAAATATTTCTTCATTAAATTCTCATAGAAGGGACTCTGGCTATCAAACACCATGCGGCATAAGGAAAGAACAAGACTGCATTTTCCAACTCATGAATTGTCTGATGAGTGTTAGCCTTTCAACTACTGGGAAATAATCAACCGATCTCCCAAGCAACAAAACAAGCTGATAAATAGCAAATATTACATAAAAATCACATCACATTTAAGCATGTTAAATGAAGAAATCTAGGTTTGCATTACTGTAAGTCTTTTATTTTCTTGTGTTGTTATCTTTCTTTACCGTATATTTTTCTGTTTATGTGACAATGCATTTGTAAAACAGAGCAGAGATTTTAGCAACTATTAGATATAGATTCACATTAGTTCATGCTGAATAATTTTTAAAAAAACATCTATATTTCAGCAAGTTGAATTTTTAATATGGCTAGCACTGCATTCTCTCATATAACATTAGGTTTTTTTCATTCATCACCTCTACAGTTTTCTGCCTTTCAGCCCTGCAGTTATTTGTAGGTACTAATGTTATCTGCTGGTAAAACTTACCCTTAGGTCCTTTGTAAAACTAATGTCTTGGGGTAATAATAGAAAATAATCTGATTCCCTTATCAGAAATGTAAAATGTTGATGTTGCTCTACTGTTGCCCACAAAAAATGAAAAAAAATGAACGCCAGTCATTTAATGGAAACAAATATTCAAAAGAGAGAAGTGCTACATTATGCCAAGGATTTGATTCTTGTCAAACTCCATTTGCTAAATGAAAACCTTTTAAAGTAAAATGATTGAAGACGTCTTCCTAACATGTAAGAAGTGAAGTTTTATTGTTTCCCTTTCACAATCCAAGAAAACAGTTTCACTGATTTCAAGTTAGTCCCTTTGCTTTCAAGCATCGGACAAATCAAATGCAGCCACATAAAACCCCACACTCATTCTGAAACAAACATCATTACAGAGGGATGGAGATAATAAATGCAAAACATGAATATTTAGGAATTAGGACACCAGAAACTACTTGCCAGAGGTAAAATGGTCTGCCACAGACAAGGGAGATTTAAACATGAGTTTAAATTACTCACAGAGGCATCCTCGGGCTCTGTTTCTGATTCTCCTTTGTGTTGTCCAAAGATGAACACTGGAGCACAAATGAGAGTTGGTCTCAGCTCATCCTTATGCTACCAGATTTTTTTATTGTACCCTTACTGGCATTCTGGCTTTTTTTTCCATTTATCTAAGCAAAAAGTTTAGAAAAGTTAAATAAGAAATCTCTTAATTTGTAAATTGGAACTACAAAAATATTCTTTCCACCCACAAAGAATCTACTAGATCTACTCCTCAGCATCGTTTGGCCAAGGTATCTTTTTAGCTAGTACAAAGAATACCAACAGAAGAAGAAGCTGCTCTTCCCCACAAACAAGCTAACAAGTTTCAGAAAGTGGAAACTGTTAAGAAGGAGCACACAAGTCAAACATTTCAGATCTTAGTCAGTATTGATCTTCTTGGGCTCTTTTCTTTGAGGTGAAAAATGTTTTAGAAAATAAAACAATGATAAAAAAATTGCCTGGATATTTGTTCAGGAAACTTTGCATCAGTGCTTGCTTTTAGGTGGTTCTCACATGGAACAGCCAAAGCAGGCAGTTGCCCAAGGCAGCAAACTGGGACAGTGAAACAGCCATTACCCTCCTGTTTACTTTTCCTCTACCAGAGCTCTGAAAAACAGTCCGGGTCTGCTAGTAATGATATGCTAAAGATTTTACAAACTGATGAAGGAAGTCATAACAGCCCACCTTACAGAATGCCTTTCCCTTCCAATGGGAGAGGATTAAGGCGATTAGAAGGAGGCAATGAGTCAGAGTTTGAAAGGAAATTTCATGCTGCAAATACTGGAGCTTCCACAGAGAGAGGCCACTCTGCAGCGCTTGCTGGGCTCAGTAGGAGCAGTGGACACCTCGGTTAACTCTGCACCCTGCGAAGGGGAATGTGCTAGTGAAAGACTATGAGCTGGTTCTGGCAGTGTAGGCCAAATGCGTGGAGGGAGACATGGGGGTTCCTGGGGGTTCATGGGAGCCAGGGCTTACACATGTGTCTCTCCCCAGAGGCAGGACTTTGGGATCTGATTGAGAGCAGAGGCCGAAGGAGGAGACATTTACAGCAGCCCAGCACAGTTCCCAGAAGAGGGGACTGCAGCAGTGGGGGGGGGATGGGAGCCTGTTAAGGGCATTTATTAACAGTTGGTGGTATTAAATCAGCCTTCCAGCATAGCCTTTCTAGCTCCCTGTATGGTACTGACACCATGCAGTAGGAGCAGAAGTATTTCCTCCTGATGTTTTTTCCAGCACTAATTTCTTAGAGCTGGGAAGGGGGAATGTGTCAGAGGATGGCTCCTCATATTACCCGCCACCCCGGTGTATGTCTTGGAATGCCATCCTTCAGGGTCTTGGGAAGGAAAGAGGAGCATGCTGGAGATGTACAACACTTGCTTTTGTATTTTTATTTTCTTTTCCATGTCATGCCTCTCTATGTCTCATGGGAGCTCCAAGTGATTAGCCACAAATTCTGGTTGATGATCCCTTTAAAAGCAGCTTGCTGTGCTCCTGTAGAAAACCAGACTGTCATTCAGGCAAAAGCAGCATATACAAAATAAGATGTATTTGCTAAAAATGTGCCTTTCCCTCTTTGAAGCTGCCTGTAATTACATATCTAGGGAATAGTTTGATGTTTACATTTTCAAGTATATGGCTGGTTGTATTTAGCATAATATTTTTCATCTTTTCCCTTTCTCGTTGCACTTTTTGTGGTCATAAATTAAATTACATTATGTTACAAAAAGAATGAGGGTTGAGAGCAAGTCACAGCAGCCCTGAAACAAGAGGCCAACAACCAGTAAGGCACTTTTAGGTGGTGGCCATTTCCCCTGAGCCTTCTGAAAGAGATGCCAGCTGGCTCTCTCTAACAGTTCCCATTCAGAAGAGAGTCTGGCTATTTCCCATGATGTCTAATGCCCAAAGGGATCTACCGACTCGGCTGACATCACTTCTTGGGGAGAAAAGCTGGCCAGCTGCCACAGCCTCTCCCCCCTGCAGCCAGACCAAATGTCTCTTGCTCAATAAAGCTGGCTTTGGGCCCTTGGGTTAAATTCTTCTCTTGGACTTGGGAGCATAAATTCTGAAAGCCTTAGTCGGTTTCAGAGGAGGTATTCCAGATTTACACCAGTTTTCTTGTGATCAGAGGCCAAAGTGAGGTCTAGAGTACATAAAATAAATCCAGGCTTTTGGTCTAAATTTATAAGGTTCCTTTATAAAGCCTTCAAACAAGATTTATCCTCTGGTTAAAAATACGTTTCAGTTGACTTCATCCTTGTCAGCCATTGAACAACATCCTAAAAATCTTCTGTTGCCACTAACACAGCATTTATTATTTATATAATATGTGTGTATACATGTGAACAGTACCACAGAAATAATTTCAACTACAAATTTACTGTCTTCTTTTAAAAAAATAATTGTGGCTTTGTGATTTTTCTTGAATTCATTTGTAGCTTTCACAAACATTCTCTAAAAATTTTAAAAGACTAATTTATATTCTTTAGGTTGGTAGTTAATTTTCTTTACACAAATAGACCGTTAATGCAACTTTATGTTTGCAGACATGAGCTCCAAATAATGGCCTTTAGGAACTATGCACTGACATCAGTGGGATTTGTGTGTGTTTCCGCAGGCAAAATGTCACTCCATGTTATTAATTTTGGGGCAGTATTTGTTTGCACATTTTGGTTTTCAGTATCTTGGTCATTAGAATTGGAGAAGCTTAATGATGCATATTATAGTTTAAGTCTTTGAATACTTAACATATTCTTTAAGTATTTTCATGTATTTCCTGGAAAAATTCCTGCTTTTTTATTAGATACTTAAATGGATGGTTAGTATACATGCTATTTTGTGCTACAATGGACATCAGCTGCTTGGGACAGCATTTAGGAATCCTGGACATTTTTAAAGAGATATGCTATTGGCATGTTAGTAGGTCTGTCTCTTATTAAGGCTGCTTAACACTGCTTTGTAAGAGCATGTTTTCAGTTGCAAGCACTGAGAAACTTCACGTGAGCTGTATTTTCTGTGCTGTCTGCTTCAGGCTACTTATTTTTAGCTAGAGAAAGTTTCAGACAGAGCAGTTCAGCCTTTAAAAAACATTTAGTCTAGCTCAGCAAATAGGTGGGAGAAGGGCATAGGAAGTGGCAGTGGGGATGGAGAAAAGTGGGAACCCAAGGGAAGGAAAGTAAGTTGGGAGGCAGTTACTGGGAAGGGGAAAGACAGCTTAGAGAAGGAGGATGGAGGAAGTTGTTATATACCAGCCAGTGAGGTCTGCATTAAAGTGAATGACAGAGATTAGTTTAAACTGGAGTCTTGAAAAGTGAGCTGACAGAGATACAATGGAACTGGATAAGGAAGAAGAAACAGAAGAAGAAAGTTTTTGGAGGGACAAGGCAAGCCTTGGAAGTGGTTTCCAGGAGGATTGCTCCATTACCTTCCCATGGATCACGGTGAGGTTAAGTAGCCTGTAGTTCCCTGGATCCTCCTTCTTGAAGAGAGGAGTGACATTTACTTTCTTCTAGTCCTCGGGAACCTCTCCTGATCACCACGATCTTTCAAAGATAATAAATAGCTGCCTCGCAATGACATTAGCCGCTCCCTCGGCATTCATGGGTACAGCCTATCAGGACCCGTGGACTTGTGCATGTCCGATTTGTTTAAATGCTCCCTAACCTGATCCTCTTCCACCAAGGGTGAGTCTTCCTTGCTCCAGACTTTCTCAGTGGTCTCAGGGACCTGGGATTCCCAAAGGATGGTCTTACCAGTAAAGACTGAGGCAAAGAAGGTTACTGAGTACAGCAGGCTTTTCCATGTCCTTTGTCACCAGGGCCTTGGGCCTATGCAGCAGTGGGCCCATGTTTTCTCCTGTTTTCCTTCCACGCTGATATACTCGTAGGAGCCTTTCTGGTTGCCCTTCATGTCGCTCATCAGATTCAACTCTAGGTGGGCTTTGGCTTTCCTAACCCCATCCCTGCAAGTCTGGACAGTGTCTCTATTTTCTATTGGTCACCTGTGTCTGCTTCCATATCTTGCATGCATTTCCTTTATGGTTGAGTTTAGTCAGGAGCTCCTTGTTCATCCGTGCAGGCCTTCTGCTGTCTTTTCTTGATTTCCTGCTCACAGAAATGGACTATTCTTGAACTTGGAGGTGGTGATCTTTGAAAATGAGGCAGGGGAGCTGCCGGAAAAGAAAACACGTCCCAAACGTTAAATGCTGCCTCAGAAAATCACATTATAGCTCTGTGTCTGTCAAAGGTTTCCTGTCCTCCTTTCATTAAGTGAGGCACTTAAACCAAATTTTTCATAGCCATTCATTTCTTATTTTCTAGGTGTCTGTCTTGAGCTTAGGTTCTGATTGACAGAAATGCTGAGCACTACTTATTGCAACTGAGATGAATAATGATTTGTAATTTGAACATAAAGAGCACAATAAAATTGTTCTAAACAGCATGTTCAGAGCATCTCAACAGTGCACCTCCAAGTTAGAGGATACTTTTGACCTTCATCTCTCTGTGCCTCAATTAAATGCCAGCCCTTATCTCGCAAGAGTTTGTGAAGTTAAATTAATTAGTCATTGTGAAGCCCTTGGAGACAGTAGTGATAAATGAGACAGAAAAGTCTATGTGGGAACTATTTCTCTTCCGAGACGGTTTGAATAGTGAGAAACAAATAAGACTGGTGCCACACACAGCATAAAAAGTATATCAGAAGGTGCTGAACAGCTTTTTGTGAGAACTGTTCACCCTTGGCACTTAAAAAGGCAAGGGTCCCATGGAAAAAGTGCTGAGAGATTATGAAATGTGTATGCATGAAGAATACAAGTACAGGTACATGGGAAATCTTAAATTTTGGCATTTTCCAATTTTGAAATGATGATTTTGCAAACTTTGAAGTGTTTCTACATGTAGTTATGACTGTATTTGATACCTCAGCAGAATAGGTGGTGACATCAGAAAGTTGTTTGTCACAGCCCTTCAGTTTCTCTTTACTTTGTGACTCATATTTTTATTAATATGCTTTCATTATTAACACTCAGAAGTGTTTTCACTAATGAAACTACAAGAGTGTCTCTGGTGGTATTAGAAATAGTCTCATTAGAAAGAACACGTTTCTTAGACACAATTCTGAACTTGGTATATAGTTAATTACCTATCCATGTTTTTCTCTGAAGTGAAATATATATCTTAAATGGTCTCTAATCATGCATTTCACTCAGAGCTTACACTGTGTGCATATCTTGATTACTGAGAAAATAAGGTAATGGAAAACTTCCATATTGCAAGGAAAAATACATATTTCATTTTCATTAACATAATGGAACACATTTTCTATAGAATTATGGTACTGTAACCACTGCAGCTTTGTCACATACTTTGTTACACTCCTTTATTTTCACAGGTTTAATGCTTGGCTATAAGCCTAAGCTAGAAAATTAAAACATGAAGTCTCTCCCCTTTTATCTTTCAAAAATCAGATTCGCTAGTGCCAAATTTTTAAGTTCCAACTACACAAAGTTTTCTTCTTTCTAAAAGATGGGACATACACTTCTGATCCAATACTTGCCATTCAGACAGCAAAGTGAGAAACTTTTCTCCTATTCACTTCAAAGAGATTTAGAATTAATGAACTTCAAAACTGAGAATACAAGCCATTTGATAAAAATTTTGCTGTGGTTAAAACCCAGTTGAAACCTGTCCTGGTTTCAGCTGAGATATTTTCTTTATAGTGGCTGGTACGGGGCTATGTTTTGGATTTGTGCGGAAAACAGTGTTGATAATACAGAGATGGTTTAGTTGCTGCTGCACTGGTCAAGGAGTTTTCAGCTTCCCGTGCTCTGCCAGGTGCACAAGAAGCTGGGAGGGGACACAGCCAGGATAGTTGATCCAAACTGCCCAAAGGGCTATTCCATACCACATGACGTCATGCTCAGCCTATAATGCTGGGGGAAGAAGAAGGAAGGGGGGGACATTTGGAGTGATGGCGTTTGTCTTCCCAAGTAAACATTACACGTGACGGAGTCCTGCTTTCCTGGAGATGGCTGAACACCTGCCTGCCCATGGGAAGTAGTGAATGAATTCCTTGCTTTGCTTTGCTTGTGTGCGTGCGCGGCTTTTGCTTTACCTATTAAACTGTTTTTATCTCAAGCCTCAAGTTTTCTTACTTTTGCTCTTCCGATTCTCTCCCCCATCCCACCAGGGGGGAGTGAGCGAGCGGCTGCGTGGTGCTTAGTTGCTGGCTGGGGCTAAACCACGACAAAACCATGGAGTCAGCAGAGTTTTACAGCAAGCTGAGACTGAAACAAATGGGATGAGTCAGTGCCCTCATGCTGCTGGACCTTCAGTACTTAAGTCCATCTAAACATGTGTCTGTCTCTGACACTACTGTGAGGTTGTTCTACAACCTAACTTCTCTGCTATCTGGAAATCCATTTCTAATTTATCTGTTGTCAGTTTACAAACAACTAGATTTGTGCTGTCCCTTCTTCCTCTGTGGTATTTATTTTGCAGATATATTTTCCAAGAGTAATCATATCTCCTCTCAGCCTTCTTTTGTTGAGCTAAATGAGCTAAACTGTTAAACTGCCTCTCACAGAATAGATTTCTTGTGCCTGTTCTTTTGGGAATGCCCTCTCTGCATTTCCCATGTTTTGAATTCAACATTTCGATGTGGCTGTCCAGAACAATAGCGTAGAGAAAGCCTTTCAAATGCTTTCCATAGCAACACTGGTATTTCCCCTTTTCCAGCTGCAAAACACTTCTTCTGTACTTACAAACACTGTACTACCTAGTAAAAGGCAAGTTTTCCACAGCTGTGGCACGTGAAGGTTTACAGGTATCCTAAATCTAACATGCCCACATCTTTTTCCCCATCTGCTATTCCACAGAAGAGAAGAATGGACAGTACCTTGAAGCAAAACTGTTAGGAACACAAACAATATGCAGTGAAACTCTGAACCAGACCTAAATTCTTCTCACTAGAGTCAAAGCAACTCATTCTTTATTGCAAAAAGAGCAGAAAGGAGCACATAAACACATAACCTACAGAAATATTCTCTAAAATTCCTCTGAAAATGTATGATTACTGCCTAGTAATGCTAAGAGCAAAATTGTAGAAATGAGCTTACAGAAAGCCAGTCACATTTCTGCTGAATGCATTGGAGGGGTAGGGAATGGTGGGGATGGAAGCAGGATTCAAGTTCCATTGCTTCTGTTGAATTTTGGGATATCAGGAACACACGTAGCACAGCTCCTCAGGCAGCCTGGCAATACTCCAGCTCCCTGCTACATCAGTCCCCCCAGAACGTTGCCACCTGCCCCTCTGCCAGCCACCCTGGGTAGAAACTTGTGTGAATTACTTCTTGTGCCTGGAAGAGGCTGCATGACTAACTACATCTTTTCCCTGCGACCTTGCAATCACCACTATAGGAAGTTTACACTTTTCTTTTATCTCATTTATACACTGAAAACTATTACTCTGAATTGTGACAACTGTCAATTTTCACATAATCAAAGAAGGCTCGATGTAGCAGAAAAAATGAACGTTTGCACTTGTGCTCGCTCCCCTCCGCCCCCCTCCTGAGAAACAAATATTTAATTTGACCAGATTCTTTATGAGGGAAAAAGTGGTACTCAGAGGCAGCTGGAATCTGAACCTTCAAGTTTTAACATGACAGTATAAAAAATAGTTTTTCATTAAAGACAATAAGTATCTGGTTGATGTGTCAGGTACTTCACAGTCTGAGATACTGTTAAAAGTGTAACCATCCATGGAGGTTTCAAGAGGAATCTGTATATCTGGCATGCTCCAGTTGATGACAGAAATAAATCTTTGACATACAATGTCAAAGGCAGAATTCTTCAGCCTACACAGACACAATGAAAAGCAGGATGCTCCTAGGTGATATTTTTAAGTCTGTACCACTATTCAGGATTACGCAATCATTCATTCGACTTAAGAAAACGAGAGGTACAGAGATGAGAAGACCAAAGAAAGGGATGAGGCCTTCCCAGCTGCCTAGTTTATTAAAGGTACCAAAATATTGTCTGAAAAGGCCATATAATTAAAAGAACTAGAGAAGAGTGAATTTAGTGAACCATGAAAAATATGACTGTTTCTTTCAAGCCCCATAGGTCTCTTTTAACAGCTGTGTGGAAGAATTTTCCTTTGTGGGGGCTTTTTACATTTTTTAATGAATTGTTACAATTATTTTTATTCTTGATAAAAACTACATATCCTGTGGGTAGTAAGGGCACAATTCTGTCTTTGGGAAAGAATTCTAAATGTTCACACGTTTCTTCTATGCAAAAAAAAAAGAAAAAATCACCTTTGCAGAAACATTTTGCTGCTGTCAACAGGTTTTAGTGAGTTTTTTTTAAGTCAGTCATTGATGATTTTGCAGGTTAAATGCAGAAGTACTTCTTCAGTCTGCTCAGTCATGTTGTCGTTAGGGAGCGATGGGCAGCTGTGGATGCTGGCGGACCTGGACTGGGCACTGACATGGTGATACCAGCATGGCCATTTGATCTGGGGGGTGGTCCCATGGCACCCCAGGAAAACACACTTCTTGCCTCGCTCCCACTGGTACAGAAGCAAGTTTTGCTTGTGTGATATGGTCAGAGGGGTGGGTTTGGTTTATTGTCTTGCTCCAGCTATGGCAGTCAAGTGCAGGTCTGCCCAACAGATACCCCAGACTGCACCAACCCTATGGTTTGTGTACCTTGATATCCCTTTATCATTTCCCACCTTTTTACCACCCACTTCCTTTGCCCTGGTCTCCTCCACAACACCCACCTAATTACTTTTTTCCACATTGCTCCCAGTTTTGCTACATCCATCCCAAATTTGCCAATTCTGATACTATTACCTAGGTAATCTTGGCCTTTTGTCATGTTAGTGATGCAGTTACCTTGGTGCCTTGCAAGGTTACTCCCCAAAAGGTCTCCAGAACACCCCCCAGTTATCTGTGAAGTTGGGCCTTCTGTTCCATTTTTCACAAAACTCCCCCTTAACCACCTGTGAAACCCAGCCATCCTGCACAGCGCTATCTGTAACTTTAGTCATTTTCTCACACTCGTGTCAATCATGTTCAGCACTTTCTCATGTAATGTCCAGTAATTTTCCACATCCTGTTCCTCTACCTAGCCTCAGGCCAGGGCTTAGTCAGTGGCTTAGTTATTTGCTCTAATGTTGATTCCCTAAAATAGGTCTTCAGTATTTCTTTTTCCCATCCTTCACTCAATCCAGATGGATCCTCGTCGATTTCCTTAATTTTCTAATCCCACTGCATCATTTACCTATAAACTCTTTCCTTACTTATCTTTCCCCCCACTCAGCTGATCCACTTGTTCCCTGGATTAGGGACATTACAGGATGAATTCTTCTTTCTCTTAACCTCCTTCTATCAGCCTGTTAAAATCTGAAGACAGTTGCTGGCCTGAAAGAAATCTAGTTAACTGCAGAAAGACTGCAGCAAAGAGAGGAGTCTTACTGTCAGGCAGAAGCAAATGGAAGTGCATATCTCGAAAAGAGTGGTGTAGCACTAGTTCTTCCTAGTACACATTCGTAACCAACTCCCACCATCTATTCTTGAGTACAGAAGTAGGGACTCTGATGCCGAAGGATAACTGTATGCTTTTACATGCATATTACAGGGAAGAGATGGTACTGGCTTAAGATTAAAAAAATTATGTGTCCTTAACCTGAAGCACTTTGAAAAGCCTTTTTTTTCCATAAATTTCTAGAATTCATGGCTCTTTGAAGGATTTCAAGTTAGGAACCCAAAAACTGACATATCCAAAATAACTAGAAATTCTAAAGATTTGGTTAACAACAGTGAAATGTTACAGACATATTCTTATGTACTCCCATCACAGTGTGGTACTGAGACAGATACAGCACTCTGCACTACAGCTTTTTGTCACTTCTTATTTACTGTCTACTCAACGCTAGATCCAACCAGTGCTGTAAGTCTCTGCTGTGCTGCGTTGAACATGGCACTCCAGCAACAAGGAGAGGATCTGCAGAGTAGGAGAAGGCAACACAATGTGTTTGGAAGTAGATGTCGTACTGATGGGACTACTTGGGTAATTAAAGCGAGCAGGGAAACTGAAGTGTTAATAGAGGCATCAGGATGACTCCAGTGAATTTGAGATCATTATATTATGTTGGGATGAGGCTTGTCATTTTCCGCTTTTCAGTGCTCCCCCTCAAATTTATACAGTATATACAAAGATTTGAGAAATTAATTATCCACATTTCATTAATGTCTCTTGGCTATAAGCACACATTCTGAAAGAAAAAAGTTATAACTTTTGGGTGGTCTGTAATGTTGGGGGTTTTGATGATTCAGAACTTTCAGTTGGTTTCATAGAACTGAAATCTCAACTGTACCTACAACGTTACATATACAACCATATATTTCATGTCTCCACACTGCCTAAATCTTCTTTTCTTGTTCTTGAAGAACAACCAGTGCATTTTTTTTCCATTAGGTATGGATTTACCAGTGCAGCATGTACTCCTTTGTGTCATGTCGAAGTGGAGCAGCCATGAGATGGTTCTGCCCCTTATTCAGGCGAGGCTGCATCCTACTCTGTCATTAATTATCCAGAGCTACAAGATCATCCCCTTTTTAACTGCGTATTCTGAACAAAACCGCATTAAAAACCCCACACTAAATGCAAAGTAATGCTGTTCTCTCTTAAACGTGCCTGGAATTTCACTACCATGAACTTTTTATAAATTCAAATCTCTTATTACTATCCCTTATTTACATTGGGTGGGGTGATAAACATGGAAATGAAAAAAGAGTAAAATAAATTTTATCATTTTATCTTCAGATTTACCAGCCCAAATCTGCCTCTCAGTTCTCCCAGCCTGCACAAGAGAAGGCAGCTGGTATAGTGAGGGAAATCTCCTGAATAGGATGGCTTCAACGTGAACAAATCCAGAGGCACCAAAAGCTTTAAAACTTCATGACAGCACAGTGTTCTCAGACACCTTTCATGGGAGCAGCCACGGTATGGTGGTGGAGATGGTTGTAGCTTTGTCAAAAGCAATCCTGTTTCTTCTCTGAAGTCAGCTAAAAGCTGGATCAGGAAACTCCAGAAAAATGGTTCATTGGTAGGCGGGAAAAGTGACATTAGCATTGAGTTAGGGGCCTTGGATGAAACAAACTGCCACCAGAGGTTATAAAGGACTGGAAGCTTTGATGTAGCTGGAGCAGGGCTCCTTTGTTTTCTGTTTGTAAAAAGCTCCCCTGTGGAGTTTTTGTTTGGGTTGTTAAAATCTGTTTAACTCAAAGAGCTGACAATAAGCACTTGGGAGCAAAACTGCCTCTTTGAAAGTCTTTTTCTGTTCAACTGCATTGGCCAGCCCAGCCAATTTATAGCTCTGTTAGCTCTCACTGCTCCAAAGGCTGCTTAAGCAAACAATTAAGCTTTGCTGATCACTCTGAGCACCAGAGTGGCAAAATATGCACTTTCTCTATAGCCTAGAAGACACCCAGAACAAAAACATTTTCTCACTCACTGTTCCCCATGCCATGGTATTAGGCAGCTCGAGGTTTCTGGTTTTAGTAGTCAAGGGCAGGCTATGCTTAGCAAGGACTTAATTTCTGATGTATCAGAGCCCTGCACTAAGAGCAAAGCGAGTATTAAAGGCAGGTGTCGTTTTACACTTAATGTTCCTTGAGTAAGGCCATCTCTGTTGAATGCCTAACACCGTCAGTTTTGATCACTGGTCAAGGTTGTTACATGTTACCCCCACACCAACTGATTTGATAAGTATTACTCATTATTTCCAAAATAAACTAATGTGGTCCCTGCCTCATGCTCACTGCATTGGCTGCCTCTTTCTTTTGCTGGGACCTAAATGATGGGCACAAATGACTGGCTTAGCACTGGCTGCATCTTGTGCATTTAATCCTGAAGCAGGAGAAAGGTTTAAATGCAGCATAGCAGCCAGAGAATATTTATCTGATGAAGTAGTCCTTGCAATCCCGGTGACCTGTGTGGTGGGATGCCTGCATATCATGTCAGCTGTCAGACTGGACACCTCCAGCATGTGATTCAACCTACAACCATGTGCCTGTGCCATCCCATTCCGACCTAAGGCAGCCTCATAGAATAAGATTTGGGATGTCTGTACAAGTAGAAAAAATTTTGCTCCAAGGTGTATGCCACAGTGTTAATTATCAAAACTTACTAGATTGAAATAGTTCATAGATCCAGGAATCTGTTGTGCTAGGTTCAACAATACAGAATTAAAAGATGGTCTGGAAAGTTTACTGTTTCTTCTGTTCTGAAAAGTCTTCTGGGGAACTGGTGAAATCTTTGCCTCTGTAAAACCAAAACAATTGAAAGATAAGCTCTATGAGAGCATCTGATTTTATATGGGAAAAATCTTTGAAAGAAAGGAAGCCAAACTTTGACAAGGTTTTCAACCAGTTCTAAACTTAATATTTAATAAATTCCATCTCTGCTAGATTTTAGACTGTCTTTTTCTTTTGACCTGAGATATCCAGAATAGTATCATTCCAGCCAGGTCTCATGGCCTCTCCTCCACACTCTTCCCTACTCCAATTTACTCAGGTTGCTATGGCTAGAAAGTTGATGGGCACAGTGTAAAGAACAAGCATCTCCTACTTGCTTTGGTATCAGTACCACTTTTTTCCCCCTAAAAACAGTAACAGAAAGAAGTGATTGAGAGTGAACTTTCTATGCTGTAATTCTCTGCGTAAATGAGCAAAAGGGCCCTTTGAGTTTGTCTGTGTGCACCAGTTCCCATACAGATTTGTAAGCATAGCTAACTGCTTTTACTCTCCTGACAGTTAAAGAACCTATTCCCACTGCAGAAGACACTGGATGGAAAGTCACTACATAGCAGTTGTTTGAGAAAAACAAAGAAGGAATTTTGCTTAATACAATTATTTTATACTGCTTTTATCTACCAAGAATGGCAGCACTTTTTAGAACATTTGGAGAAGGCAGGAGGTGTTTTGTGGGAAGTAGTAATGAAAAATTCATGAAGGATTAAAAATAGTTGGATTTTTTGGGTTTAATTCAGAATCTCTTTATATTTCCCTTAGTTTCCTTCCCTATTTATATTGAATATAAACAAAGAACTTGTTCTAAAAAAGTTAGATGAATGGGAACAAACTAGAGTGAAATAAGAAATAAGTCCAATAATTTCTAAAGTAGGTGGTTAAACTCTAGACCCTATATCTGTACCTACGTGTCAAAGTGGTATGGTTTGTTTAGATATTCAGACCATCCACAGATTTATCCACAGTTGCAAGGTATTTGTGGGTGATGAATTCCCTAAGAATCTGTCCATTTTCATTTTTCACCTGAGAAATGATGGCCTGAGACATTGTAGTTGCATTTAGCTTTATCTGAACCTTTTGCTGAAGCCTGCACTCCTCCTCTTTCACACTGCTTGAATAAAGTGTTCCTATAACACAGGGCTGTGGAGACTATAGGGAGAGGGACAGAGAAAACACAAGAACAGAGGTAATGATGTTATTCTGAATTGTGTTATCTGGAATATCTCTTCAGCTGTAGCCCATGAGATGATACCAAGAGGAACACTAAACATGCAGTTCTCTAGTACAGGCACCCTAACGCACTCTTTTACAATTATTCCTCCCAATTTACCCAGGCATTTCCAAGCCTTCAAAAGACTGCAGAAATGAGGTAGCAAGAGAATAGAGAAAACACTGCCACTCCTTAAAGGCATGTAAAGCCCCTACAAGAAGACTGCCAATCAATTTTGAGCCAGGTTTACATGACGCCAGAGTACCGGGTGACAGGAAGATGTTTGAGGCGTAATTTCCAAACTGGTATGTCTTCCTATGGCTGTATCTGGGCTTCTGCATCATGCCCAGTGTGGTTAGGTCTCAGAGGAACTAAACAAATGTGCCATCTTTTTTGTAACTTACTTCTATTAAAATCAAGTTGTATTTGGTTACAGTG
Source organism: Mycteria americana (assembly GCF_035582795.1). Classification (NCBI taxonomy): domain Eukaryota; kingdom Metazoa; phylum Chordata; class Aves; order Ciconiiformes; family Ciconiidae; genus Mycteria; species Mycteria americana. The sequence continues at coordinate 11,840,462 of NC_134376.1, forward strand.
ACCCAAACAAAAACTAGGTATTTGGTAGTTTCATATAAAGCTGAAATCAAAAGAAAACTCTCTATTTCTACCTTCAATTACTATTTGTCTGGTAACATGTTCAAGGATCTTTACAGACAGCTACGAAAAAAGAACCCTGACTTAGGATACTCTTTCAACCTCTAAATTTCAGAAAGGTTTCAGGGTTAATATTATTTTTGCTTGTTTTCTTTTTCTCACTATAAATACGATGAGCAGGAAGATGTTGCCATGGCGAGATTTTATAATGTACTTAAAAGCACTTGTTACAGTTATCTACCACAGAGCTACCTTCACTTATGCGTGAACTGTAAACATACGTGAAAAATCAGCCCGAAGAAGTAGATAGTCTACTGTCTCAGATGTTTGCAATACTTATTTAAAGCACAGATGTCACAAATATTTTAGCAGCCACTATATTATTTGGAGACCTCTACATTTACAGCCAGAAAGGGTTGAACAAAATGGTTGAACAAAATCAATACACCTTACACCTAAAGCATCATCATTATCTGAAGTCCAGCTTTGCATTAAGCTGAATTAGAGATTACAAATGAAAAATAACACAGAGCTCTTGCAATCCAAGTTATCCATTGCTACACTATGTGTGTGCTTGAGGACATTTTTGTGTAGACCCATGTGAAATGCAATGGTTTTGCTTTCAGCACTATTTTGCCACTGCAAAAGGCAGAGTTTTCACGAATTACTGAGGTATAGCATCATAGATCCTTCTCTCAGGAAAGCAATAGCCTGGGGGCCAGTGCTGCACTTTAGCTAAGTCTGTGCTGCTCTGAAAATAGTAGGCTCCTGAGCAGTTACGGTGTTACCATGCTCTGCCTCCCGTACATTTGACTTTCCTACTGACATCTGGAAGCATACCTGCAGGCAGTGTGCCCAGGCACTGCTGGTGGCTTCCTTCTTCCCTTGGCATGCTCAAGCACGTGAGTACCCAGCAAATTCTAATTTTCCTTGAGTCTGAATTTGAAGGCTCACTGTCTGCATAGCTTTTACATCTGAGAAAATTCTGGGGCTCATCTTAAACAGATAACACGGGCCTGTGCCCTGGAATTTCTCCAAGAACTTTAGAGCACTTAAATCTCTGGCACACCTGTAACATGTCCATACTTCCAGTTTGTCTGGGATAGAGCTGAACAGCTCCCACTAGAGAGGATAAACTTTAACATCTTTTTTAAACAAATGTTTTAAGCAGACAGAGTAAGGCTTTCTCACTAGCCCCAGAAGGAAATATAACCCATCCTGAGCTTATCACTAGCTGAAACAAAATGTCGTACCATTCTGAGTCCAGTTGGGAAAGGGAAACAAAGCTCAAAATAGTATTTTCAGAGCTGGATACAGTTATAGTCTGAAGAGGGCTGTGCAATTGCTTTTGTGTTCTGCGAGTGCTAGTGTGTGCCAAGCAGTGCTACTGGAAAGAATTAACTCCCTGAATTTCCAAAGAAGTGCCTCTTCTGAGGTTATGGACTCAGTTGTGCATCCACGTGAGCTGGGGCAACAGCAGAAGGGAGCACTTCCTGCACAGGCTACCTTCACCTGGGATAGTATTTTGCATAGGTTGGAGAGAAAGGAGTCACATTGATTTCCTTCCTTTCACCAGCACTAACTCTTGGCTCCACGTTGTCACAGTGAGGCAGCCAGCTAAAATGCTAAAGTACTGGAGGAAAAACCCTGCAGTAACCCACAGCCTTTCACTACCAGAATCAGGGACTTCAAAAACTCCAGCAGAATTATGGTGATTTGTACAGAATTTATGTGGATTTATTGTGGCCCCCTGTATCAAACTAAAATCATGTGTGTATATACACACACAGACAGACATATATATACACACACATGTAATATATTGTTATCTGCTTTATGATATATCATATTGTATATATACTTCCGGAATTTACTCAGATTTCAAAAGGTTACGTAGATTTTTGAAACCAGCATTTCAAATGTAAACACTGCACTACTGCTTTGAAAAAGTGAAAAACATGTTAAACAGACTTTCAGTACCAACCTAAAACTGTAGCAGTTTTCTGATAACATTTCTAAGTTTGCCTGGTCCGTGTGCTGTATTTTAGAGTTCTGAAATAGTTGAATTAAAAAAAAAAATAAAATCACTGGTTACAATCACTTTCAATACTTATGAATCATTTAGTTCAAAAGCAGGTACTCAGTTTGTGTTAATGACTGTATGGGATACACTTCCTATGAAGATAAAACCTAAACACTAATTATTGTTAATAACTGGTGTCATATAGTAAGGTTAACTATCCTCCAAAGGATTACAAGCAGGTGTAAATATTCCTGAATGCCTGTGATCAAATGTGGTTCCAGTCTGAAAGCGACAAGGATTGTACTGTTATTGCAGTCCAGTGACAGAGACAAAAACGTGCTCCAAAGTTAATAGCTAAAAAGAATAAAACTATAATTTTAGGGGTAGGGACTGTTTTATTTGTATATGGTGACTCTGTACAGGTACAGTAAAGTCATCATATGTGAGTGTAACCATGCATACAAAGACAGCTACTACTATAGCTACATCCATAGGGGGATGTGACTTTGCTGGTACAGTTCACTGGTACTCCCATACAAGAAGAGTGCTTCTTTGTTTTGATAAAGCTTTTGGTTTCTACTTAATATTTAGCATTTGGAATCTGGATAATCACAAAATATTTCTATGATCATGCACTATGGCCTTTGGCCTTTCTTCTGCTGGAATCAGTGAGAACACTTGTGTGGACCAGTCCTAAGAGTTCAAGGCATAGGATGAAGTCCTAAGAGATCAGTTGAGATTCTCCTATCAGACAAATACGAAACGTTGCATTTAATAACAATCTTCATCTAACATAAATGAGAGCACCAAATCTGCCTAGAAAAATGAGAGTCATGAATTCTTTTAGTTGTCAGAATATATGCATATATCATTAAGAAACCTCAAATGTATTTTGAAATATTGTCAGGACATCCACAGTTTGAGGCACAACTTTCATCTTCTATCTTTTTACTGACAATAATGGAGTGGCAATCATTTTTGCATAATATGAGAAAGATGTTATCTGTAGCAGATGTGTATAACAATTATTTGTTAAAAAACTTGCACATGTCCCAATAAACTGTTTTGAACATTTCGTATAAAAATGTAGTATTGTGAACTTTGAGAAACAAAGGAGGTTCATGTCAAACCAGGATGAAGAGTACTATCTGATATCATGCAGAGAGACCACAATAGGAAGAAAAGCAATAGCCCTTCCCTAAATTGTCCTAATTCACCCAAATCCACTCTAGTTTTGATCCACAAAAAAAAAAAAAAGTTAAGGAAACGTGGCTTATAGCTGTGCATTGTTGAGTAACATTTTCAGGTCCAAACACCCTTTAACCCTTCCTGATTATTTGCAGCCTATGTTTGGTCTGAATAAATCCATTTATACAGTGCTATAGCAAAAAACAATAAATAAAAAATAAAGCAACAGGAAAATATTTTTAAAATTCCACCTGAACACACAAATACTAACTAGCAAGAAGAAGAAAATACAAACAAATAAATTAAAAAGAAAGAAAAAGGAAAGATAAAGCAACAACCATGGTTATGTAGAAGAAAACTATGCTCACCAGGGTAGGAAGTTTTCAAAAGTTCAGAACTTTGTATTTCTTTATGAAATATGTATAAGCTGTAACAGCCCATTCCTCGCTACATGCAGCTGTATTTGAAGTATTAAACCAAGGACACTTTGGAGTTACGAGAGAATGGAAACAGTTAGAACAGATCTTCAAAAGTGTGAGTTGATATATTTTATTTATGGCCATGAGTCTCAGAATTGGCTGCACTGATTTTTTTTTTCCAAAAATTTAAAATAAGTCACTTTTGAAAGGGAACTTTCCATACAGCAACAGAGTTCAGCAGTTTTAGTAGGCTGAAAGAGGGTCAGTCGAATTGCCGTTCCACCCCAAGCTGCACTGTGGTGGTTCAAACCAGCGCAGCAATGCCTAGCGCTGCTACACGCACCACCCACCAGGTCTCACCGTCAGCCTGGAGATTTGCATGGTGTGTTAAACAGCCTCTTACTCTCATTTTCAAACTGCCTTCAAATTATACCCTCTGTGTTCTGACTGCCAAAACCACTGAGGTAGTGAAATTCAATGACGGGTTAGGATTTAAACAGTCTGTAATTTTACTCTTATATTCCAACTTCCTACATAATCCCTCTAACATGTACTTGACAATGTACCTTTGTCAAACTGGCTGTGGGACCAGCTCCTCAGGAAGAGAAAGCATGACACAACCGACAAAAGGCGAAAGGACATGTCTGCGTGTTATGCTCAATAGCCGCTATTTAGCTCTCATGCCCTCTGTCCCTCCGGAGGAGACATGGATGTGATACTCTGCAGTTTGTTCAAGATCCTTACTAATATGCTGTCTGTGAAAGCCTTCCCTTCTGCTCGGTATGACAGGCTCTTTAACGTCTCTTTTTCCTCTGTTGTGGAAGGACAGCACCTATATGAGACCATGAAGACAAGAAATACCCCTGTGGAAATTATAATACCAAAATGGGATATAAATATGTTCCACATTGCAAAATGCAAATCATATTTTAAGATTACTGTACCATTGTTTTAAACCAATAACCCCTTTAAAATAGACTATTGAAATAACCACATATGTACATGCATTCAAACACATGCAGAAATAGACAGAAAAGAGAAACACATTATATATAAAGAAATAAACCACCCTATCTCATGCATTCACTTTTTTCAACTGCTTAGACTAAGTCGAAACCATGAGACCTAACATATTATATACAAGTATTTATGGATACACTATCTGTGCTCGCTGTGACGTACACACACATTTTTGTACTCGTAATTTCTACACATATGCATTAGATGTGTGCCCTATTTTTATCCTGTCGTACAAGTAAGGGAAAAGATAATCACGAAGCCATTTCCCTGACAAACGAAACAGTGAAGACCAAAACATTATCTCTGCGGCCGTCCACCGCGCGTTACTGGGCAGAAACGGCAGTGTTTTTCAATATTGCCTTGTCTTTTTTTTTTTTTTTTTTTTGCGCTGTTTTAGCAATTCCGAGGTATTTTTACAAGAGGGGAAACGGCACGTTTTTCCCCCCGTGTTGCTCCAGCGCGTTGCAGCCGTTTCCATGGCGACGGTGTGCGTGGTTGCCGTGGGGACGGCGCAGCCGGCGCTGGCTCCGCGCCGCCCGTGGCTGCCGCTGGGGCAGGGCCGGGGCGGGAGCCGCGTGCGGGGGGCGCAGGCGCCGCCTGACGCCCGCCGCTTGCCGCTTGCCGTTTGCCGTGTGCGAGCAGTCTGGCCGCGAATGAAGCGGGCGCTGCTTCCGAAGCGAGTTGTGTGCCAGCGGACTCGTTCTGCAGGCGCAGAGGGGTTCCGGTTGCGCGGGGACGGGAGGCGTGACGAGATGAGTTGAATAGAAGCGTGGCGGTGATTCAGGATCGGCGCAGATTTCTGCGTTGAACGCCTCGCCCGCGTCTGTAGCATTGACTGAAGTGAGGACGACAATGGGATGCCGCTACCCGAATTGGGCAAGCGAGCAAAAACATATTGAAGAGCGTTTCGAAAAGCAATAGTACTAGAATGTAGGTTGCACTGCCGCAGCCCTTTCAAACCAAAGGCTGTGGCACGCTGTCTGCCACTGCTCATGCAGCGGCGCGCCTCAGAATTAGTCTGTAGGGCAGCAATGCTCTCTCTGAGATGACCCCCAAGAAGTACACCAGGCAAGTTAGCACGGGATTTTGTACGATGCACTAAATATTCGGTCTCTTACCAAACAGCTGCATAGAGAATCACATGATGCTGTCTTTGCCCTACAGTTTCTTCTCTCTGTGAGCAGTTCCATTTCTTCCACTAAGTTTTAGTGGATAGTAAACTGTAGCTGGATGGCAAACTCTTGGGAAAGACATTACAAAATCAAATGCAATGAGCCTTCAAAATGGCTTGGGACTCCTAATTGCTCTGACAATACTTCTTCTGGTATTAGGATAAGTAATAACAACAGATTGGAAATGCTTTTGAGCAGAGCAAGGAAAAATAACTGCTGCAACGGAAATGGATAATGAATGCTGCACTAATAGAGGGTGTCTCAGCTGCCTCTTCTTGTGAAAGAAATTGTTATTATACAATTTCTCCTTCTTACCCAAATAGACTGATTTAAATAAGAATTTGCATTGGCTGACAATAATCAATATTTATGTCTCCAGCCTCCTTTACAGATGCCCCAGAGTAAAGTAGATAGATAATTTAACTCTTACTAAGAGCTACAGAGAAATTCCGTGAAATCATTGCAAGTCATTATCAAATCAGGATTTTGCCAGCCTTCCAGCAACCTCCACTAAACCCATCCTGAGTACTGGCATAGCTGCATGCTGTTGGAGAAGCATTAGAGTATTTATTTATTTTTTAATCCTTGCAAGCACCTCCCCAGCGGAATTTCTGGGATCTTCTCACTAATTCTATCATTTCCACTTTGCATGCAAACTGTTCACTACATGGTTTCCAAAACACACAAAAAGACTGTCCCTGTTTGAGGAGCTTGCAACTGAAAGGCAGATCATTTAATCTATCTTAGAGAAATCAACACTGGACAGTTTAGACACAGTTTGACTTTAATGTAATCCACTATGAAACAAGAGTCAAATTTATTCCTTATCATTAGAAAGCTCAGCACTACAATTGTATCTATATTTCTAAAGTTGGAGCTTTGTTCTTTTTCTATCTCGTATTTTGGCTTTGACAAGCCAGCGTAGTTCTTAGAGCAACATTGCAGATGTCCTTTGTGCAACATGACCCAGTCTCAAACTCTTGCATTGCCTTTGGCAATCAACAGTGAAATAAATATATACATATGACTCAGTATTGTAACTGTGACTAGTATGCTAACCTCACTCATTCTTTCTGTCTGTCTATCGTAGTTATTTCTAGGGCACCACACTATCTGAATGCTAAAAATTGTCCTTGACAGGAGCCGAACCCACACATGCTCAGTTTCTGAAGAAGCAGTGTAATTTCTGGCACCAGAATGCCAGCTTTAATTAGGGAAGAATGAATCTCTCGAAATAAAATAATTGACCAGCATGGTAGCCCCACACTTGAAGTGGGCTTGAACCAAAACTTGGTTGCAGCCTTCACATTCCAGTAGTTGATCCAAATTTTTCATTTTTCCTCCCACCCCCACAACTCATTTTTCCATTTTAGGATTGGGGAGGGGACCTAAAATACCATCAGATACATATTTCTGGCAGGTCTGAAACCAAGAAATACAGGAAATCTGAGGAGTAGTGGGCTGCAACCCATATTCTTTAAAATGTATATATCACTCCACATAATTGGGTACTTCTCTGGACATTTTTTAGATCCTCACATTAGTATTTCTTAGCAAATTTAAATTTGGGAATATGCTCAGAATCCTAACTTGTTTTATCTTTGAGAATAGTAAACACAGGAAAATAAAACAAATACCATCTTTGGCAATAAAAATAATTGGTACTTTATATAGCATATTCCCCTAAGTTCAGATATGTTCATATCTGGATGATAATGGAAACATGAATGGAAAATGGGCAGAGGCTTGTGCTCTTATAATTTTAGTGTGCTCTAAAACCAGTTATGTGTGTGTCATTACAGAGGAAAATGACTTGGCTTCACAGACCTTGTCTTCACTGAAAAAATGATTTTTTTTTATTGCAGGGTTAAACATATTAAAGATTTTATGTGTTATAACATTACTGGAGAAGGGACACTTGTAGCAGGGGAGGTTAACACAGTATCTTTTATTTGTTTTACAGCAGAAATGACATGTGCTTTGGTCATTTTCATGATGGGTTTGACGCTTAATTATTCTGTAGAAAAGGCACACCTTTTCCAGTTTATGCATAAGTAAGTGCTGTCCTAATTTGCACACCTAGCAATCATTAAGGAGGAGATTTTGTGCAAATAAATTGGCATTTTATATACCCAATGTGGTAATTAATGTCACAGCTATATCTACAGTGTGATGATTTTAAAAATAAGGACACCCATTCTAAGTCATATTGAAGGAAAGCTAGTCATTTTGTTTACAATTTAAAACCACTGGGCAACTTTAAATACCCAGCTTGGCTGTAGGCATGGCCTCTTTCCTAAACAGAGAGAGATGGAGCCCTTAAAACTTTGATTTGGAACTGGAGCCTTTTTTGGAACGTATACGCTAGATGTCTAAAATGATTGCTTTGAAACTGCCCCAAATTTTAACCTGTGTTGCGTGCTTCTCTTGTTATTTTGTAACCCTCCTCATAAAGTTCAGCTGGTATTGTTACAATGAAATGGCAGCAACAAGATGACTTATGAAACCATAGTTGTTATGTTCTGATAAAATTTTTGAGAGAGCATAGGGAAATTTTTAGTTAATAATGCATACAAGTATAGCCTATGGAAAGAAAATCCAATTTTTGAGGTCGGGGCTAATAAACAGGCAGATGTGAATATAAGAGGAAAAAAGGAGCTTTTCTATATGCATCACAACATGTTGCCTGATAACAATCTGAATTTTGATACAAATTGGCTTTCGTGCGTAATCAGGCGTGCAATCTTTGCATGCAATCCACACAGCATTGTATTGCTATTGCACTGATAAAGTACCTATGTATTACTTCATGCCTATACAGTGAACTAGGCTGAAATAAGTCCTGCCTTCTTTAACACCTCCAGGAAAGGCTACCCGTAGCCTAATCTAGCCATAGCCTCAGTTCAAGAGTCTATGGATTGCTCTTCTCTAAATTTGGCATGAGACCAAAGCCCAGGGAAGCTGATGGGGTTACTTGTGCTGGTGCTAGTGGGCTTTTCTGTAGGTCCCAGGAGGAGGAACAGAATTAGAACAGACATAATTTACCTCCTTTTTTTCCCTTCCTAAGTTAGCTTCTCTTTTTCCAATTATATACAATAAACACCCTAGAATTTAACAAAATATTTTCCAATACTGTTGAAAAAAAACTCTAAATGAGAAAGAATAACCAAAATAAAAAAAAGTTGCCAGTCAATAGTGAATGAAGTAAGTCCTCGGGAAGTGCTCTAGAGCCCTGCGGGCCAGGTTTTGTGTCAGGACCCACCCTAGAGGGAGCGTTACCAGCCGGCAGAACAGAGGAAACTCAAAGGGATAACAGAAAGTATTCACGGCACCAAATTTAAACGTCACTCATATTGACATTCGAACACATCAAACATACTTATCTTTATAAAGGTTTGAATGCTTAATATCTTCTTATCAGCAAAATAAACAAATTTCACCATTATATCAAATCGTATGTAGCCCGCTGGTCCAAACTCCAAACCCGCTGGTCACAAGAATAGAATGAAAATCCCTTGTGTTTACAAAATAGTGTAAAATATTATGCTGAATTTTACTTTTCTGTGATGAATAATGGAAAATATATAGTTCTAAAAAATATTTAACAATTCTGATACATGCATACACCAAGAGCAGTACTATGTATAGCTCAGAAGTCCAGATGCTGCAGGAAGAGCAGCTAAGCTACATTAGTCAGGACTATCCCACCCAGATCTTTAGGCAAAGCCACCGATCAGATGCAGTTGCTCGTGAAAATATTCCATTTCTAAAGAGGCTGCATACACAGTAAAATGAAAATCAACATGAAACAATTACAACATTAAAAATATACATTATTCACCAGGTCCCATTCTCTTAACAATGGTTATAAGGCAATCTGTGAAATAATGAGTAGTAAAGTAGCCAATATTTTTTTCAGCAGGGAAGCAATCGCTCCATGTGGCTCCGAGTGCCTTTCAGCACTTCTACTCCATATATTTAAAATTTCTTTTTTTAAAAACTGTGCAGCTTCCTCTGTTCTTCAGCAATGGAGACTGCATGATGAGTAAAATCATTGCTGATGGAACAATCTCAGCTATTACTTTAGCTATTACTTCATAAATAGAAATTTGCCAATATTATTCTCTACTTGCATGCCCATTACATGAATGTGAAGAAGAAAGTCTTCTGACTTTCTCTCTAAAATTTTATTTTCAATTTGCCTAAATTCAGTATAAATGTGGAAGACATTTTAATTACTGACAATCTGGAATTTGAAACAGCATGAGATGAGGAGTCAAGGAAAGATATAGAAGGGTGAGATGGTCAGAGAAAGGTAGAAAGAAAGATAACTTTATGCAAATATTACTGAAAGGGAAAAGAAGAAATCAAACAAAATTACTAAGCAAGATGCTTCCAGATTTGAATGATGTACAGGGAAGAATTAGCAACAGTCCCCTTACTTCGTTACTAAATTAGTTTAGATAATATTTTAATGCCAGTTACATCACCCTATAAGCAACAGGGTTTTTCAGAGGACCCACAGTCTCCAGTCAGTATTTATTCCAGTTGACGTTAGGCTGATCTACTTACAGCGAATGACATAATAGATCAAAGGAAAAAATACAAACACAAACCCCAAGAAATCCAACCTAAATCAACCTCCCACTGCCCAAAGAACAGTTCTGGCAATGGAAAGTCTCTTGCACAAGGCTGGTAGAAAGAGATGCAGCCAAGCAGTCCTACTGCAGAAGCACATCAGACGCAGAGCTTCAAAATGCAGCTGAGGTTTGCAGCCCGTAGCACAGACGCAGGAGGCTGCCATGGCCTGGGGAAAAAGTTGAGCGCTAATTTATATCCCCTGCATGACCGGCAGTCATCTCCAACACACAGAGATCAGGTTGCAACAGAGCATACTGTTTTTTCATCTCACTCAGCAGCCTCCTGGATTGGAAGAGGGGGTGAGCATTGTGGTTTCTCACTTGCCTATTGGAGAGGAGTAACCCCTCTAGAGAGTTCTGCTGCAGCAGCTTAGCAATAGATAGATCGTAATTTTTCTCAGTGTTTAAATGAGAAGACATAAAGTGAACATTATTCTTCTGGTGAAATAATAAGATTCATTTTCCAGTTCATACAGAAGGTTTTGAAACAATAGTAAGAAACATATGAGAACAAGGGATTCATTAACAGAAAGTGTGTGGAGGTTCTGACATTATCAGACATTTAACTGAGCAGTTCCCCAAACTTCCCAATGCCATCAGCCAGATGTGGCAGCCCAGCATTTCTGTCAGCACCCTTTGTAACTTTTGCACTTGAAAACTGAAATCATCAGTTAGGACAGAAAAATGAAAAAAGTTATTTGTTTTTCATGTCTTAACAACAAGTGCATGTGGCTTCCATAACCCTTCTATCTCATTTATCCATGCAGAAGACAGAGCAGATGAGTAACTAAGATCAGCAAAATCTTACCTCCCTTGTAAAGAATTACATTGTATTTCACAAACAAAAAACCCACTTAGGCATGGGAAAGGAAGAAAAATGCATGTTTTTACAAGAGAAAGACTCTTTTTTTCCGAAAGCATCAAAAATCTCTTAGAATTAGCTGGTGCTGACACACCAGGTTAGAAGAGACTGCTAAAAGGAACTGGCTGGAATTCCTGTGAACAATAAACAGACAAAGCATTGACAAAAAGAAAGAAGGTGGCTTCCTGAGCCGCATCTCTTGAGATGCAGCCACATCAGCAGTGGGCTGTAACGCGGTGAGAACCTGAGCAGCAGCTGCAGCAGATGCAAGAGTCGGCCCAGCCCTGGGAGGGTGGAGAGAGCAGCAGCTGGCAGGGGGTTTGGTGGAGGCTGGAGAGCAGCAGCCGCTGGCTCTTGGGTCGCTGCTCTATGGTTGGCTCCATGGGAAACACCAGGCAAATGAGTGAATGTGAAGATGAGAAGACTGGGAGCTAAACCTTTTGGGGCAATTAACATAGTATAGGCTGGTGGTTGTGAAAGGAAAATGTATGTGGTTGAACGGAAGGAAAAAGAAGGTAAAGTAAGAAATGTCGATGGTCAGATTCCTCAGATTCGGTCCTAGTCAAAACAGCACTAGAGGATTTGCCTGCGGAAAGATGTAGGCTAGTCCTTCAATGAGTTTTGTGTGCAGCATTCCCACACGTGCCGACTTTTTAAGATTGTTTTTCTCCCTATGGCAATGTCACAGGTCTTCTCTCAAATGTATACTTTACAAAAATGAGCACGAACCCAATAGTTTATAATTGATTACGATTCCATTAGGAAACAGCAATATCTGCAAATCTTACATAATCTAAAGACAAATCAATTCTAAGTATATTAGTACTTTTAACACTTCCAAATTCTGAGTTAAATGCTGTACAAATTACAAAATCCTCATTTAATTACTTTAATAAATCTTGTTTACAGATGACTCTGAAAATCAGTGAAAACTAATTCACTTTGACTGTTCTGTCTGCAGTGCAGACAAAAATAGAATAAATTTCTTCTTACTATGGTCTGGAAAGTGGAGAAAAAAGCTTTAATTGAATATAATCACAATATGCTAGCAGTACATTTATTTTCCCACTATTATAGCTTGACATTTTTAAGTTTGAAGAAGGAATTCCTTTTACAGGAAAGGACTTTTGTTCCATTTATTATGGAAAACAAATGTTGAATATAAACTTGGTAACATATTTTGTTTTAGCTTAAAAGATTTGTGTTTTAAACACTGTTATCTGTCTTACAGTATCAATGTCCAAGACATTTACTGCACGAGTTCATCTGTTGTAATCATTTGTTAATGGTTAGTGATCAAAATACAGAAGGATTTGGGCCAGGATGATTACAAAACATTGGCCGCCCTCTGGGCCATACAAACCAGTTAAACATTTTGATCTTGGCTCTGTGGAACCAATTTAGCAGAAAGGCAAGGATGCCACTGAAGTGTAGAAGAAACACAACACACGATAGTGAGTTGTTAATGACACTCAGAAATCAACAAGTTCTCTAATTCACCATTTTTATATTGTCCATACTCTTAATTGTCAACATGCTAGTAAGAAAACGATTAATTTCTACGCTTTCAGTAAATAAGCGTGCAAGACAGGACGATTCTTCTTCATGGTCTTTGTAACTAATTCTGAACCTTTGGGTGAGATTTTCTTCCTTTTTAGGGCCTGATCTAGAGCTCACCACATTCTAGGGAAGGATTCTCATTGACATTTGTGGAACAAAGACCACCCTGTAATCCTTAGAGGAATTCAGCACCAAGTTAATTGTTGATTATAAAATACAAGGACTATTTTCCACTTGGGCTCATTACTGTTTTTCCTTCTGGAACTCAGTTAAGCTGAAGCATGCTGTACGTGACATAATACAGAGACAATAAGAAAAATTTTTTACTATATGTACATTCATAAAATATGAGGATCAAACCAAGAAAAGCCAAATTCCATTAGCAGTCTTTTCAACTTCCTTCCTGATACATGAATTAACAACTTACCTAGGAACCGAAAGGATACACAAGCCCCCTAAAATGGGTAGAAAACAGGCTTGTCCAGGCAAAATTAACAAGCACTACCTCTCCAGTAAATACCAGTATAAATCTCATGGTGTGTGAGGTATGCCTAAGGATAGGAAGCTTAGTCATCTGTTTATACGGACATTCATTAAGAAAACACCTTCCAAATCTCTCTTTCTCTCTTTTGGAAAGTATAATTTCTGGTGTCTTATCTTTCAGAAAGGAGGATCTCCACTGTAATAGCCTTTGTCCATTCACAGTCACGTAGACACTCTTACAATACATAGATTCAGAAGACTGAATCTTTCAATTATTGTCTTCTGATTTAAACTATTCAGTTATTTCAACTATTGACTTACAGTTGCTTACTGACCTAGTTCCACCTGAAGCAGATCTGTTACCAGCACTGTCTTTGTCAGAAGTGCCCCTTTTGAGGGCTTAATAAGAATAGTTACGAATACAGTTGGTTCATTTCAATGTATTTTGAGATTATTTCAGCATACAGAAGGTTTTTTTATAAATGAAAACAGTATCCAATTAATAGCTGACATAGTATTGTATGTAGTAGGGCACAGCATACACATATATGCTTCCTAATTACTGCACAGTACTATTAACATCACATTGCATGTGCAGTATTACAATTCAAAAGCATTTTAAGCAGTCTAATTTTCTTCAGGCTTGGCACAGCTCTTTTCTTTTGATTTCTGAAATCTGAACCCTCATCTGAGGAAGTGAGGGCTGTGGACATTTCCATTGTTCAGCAGTGAGGAACAGGATTTGCATTCAAATGAACAAAAAAAAAAAAGAAAAGACATGGTTTATAATTAAGACAGTTCATAGAGAGATTCGTTGATAAAAACTCTAAAAGCTGATGATATTTTAAAGGAATATGTAGCAAAAGATAGAGTTCAAGCATGCTAGAGCCTTTCCAGTTAACCATTTGACAGGATACTTAAATTAAGTGACTCAGCTGGAACCACTATACCTAACCAGGCTAACTCACAAGGTGCACACAAGGCTAAGAGCTGGGTTTAGTTAACATGATACTAAAAATACTTGTATTGACCTGACAGCAGTCTCTGTTAGAGCTGTACCTAGTGCTATTACTAAGCTGAAAAATTTGGCTCTGCAAACTATATCCTACTATTTAAAACATCTGGCACTGATAGATACCTGTTTAGAGGAAGGGAGGTTGGAGCTTTCAGAAATAAAGAAAAGTGTAACAAAAGATCTGAAACTTGATTTGAGACCTAAAAGGTCATTCTCTTGAAAAAATGTTATGCCTGAGAATAAAACTCTACGAGGACTCTAGAGGTGGGGGGAACCATTATCACAAGCCTAAGTGATCAAAGTTGTCCAGAAAACTATATTTCTTGAATATGGTATGCGATAAAACATAATTAATGGGACCAGTTTATTCCACCAGAACTCTTGCCACTCACACAAGCTAAGGAGAGGAGACCATTATTTTGAAAATGAAATTTGTCCTGAGAAACTGTAAGTCTGCTTTGCATGTGGGAGGAGGAAGAGTCACTACGGGTCTGCAATCACATGTACCGTGATACATCAACATATTACTTGGTGCTATGAAGAACATCGCTCCAAGCAAAGGCATTCAAGGAACTAATAAGAATTTGAAACAGTAACAAGAGTGTTGATCTTTTTATTCCTTTTTTTTTCTAGGAAGACACTGCTTGCTGCAGCAGGCAGTATGGTGTCTATGTACATGTGTGTTTTTGGTGTAAGTCTGTGTGAGTGCTTTCTATTGCATCAGTCAGAGGCTATTAAGCTGTCATAGTAGAAAATCAGAGCATTATCTTTTAAAGGAGCATTTTTTAACTATTACTCAGGTATTTTCATTCTCCTTGCCATCACCAGAAACACAGAATCCTAATGTTTAATCACTGAGTAACTACAATGTCCTGATTAATTTTAATGATAGGCTATAAGATTTTTGCAATAATATTTTTCTTCTATTTATGGATTATATTGGCTTGTTTGACCTTCTTATAGAGAGTTGAAAAGCTTTAGATGTTATTAATAGCCATTATCTCTAATTTCAGAGTGTGCAATACACATAATACTGACTGAATTTCTTAATGATTGCTCACTCTGTGCATTGGGCCAGTGGTTTCTGAGGTAATTTTGTCCATGTGTAGTGAATGAGAATACCGTATTTTCTCCCCCAAATAAAATCCTTTAGACCTGCCTGATTTCCATATATTGTTAGTTGGAAGCCCACAGAGTAGAACCCAGTTCCAAAGCCTTGTGGCTTTGGAAATCCTAACAAAACAAAGCACAACAAAACAAATAAAAAAAGGCAGAAGACTTTGCCAGCACGTGTGCGAGTGTAGAGATACTGGCAATCGTGATTTGCACAGCTCTACTATTTCATCTACGTGTGAGCAAGTCTGTGCCTCACTGACTGAAGCGAGTAGGACTGTAGGCCGCAAACCATAGTCCTGCCTTTATCTTGCTATACGTAGTAATTAAATACAGATATAGGTAATAAACAAAAAATACTACTTTTAAGAACAATATATGAAGAAACCTATTAAACACATTCTTTGACAATTGTGAAACTTCTCAGTCCTCGAGCAATCTCACTTGGAATAATGTTTGCAGAAACTCTCCTGTGTTGCAGTTAGATCAGATTATCCTATTCCCAGTCTGTAATTTCCCAAAACAATACTGCACATTTGTGCTTTTTTCCACTTTGAGACTCCATATGAAAATATTGCCGTTTTCATAAATTACATGTTTGCAGTTGGAGAAAAGCATCATTTGCACCCCTTGTATAAGCCAAAGAATTACTTGACAAAAGTTAATCTCAATTATCAGCGTTTCCTGAAAAACAGTATTGTGGAGCTCTGTATGAATCGTCTCTATGATTCTCCTATCAATTTCAGTTACAAGCTGGTTTTCTATCTTTCTGTGCTTTAAATTCAGGCTATAATATGGCTGTTAGGTTTTTTTTCTTGATCCAAACTTTAAAAGCAAAAAGATGCTTTAAATGTAACATAATGTTTCTACTGAAAATGCATTAGCCAAAATAGCATTCAGTTTTTTCTTGTGTAGACATGTTATTCTGCTAGGACTAAAATGAATAAAATGTGGAAACCAATCTGTTTAAAAAGTTCCCAGCTTTGCTTGGTTATTCAGTTATCCTTGGTGGTACTCTAAATTCTCATAGTTTTATTTTATATACAAACTGATCTGCAGAAAATTTGGATTCAGGGAAACCTGGGAAAATCGAGACATCAGAGCTCATGCTTTCTCCAGAGTACACTGGAATAGGTCTCAGTCCTGTCCTGGTCAGCACCCGTCAGGGAAAACGACGACCACGACAATGCTTTTCTTGGAGTGATGTGTTTGCAGTGTGCAGGAGAGGAACAGGACCTCTGTGGTAGATGCAGTACTCCTGCTAAGGGTTAACACTCCCTTGTCAGAATCCAAGCAGCAGTTCTAGTTGCTCTGTGTTGCACTTTAAATGGCTGAGGTCGCTCTCTAACATGGACACCAGCTAAGTACCCTGACGACCAGACTGACATTTGTCATGCCCATCTACAGCAGATACTTCTGTCATGTTTGAGCATGTTGACTATATTAAAATTAAACAAGCCTGTAGTTGTTTCCACTTTCAAAAGAAACAAGTGTTTTCAAGCAAATGTTATTTGCAAATTACTGTTGGGAAATTTGGATATAGGAAAGTTAAGTGAATAGTCTGTTCACATTTATTAAGTGTACAGCAAAGACAGCAGAAAAAATTGTCAGATGTTTTGATCACAAAACCTTCCATCTGTTCTCATAGAAGACCATGATTTATTCATCTAGATTTGGCTATCATTGTTAAGAAAGAGTAACTCACTCCTGAACTTTGAATGCTTCTTACTGAACTGGAAGCTAACCCCCCATCGAAGAGCAGCAGAAAACACTGAGACAGTTTGTTCCTTTAAATCCTTTCCTAATGCATGCTTATATCTGAATTATCCTACTTTTCATTTCATTCAGCAGCTATCACAGATACTACCTGTTGGTGGCTTTATGCTAATCCCATACATTATTAACAACGGAAGTATTTTTCAGCAAATGAGATGTTAAGTATCATGATATTTGGAGTAACATAATGCTGTATGTTTGGAAATCCATGTTTTAGGGGCTGTTGATCTTTCCATGAGACACTGTTTCTTCCATTCATATTGGAGAAATTTTACACAGACATTATCTGCGTTTAGGTTGTATGAACACTGTATATTACAATAGCACAATGACAATCAATCTACTCACCTAAGGTACACATATGGGATTAGCAGCAGTCCTGTATATTTTGCACTATGTTACTCAACTCATCATAAGCAAGTGCACAAAAAGTGCACCCTACGGATTCCCTAGAACTTGAGCAGACCTTCACCTTTATCTGTCATCATTCCCTCTTGCTTGGTGCCCTGTAGGTGATGTATATCAGTAAGTTTCTTTGTGCATTTGTTCCCACATTGTGGAATATTTCCTAAATGGTTATGAGATAGTTCTTAGCAAATAATTGCAGTTCTACTTTTAAAGGGGAAGGGAATTGTTTTACTCACTAAAAATGTGGAGCTGAAGGTAAGTTATCAGCTCATGTAAATCAGTCAAGCTCCATTAACCTCAGAGGAACTGCATCAAATTAGCCAAGCTGAGGACCAGACCCTTAATTATTCTCTCAGTAATAGACTTCTTTGACCTTCTGCCTTAAGACTATGGCCACTAGACAGTTTTTAAACCTCAGCTTTTCATAAGCAACTGGGATTTCACGCAGAAGAACTCAGATATTAAATGCAAATTAAAATGCGTATTGGGGATTCTCAGTGCACACTTTAAACATCTAATGCAACATTTAGACTTTTCATTCTTGCTCAGCTGAAAAGAATTTCTTTCCTTACCTGTATAGTTTAATTGAGGTTGCTTCTTTAACCTTATTATTTCTAATTGAAAGCAACAGTAACAGAATTTTGGTGTGCATAGATTTAAGATATTCATTTACAAAGAAAAAAATGCTTTTGCCTAAAATTTAAAATAAATTATCATGGTCCTGTTAGCTTTTCAGAAGTAAATGTCTCCTTTTATTCCTTAGAGGAAATAGCCAGTGCAAAAAACTTAGCTAGCAATAGGCAAAAAAGTAAGTAGTTCCCAGAGGATTATATTTTAGACACTTTGTTCAAGATCTAAAAGCTGTAATGGTATCAGATAAACTTCCAAATTATCAAGCTGGTCAAGTTTCATTGAATCACAGATTAGAGTGTTCAAGTGTTCCAGGCATGGTCTGACCTGGGACTGCACATGTCAGGGACATGGTGCAAGCACAGTCACTTCTGCATTGCCAGTTTGCCTTGCTCCCTCTTTGAGCCAGGACCCGGATTCCCTGAGTACCCTCACCACGCTCATACTAATTCACTCCCAGGTTCCCTTCTGAAGTGACCAACTGGTTTTCTCTGAGAGGACTCCCTGGCACAGCTGCTGTGCTCTATTTTGCTCTAAAATCCATCAAACAGGCAATGTGGATATTGATCCTGCCATGGCCTGTTTGCTCCTCCAAGGACAGTTTCTCAGTAATAGTCCTTGTGCCCTCATATGCCCTCACAGCATATTGAGGGACATGTAATACAAACCTGGCATCATACGATAAAAGCACAGTCTTAAAAGCATTTCAGGCACTTTGAATGCAAAAGACGTATTCAATAGTAATTATGTCTCCAGGTCACAAGGGTATTGCATAGGAACCACTTGATCTGCTTCTGCTGAAGCAGAGGAGGTCTGAGGACTGAGGACTGATCCCCAGTGGCAATGCCAAATGGCACTCAGCAGCTCACAGCTATGCTGCTTAGAACTAGTTGGCTAGAGAGCGGAGGAGTCATAGAAAACTAGCTGGAATGGTCTCGGAATTAGGGAACAAGCTGATTGCTAGGAAATGGAGCAATCACGGGCTAGTGCCCTGACTCTATTTTCAAGTGCTATCCCAGGACAGATAGAGTTAGTTTAACCCAGTGGTTACTAGAGCTGAGCATAGGGATGTAATTCAGCAGCAATGGTCCAAAAGGACAATACTGAAACAGCACGTAAAGAATCAGAGATGTGACACATCCACTAGAACCACTACTCATACTAATTTAGGGCATATAAGCCATGAGTTCCTATTTTGTCCATGGAAGTAGTTACCCACTCTTCCAAGAGCAGCGTATGCTAAAAAACTAATCAGTGGGATGATGCATTTTAAACCAAAGTCATCATTTACGTTATGGAGGAGCACAGGACAGCTGTTTCTTTTGCAAACTATAAAAGTTTGTCTCTTTTTCTCTTGGTAAGGCAAAGAATAAGGCTATAAAAATCCTGCTTAAAACTAATGAAACACTTTCAAGATTTACATGCTAAATTTAACTAATCTCTTTCTGGGAAAGGATAATTCTTGTTTTAGAGAAAAGAAACTGGACTTCAGCAAGGCAAAGCAAAGTTTCTGATATGATGCCACATATGCAACTACTGTTTAAGATGGAGAAGACAGAACCTGTTAGAAATGTAGAGTGGATGAGAACTGCAGATCATCCTGAAAACAACTATCGGGCTGCAGGGACTTTACATGGAGAATTCCTCAAGGACCAGTGCAAGGGTTGAGCTTATTTCATCTTTTAATCAACAAAAATATAACAAAAACTAGGAATGTGCTAATTGAATCTGCAGATGACAAAAAGTGAGAAGTAGATGCCATATGGGAGATAGCAGTATCATGCAAGAAGAAGGGTGATCTTGAGGACTGAAATAACAAAAATCAGATGGATTCTGCCAGTATAAAATAGAATGCCAATACCTGGGGACTAAGATAAAGTTCCGGTAAAATCTAAGGGCTATTTGATGACATATGATGTATTCATGCTGTGATCTAAGGCACCAAAAAGGTTTCCTGGTTACTAGTTGACACAACTCTGGTCATCTGGTCCTGTGCAAGCAAGATATACTAATTCAAAGTGCAGCAAGTGTAGAGAAGGACTATGAGAGAGGTCAAGGAGAAAAGAAAAATGTATTTTACAGAATAAGATTAAAAGGAGCTGTTGTGGCAACCCAAGCAAAATGACAGTGAAGAAGAGGCAAAACTGCTTTTGACATAAGTATATTGGAGGGAAACACCAAGTAGAAGAGTTGTTTGGGCTAATGAACAAAGTTGGTGCAAGTACAAACTGGTGTAGACTGGCTTTGCATATACAGAGGTTGCAAATAATAGCTTTCTAATCATGAAAGGAGTGAGTTCTTGAACCAGTATCTCTATCAGAGTAAGGAAAGCAATTGGCCTCGAAGCAAACATGAGCCATTTATACCATAGTTGCCTGAGAAAGAAAACAACTGGATTTGATAATCCAGAAAGTCCCATCCAGTCTTATTTTCATGTTCCTTCCATGGTAATGCAGTGATGAGAGAGATGGTTTAATTTAAATGCTGTAGAGTATTTGTGATATATAAATGTCTAAGTTAGTGTCTAAAACCTTGGTCATAGGGAAGAAAATGTGAAACTCCACCTATTTAGAAGCTGAAACTCTCTTATGTATACAGTTGGATCGACACAAGCTTATTTCACTCCTAAACTAAACTGAACAGCAGCAACTTCTTGTCAGGACAAATTAAGTAGAGGCAAAGAACTACCAGTTTGTGCATCAGCTGTATATGTGTTTCTTACTGATGCTATACTTACTAAAAGCTAAAATAGCACAATATGAAATGGAAGCTGTCAGGTGGTTTATGCTCAAAATTCAAATCAACCTTGACGTTTGTACAGAATGTCCTCCACATTTAAACTATATGTATTTTAAATTCATAGCCTTCTTGCTGAGGGAGAAAATCAACTGGCAATAAACACTGCTTGTATTTTCTTATTCTGCTACTGCAGTAACTGCAGAAGGTACCTTGATTAACTAAAAAAACTACCCTGACATCATCAGTGTAGACAGAAAAGCAAACAGAAATTACATGAGTTTCTAAACAGCATCTGACACCGAGAATTCTCTGTATAGGAAGAAACCTCTAGGGATGTCTGTGCCACAGAGCAAAAATCCTGAATCAGTACTGATGACACAAACCTTGGGACTAGAAGGAGGTGTAGCAGACTGACATTGTGAACCAAGTAGCCACACTGTGAGACAGAATGTGTATACCTTTACGCAGTGCCACACTAATATGTAGTCACGCTGCTTTTGGAGTGTGAGCTAATACTCAGAGGTACCTCCGAAGATGTGGGGATTTTGAAACTGAGCTCCGCTCTGTGAGGGAAACATGCCTAGTAAGTTCAAACAAAGGAAACTTTGCACTTGGATTCACCTTCAGTTCTTCTTTTGAAATGTGTAGCCCAGGTTATTATCCACAGTTTTTCATGCACAGGATCTACTTGTCTGATTAGAAAAACATGCTTTTTAAAAAAAATTACTAGATCACTGTCCACAGGAGGGGAAATGGAGCCACCAGTCAGACTAGCCAGGCAAACCAGTCCCTGTTTTATACTACAAAGATTTCTTAGGAAAGTTGTTATTGTCAGACTTCCATTTTATTTACCTCCTTTACGCTGAAAAAGCAGTTTACTGTACCTCCTTTGGAAGCTTTGGGATAATGAAGATGTGGAAAGGTATGGCTTCAGTTAAGCTGAAGTGAGAAGCAGGGGCAAAGTCCTGCTGTCCCTACAGCCAGGAGTCCTAGGTCAGGGCAGAGGCAGACTGCAAAGGAATCAACTAGCATAGTATTTGTTATGTTGCGTATAAAAAAGGAATATAATTTTCTCTCTTGTTCCAAACTTGCTGAGGAAACAGCAAGAAAGAGAGAGAATGAGAAAAAAAAAAAGAACATTAAAAAGTTTTAACAAGGGAAATCCACACTCAACAAATGAATTTAGGGACAAACTAAATGAAGAACAGAGGTACCTAGAGGGGAACTTGGGCAGAATTTCAGCAATTAAAACTAAAGGCAAGATCAGATAACAGAAACAGAAGAAATGAGCATTTTTCAAATAGAAATTATCACCCATATTCTGAGACAACTTAACAGACACTTTGTTTCTACTTCACTGCAATGCCAAGTCAATCAACTGTACCTAAGCCACCTTCAGCAATTCAGACCGTACACAGATCAGGATAGGGGCACTTCTGCCTCCTCTTGAAATTGTACACTGTAAATAGGAAATGCAGATTCAGAGGGAAATCATGACAGTGATTAAATGTGTAAGTTCCAAGTTTTGCAGCAGGGAGCTGTTGATGTAAATGGCGTTGGGAGCAGCACTGGGTTTTCTATACAATAGTCTCTTTGGAGATGTCCATACGTGAAGTTAAACGAGAACAGGCTCGGCACTGCCAGTTCACAGCTTAAGATCAGGTACATGAACTGGGCTGCGAACAAGCTAGCTCTTTACATTGTTCTGAGGGATAAAAAAGCACTAACATTCCTAAGAATCTAATTTACAACTATTTTAAGGACATTTTATGCTAATAGAACAGTCCAAGGAGCCTTTACTGTAAACAAGGCCCTGTGTCTCAGACACTATTTCAGCTCATGCATCTGTACAATAATAAATATGTAGTTACCTCCAGGGTTGTTTTGGGGCCTAATCAATAATGGGTGTAAAGTGCTCTGAGATCCCTTGGATGAAAGACAGCACAGAAGAACAAAGTACAAAACATATTTTGTGAAACATAATGTTTTATAAACCAAAATAAAGCAAAGAACAAGGATACCAAACTGACAGGCATGACTTACTTGCTAGTTTTCATATCCCCTTGCCTTCTCCACTGTGTGCTCCTGTTACTTAACTCGGGCTTATGTGGTTGAACAGTTATTTCTATTACAATTGGACATTATCATCTTAGAGGAAAGCACAGCACAGGTGCATTCAAGCCTGCAAATGCTGCATGTAGAAATAAGTATTTGGGAAGCCATGGGCACAGCATTGTAGAATGTGAAGGCTTTTGCTTTGTTGCTCTGCATATTCTCTGCACACTCATGCATACAGCCTACAAGAGAAAAAACCCAATTCACTGGGTTGGCACCTGCCTTGGCACTCCTACTGCACTGAGAGGAGGAGAGATGTGTCCCCTGGAATCCTGCTGGAGGGGAAGTGCCTTCCCTAACCTTCAGCAAGGTCGGCAAAGCGCTCCCTTTCACATCTAAGTACGGTTTGCTTCCCCGCCCCCCCAGTTTCTTTGGTTCTGTTCTCACAAGTTGAATGAGTAACTATTTTTATGACCTCTTATCTCGTAAATGGAGCAACCTTAAGACATTTTCCAAACATTCTTAAAACCTAAAGATGATTTAAATTTAGGAAACAAACTATATCACAGGAACGTAGAAAGACAGGCAATTCCTGGGTCACTAAGGCCAGGATATCTATCTATCTAGCCATCCATCCATCGAAAGAAATACAGCTCTGTAAAAGCCTGAATAATAAATGAAAAAAATCCAACAACAACAAAAAAAAACCCCAGAAAAAAAACCCAACCTGTTTTTTGAGTTTTAATAAATGTACCTATCTTACAGTCTTATGTGTATAAAACCAGTTCCGGTTATAAAGGATCCATATCAGCTCCTGTTACAAAGTACATCATTGTGATTCAGCGGAGGTGAAAGGAACAGGGAGTACCAAGCAATAGACTACACAGAGAGGCTTTACATCACACTGTCAAGGTCAGCCCCTTTGGGTTCTGTTCTATCAGCTGTGATGCCATGTCTACATGGGGAAAGATAAGCAGGAAAGCAAAGCAGAATTATTTAGAGATGTAAATTTAAAGTATCTTCAATACAGCCTTGAGCTCATGTGGATACTGTAATTAAGAAATAAGGCTTTAGTTGACCTAAGTAAAATGAATTTAATTAAAGAGAATTTGTTTCTGATGAGAATATCGCAGAAAGGGATACTTAAAATAAATGTATGAATACTGCAGTAAATTAATTTGGTTTAATTTTGCTTACATGTCCCTGTCTAGACATGTTTTTAACTTACACCCCTGTAGTAAACTTGTAGAGCAAAAGAACTTTTTAAATCTTTCTATGCATTTGTTAGCCTTTGAACAACAGCAGAAAAAGATGGAAGTACAGTCATGTTCAATGACTGTTGATATGAATTGTGGTTGAGGGAGGACCAATTTTTAACAGAGGCCTGTAATTTTGTAGGTGAAACTCTGTGTTGCCAATTGTATTAAACTAAATCAACATTTTGCCTCTGCAACTAAATGTGGATTTAACTAACAAGACAAAAACACAGCCCTCAGACAGTAAAAACTGAGAGTCACTGAAAAATGCAGCTTGTGAGTCTCCTCTATATATCAGAATAACTGCAGCACTTCTGCTAAACAACATGCTCTTTTGTGAGAATGGATAGAAATCACCAGCCATCAACACAACTTCATGAGATAGGGCTGTGTTAAAGATTTCACACTGTACTCTGGACTACTGCTTAAATTATATGGGCTTGGTCACTTAATGGCTTTCTGACCCTTTTTATAAGGCAAATCTGTGCTGCTTTCTTGCCGATAAGTATTTATTTGTCTTGGTATAAAGTAAGGCAGTAACACAGAAAGCCGAAGCAGTGAGAAGACAGAATGCAGAAGCAGGACCTCGCGGGCGGCAGAAAGGCCACCCCTGCCCACCCCTCCTCAGTGACTCCCACAGGAGGCAATGATTACTGCCATACTAACGGAGCATTTAAGACCAATCTCTCCTAGCCATACTTTTGTGAAGCTGGCACAATACAGAGAAACCTTTTGGAGTTATTCCATAGTTTTCAAGAAAGGGTTTCACAAGGCGGAGTATGTGCAGGATACTTTAAGAGGCAATGATGAAGTGGTAAGCTTTGCTTAACACACTTAACACTTAACATGAAGCATCCTGTAAGTTTTTTGTATGGACTGAGTAGGAAAGCTTTTCTGTTTCCAGCGGTCTGATCCCATGCTTAGTGAGGTTCACTGGGCAGTTTATATATTCATAGCGAAAGATCCTTTATAAAGAAAAACTTTGTGTTCTCCTTTGCATTGATTTGAATGAGAAATAATGCTATAATGAGGCTAATGCAGAGCTCAGGACAAGAGTGTGGAATATAATTTTTTTCTCCTATTACAACAAAAATGTTTAAGACACATCTGATGATAGGGCACTGAATCTTAATGTAATATGCTATATGTTGGCTAGGCAAACCAAAGAGAAAAATAGAAGGAAAGGAATAAAGAGAATGATCCTTGTGGAAGCAAGGTCATTACGTAGGATCAATGCCCATTTGGACAACTCACAAATGCTCCAATGCTCATATGTAATTCATTTGAGTGGTTTAAAAGACACTCGAAAATCAATACATGAACATTCTGTTAAGTGCTTAAGTGGATATAAGGAGCGTGCATGCTGTTCTCAAGCATTTGACATGGTAAACGGGCAAAAATTTACTTCACTAATGTCACCAGGTAGTAGTAGACAGTATTTATATATATGGTCTCTTTTGGTTATTGAGTGGAAATGACTAAACCTGTAAGAGATGAGATCAAGAAACGGCACAAGACTACATCACCTGCTATAGAAGGTATTAAATTATTGAGTAATGGAGTTGTCGGAATGGTTTTGTGTTAACTGCAAGGGAGCCGTGCTATTGCTATTTTGTGAAAACCCAGGAGAAAGAGTAAAATTGGTCTGTGTATTTATTTACCTTAGGCTATTTCTGTCACTTACCACAACTGCAGTGACATGAATTTTCTTTTCATCAGAAAAAGAAAGAAAGCTCACAACATGGCAATTTTTGGCAAGCTTAACCAAGAACAAGAAAAGCTTTTCTTGTCACATTTCCAGGTCTTTCCATAGTGTTATCTGTATAGTAGATGATAACAGCATGTACCGTATACAGCTGCATCATGCAAACAAAAATACATACAATGGCAACTGTATGCTGAAAATTTTCAGTGGAAAGCTTTTTCTATCCAATTAGGCTGTGACAAAGAAGCTGCTTGCATTTTCAACTTCACAGAGGTATAACTACAATATTTGTAGAGATCTGGAACTTAATTTATAGTGTGGATCACTATATGTAACATATCTCTTAGGCACCATGGATTCTTGTTGCAGCAAGCCCTTTAACTCTATTTGATACATTGTCAATGTTAAAAAAATTTCGATAGAATCATTAATGATTTTTTTTTTGGTAACAGAAAAATAATTATTTATGCCAGCTAGTGCATAGACTCTGAGTTTAGCTTGGTTGTATTAATCCTTAAAGAAGCGTAAATCAAATTATGAAGAATTTTCTCTTGCAGTTGCAGTTCACACACACAGCATATAATCCTTATACTTAAACTGGGAAAAGGAAAATAAAGAAACACCAGTTTTGAGTAAAATAAAGCCAATTGTATTTTTAACTTCTGTGGTTAGTTTCACATTTGATTACCTAACACATTAAAAGGACATTATATGCTATGTGTTTTACTGTAAAGTGAAATGCTGTTTTAGGCAACTATGTGGGGAAAAAAAAAATCACATAAGGAAACCAAAAAGTTTTGCCCAATTCTGCCACTGTGTACATATACGTACGGAAACAGCTCCCCTGAGATGAGAAATGTTATTAGTGTGCATACAGTTACTTTTGTCTGGAAGTGTTTGCACCATTGAGGGCTTAGATGTCAGTAAAGGTGAGGCTTCCATTGCACATCAAAAAGCCCTGCACATAAAACTTGTTGCTGGTATTTCAGATGCTGCTTGCTGAAGGTGTCCTGAATGCAGGTGAAATACAATGAGGCTGATTCACTGGTGCCATCACTTTTAGCAGTCATTTACCTCTCAAAATGTGTGCAATAATACTATTACTCTGATCTGGTAATCTTCTACATCCACTTTCTTACATGCTAAGCATCAGATCAGAGAACTATACTCTTGTCTTGGGGTTTCCTAGTTCATTTCAGTTGAAATCTTCTTTTCTACCATAGCATAATTTTTTAAATTTATGAAAATTTACTAATTACTAATAAATAATGTTTTTATCCTAAAAACAGGGTCAGTAGGTTTAACCTTCTAATCAAGAGGATTTTTTAAATTTTAAAGTAATGGGATTTTTTATTTTAACTATGATCGTCCACCACACAATGTTTCATGCTTCATAAAATGAAAATGAAATGCTACAGGTTTTCTGTCCTAGATCAAAATTTTGATGTAGAAGCAGATATTCTTAACAGTTAATCTTAAAAATTAATAAACCTTAATGACAAGAATAACAACAAACAAAAAAAGAGAAAAACTAAAAATGCCAAAGACTTTACCCCCAGAAAAACCCACAGCTGAAATATCATAAGCATTTTTAAAAAAAGAACTCAACATCTACTTAGGATGACCATTTCATTGCACAGAGACAAGAACATGAACAAAAATGAAAAAGTCGTATCTGTCATATAGACAAGACACCAAAAGAACCTGATCCTACACAAGGCTAATCAACTCTACTGGCATTAAGCACATGAAAATGAAATTGTGCAAGTGTTTACAGGACAAAAATTAACTGCCAAACTAATGCAAATGATTGAACACTTCTGTTGCTAAAGATTCTCAAGGGCACAGAATGGCTGTCAAGCACTGTGGTATATATCATGAGCGCTTTCATTATGAAGCTTCATCGTATTTCTCTCTTACTTTTGTAGGCTATTGTTGATGTTCCCTAGAGGTGTCAAATACAGCTCCACTCCACTGCCAACTTTCATGTATATAGTATGCCACTTCTGCCAGATGATTAATGTTCAGCTTCTTAAAAGTAAATGCATTTCTCTAGTTCAAATTCTATACCATGAGATAATATTTTAAAGGATGGCAGTTCTACTTATTTGCAGTTACTAAATGCATTCATCTTTATTTTTAAGGAAGGATTGGAATTTAATAATGGTGCATGGTGGGAACTAAGAGATTTATTTACTTTGTTAGGAATGATTTATGAAAGTCTTGTTATAGGAGAGAAAATGACTGCAACTGAAGGTGAATTATTGTGCACATTTTAACCGCATAACATCTTAAGTACCTGTAAAAAATAAATGACAGCTTTAAGGTTCTGATGGAAAAAAACATAGTTGAGATCACTAATCACCTGGGAACATATCGGTAAAGTAAGTCTCTTGTGAAGCTCAGACTAAAGCTAAACTTTTCCTTAGCTTCAAACTAATTCAATAAATGTTCTTCCTTCTTCTCCATTTGTTATAACATGGAAAACTTCCCTTCCAAGTCTTCCAGGACTTTAGGAAAGATACTTTTTAGATAAAATATTTCAAAAGAATCCTAGATCCCTGGTCACTGGAGCAACCCAGCATTTAGGGAGTGCTAAATTCAGACCTCTGAAGATTATTCCTGGGGCTACCTACTATACACATCGAGGATTAAAGACCATTTCTTGTTAATGAAAGACTGAAAAAAGAGGAACTCATAAAACTGTAATGCACCTACAGAGCACCATGTAAAAGGCAACAGGTAGCTAAGAACCATCCCAAGCACCAGCACATCCCAAGAACGGTAATCGTACTGCTAGGGAGCGAGGAACAGGGTTGTCAGCGAGGTGAAGTGACAAAGAGAAGTCTCAAACAGCCGGAGCAGATCACAGCAGGACGGCTGTGGACTGCTACGCAACAGGAGAAGAGTGGTGCAATGCAGACACTGCCTGAACAAGGCATTAATCTAGGAAGTTAAACAGTCAAAGGGATTTCCCATGTTTCTTAGCATCTGCTGATAGAACTTCATGTTGCTTCCTGATTAACTGAGGTCTTAAATAATTAATGAACTTCTCTTATTATTACCTTATAATAGTATCTCATCTATGCTTTTGAGTGAGAACAGGTATGGCAGAAAGTCCAGGAATCTTCATTCTTCCCATTTGCAGCTTACAACAGTATTGCCCATTCTCCTAATGAGCACACAGCAATCACAGATGTCAAGAACAGCTTGATGCAATATACTGGCACACTCCTAGGGAACGATACCACCTGCCTTTTCACTCCTTCCAATAGGATTTTTATAACTTTGTTTTATTGTAACATAGTAGTTTCCTAGCAATATGCCAGGTAAAGAAAGATTCCACACAGCATATGAGCCTTTGCTTCTGCTCTTTTGCTTAAAGAGGATGTTTTCAACTGCTGAAAACCACCAGAAAGGCAGAAAGATGAGCAAAACTGTTGATGCCATTATTGTTCAATGACTTGGAAAGGACAGCAGAGGGAGTTTTATCATCTTACAGTGTATTCATGCTGTCTCTGTCCTCCCTGATACGTGCTTTAGATTAGCTTTTTATAAGGGTGAAGAAATTCTGAAGAGAACATTTTTTTGAAGAATATAAATATTAAGAGATGTAGGTGCTAGAATATGGAAGGGAAAAAAGTAAAACAATGAACAGACGAGCTTCTGTAATGTATGTGAAGTCTGCAAGTCAAGAGCACAGATTGCGTTTTGAATAATGCATTTTGTGTAGAAAGCGCTCTAAATAACTCAGCAGAGAACACCGTGTGTAAGTAAGACAATTAAGCAATTTTACCAATTAAGCTATGGTCTACCTCAAAATGAGAGTCATTATTTACAGCTGAGATTGAACACATAATATTTATGAAACAACATGTTTAAAGGGGACTGGAAGAAACCTATTTCCTTGTAACACATATAAAAAGTAGATCAGCCTTGAGTATGAAATAAACAATAGGCCAAAATAGTCTAACCTAGATAAATAAAATGCATTCACATTCAAGGATCCTACTATGTAAGTGGCCTAATTACATTTTACAAATCCCAGGGAAATAAAATGGGAGCTACACTCAGCATCTTTAAAAGTTGTACCATTTTTATTTAGGATGCCTATAATGGTATTTCTAAACTATGAAGGCAGCTTCAGAATTTGCGTTTTGAGGGAGTGTGGCTAGTTCAATCAAATAGCAACTGAGCTGGGGCAGTACTGAAAGACACTATTTCTGGCCTCCCAGAAACACTAGCCTCTTGTGACTGCAAAGTTGTGATTTGGAAGTCAAAGATGTCTTCTACTCTTAGTGCTAAATCTATTTCTAGCAGAAAAGAAAGCATAGAGAGATGAAGTCTCAGATATTTACTAACTTAAATGATAATCAGAAGCAGTAGATTGATGGTCTCTTCCAGAGTCTAGCCAAAGTACAAGGGGAATAGCAAGACAAAACAGCAAGGCAAAACCAATGAATTCTTAACAAGACAGAGACAATAGGTGTCTTCCTCTCATCATTTTAGACGATGAAACAATACTAAAGACAAGTTAGGAAAAAAGCTTAGGATATGTTATCAGTTAATACTAAGTATCTGCTAGGCTTAATGGTTTAAAAACCATAACTTGATATTTAACTGTTGTATTATATGATTGCATGCCAATAGCCAGGCACATTAATACACCACTTCTATTGACGTGTCTTTAAATAGAGAAGATGGAGCATTGAACAATTCATATAGAACATGAAATTATGAAATGGAATCATGAACTCTTGCTTTTCAAATTATACTTTTTATAATTTGCTGGACTTCTTCCATTTCCTATTTTGTTTTCTTGTCAAAGCTAACTCAGTTTTGGAGATCTTTTGATTTTGATATAAAAATTCATTTTTTGACCCAAAAATCTTTAAAAAAAAAAAAGTTCCAACTGAGTGTCTAATCGGGTTACCAGAAATATATATGAAATTCACAGAATACTGAGATTTATACAGAGAGCCGTACATTTTCAGAAAATGTAAACTAGCAGATGCCAGACTAACATTTAACCTTTTCATGATTTCACACAGTGGCAAAGACTAGAAATAAACTAGTGAAAACAAACTATCTTGAAATGCTTGAGAACACCTGCCTCGGGATTCTTCCTGAGCTATAATTGTGGTTCTGAGATTAATTAACTTGGAAGTACAGTCCCAGATACAGGAGGCCTTCTGGATACCTTTTGTCCTCTTCTGCCAATCCAGAACAGCCCGTCCATATGGCCAAAAGGAGGAAGACTGTTTCTACTTAGAAATTATTGCTTCTCTCTTCCTGTGGCTGTTGGAGGAGCGTAGTGGAAGGAAAAGAGGCATATCCACAGTTTCCCTGTGGCCTACGGATTACAGCCTACCTCTAAAAGGATGTTGACAGAAAGTTCAAGTTATAATTACAGTCAGGATGGCAAAACATTGATGGGCTTTGCTGGCAATAACACTTCACCCAAAACATCTGTTTGCACTATCATAAATTTCACTGGAATTAAGAAAATAATATTCTCAGTATCAGAATGAGGCTGAGTCCCTCTTCCTTTTTCTTTCAGATTTTTATTTTATGTAGTATTTGAGTAAATATTTAATAGTCATATGTTAATAGCTGTTTTACTGAAACATGTCTCTCCATCAAGGAGCAGTACAGGAATTTTCAGTACAGCACCCTTCTTATCATACAATCACAGAATTATAGAATGGGTTGGGTTGGAAGGGACCTTTAAGTGTCATCTAGTTCCAGCCCCCCTGCTGTGGGCAGAGACATCTTTCATTCTTGGTGGGAGGACACTCGTGAAATGCAAAAAAATATATTCCAGTGGAAGTATTTACTTAAATGCTCCTTGAATGGAGGACGTAAATCCTTTTAGCTGGCTTACAATTTAAGAGACTTCAAAAGGTAGTCTTTGAAGTTTAGAAAAGACCTTTGAAGTGGCTGAATATGCAAAAAAGAAATTAGAGTGTTTAGCACAAAGTACTGAACTTCATTAAGTGTTTTTGTCAATTAGAAAATACAGCAGTTTTTGCATAGCAAAAGAAGAAAACTAGGGTATCCTGTTAACAAAGACGTCTGATATCTCATGACAGAGCCTCTGAAGTTACCTAAGGGCTACAAACTAACACGCAGCCCCATTAAGAACACACAGACTGGACGCAACACTTCCCTTCAGAGATGCACCTGGCTATCAGATAAGGATAAAAATAACGCGTTCTTACCAGCTGAATTGGTATCTGCTCCTGCCCATGGGACAGAGCTGTGGCTTTGTAGTGTCCTGTGTAGTTCCCTTACCTGCATTTGTTTAGATTAGGGCAGCATCTGCATCCAACACAAACACTTTGAGCTATGAACTGTATCTATGGACATGCTCTGATAAATCTGAAAGCCTGAACTGATTTTACTTTTGTTAACTCCCTCTTTAGGCAGGAGATGTACTTGGAGATACATTATTTTTTGCATTTCATTAAACACGTCTTTTCTCTCTTTTGTAAATGAACAGCAGTAGGCTTAAAGGCCCTTTATACTTTAGGTTTCGACTAATGGACTTAGTGAAGGAGTGCTGGTAGCATCTAAGATGGAAACAGTCTACTGCTAGGGTACAGATACAAAGATAATAGGAGTAAACTTCTCAAAGAGTAAACATGGGGACAGCTACTGGGATGAAGTCTGTGCACAAAGACGTACCACCTGCATACGCATGGTTAGCAAACCCAATGTAAGCTCTCAGTATGTGAGGGACTTCACCCTGCCTGATAGAGGCTGAGCTAAATGTTGAACGGTTTCAAGCTCAAGCCCTAATAAATCAGCTTGCAGTAAAAACAGCACATCCCTTGCAGAGGGCAGACACCACAAGAGTCCTTTCTTTTCTCACTTATTCAGTCATGATAATGTACTATGGGGGAAGAGGCAGAACAATCTTCCTACAAGAAATCTTCAAAACAGAATGCAATTTACATTGACAGTTTCTGTCTATAACTCATTGGTAGCTATGAATACATGAGTAGCTGGTGAATATTGTTATTTTGAACTGGGAAACTTTCCCAACCTGGTGTTTCTGAAGTTATGTGTTTGCGCTGCTTTGGTCGGCTGATTTTACAGCTTCTAATTCTTTCTCCCTTAAGTAAGACAGGGTAACTAAATGAGACACATTTTCTGATGAAACTGCTTCTATCAAAAAAAGATAAGAATGCTGTTATTGTTGATCTGTACATTGTATTGCTGTAGCACCTACATAATCATGAGCGGGAGCTGCCACAGCGAATACCATCTAGGCATAAGAAAGAGGCAACAGATGGATTCAGGAAACAAATGGGGAGTCCAGTATAACAGTGAGGCAATATTTGGTGAAAAGAAAAGGGGAGGTCAAAGCATACCAGCTGCATAATCACTCAACATTTTCTGTCATCATGTGGGAAAAAAGGCTTTAGGAAGGGATATGAAGGCAAACAACAATTAGCTCTGTGAATACTGACAGGAAGCTCATGCTAAGTGTGAAGATCTATGTTTGAAAATGTAACAGATGAGTTATCAAGCTGATGTTACTGGTACAGGAGAGGTTGGGAGCTGATGTATTAAGAACATCAGGGCTGACAGGTGAGAAAAGGATATGGCATTAAAATTATGTGATACATGTTGGAACATTTTAAGGTTTTCCCAGGTGGGATCCCTTGGTAAATAAAGAAAAAAGTATCAAACATCAGTTCTAAAAGGAGGAAAACAACAACACAGACATGAAGAATCACTTGTTCTAGCACTGAAATAGGGAAAATGCCCCTGATAAAATGAATACTGATTCTTCAGAGTAATTTCTTGCCCATATAAGAATATCTCTTAGGAGGTAACTAACATCTATATAACACTTGTTTTGTCTGTTGACTGTCATAATACTTTAGGCTACAGCTAAGAATAGAATTGGCAGAGCTGAAAGGCAACAATAAAACAAATTACATATTTTCATGGTATTTTAGTCCAGACAAGAGCAGAAGGCACTAAGTGCTCACACAATAAAAAAAGACCCCAACATTTTCAAACCAAAGTTACTGATAGCTCAGATTAGCCTATGCAGATTTGAGTTCAACCAAATCTTGGAAAGTTCAGATACGAAGGTCTAAAAATCTGAAGCTGGAAACTAAGATGTCAGAGGGTCCTCTCATCATAGGCAAATCTTCATCCCTGCTAGCTAGAGATGAAAACCAAAATTCATTAAAGCATCAAGCTATTAGGTTGTGCAACACACAACATGTGATTTCAGGCAATTGCCTACCACATAAGCCTTTACGATCATCCACACTTAGACATGAAGTCTTATAAAGCTAACTAAAGATAAGATGAAGAAGATATTGGAAAGTAAAAAAATAGTTCTGGTAACACCAGAGGATTTTTTAATGTTTCAACATTTTTACATATATAAAGAATACGTATGTAACTTTGGAAAGCAGAGTTTCATGGATATTTTTGTAGAAAATAGTAAGCTAGCCTACCAAACGAACAAGGCATTTGGCTATGACTTACATATATTATATAAATTAAGAGTTACAGGGCCAGAATTTCAGTTTAGTGTAAATTGTTTCAACTCCAGTGACTTCATACATTATACGCTAATGGAACAAAGATGACTTACACTTGCTGAAGATCTCACCTGCACTGTTCCAAACTTTTTGGAGGAGTCAGAAAAGGAAATGCTCAGCATCTGGATTTGCCCAGTGGCAACAAACGGGTATTTAGATCTTTCCAGGCACTTGGATCACAGAGAACACCATTTGAAGGACATGGATGATATGTTTTCAGTAATTGCCATCTAATTTCAATCTGCCTCTCTCCATTTAGTTCTTTTTTATTGCTTCCTCCTCCTCCTGTCATTCCCACCCTCAGCCTCAGGGATCCTTATACTTCTCTCCTTGGCTGGCACCCTTTAATAAGGCCATGCCTTGTTATTTTATTACTCCTTAAGTGTTCCCCTGTGTTTGGGAGCATCTACTCTCCAAATTCGACTGCATCTTCTGAAGCTGAAATATGAAAGTATTTTGACAGGATTTGTTATGAAGAAGGTGAAGACGCACAGTTGGATTGGTGATCAGCTGGCTGCCTGAAAAGTAGCCATTTCTGATGTCACCCGGTTAACCAGACTAGATTTTCTGTGGAAAAATTAGCCTATTCACCCTTTTAATCCAGTTGATTTTTATAAGTTTTTGCTTGCAGATGTCTTGATTCTTAAGCAATACCAGGTATAGCTGTTCATATTATTCAACATTTGGAATATTATACGAAGTTAGAGTCAAATCCTACTTGCATTTAAGTTACTAGCAGTTATGTCATTGACTTTAATAAATGCAATATCAGGCCCCTGCTGTATTATTTTTGGTCAATCTATATGTACTTTTGTGTAAATGTACACAATACATAACAGTTTCAGCAAAATTGCTTTACTTTTTATACAGCCAAATTATATAGCTCTGACTGCTCAGTCTCTCCAATTTTCAAGTCAGCTATACCTACTTTTTGACTTTCTAAGCTTGCTGAATCATTGCAATGTATGAGTCATGCTCAACATTATTGTATTATATTGTCAGATGTGAGAAAAGAAAAATAACACCGTTTATCATAAACAACGATTTTAAAATTTATCATATACAAGCAATGATTATGTATTCTCAGTCATATTGCTTTATATCAGAAACTGTCACAAAAAGATTTTACTGATTATAATAAAAAAGTTTAAACTCTAACCAAATCATTGATACATTTGGAGGCATTAATCCACCATTTATCTTTACCACATCTTAGACAGGAGCATTTGAGATCCCATGTACTTTACGAGGAAGTGAGGTTGTGACTTGGTATCCTAGGGCACATCTTTTCCACCTCTTATAGTGCTATATATGCTTAAGGTCAGCTTTCATCCCAAAGGTGACTGCCTGAATGTAGTAATGGAAGTGAGTGTTACTTGTCTACAAGCCCAAAGAGTTCATGAGAGTATTTTACACAAATGTTGTACCTAAAATATGCCATTTACTTGAGAGAGGACAGAAAAAACAGTCCTTGAGGGAGAAAAGGGAAATTTAAAAAACTTATTACGCACTGGATTCAATTGCTTATCACTTTTTGGAATTTTAACTCTTCAAGACTGATATATAAATCTGATATAAATCAAGCCAGTTCTCTAATTCATGTTAGAGTCATACCAACTCTTCTTCAATGTGAAAGTTCCACTGAAGAAATATATTCATCCATTTCTAAGAAAGAGGCGTAGGAAAAACAGACTGCTTATCTCCTTAAGAAGATCCAGTATCTTAAACAGATATTTTAGGAGGAACACTGGCTTATGTCAAATATACCAGCCCCACTTGCGTTACTCAGCAAAAGTTTCCCAGACATCAGCACTATTAATCTGTAGGATCTCTGCAAAACCCCCCCGCCACGAACCTGCTGTGCCACCCATGCAGGGGTGGTGGCCGAGCTCTCCCTTCCCGGCAGGTAGAGCACGAGTCGTTCCACAGGACTCACTGTCCCTAAAGGCACACTCAGACTTTGCCGCTGTGATTTCACTTTCTAGTCTTTAACAGTCTGCTACATTTCTCAAGTATTATGTATAACACAAGAGGGATGTAAAGGACCCTACTTAATGAGATCTTTCAGGAAGAAGAAAAAAGAGAATTTGCTTTCCTCCCAGCAGTCACACAGGCCAAACTCGGGCTTATTGGGGCAATGCAGCACTGAACAGGTTAACAGGTTCCTTCCTCCACTCCCAGATTCTTTGCTATTTAATTAGTAGATATATTTTACTCCGCCTTCACCTGAGAAGCTGAATGAATTGGCAGCACAAGGAAAACAGAGAAAATAAAACATGTGATTGTGTGATTAAAGATTATCTTATAACATATTCATACTAACTGGATAAAAGGCACTTCTTAATTTCTGCATGCTTAGTTTTGCAACCTTAATAATCTTTTAACATCTTTGCCTGTAGCCTTTTCAGAAGCAAAAATGTGTTATTGAGTGATAATTATCGAAGCAAAGATGGTATTACAAACATTTATAAGGTAAGCCATCCTATACTTGTTGGTCCCAGTCAGTGCATCCTTGTTATGCCTAGACCAGCTTAATATTTATGCTATTACTAAATTGTTCTTGCCGTTTCACCAATAGACTACCAAGCTTACTCTGAACCAGAAGAATGTTTTCAGCCTTACACTTCTAAGAAGCATTTCCAAGAAAGACATTTAGTCATAGCCTTGTGTGCAGCCCAAAGTGACGGTTGTAACAGAAATACTAATATGAGCAAGCTTCTCAGACTTTGACTAATTGCTGACTGCTGACTGCTCAGTTTGTGAAGTCTGAGCTGAGCTACAAACATACATACAGCTCTGCAGAGATATGAATCAGAGCAAGAGCAATTAGTTAAAAAAAATAATGAGAAGCTGTTAAAAATAAACCACGTGATATTTTTTGAACTTAATTGTCCAAAATTATGCATCTTCAGTCTTTGCCCTGTATTTAGTCACTCATAGAACTAAACATGCATCAATTTTCTTTGTAAAAATAGGCATTTGTGTCTAGAGTCTTGATTTGCATGTGTCAGTTAAGGTTTGTATGTAGAAAATAGAAAATGGCACGTGAGCGCTTCTGGGTATAGGCTGTGATTTTTAGCTATTGTTAACATTCATAAATGACTGAAGTTGAACATAAGACATAATAAACAGCACAGAACTAAACACCAAAATATCCATGAAAAAATATGCTACTAGATTGGAAAAGAGAGAGGATAAGGAAACAAGAAATCCATGTGACATTTAAGTACAGAATCACAAAGAAAACAGAACAACTCATCAGCTAAAACAAAGTTAAAGACTGTTTAAAATGCCATGGCTGCAGCTGAACTCTTTGTTGCTAGACAGAAAAACAAATAACATTAGCGAAGCTCCTACCAGACATTTCTCCTAAGTTTTCTCTGTAGTTTAGGGAAACTCTTTGAGGAGTACTGACTAACATAAGGTAAAGTCAGGATGCTCGAGGGCAGGGCTGGCATTCAGACAGACTTAGACTTGGGCTGGAGAACTAGACCAAAAAGAACCTCATGAAATGCAGCAAGGACACATGTAAAGTCTTGCACCTTCAGACAAGCCTCCCACAAAGCTCTGCTGGAAAGGATCCAGGACTGCCAGTGGACAGGAGTATGAGCCAGTGTGTGCCCTTGCAGCAGTGAAGGCCCACGGTACCCCCAGCCTGTATTGACAGGAGTGTCACCAGTGGATTGAGAGGAACGATTTTTCTCCTTTAGTCAGCACTCGTCAGACCACAGCTAGAACAGTGTCCACCTCACGTACCAAACATTCTGCATTATGGGAAACAAATCTGTTATTCCCGGAACAAAAAAATAAAACAAACCAGAAAGCTTGAAAGCTGCAAAATATGAAAGTGTTATTTGAGACATGAACATTAATCCCTCAAGGTATTTTCCTACTTCATCCTCCTTTCCCCTACCTTTCCTCAGACTTTCAGATGCTTTATGAAAAGGATGAAAAAAATCTTAAAAGTTCTATTTTGGACTGAAAACTCCTTTCTTTCTCATTGCCCCAGGATATATTTAATTCCAATAAGCTACATGAAAAATCTATTTGGGATTTTCTGATATACTCTCTGTCCTGACCTTCTATGCCCTCCTTCTACGACAAGGTGACCTGCTTAGTGGATGAGGGAAAAGCTGTGGATGTTGTCTACCTAGACTTCAGTAAAGCCTTTGACATGGTTTCCCACAGCATTCTCCTGGAGAAACTGGCTGCTCATGGCTTGGACGGGTGTACTCTTCGCTGGGTAAAGAACTGGCTGGACGGCCGGGCCCAAAGAGTGGTGGTGAATGGAGTTTACTCCGGTTGGCGGCCGGTCACAAGCGGTGTTCCCCAGGGCTCGGTGTTGGGGCCAGTCCTGTTTAACATCTTTATCAATGATCTGGATGAAGGGATCGAGTGCACCCTCAGTCAGTTTGCAGATGACACCAAGTTGTGTGGGAGTGTTGATCTGCTTGAGGGGAGGAAGGCTCTGCAGAGGAACCTGGACAGGCTGGATCGATGGGCTGGGGCCAATTGTATGGGGTTCAACAAGGCTAAGTGCAAGGTCCTGCACTTGAGTCACAACAACCCCATGCAACGCTACAGGCTTGGGGAAGAGTGGCTGGAAAGCTGCCAGGCAGAGAAGGACCTGGGGGTGTTGGTCGACAGCCAGCTGAATATGAGCCAGCAGTGTGCCCAGGTGGCCAAGAAAGCCAATGGCATCCTGCCTTGTATCAGAAATAGCGTGGCCAGCAGGACTAGGGAAGTGATTGTGCCCCTGTACTTGGCCCTGGTGAGGCCGCTCCTCGAATACTGTGTTCAGTGTTGGGCCCCCCACTACAAGAGAGACATTGAGGGGCTGGAGCGTGTCCAGAGAAGGGCAACAAAGCTGGTGAAGGGTCTGGAGCAGAAGTCTGATGAGGAGCGGCTGAGGGAGCTGGGACTGTTTAGCCTGGAGAAAAAGAGGCTGAGGGAAGACCTTATTGCTCTCTACAACTACCTGAAAGGAGGTTGTAGAGAGGTGGGGGTCAGTCTCTTCTCCCAGGTAACAAGCGACAGGACAAGAGGAAATGGCCTCAAGTTGCGCCAGGGGAGGTTTAGATTGGATATTAGGAAAAATTTATTCACTGAAAGTGGTGTCAAGCATTGGGACAGGCTGCCCAGGGAAGTGGTGGAGTCATCATCCCTGGAGGTATTTAAAAACCTCCAGGTTTTTAAATCTGGTTTAAAAACCAGGTTTTAGGGACATGGTTTAGTGGAGGACTTGGCGTGCCAGGTTAATGGTTGGACTCAATGATCCTAAAGGTCTTTTCCAACCTAAATGATTCTATGATTCTATGATTATTGTATCCTCTTTCAACACTTTGTGAGAATGGCAATGTAATAAGTGAATATCCAGAGGCTCCCTGCATACATGGAGCTCAGATGCAGCTCCTAACCAGCAAAATTCAGGTTGTTGCTCACATTGAGAGGTGCGTGTTTTTTGTGGGGTTTTTTTTTTTCTTTTGTTATATAAGGAGTATTCATACAAGGATAAAAAATGCTTAACAAACATTAAGTAAACCTTCAGGACTTCAGGATTCATAGATATCTTGTCTGACAGGGAGGGATAGAACAGTGTTGGTCAGAAATTCTCAACTTTTTAAACTGGAACTTGGCAAATCATTAAAACTGTTTCAACTCATCTTCCAATTTAAATTTAAAGTTTAATTTTAAATTGCATTTCCCCACATTAGGAAGTGTGTGGCCAGCAGGTCAAGGGAGGTGGTTATTCTCATCTGCTTGGTACTGGTGAGGCCACATCTGGAGTGCTGTGTCCAGTTCTGGGCCCCCCAGTGCAACCAACACAGACATCCTGGAGTGAGTCCAGCAAAGGGTCATGAGATGATTAAGAGGCAATAAACAGGCAATAGCAGAGCTAAGAACTAAACGCAGGTCCATCTACCAAGATACA
Source organism: Mycteria americana (assembly GCF_035582795.1). NCBI lineage: Eukaryota > Metazoa > Chordata > Aves > Ciconiiformes > Ciconiidae > Mycteria > Mycteria americana. The sequence goes on from NC_134376.1 coordinate 11,881,085, forward strand.
TTTCAATATTCATACATTTTAAAACTGTAGTCTATGTCTGGATGTAGAGAATTTGGGTTTTTTTAATGCAGCCTTTTCTTAAACTGTACTAGCTGTAGCATTTCTAAGATTTGAAATTGCTGATAAGCAGTGAATATAGCCATGACTAGCAGGTCTTCCAGCTACCTGCATTCTCATCCCAAGGCTTGTGCTAGCTCTTGGAGGGGGGATCTTGTGGTTGATTCTTTTGGGGTTTCTCCTTACAGTATTATTTTCACAGTGCTTCTTCCTAACTGAAGGTCAGGAGTTAGTTTCATTATCTTGCAAAAGGGTTTCTCCTCAAACAAATATTCCTTGCTACCATCTCCAGTTATCTTGAATACAGATAAATGAAGTTGGCAAGCGAGCATAAGGAAGGAGAAAAGTAATAAATAATAGAGCAGAAAATAAATATATTTAAGCACTGCAGTATGCAATAGGTCTGGGAGAATTTATTGCATTTTCTCAAAAAAAAGGCAGCTTTCTGAAAACAGCTGGGTGGCTACCATCGTCTGATTTTTCTATGTATTTCCAAATTAAGAAATACAAGTTTTGTGTCACTTGATATAAAAAATTAAAAGTTCAATTTAAAAATGCCTATATGTTTATTCAAATTGACTTTTCTAGTTCATTCTGTTCTTTGGAATCTTCAAAATTAAAAAAAAAGGTGAAAAAGGATATTTATTGTCAAAAGATCAACATTTGGAATGAAATTGCTTCGTATATGGATAAAACTGTTTCGCTGCATTTAGTTCTCCTAGCTAAGCACTAGTCTCTCTGTTGTCGTTCCATGTTTCTCGCATTTCAAGTCCGTTTCTCAGAGGCAGTGTTCTGGGGAAGGTCTATGCAAATATCTGTATAGGGAATTCCCGGACCACACTGGAGCATCACAGGACTTCTATGTATAACTGCTTAAAGTTCACATTTTGGAGTGCTGTTTTTGTAATTTAAGATCTTTTTTTATATATCTATTTGAAGCCTTTATAAGGCTAAATACTAAGAAATCTTCATTAACATCTTGCTTATTGTAGATCAGCTCATTCAGTTATGGTCATATACATAAAAATGTATTTATGTATATGTGTATACACACACCCATTCACACAAATCCTTTCTAGATATACTTTTGGGGAAATAATACATTCGATTAAGTTTTAACACCTTTCAATTTTCTTTGCATTTTCACGGGCATTTGAAATGTTTTAGTTTTGAACTCATGCAAGGGGATTAGCCTTTTAAATTGAAAACACACATTAGGTGCGTGTGAATTAATTAGCAATGGAGTACTTTTCAAAGGGAATTAATATCTTTGTGACAGAAATCAAAGTTCACCTTTACAGAGGCTTTTTGACTTCTTCATATTGTTTTTCTCTTTTTGGCTCTTGCAACTACTCAAATACAACTTTTCCTACTTAACTCACCCCGCTGGGACAGGAAAGTAATTTGCAGAGAGACTTGACAATTTATTACACTGCACCGATACAAGCTCCTGTTTACACAGATGCTACGTATCTCCATTAAAGAGTTCCACAATTTTGAACTTAGTAAAAACCAGAGAGCCTACATTGGCTAAACTAAACCCTTAGATCATGGTCACTGTGCAAAAATATGGCTATATATACACAGATTTTAGGCTATATTTTGAAGGAAACACCGTGACTCAATGCAATTTGGAAACCCCCTTACTCCTAGAATTTGCAATAAAGATTAATTTCTTATGAGTTCAGTAACAAAACAGTTATTTTATTATCAAGTATTCAGTGCCCAGTATATTATCACTTGGAAAGTGAATTATTTCAGGTAAAGGGAGTCACAGAATGTGCAGGCACCAACTGCTGAGACTTTTATTATTAACAGGCTTAATCTGTAACATGCACCATTCAAAAACCTTATTTCCTTTCCCTCAAAACACCAAGTTCCACTAAGAGCAGTACCTTAGCTATATGTTCTACTTCATTTCTTTTTTCCTCGGTGGCCCACAGAGCTTCACTGACTAGTGTATAGGGGTTTTTGCCTTGCTCTTTCTAATCCATTCCACACTTCTAATTTCACTTTGAAGACCATCAAGAAAGCAGTCCATCTAGACAGTGACAAACAGGTCATGATAGCTAGTACTAATTTACATTAAACTATGCATATGTATTTTAAATTATTTTTGACCAATCTCTCATGTCCACAAATATTATTTCTATTTTTTATTATTCATTTAGATATAAAATATTAATGGATTTTTATTCACAAGGTGGCTTTACTCTGAGCATCTGTTATCAGGTAAGGGGTGACAGTGAGGAAAAAATGTTAGTTCTAATTTATTAATCCTGAGGGGGTTTATAGGTTAAAACAAGCACTTTTAAACTCAATGGAGACTGAGGTTTCAGGATCCATGATCACTGCGAAGCTATAAGCCCAGTAAAAGACTGACTTTACTTCCAGTATTTCCATGTTGCTGCTTCTTTAAATCCACTATAAGTCCCCTGATCTTTCCTGAGCAGGCCATTGGGGAGCTCACCCTAATATTAACCGAACACTGCCTGAGACAGTGAGCTATCTCACCAGCGTTGGGTAAGCAGGAGCTAAATCTTCGCTGCAGAGGGCAAAGGTGGCCCCATGGGCATGCTTTTCCAGCTGGGCTAATTCAGCTTTCTCAGCAGGTCTCAGCAGGACTCAGCAAAACATGAGTGTAAGGCAGGTCTATCACAAGCAGTGCCCAAGCAATTTCATTGAGCGTAGGATCCTGACATGGTAATGCACCGGGCAGGGTTGACACACCAGAGCATGTTGAAAATATGTGAATCCTTCCTACAAAATCCCGCAGGAGGAATGAAAACTTGCACCAGTCACAAAGCTCTTTGGAAAGACAAGTGTGATAATGTTTCAAAAAATCCTTCAAGTCAAATGCAAAATTTACATTCAAAGTACTGGTAAAAGAAAAGGGAATTGCGTGGTGAGTTTACCAGATAAACAGGACTGTTAAGAAAGATGACACAGCATTATTACCAAAGTTATAATTCAAGTTGGAGCATAAGTAAAAATAATCTGACTTGCTTTCTTTTAGCCCTGTCCTTGGAAGCGGTAAGCCCTGCTTACCACTAAGAGGTTCCTGGTTTGAAAGAAATCCCTGTTTTGACACTTTATCCTAATGTTACTTTGCCAGATGTTTGTATTGTTTCTATGACATGCTATGATAAAATGTGTTGGGAAGACGTGAATGTTTAAAATAGAAGTAGACAAACATCTCCCATAACTAGTCCCCTTCAAATTCTGAGGAATCCTGAATGCCACGCAACTTGACTTTTTCTGAGAGGTATGACTTATGCCAAGGTTGCCAATATGGGATTCAGAAGACCTATGTTTGATTCATGGGATAGATGCAGATCCCTGATATGGTTCAGCAGAAGCTATTTAACGTCCTCAGTCTCAGTACCCTATCTGATGAAAGGGAACAATCACACAAGCAAGTTTAGAAACTCCACTGAATATAGTGCAGCACTGAGATAAGCAAGGATGCAAATCAAATAGCTCCCTAGATAGATTTGCATTGATTTGGTAGCATTCCTTCTGAGCTAAGTAGACAAATATTTCAAAATCTGATCTTGTACAGGCGAAGAAGCTCTAAGCTGCCTTGGTAATGGTCTTTTGTGAGAGCATGTCTAACCTGTCCCATGGATAATCTGCCTTAGTGTACTAGAAGCACTGCAGACAGTGCTCCATATTACAATAGGGTACTGTATTAGAGACAAGGTTTTTTTCTTAAGTGAAAGCAGCAGCCAACCTCCAGGATGTGGTGAAAGATGCATGACCCCACAATAAACTAGATTTAAAATAGAGAGGTAACAGGCAAGGGTTGAGTGAAAATAAAACAATTTCTTATTAGCAAAATTAATATTGTGAAGAGCAGGGCGGGTAAATGCTTTTCCATGGAAGAATTCCATAGACATTGCTTTAGGGACCACCACTCTCAGTGGATCCCTATTGATTAAAAATTCAAACGATAATGTGAAGCAGAAGAAGGAAGCACTGAGAAGTTGTAGCATTTAGAAAAAAAATGGAGATATTCAAGAAAAGTTGGTGTGCTGCTTGATTCGGGGGCAGTGAATTAACTCATGCTTTTAACAAGAGAAGATGTTTAAAGAAGGAATGGATAAAATAGGACTATACGCATAAAGGGATAAAAGTAAAAGGGAAATTAAGAAACAATGATGATGGACCCAATGACCTTTGCTGTTCCAGTAATTACAGTTATTTTGTTCCTAAGTTATGCAGAATTGGTTGTGGTTCATGGTTGTGGCTTGTATTCTATGAATAGGACCCTTAGTGTTAAAGTAAATCAGGACTTGCGCTATTTTTGGTTCTAAACTAATAATTAAACAAACTAAAAAAAACCCCCAACACTCTACATTCAAATCCTTCCCCCATGCTTGAATAATAGAGTGAGATACAAGCTGCCAAAAATGGAGATATTCAGACATGAAGCTGCTACTTTGTGCTAAAATCTTCCCATTGTCTGTATATACTTCAGCAGGAGGGTAAGTGATTCAGGCTGGGTATTTATTTAAGAACATAAGGTTGCCAAAGCCAAGGTTTCAAAAATTAGTTAGGCCTCAAAAACCCCACAGAACCCCGCTAGATCAATTTAAAATATGAATTTTTTAAAAAGCATACATTTTGGAGGGTTTTTTTTTTCCTTTTTAGATTTTTAAACTTTAGGATATACTTCTGTAACACTTCAGTCTTTTTTGTATAAGTAAGGCCTGAACACCCATGCAACTGATCCCTCTTCTCCCTTGCTCCTCTTTAGATTAATTTCTTCCAGACAAGAGCCGGGATTCTGATACAAGTACAATTTCAGAAACTTTTACTACTTTGCAAATGGAGCTCTGATTCCCACAGAAGCTCCCAGATCTGATCCCCCACCAATATCTTTCTCCCTTCCTATCAGCAAATATAGCACTTCCTAAAAGCACAACAGATGCTTTGTCTGTAGAAATTGGATTAGTTAAGGGAATTGACAGTCCAGAGAATTTCCGTGTTGACAGAGCTTTTTAGTGTCACATGAATGACAGGGTCTGTGGAACAGGGCCTGTGCATTTAGGTGGGTTGAGACGTAGAGAGAAAATGGAACGAGCACTTCGTATCTTCTGTTTCCATGCAGTTTAAAAGCATTTTGACTATTTCCAGACCCTGTATCACCCATACAGAGAACTTTTTAGGCAGCAAGTTTAAAATGCAAACAGTATGCTGTATGATTGTTATTACAATTACGCAAAACCCTACTGAAAGGCAGCAAACTTTCCATTAATTTTAATTACAGCTTTCCATTTACTACCAACCATTTTGAAAGTCAGCATGCCATGGTTGACTGCACAGAAAGTAGAGTCTTGTACAGTCGTAGAGGCTGGCAATTATATAATGTTACACTTAAACCAATTTATCAAATACACAGAGTCTTTCAGGTGATAGAAAGATGCAAAGATAGTCCGTGAGGTAGACTGAAGCATCAAAAAATGCAATAGTGAAAGCACATGCTCATCTGAAGTATCACAGCTGATTTTGCAAAGTTCTACAGTAAATGTTATTGCAATATTGGTATGTGTTCCAAAACCCAGAAACTCATCTCAGCTGGTAGTCATCTTACACAATATAATTCTTTATTGCTTTGGGTTTGGTTTATCTAGAAGGCACAAAGCACTGTATTTCTGAGAATTCTGTTTGGAAATCAAGCAGTGTATCAAAAATGACTGGAGGACATTTAACATTTTTGGTAAAAGTTGAATGCAAATTGCATTGCAACGACAATCTGCGTAGAAATTTCAAGCCAACATTACATATACCAGCTATGATATTATTCTACTTTCATTGTCACAAGAGATACCGTATAATATAATGCCATATTGACTGACTCCTTAGTACAGCAGCATTTACAATGGGTAGCACTGTAAAAGAAAAAGGTTGTAAACTTTATACCGCAGCATTTTCAAATTGACAGAAGTGATGATTTAAAAGAACTGCTACAAATATTACAGCTGTCCAAAGACATTCCAGGCAGTGAAACATTAACATTAGGAGATCGTTTATCTGGATAAAGCTTGACATTAACTTCTTTTGGCTGAAAAAATAAAAACTCTTGAGATGCTTTTCTGCAAAATGAGATCCAGATTTTCCAAACAGCTCAGCTTTTATCTAGACTTTCAAATAAACTAACTAGATACTAAGCGCTCATTGAGGAAAATGTAGGCTGATAGCAAAACAAGACAGGATGCCTACCCCCAACAGACCTTTTAGTCTGCATTAGAAAAACTTAGGAAACCAGTACAGAAGTAGAGATGGTCAGACCTTTATGAAAAAATATTTATATTGACATTGAAACCTTTCCTAGTATTGACTTTTTTCCAACTCACATTGTTTCTCAGATTCAGATTGGATTCGGATGCAGTTTTTGATATGCCAGATGAACTGGACTGTGCAGCTGCTAAATACTCTGGGATGAAGATTAGGCTCTGATTTCTATTTTTCCAACAGCCACCAAAAAAAAAGCAGTAAAGGTTAGCAAAAACTTATCATTTGTCATGAATGAGATTTTTCCATAATTTCTTATTTTAGCCAGCTCTGACTGTGGAACAGCATGAGAGATGAAAGGAGAGGCAAGGGTTAAAATAGAGGCAGGAGTTCTGCCAAGAACAGCAAGCACACCCATGTTTGGGAAAAGTAGGGTAATATTCTGATTATACCCATGTATATATTTCCAATTGAACATTATATTGAGCATGAGGGGTTTAGCTCATGTGCACACAGCAGGTATAATCTCATTCCAAAACTCGCAGGTTACAGGAAATACATGACCCACAACTGCATGTTGCAATACATTGTTCCCCATCTGTTCCTTACCTCTGTAGGGCATCTCTGGATTTCCTATCAAAGAAGCAGATAAAATAAACAGCTAAAGTCTTTGCCTTTAATAACATATTCTGCTGTTCTGTAAGAGTGTATTGGTAGTAGGAGGAAAACAGCTTGGAATGTTCAATTCCTGTGAATGTGGATTTCATCAAGATTTCAGAACTGTTTTCCAGAAGGTTTCTTAGCACTCTGTACTGCTCTGTGTGAGAGACATTTCAGGATAGAGCAGAGGTTTGAGAAGATGCAGAGGTACTGAAGGGGTTCAGAAGCAAGAAATCAAAACATTACAATAACTGTAGCACAGAGGTTCCCGTGCAACAAACAAATAATTAAAATGTTTAACCCAGCATTTTCCAAACCACAGGAGCTGATCAGCTCCTTTTCTCTCCCTAGAGCTGGAAGAGGTCCAAGAAGGAGCAAGTGTATCACTTCCATTCTCTACACTGCAGCATCCTAACTGAAATTTAGAGGCTGGGAAAGAGGAACGATTTATTTTAGGAATGGGCATAGGAGAAAAATACTTTGGGGAATTTCAATGCCTTTCTTTTGAGGGTGGTGACCACATCACCATTCTTAGCTTAACGATGAACATGTGGTCAAATCTGCTGCTTTGTTCTCTGTCCCCCTCCTCCCTGCCATAAAGCTTGGACAGAGGCTAAACCTGAGCTGCCGAGCTGCACACAACTCCAAGACTGGTTCAACCAAAACTCCAAAACAAGACCCAACATCCAATCTCACAAGACTAAAAAAAAGAGGCAGGAAATAAGGTACATAAAGTGTTGCTTGAAATGGCCAGTTAATTTTAAAAGGAAACTGCTTGAAATACCAATGCAAGCATAGTCTACTCTAGGAAATCAGTGATGTAATGGATTTTTTGTTGCTATCTAATGATAACATTTTATTTTCATTACGTACTATATTTATTGTATAGGACTTCTATGGGATTTAATATTATAGCTTGTTCAGCTACGGCAAGAGTTGGCGAAAGATTTATTTCAAAATACTCTTGTACCATTTAAAGAATTTTAATAGTGCAGTAATTTCTGCAAGATGACCTGATTTGGCCATGCTATTGAAACTCGTAAGTGAAAAGTATAACCAGAGTTTTTGTATGTAGTATGGTGACAGCTAAAGTTCAACCAGAACTGACTGAGTTAGTTCTGGGTACTTTTAAACGAAGCTGGCCAACCAACAAGACATGTATATTTATGCCCTTTGAAGACTAGTTGGTGTTGCTATCTTGAATGTCTTCTACTCAAAAAAAGAAGCTTTTTCTGGGAGATCAAAATGTTGCCATGCAATGATGAACAGTTGAAATGATGCCATTTTTCCCAGAAAGTGCAATTATTCAAGTATTTGTCCAACCAAAGGACAAAAAAATTATTTCCAAAATCTTTGTGAAAACCTCAGTCTGATCAGAAATCTCAGGATTCTGTTTTTCCTTGGTAAATGACACATTTTAAAATGAGAAGTAAAGCTCTATTTGTCAAAATCTGAATGAGTGATGGCACTTAAAATCTTTAGAAAATGTGAAAATGTGGAGGCAATACAGCTAATGAACCGTGCAAAAGCATTTGACGGATCTCAGTTACTGCTGTTTCTTTTGAAGAAAAAAAAGAGGTGTTGTCAGGACTCATATACTTGAATAATAATGGCATTTGTATAGATTTCCCTTTGTGTTTCTCAAGCTGTGTTTTATTTTTAAATCTAATTTTATAGAAAAAGATTTTCATTATCAAATTTCTTGGGTTTATATCAAATTAGGTACCATGGAGGAAGTCACTGAACGGACATTACTTCATATGACTAATGTGGCCAACTCATCCCATACACTGTAGTATTATGCACTCATACTATCTGATGTGACTTGGATAATTACCTCCAGAATTGTGAGTTAAACATTAGAGCTTTTAAGAGGTTGTGTCAGTTTTCTTTAAAAGTAAATACTAGCAAAAGTACTTGATCAAAATGTTTCTGAATAAGAATAATGGGGCAAAATTAAGAAGGTGCCCAAATAGGGTTAAAGCAATGGTATGAGAAAACAAGTAGGAGTGTTCCTTGACAACGTCCACTGAGGAAAGGGAAAATGAATCCCACCTTTATAAAATTGATTGATACTATAGTTAATGTATAACACTTGGGATAGGAACAGTACAAGAACACTATAATGGACAAATGTTGCAGTTCAACAATTAGATAGAACATTTTTGCTATTAGTTCTTTAGGATTTTTAACTGGAACAGAAGTGTTTTTGTTGAACTGCATCATGAACAAGACAGCACTAAACTGCATGAAATGAAAACATTCATTAAAACTTCATGGAAATGTTGCAAAAAGCATAGCAAACAGCCATGGAAATGTAACAGATGTAGTAAAACTGTGAAGTCCACTAAATGCAAGTCCTGAGGCTTGTATTACCGATTCACCCAAAAACCTTGAGTACAAGCATCACACATGAGGATACTACATGATATAATTGCCCTCTGAGAGTCTCTGAGGGTATTACAATAGATTTACTGGACCAATACACACGTCACAGTTACACTTATTTAATTTCCCAAGTGAGCTCTAGCAGAGCATCCTTATTTGAATAACACTGACAACCTGGAGCTCTAAAAGCTCAAGAGTCATGCAGTGATTTACCCGGGAAACTTAATTAAAAAGAGTGATTGGAATTTATAGCCAAAACAGTACTGCACCCAGTTCTGATAGATCCTGAAGGTGTATTGCATCCTGCTTTGGGCTCAGATTTGGTAAAAAAAGGAAGCGTGTGCATGCACCTGTTCTTATTCAGGTCAGTATTTAGAATTAGAGAATAACCCAGGTTGGAATGGCCTTCAGAGGTTCAAAGCAGGGTGAACTTAAATCCCATTGCTCAGGACCTTGTCCAGTCAAATTTTGAGTTACCTCCAAGGATGGAGATTCCACAACTTCTCTGGGCATCCTCTTACAGTACATCCCTAACACGGAAATTTTTTTTCCTAACCAGAATACCTTATGTTCCAACTTGTGCTCATTACCTCTTGCTCTATCATTTTTCTCCCCTGAAGAGTCTGGCTCCACCTTCTCTCCACCCTCCCATCAGGGATTGAAGACCTCCTCTTAGTCTTTTCTTCTTAAGGCTGAACAAACCCATTGCCTCAGGCTCTCCTCACAGTACATGTGCTCTACACCCCTGACCACTTTGGTGGCCCTCCACTGGACTCACTCCACTATGTCAACACCTTTTATGTACTGGGGAGGCTCAAACTCTACATGGTAGTCCAGCTGTACTTTCCCAAATGTGAAACAGAGGGGTATAACCATTTTTAAAACCTGTTCCCTGCATCTGTCACAGATTTGCAGGGAAGGCTTTTGCAGCCAGGCCTATGGTGCCTACTGAATAAGTGAGTTGGTGAAATGGCTGCAGTTGTTTTTGCCTTTCGTCAGAGAGGGACAGAACAAGGAGACTCTGCAACAGAGAAAGAAAAAGGCTCAAGGTCTGACTTCTGAAACAGATTCCCGTACAGGAAAATGGGAAGGTCAGAGCTACAACTACTCCTCAGCTCTGACACCTGGGGTGGAATTCATTTTCCTAAACATAGGCATCTCCTATCATTTTAAACACCTTACCGTGGCTGACACACCTTCCTGGGCCTGGCAGATAGACACAAGGCTTACGGCTTACAAGACCTTTGCCTTTCTAGAGAGGCAGCTGAAGGCGAGGCAGGAAACCCTCGATGTCAGAAATGGTGTCTGCAATGGCCACCTGTGGTTACTGCAGATCAGCTGTGGGGCCGGGGTGGCTGCTCAGACCCACCCACTGAGGACCACCCTGACTTGGACTGTGTTCAGCAACCAGAGCTGCTCTGGGGCCGGTTTACCGTTGGTACGTTCATGGTGCATGGACCTGGTGTTGACTGTGGACAGCATATTACATTACCTCCAAGCACAGATATGTGAGAAACTCGTCAGCTGTATAAATGGCATAAAAATCACAAACATACAATTCCCTGGTTACTGCAAACATCACAGCTACTCAGTCCTACAGAAGAGAGAAAAAGGAGGAGAATGGCTCAGCCCTGTTGTAGCTGTTGGCTTCTTTCCTCTTGCCTTGAAAGGGCTGGTGTAACAGGGAGGCTGTCAGCTTCGGAATTTAGTTATCTCAGCTGACTCTGCCGCACCAAGCCAGATCTGTGTGTCTTGCACATTTAGCCATTGCTTCAGAATCGCGTCAGGAAGATAGTAGCTCATAAGCGCCTTTGACATTTGCCTTTCACAGTAATGTAAGTACTCTGACTATTTGAGTTACTATTTTTTATGCTGCTTTAGATGATGGTAGTATCAGAACTGTGCTCTGAATACATCAATTTACAAAGAGAATGTTACTTCAGTAAAATGAAGACTTCAGAAGAGCGTACAGCAATCTAAAAATAGTTATTTATTCTATATATTTATTCTGCGTAACTTATTGTTTATGTTCAGTTTAATAAACATTTTACAAAGGATGACTAATACCAAATAGTTCAGACAGTATGATGTCTCACAAACTACACATTCCTGAATAAAGCTCCACCTGTTAAAAAGCTAAGCAATGAGCATGAACTCACAGACAAAAAAATAAAACCCCACCCCCTTTCCTCCACCTCCAACCAAGTAGCTATATCTGAGCAACTACTCAATAACTTGAGAAAGGAATACAGAAGTCACAGAAGTGGTATACACAGATGAGAGAAGAAAAAGCATATTACATATTTATCTGACTACCACATGAATAACATTTTCACGAGTATATCTCAAGGGAAGCATTCGCATTTTTAAAGTCGTAATCCCTTTTGTACAATAATCCCTTTTGTACATTGATTTTTTTTTCAGTTACACAAAAAATTAATGATTTGTGAGCATTTTAATTTCAGAGCTTTAGTCACTTTGCAAAAGACTTTCAATCACCATAAGTCACTTCCTGAATATATTTTTAGGATAGTAAAAGCTAACAGGAAGATGTATCACAATGCAGAAGACAGGAATGTGATCGTAACAACTTTCCTCAATTAACAATGCAGCCTATAATGGGTATTATGCCACCACGGTGCTCTGTCACTTCTGGAGAGACACAGAAGTTGAATTCTAAAGGCACTGAATTCTAGACGGTTCTATATAAATGTTGGAAGTCTGGTAGACTTGATGTTTATTTCTTAATCCAACAAGCATTCCTGCAGCAACAGTCTCTCACCAGTCAATCCCTCCATCCAGAAGGGATTAGTTATTCTAATATTATTAGATTAGTGATTCTCAGTAAGCTAGAAAAACTTGCTATATGTAACTACCTGTTTAGGTGAAGCTGCAGACATTTTGGTTTCCCTGTCAGGATCATATTCAGACTCAGCATCTTTTTAAAACAATATATTATTGAGGGCCATAAGACCATTAAAAAAAGGCAAGGATCAATAAAAGTGGGATCAAATCAAAACTCCTGAGAGTTTCACTCACTTCACTTCACTTACAAAGTTAATAGGTTTATTAAAAACTCTTCCATCTGAACAGTTGTCTCTCTGAGGTTTCTAGTAATTACTCAGTCACATCATATTAGAGTTTACAAATGCTTAGGAAGGGATTTAAAAACTTCATTAATCTCCTGGTCCCATCTTTGCCATGTTACAGAAACATTTAGGGGCTGGCAGTCTCCAATAAAATAGTGAACTCCGAAACTGCAGCAAGTTACACTTGCTAAATCTTGTCCTTTACATTTCGTAACATGCTGGAACACAATAATGAAAAAGCAGTTAGAGAAATTGCATTTAATCTAATAAGTGTGCAGTCCATTCTAATCCTTAAGGAAATTCAGCTTGGTATGCTGATAGAGCTGCTTTCCAGGACACATGAACACCAGTCAGAGAGAAAAATGAATTGTTGAGCTCAAATTCAGAGCTGGGACCAAGCTGCTATCAGAGCAGTGAAAAAACAGGAGGCATTGCTCCTGGCTTTTCTCCTTCCTGTCTCAACTATTTGTTCCTGTTGTCAACAAAATGCCTCCAACATATTTAAGTAGTGCATGCAGAGAAGCACATGGATACAAAAAGTGCAAAGAATCACTTCTCCCTCTCCCTGCCCATTACAGGGGAACTAATACCAGCAATAAATCCAGTAAATCTTTGTCTACTGTATGTCTCTTGAACTACTGGGCAAAAATGCATTTTCTTTTCTCCTTTCCTTCCAATTCAAATCTGAGATTCAGACAAGATACAGCCTTATGTTTGCAAATGAATACTGCGTAAAAGCTCGGCAGCAGAGTTAGCAACAAAATACACGAGCTTTTCTATTCCTAGCCCAATGCCTGATTCCAAACCCTAACATTTTTCCTCTCTTTTCTCCACATAAAATGGACATAGTCAACTTTTAGCTGTGAATGAGTTACGAACATCATCAAATGGACAGATTAGGCTGCTATTCTCTAAACAGATGCACTTACAAACTCTACTGACCTTTGACAGGGAAATTGATTTCACTAAGCCACCATTTACTATGCTGCTTGTGCTTATCGACACGATAAAGCTGCAATTTGCCTCCTAGAGTTTTGTCAGTAACTGCAGCAGAATGTCAAGCTGCAGGGTTGTGGTCAATGAGCTCCAGCCCATCCTCCCCTTGCTTTGTTACAGTAGCTGTAAATCTTGCTCTACGGAGCTTGAGGAAATGCATTTTGTTGAACCTAAATAGCGGGAAGTTAGTCAAGCACGTAATGCTTCCCAAACAGCACGGTGACTATCACAGTGGTAGTGCTATAGGAAACACAAAATGATTTCAGGCAAGGACAGTGAAACAAGTATTTTGAAACATTAGTCAAACCACAGAAAGTTAGAGTTACTGCTGGCAGTAGCTGCAACTGTATGGAAAAATGTATACAGATTTTTTTTTTTTTCTGCTTAAAGATCCTTCCATTTTCTTAACAAATGTAGAGTGGTTTTGGCTTCCCTGCTACTTGAACAGCCCTTTTTTTATACTGATCATCCTTATTCAGTCAAATACTGGCAAAAAGAGCAGTAAGGCAAAAGCAGATGATCAAATGTTAAATAGGCTTGGTATGAGGCTGCTTGACCTCTTCTCCCTTATGGCTCTGGTTTTTTGCTTGATGCTATCCCACACCTCTCTTATACCAGCTTGTGTCTTCCAAGAATTTCCAGTGATCCCACAGATATTCCCACTAACACTTGACAATATTGACCTCAAACTGAGACCCCTTTCCAGTGACTGTTCTGTTCCAGTTCAGCTGCCAACTTCCCTATTGCTTCCTTAAGCCTGTGCAACTATTTTTAAACATTAAAGAAATAAATGAACATGGTAAGGAACACTGTAACCTTAGGTATGCTAGTACCAGATGACATCCGTTGTTAGTTACATCTGTTTTACTTTTTCCTGTAGTGTTCCTCATTCTATTCTTTAAACATTACACAGACAAATTAGATCTGCACAGTGAACTTCAGGCTCTCAGCTTCCTGCGCTCTTTTGTTCTCAAATTCATCTGTCTCAGAGTTCTCTACCAGCACCTGTCACCATAGAAACTGAGCACGTTTCAGTGATTGCGTTTGGTGTATTATATAAAACTTCAGATATAGTAAGAAAGCTTTATGAAAGATTTGTAGGTGGGCCTCACAAATGATCAGCATCTGAAAGTCCATTCTGCAGTGAGCCCAGTCCTCTGTGTACCATCACCTCAGGTTTGTCAGCTACTGGGATTTACTCAAGCCCAGCTGGCATGGAAAAGTGAGATCTGCTGCAGTAGCTTAACCTGCTGGTCACTCAGAAGATTAAGATCAGAGACAAGAGAAGTGGCTGGGAGCCAGTAGCTGGATCAGAACACGAAGTGGGACGCATATGGAAAACTATCTTAAGAAGACATCAGCCCCCTACCTGCTCTTGAAAATACGGTAGCATCAGCATGAAGGGAGCTGCACTTGTCAACATGAGTAGTGCTATGACTGTCATCAGCACACTGGCAATCCTAAAAAAAGTTATTTTCTTTGTGGACACCGGGGAAAGTAGCCACGCAAGCAGTATTGCCATTATTACTGCTGTCACCATTGCTCTCAGTATGAAAAAGGGCCTTAGCCACAACAATAACAGCACGATGTCCTCTTAGTTACCTTACCTTAGTTATCAGCAGCTCATTGTTGCTAATACGGAAGCTATTCAAAGGTCAGGTAGACTGTGCTGGTATTCAGACTCTTATCTACAGCCAGGAGGCAACAGACTTTTATGGTGGTCTCCATGTTACAGCTTCAGTTTAGCAAGGTGTTTAGGCACATGCTTGACTAAGCAGATGACTAATACCACCAACTTCAGGCTCTTCAATGAAAAAAAGCCTCAAGAGACTCAGCTCTGCTACTCTTACCAACCTGCCAGAAGTATTTGCTTGCTGAGAATCACAGTGCAACAATAAACCAAATACTAATGTGAATATTAATTGTGCAGTCAGGCCCCAGGTATGCAAAAGAACTTCATGGATGGGCAATTACGTCTGCTCTCACAGGACCCTGATGCTGCGCATAGGTGCTGCATTCCCACAACTTGCCAAAAGCTGTAGGAGTAACACAGCTGCTCATATATTTCAGTTTAACAAAACAGATAATCTCAAGACTATTATTAAAATAATTTGAAGTGGATGTAAAAGCAATCCTTAATTAATGGGAATGATTCAGTGTGTACTTTTGTGGAATACCAGTCTATACTTATTTTTGAACCATAAGAGGAAAAACGTCAGAGTTGAGAAGTATATTGCTTAATTGATCTTGTATGGAATATATTACTCAGAACAATAGCAAGATGGAGACAGAAAAATATATTTAAATAGGAATGTATGTCAGTGTTTTCTGGTTAGGCACATGAAACTCCCCCAGTATGGCACAATAGGTGTACGAACACCAAGCTGATGTGCTCCAAACTTTTTATTAGAAGATGATGATTCCATATGGGACATTTTAACCTTTTCTGGAAATATTTTGTATTGCACTAACAGCTTTGATATTTTTTAATATCTTTTCTACATAGCATTTTTCCTGAGGCCACTGTTGTGTGAGCCAAGAAAATGCTTTATAAGCATTACATAAAACCAGAAGAAATAAAAAAAAATGATTTTTTGCTCATCTACCAATTCCTAACAAGTTACACAGAAGTTCCATTTCACATGAGACGGTACTCATGTCGTCAGCATTTATGTAATTCTCTGGGCCAGAATCTGCCCTCATCCGAGTTCCCTCTTTTCCACTGTGTAAATGAGAGCAGTCCAGCTCTGGCTGAATGTAAGTGGGAAATATTATTCTAAGCGTAGTATTGAAAGAGTCAAAGGGGGAAAAGATAGTATTTTAGTGCAGAATCCAAATTATACTAAGGTAAACAAATCCTGTTTGTGACCATTAAGCATGCATATGAAATTTGATAGGTAATTATAGTCACAGTACGCATTTGCTAACCATTTTACAAAATAAAATATCTCAAGTATAGAATCATAAAATCATAGAATCATTAAGGTTGGAAGAGACCTCTAGATCATCTAGTCCAGCTGTCAACCCAACACCTCCATGCCTACTAAACCATGTCCCGAAGTGCCATGTCTACACGTGTTTTGAACTCCTCTAGGGATGGTGACCTCTCCGGGCAGCCTGTTCCAATGCTTGACCACCCTTTCAGTAAAGAAATTTTTCCTAATATCCAATCTAAACCTCTCCTGATGCAACTTGAGGCCATTTCCTCTTGTCCTATCGATAGTTACTTGGGAGAAGAGACCGACCCCCACCTCACTACAACCTCCTTTCAGGTTTCAGGAGTAGTTACGCATTTTGATCATTCATATTAGTGAAAGAAGTTAATGTTCTAAGCAGCTGATTTTAAATATCTGTCTCCAGGGAAGAAGGTACTTTAGATATAGGTTGATAAATTATCCCACCACACAATAAAACAACAAGCTCTGGGTGCAAAATGCTGCTAGATCAGTATCTGACATCCACTTTGTACTGGCACAAAGACTTTACAAGATTTAGGGCAATGAAAAATGATAGCCAGCATGTGCACTTAACACACACTGCTCAACAGAATATACCACGGTATTTACCGCAGCAAACACAGCATTGGAATGGCAAAGACTAAGGATGTCTTTTCCGGTGGCAGTAGTAAAAAGGGCTGAAGAGCTCCCGCAGACATCCATGGGAGTGCCTTCCCATGGCTCCCTCGGGAGGGGAGTTGAACCCGAGCTCAGAATGAAGCAGCCTTTGCTCGGTTGTTCACAGAGGCAGCACAGGCTGGATTGGGAAAGGCAAGGCACAAGCAGCGGCAGGGTAATGGCACCCCCGGAGCACAGGACAAAGGACCACGCTGACAAAAGCTAGCGAGGACTCGGCTGTAGCTATTGCTCTCCCAGTTCCAGAGGGTGAAACTTCAGGAGTGTTGTGCGCAGTCCCAGCTATCGCCTGTGTCTCTCCCAGTGCTGGGAACAGGGCACTGGTATCAATAGTCAGAGCTGTGTGCTCTGATCCTTTTGACTGCTTTTCCAAAAGAGAGGTGAGGCAATAGCTGTGGAACTGCCCACCCTTCCTTCCTTCCTTCCTTCCTTCCTTCTGGAGATGGAGGAAGCAGAAGGTAGAGTCTCTCCTCCTTTTTTGATTTCCTTGTATCCCTCATTCTCCAGTTTGTGAGACGGGATGAGGGTGAGGCAGTTTCAACTTAAATTGGACCTTACACTGAAGCCCAATGCAATTGTCAGTGAACAGGAAAACAAATTCCTTCTAACAGAGTAAGTAGGCTTCAGATGCCTGTTTGAGTGCAACAAGCCCCCAAACCTGCCTGCAGCAGGTAGCACTGTAGAAGTTACAGTGACATGGACTCCAGTCTGCCACAACAAACTACTGCAACTGTTGAGGCAGATAAAACCAGTTTGTTTACAGATTGTGGATGTCTAGTGGATTAAAAAAAAAAAAATCTTTTGATTTATACTGCAGGTTGGATACCATATATTTGATGTAAAAATTGAGGCAAAAATATTGGATGTTGAAGCACCACCTTTCCAAACACAACCAACTATGAAGTATTTTTAGCAATTCAGTAAAGAATTCAGAACAAAAGACATGGAGGTTTACAACAGATCTGTATCTCTTATTGCTATTGCTATTGTTACCTTAAAAAACTTCCCTAAAACTACCTGTTTCATCCTACTCAGTGCCTAACAACCATTTCTTCCCCCTCTTTTTTTCCTTTATTTGCACTTAGAAGTTAACTGTATTGGCAATATCATTACAGTTACCCAGCAGCTTCTGATCTCTGCTTTAAAGACGCAAGATCTCTTGCAGAGAAATTAATCAGCATGAAGCAGGCATCAGAAACTATTTGAGTAATATGCAGAAGAGGGACAGCTGCCTTCAGCAGAGAGACTAACTTTTCTATGTTACAAATGGGTTATTATAGGGCTTGAAAAATGAGCAAGAGAAAGTAAAAAATCGAAGCAGGATGAAGACTACATTGCAGAGAGCCTCAACCTCTTTTTCTCTGTGTAAGGGAAGATGGTGTGTAGGTCACTACACAAGACTCAGGTAGAAAATAAGCCCCCTAACTTCTGAAAAAGAGAGAGGAATGAAAAGAATGGACTTGCAAGGCACCGAGACTGGGTGCTGGCAATGCAAATCACCTAGGAATTAAATGAGGCTGAATCTCCTGTAATGACATGGAAAGCCTTCTGCATTATGCATCGGGAGACAGAGGGAAGCACAGGGCATTCAATTGTACAGTCCAAAGCAGAATAAAGCAACTAGAGTGAGTTTATTGATCTAAAAAGAAAGATAAAACAATAGGTGTAGATGGGAACATTTCTCTTTGTTAGTGTCATGATTCCAACACATTTACTGACCATCCAACTTGGAGACCGTCTTCATTATTGCCATAACACTATTCTACTTACACTGATTACTCACTTTGACACAGTGCACTCTAGATGCACAAAACACAAGGAAATATAAATATCACTTCCGTGCAGTTTAACAGCCTCTTCATTTGTCTGTCTGACGGGAGGGACTGATTCTCCATTCTTGCTGATGGAGAGAAGGAACAGTAAATCTGGATTGCTGAGCAGCAGTAAATTTGGCACTTGACGTTAGAAAGCATGATGTAATAGGGGTATTGATGAGTCCCTCTGGGTTTAGAAATCTTTTAGAACCCCACTTTTTTGTGTGTAACAGCTTAAAACACAACCTAGTCACTCACCCAGACATTTTATCAGCCTCTGCTGAGTTTAAGTGCAAGTCCACCTGCGACAGCATTTTGTCTGCCAAGAGTACCTGTGTCATATGATTCACTAGACAGAAGACAAAAGAATAGTTATCAAAGGGCAACGTCAGTGTTTCCTGAGCAATAAAACTCAGTCTCATCAATAACCTGCACCCAGAGCCCCCAAAACTCTCCCAAGAAACGAATAAAAAATCATTGGCTGTTGAATCAAGGCTTGATAGGATTGCCAGAGAGAGCACTACAAAGTAGAGAAACTAAACAAAATCAGATGTTGTCCACAATTACACAAAGATAAACAGAGTTCACTGGGGTTAGGCTGATTTCCTGCTATCTTCCTTATCATAGCAGGATTCTCATCACAAAAAATAACCTCATTAGAGGGAGTTCTGTAAAAGAAAAAAAAATTGATCCCACAAAGGAAAGCAAAATTCTATTTATTTTTAAAAAGGAAAAAAGTCAACATAGCAAAATAAAACAACGATAGCATGATAGGCTCAGTCCTGCAAGTATTTTGCATAAGAACTTCTGAGGCTATGGAGAACATAAAGCACCCATGAGAACACACACATTTGCATGTACTGGAAAATGATAAAGAAAATGACAAAATAACATAAGTGACAGACAGGAAGCCGTGCTGGAAGGCGCAATTCTTATGGACACCTTCTGATTGGACTTTTCCTGAGGCCAAAACCAGGTCGAAAGTTAGTATGTCATCTACAGTCTCATTTTCCCCTGTGCTGTACACTGCAGTGGTACATCACCCAGGTAAGAGTGGAGGTTCAGTTTCTGCCACTAAAAGATAACTGATTAGCACAGAGACGAAACCTGACAGAGAGCTGCCACTCCCCTAACCCGCGAATCTTTAGAATGTAAATATGCACCAAATGGCGAGGGCTTGGTTGGGACCTATCAGGAAAGGAATGACTCTACCATCAATATACGTGATTTTGTCTTGCCATTACTGTACTATGCTGTATTAGCTATTATGGTATTGTCTGTAGTGTGGAGCACAATAGATGAGTTATAACTGATACGGATGTAATTCCATAAATAATTTTCACCTCAGAAGCAGAGTTGACCTGCGCTCATCCTCATCGCTTTCCCCTCTCCCCTGTGTTGCTCTTTAAAAAAAAAAAAAAAAAAATTAAACCTGATAATTTCATGACCCATTTTACTGTGTAGACCCACAAACAGTTGCATCTGTGCAATTGTGCGGATGGTAAACGGCATCATGGCAGGACAAATAAGAGACTGGGGAAGAGTGGGAGCATCTGAAATAGGCTTTGGTGGCAATAAGAGTTGCAAGAAAACATACCAAAGATTTGAGCGGAATTTTACTTTGTCTTTTTTCTTTCTACTGAGATGAATTATAATAGAATTGAAAAGATGAACAGGTGAGAACCTCCAACTATGCCAAAACCCAAGCATTTGAAAAATGAACCAGGGGAAACGGGTAATTACACTCCTCATGCATTAGCTGTGACAGCACGTTAATCTTAACGCACAGCTCAGGGTGAATAAACAAATGCAAAGAACCTAGATGTGAATATAGCTAAAGAAAGAAATGCTTAAGAGAACTGCCACATACATCAATTAACTATTTGCTCAGAACAGATTTATTTCCCACCAAGCCCTCCAAAAGCCCAGTTTGGATCTCAGAACAGGTATAGCAGAGAACTTGCTTTCTCAGAAATTGATGTGAAACTGGAACATTTTGTTTCAGAAGTTCTGTGTAGGCTGAACAAACTTTTCTGAGTGACACTGAGGACCAGTATTAGAATTACTACAAGTGCTGAAGCTTCTGGTTGCTAAGATGCACTGACCTCTCTCAGGGAAACACTGATTATCTGATGTATTGTTCAGAAAAGCAAGAACACAAAACACAGCCATTTGGAAATTAATACGCAGTCCTTTCAGTGGAGGAATTTCAGATTTAAGTGGCTATGGCCCACTAGGTAAATGTCATCCTCAAATGGGCATCAAAACCAAATCTGAGGAAATTTGCCATTTCTTTCTGTCTCTTATAAAAATGTAAGGGTTTGGTAATTCATGTTGATTGTAAGTCTTCTACCACCACTTACGATAACTACACTTGGCAACTAACAGCATTTGGGGAGCAGTTTGTGCACATTCTGTATCAGTGTTATGAAATTTGTAAAGCAGATGGAGTCTCTCTGCTACCACAACTTAAACACCCCTGTGGCTCTTATTTGTCAAATACACACATTGCACAAACATCCTGATTGCCTCTGTCATCAAGGAAATCAATAATATCCTGAGTCCTCAGCAAGAGTCCTTCTCAATCTTTCGTAGCATGTCATATTTCTGTGACTGAGGCATACGAATAGAAGATGCTTATAGAGTCACCGGCCAGGCTATCTAGCATCCTATGGATGAACACTTTTGCTCAACAGAAGATTTGTCAAAGAACGTTTTCAATAATAAGAACATATGAACAAACAGACAAAACACTGTGATTTTACTGTAAATTTGGGTGGCTGAGCAAATGAGACAAAGGTCCAATGGGTGAGTGTATCGCCATTTTATACGCCACAGCTGTGTGGCTTCTTAATAGCTCTGCTCTCCACAGCAAAGCTTAAGATTTCCCAGTTGATTTTACTGCTATATTTAACCAACTAAATATAGAGAATACTTGACTCAGATTTGTAGAGTGCCAGTGCACTATTTCTCACAAGACATCCATACTAGCAAATACAATTTATGCCCTGGAATAATGCCACGTGATGTGTCTGGGGATGTAACCCCAGAAGTGCCCTTCGGGTTCTCCCCTGGCGGCCAGCAACACGCCGAGGGACGTGGAGGCAGGGACGGGGCGTTTCACTGCCCATCCAGATACCCCCAGCCACCGTCACCAGGGAGACTCTTATTCTATTAAGTGAAATTTCCCTAATCTAATTCTAGTAACGACATTTCCAACATTTCTAATTGTATAATTATCCACTAGATTAGTGATAGCGGAGGGTTATTTTTAATTGGATGGTAGCTTTTGGCGGATTTTTAAAATTCTGATTAATATTTCTCACTACAGTAAATACAGGTTTACTGAAGTAGTAGTTCTCTCCTTCCTTGCAGAGCCGAGTGTTCTGCCTCCCTGGCTCCACCTCCTAGAGATCCCTAGTAGATGTTTTGTGTTTGTCCTTTTCAGGGTGGAACACCAGGTAAGCTGCTCTGCTTTACACGTCACCTTTGGGATGGTTACACCTTTGACTGGCCGGCAAGGTAACTTCTGCTCCTTGCTAATCTTGAGAAAAGAGTTTGTTCCTTTGCCTTACTTGGGTTGGAACAGCACAGAAAGGAGTAGCACTATGATTACACCCTTCGGTACATATTCCCTAGAAGAAACCCTTATTGTGGTAAAGTGATATGCATGGGAAGTACTCCAGTCAACAAGAATTTGCAGGATTAAATGTTTGCTTTCAGCATCAGGCCCTTGAACTCTGGCCTGCTTCCTGTCTTTCGACCTATGCATCCAGTGAAACTACTCCATAGTCTATAACTGCAAGCATCAGATTAAAATGATATTCTGAGATATTTTTTGTCTTTTAAAAAAGAAAAAATAGGTCTTAAAAGCACTAAGATTTGTCACAGTTTTGCCTTAATTATAAATTCAGGTTTTCTTTTTTTTCTGAGGACCTTATAATGAAACAAGCATTATATCTGATCTTCTTTTGCTTTTCAGGTGTGGTAGTATCAAAACACACTAAAACATCAATATATTCTGTAACATGTTGTAGCACCTTGCTGTTCTGTACTTTTCTTTAAAAATGGGATAAAAAAGAAAATATTAATGTCTTACTTGAAGCATATTTTATGCATTAAAAATACCACAATTCAAAAGGACTCTTTATTAACAAACCCTTAGGGAGTGCTCATGGTTAACAAGGTAACTAGATTTTTGAGGCTCGGACTCTGTTGGAGCAGAAGGAGTGTTGATTCTGTGTTAGCTGGAAAGACACTAAAGATAATGCAGAGAGTGAATGCAACACAGATATGAGACAAATTTTGATGTATCTGCATCTGGATCTAACAGTGGATGGGCTCCTTATATTTCTCATATATATTATCATTGCTGTACACTTTCTTTTACATGAGAAGATTAAAGTAAATCACTGGGACAAGGATCAGCACAATTTACCAATTGCATTGAACTTCACATTTGATTTTTTTTGTTGTTTTAACGTTTAATGTTTTAACATTGTATTTTAACTAAAAAAATTAATATTTCAGTATGAGCTTTAGGTCTAATTTGTGACATGTCCTGGCTAAACATGGCTCCATAAGAAGAACTTCCATTCTGGAGAGTGGAAGGCAGACCAAACCTTTCATGTGATTTCATATCATCTGAATGTCACAGAGCAATGGCTGTTGTGCATCTGTTTTATAAAGCATTTGCTTGAGTTAAGCCTGGGACTTGACTTAGCTATGAATGTGGTATCAGAATATATGACAAAAATGACAACAAAATACAAGAAGTACCCTTAAAGTAAAATGCGTGATATTTTTATATTTTTCCTAATTCCACCGATAAAAAGAGGCAGTCATAAAAAAACCCATAAAACCATTCATTCAAGCATGTAAGCGTAAAATATTCTGCAAAAAAAGCTTTAGCTCTCACAATACTGTTCCTCCTGTCCATCTATTTGTCCAATAAAGAAGGGAAACTGCTTTATAACTAGAAAAACAACTGTCATATTGTAGGCTGTTATATTAATTAAGTGTTATTTCTTTGTAAAAGTCCAGCTACTTGAGAGCATTTGTAGACTTAAGTTACATACCAAAAGATAACCTAAACATAACTCAAGAAATAAGTTCTGCTAGAAATTGGAAAAACAAATATCCACTTAGACGACAAAACACTACTATGTGATTAAGGGCGGGATATTTACTCTTAGGAGCACAGAGCTTGAGGGTTTCCAGAACACTCGGAGGGAGCGGTGACAGAGCAGCACTGACGTTGAAGGAGAGATCGGGAGTGCAAACACTGCAGATAAATCTCTCTCCCACAGAATCATTGCCTTATCAAAACTGTGAATCAACCTCTGACTGCTGGCACAGCCTAAGTACTTATTTTTTTCAGTGTTCCTAGTTTCTTCATATTCATCTCAGGGAACCTGACAACATTTCTCCCTACCTGTGAAACAAGGTCATTTTTCTAAAAATAATGTGAAATCCACAAAACTCTTTTCCTAACTCCACTCATGTACCTCAGGGAACTAATACTCAAGGTACGACTGTGGGTACTTTGATACTAAGATACATCTCTCCAATATACACTATATATTTCTCAATAACATATTTCAAAAGAGCAGCTGGGCTTTCTTCTCCTTCCAATCTGTGCTACTATGGTATCTTTTAGGTAGTCACAGAATAGGTAGGGATGGCTCATAGTTTCCTGATCTGGTCAAGTACTTCTTCAGTAAGCACTTACGAATTATTTAGCAGTGGTTTAAAAATTAAAACATCTTTGCTTTTTTAGAATAGCAGATATCTGACTTTAGTGTGCCACTGACAAGCAGGAGTTGAAGCAGAGATGAAGTAGATGCACTTCTGGAGGAGATTACAACTTTCATGGCAGTGGCTGCCAAGCAGGGCGAAAGGCACCAGTGGATCATTCACTGCTGGGAGGACTGGGGCCATAACCCACTTGTTAGCCCATTAACACTTCTTAGGCAGCACTTTGTGTCTCATATGTTTTCATCTTCACAGCTTTACCTACCACTGTATAGAAGTCATCAATAAATGACTGGGAAGGCTACTAGGTTTGCAAAACTAATATGCTTTTCTTCTCTTCTGGGAGGAGTAGAAAAGATTCACCAGGAGCAAAGGTCAGTCAGCTAGGGCACTTCTTGCTTTTAAGCAGCAAGTATTTTCACATCCTTCCATCCAAGTACATAAAGCAGCAGCCAGACTTAAGCAATTAAGCTTCATTTCAGAAGTAGTTAGGTGGTTCAGAAGGAAAGAGGTTTTCTGAAGGAGTGCATGTGAACCTGCCTTAGAAACATGCACACAGACTATCCTACAAAGGAGACGGGTTACAATTCATATATTTTTAACATAAGACTTTCATTTTGACATGTAATAAAGAGAACTTAGATAAACAGATTACAAAGAAAACAAATGTAAGAGAAATCAGTGGAAGAATAGAGAGTAGGGATACCTTGGCAAGTTTATAAACTGCCTGTTCCAAAATGGAATCAAACTGTTGTACTCTCTTTACATCTGGTTTGGTTTAAGCATGTTGCCATCATCCTGCCCCTCTGCAGTCTGTGAATAAGCACACACCTAAAAACCTACACTTGCTCACTCTCTCTTTTTCTGACATTCAAGAGGTTTTGGTTTTTATTTCAAAAAGGTAGCATATTGTCTAATACTGAATCTTAATAAATACTTTGTTAGAAAAAAACTGAACTAAGTTTGAAGCTAAAAAGATATTTTCCTTTTCAGGACTCTTTTATAAATTCTCTGTCTTCTCATAGTCCATCCTATCCCTAAAAGTTAATGTATCAGACAGAAGAATAAGGAAAAGAGAGACTTGTACTAATGGAGAGAGATGCTCAGCTGTCCAAATAGGGTTGCTGCCTGTCTCTGTTAAGATGCTCACTTTAAGAAATTCTAAGAAATCTCTAATAAAGAGATTCTATAAATTTCAATACTTACTATTGCCCAAAAATATCAAACGCTGACATAAAAGAGCGGGTATAGGGCAAATTTCAGAGTTTCTGAAATACATCTTTCATACACAACTGTTTTGTATTTATTTATACTTCAAGATGGCTGTCCCACTTACTTAGATATATGCCAAGCCCCATGAAATGCTTTTCTACTGTATGTCAATTTATACACTGATGTGAAGTTAATCTCAGTTCACCATGTCCTTCACAGATGTTGTAATTCATCTTTATGATGTTTTTCTCAGCTTGCTACATCATGCATACCTGTATCTATCAACTCATATCGAAGGAGTGTAAGGGCTGTGTATCCCCACTGGGGAAAAGGTATACAGAAATAATCTTTCTTTTTTCTAGAGAATACAGATTAATGATTTAAATATACATATATATTTATAAGTATAAACCACCTTTTTCAATATGTTATTATGCTTGGGCAGCAGTATTTCAAAGCTACAAGCAACAGTAGAAAACAGGGTTATCTTACTAAGAACTACATTTTTTTATCAGGGCATGATGCTGCATATTGATGCAGGGCTCTAATCTTCTGGGGTACAAGGATTTACCGTTCCACATAAAGCTTCTCCTTAGAGCTTCCTCCTTAGATGGACTATTATATATTAATATATATTAATTATCAATAAAGTCAAATTTTAGAAAGAATGTAGGTTTTACACAACATATATTAATCAAAGGGGGAGAGGCTGGTCACACATTGACATTTCATGTTTCGTAACCAAGTTTAGCACTGATCTTAGATGAAGGAACACTGTGCTAGAACACACCTGTGGAATTCCAGAGAACATATCTTTTCAGTTTGGCTAGGACGAAGTGATGTATACAAGCAAGTATAATGATATGAGCCTAAGAGCCTTTCCCAATGGAAAGACTCATAGAACACCTCCCCCATATAGTCACTCAGCCCACCAAGAAAAATAAAAAAATCTTGTTTAGCATATCTTTTTCGTCATTCCATAATATTTCTGCATGTAGTATCAAGAATCGAGGCTGCTGCTTTTTCCTTTACAGCACCAGCTTAGAAACTCAGCTCTGTTCAAGATAACACTCTAACGCAATATGCATAAGTGATTTCTCTCAACAGATACAAGAATTGACAAAGAACCTGTTCAAGCTGTTACATGGGAATTGATACCTAGCTATACCGGAATGAGAGAAGCACGGTCCAGAATGAATGTGAGAACAGAATTTAAAATTCCTTGGGCTGCTGCCCATGAGGTGAGCCCACTCAGTGTGAGCACCAAGCAGATTGTGTTGGGAGAGTCTATGATTCAGTGTTCACCAGTCTCAGGTGGAAAATGGAAATTTCACACCATTTCATTAGTTACGAATGCAGTAAACCAAATCTTGCCCTCCAGCATCCTGGTTAATGTGAAGTAACTGTAGAAGTCAACAGAACTGTACCTGGTACTGGAGATGGGAGTATTTGGCCCTGATAGCTTTAGAAGAACCTCCATGACAGCTGGAGCTCAGACACAGAAAGTCTGTTTTGTGGGGCAGCACTAATCAGTGAGCCTTTTTAATATTTAAGAATATATCTTTCCTGGTATAATTTCTCAGGGTTTTTGTTTGTTTTCAGTTTATGCAGTAGCAAGCTTTGCATCTCCTCCAAGCCCCAACCTTTCCTTAATTTTCTGCAGTGGGCCAGGCAGTGCAACAAAAATGGACAAAGTCTTTTTACATTATTTTAGGTACAGTTGAGTATAGGGCAGAAGAGCTACACCTTTTCCTCAATATGCCTTCTTGCTGTAAGAGAAGGAATCCATGCCATTTCCATGTCCAATAGGCCAGGGTAAGTGGCGGTGACAGGGGAGTCAGAGCATTTACCCAGGATTAAATCTGATTCAGAACTTCCAGACACATACATATGCTTTCACTGAAAATTAAGATGTACTCTAACATAGTTTTTCCTCTTTTAACTTCAGCGAATTATAGGTTTTATGGGGGAACATTTTCCAAGGAGCAAGTGAGTTGTGCCGATGAATCTCAATTATTTGCTAATGAGATGTGTAATTCCTAAGTACCACTTTGAAAATGTACCTCATACTGTTTGAATGTATCCTTGTGTTCTCTAAGGGTGAGGCAATTTCCCTGAACCTTGAAATGAGCTGGTAGAAGGAATCATTACTTCATGCTTTCTGGGAAAAACCTGAATCACATGGAGCTATATCAAAGTAGCAACTGGTGTGGGCAGGGAATGATTATAATGGTGTGAGGCTGGAAACTTTATTTTAGACTTCTGCGTAATTGCAACAAGAAGAGAATCTCACTGACATGAGGCTGAGAAGAGGCAAAAGTGAATGTGCTGCCATTTGTTTGTTTTTAAATGGAACAGACAGTTCAGAAATTGAATGGTTGTACACAGCTGGCTAAGTATGGCCAGAAAAATAATCAAAGAAAAAAAGGGAAGGGAAGGGGAGAGGGGGAGCAAGGGACAGAGAGAGAGAAAGGAAGATTACAAGTAAAATCACCACAATGGAAATGCAGCCTCAAAATACAGGAGTGCTAATGTGGAAGATGCATGACCTCACGGAAGATAACTAAAGGAACTAGAAATAGAATCAAACAAAAATAAAGTCATATTATTAAGCAATCTGACAGTAATTATTACTTTGCTTATTGGTTAAGTGGGTTTACATAGTAAGTATAGTTTGATACATAAAATAAATTGAAACATTTGGGCTTGGTAATATTAGAAAAAGACAGTAACATCTGAAAGCTGAATTTGACTGCCCTACACTTCATTCAAAGTGTCTTCCCTTCTGATGTGTCACTGTTGTTAAAACAGCATGCCCAAAAAAGGTAGCAATCACAGGAAAAGTGAGAGGTCTAATAATTAATAGCAGTGACATAATTACATAATAAGTCTGTTTCTTTAGTAAGAACTAAAATGTCGCTAGGAACAAAGGCTTTGCAATAGACTGTTTAAATGAGTTAAATAAGTTGAAATAAGAGTGCTTAGAATGAAACATCTGAAGATAAGTGTTAGTGGGTAACTGTATGTGGCTAGAACAATTTCTTCAGTATCTGCATTACCCCAAGCAATTCATACTTCTGAACGTAGCCTCTCTCCTGGAGATCTCCAGTTTTCTTTGGAGGTTACCCTGGATCAGTTTTGCAGAACTATCAAGAGATATTTTGGGAAGTGAAGTTCAAGTATCAGCAGATTTGAAAGTATTTTGGGGATGAGGCCAAGATATCTGAAGGAATCTCTCTCTCTAAAATCACAGCTTCCTTTCAGACTCTGCTACCGCCATCATCATATGTCAGTCTCATGTGAGTCCTCACTAAAAATTGGTCTAGAGCACTGTAACTCTCTTAGAGAAACAGAATTGCTGGGAATCTTCTCTCCTCTAATTCACATTAGCCCAAGTCTGCCCACACAGTAAAATTAAGTAATGATATGTTTTTAAAATGCATGAAAGGAAAAAAAAAAATTAAAGTTGTACTTGTTGTGAATTTGGAGGTGATAAATGCAGCAGATTAAAGTGAAAATATATTTATCCTCTTCTGTTTTCCATTTGCTAGCTGTTCTCATACACATAACTTACCCTCTAAAAAGCTGCAAAAACAAATTCATGCATGTTTTCTCACATTACACTTTTTAAAAACAAATAACTGTCTGTAGGGTTAGCTTTTTCCCTAGGGCTAATTAAGAGTTAAACTACTCTGAGAAGTTATCTTTGTAAATTATAGCTATTGTATGCTATTAAATGTCAATTACTGGGGTAAGCTGATTCCTACTGCATATTTATTAAGATTAATTTACAAGGTGTATTGAAGGAATTATTGAACATTTTAAAAATGTTAATAGATACAATTACTAATAAATCATCCTGACAACAAAAAAATCCCTCCTGTTCTTGAGTTAGACCATGAAGCTCATTAAATCTTTCAAATGAAACTATGACTGTTCTGTCAGATACAGAATTGGTGTTTTTCAGCTATTGCACTGAAACAGAATGGTCTTAACTGCACAGGGATGCTGGATAGTGTCAGTGTGGTAATTTTCAATATATATAATGACCTGAAGAGTCTCTTCCCTCTGGCTGGCTGCCATTTCTGCCTGCATTTGGCGATATCTTGTTGCTTTCAAAATTCCCAGTTCTTGTTTCTGTAACAGTGGAGACCAGCCTGAAGGGATGCAGAAGGAAGTGCCTCTAGAAGTTAGCTGACAAGTAATGGCTTAGGAAATTCCAATGTCAAAGATGAAAAATTATTTCCAAAGTCCATTGTCAGAGTAGATTTTCAGTATTTATTCAATTTACACATGATGACTTGAGGACACATATGACTCTGCCATTTCATCATTTATAAGCAACCCCCCAACACCTACAGTAGCTGTTCACAAGAAAACACAGTGTCAGGGAGCTAGTTTTTTCATTTGTTTGTTCATTTTATTCTTTTTTTATTGCTATGACCTTTAAAAATAATTATTTGTGTGGTTTTCGTTTGATCCTTCAGGAGCTGCCCGCTCATCTGCTCTTCTTTCCTTCCTATTTCCTTCTAAATCTCTATACAACATTGTCAGTGGGTGCATTCCTCTGATTTTTCTGTTGGCCTTCCCTTGAAACATATTTTCCTAACATTTGGTTCTCTATTAGCCTATGTCCCTGAAAACACTAGCAACATGATTAATCAGCTACTGATCTTTTTCTCCTGCTCCCTTTATTAAAACATTTGGAAGACTATTCTGTGCTGCCCTAGTGACTCCTCTGCAGCTTGGAGCTGGCAGCTCTAGTTGTTTTTCCTAGGGTAATTCATCTTCTTGCTTTCTATGCACAGTTACTAGCAAATCAATCAAACTCCTACATTTGAATTTAGTAGAGGCCTCGGACGGCAGGCTACGCTATTTCAACTTGTATCAAAAAGGGACATGTAAAAAAAGAGACAGAACTGTTCCCTCATTTTGTTTGAATGGAAACAGCAATTCATTTAAGCCTGCAACTGCCTGTAAATCAGAGGCATACTTAATAGAAATAGCACAATCTTTTTGGTGTAGTAATACTTAAATTTACCATTAAATTTTTTGGAGGCCTGGGATATAACGAAGAATCCCTGGGATGAAAGCATGATGATGATAAACTTCTTAAAGATTAATTGGTTATAAACATCAGTACAGTTAGGGAGCACATTATGTAAATATGGAAAACAATTTCATTTTAGGTGGGATGATTACTGTAGGTGACAGAATATGTTTCCTTTCGTTTCATCAGTCAAGTCAAAGTAGCAGGGAATTTAACATATTTCAGTATAATATTAGGACACTAACATTAAGAAACCATTAAATAAAAATATTTCTCTGAGGTATTAATTAGAGAGGCTTTGGTTTATGCTCATAAACCTTTTTATATTCTTATTCTTAGAAAGGTCATTTCAAAAAGAGCTGAATGTTTGCAATGCTGGGTGTAAAAACCTGCAGCTAACAGGAGAAAGAAACTAAATGAAAAAAATTGAAATAAAATGGTATTTTTCATCAGCTCTTATATGATACGTCTTCAAATATACAGCATGTGGGAGAAATAAATGCAATTCTGCCCTGCCTCTTATCAGCTATTTGTAAGGACAAAAAATACCATCTCTGACAAACATAGGAGCCTTTCGCTCTTTACAGGCATTCCCAATGCCCCCAGCAGGCACGAAGAAACTGCATTTCTTTCCTTCCCCACAGCAGCCACTAGAGCTGGTCAGCCAGGCAGGGACAGAGGACTCGGTGTATGCGCAATGAACCCGAAAAGGACTGGGCAGCCTCTCCTCTGGGGCCTCGCAAAAGACCTCTTGCGGTTCCTTTGCACCAATGCCTTATTACCCAGAGCTGTGCTGCATGGCTTTCTTTTCTGCCATTCTTCTCTTGTTATTCCTTTTAAAAAGAAGTGGAGGAAGGAAATTGGGCAAAATATAGTTTCACACCACTGCAACAGGCATAATACTTGTTACTGTGACTCTGACCCCATCAAAATAACTCTCACACTCATGTTCTTGTGTACGCTAGTTGAAGAAAAAGCCCAGCTGGCTCCCTTCCCACTCAGCCACCCAGTCTTTGCATCACTGAAACAATTTGCTCCAGCAGACTGAATCACCCTCCCAACGCACTGGGTGTGCCGCAAGCGCTTCCTCGTGTTCGTAGCCTTAAACAGGCCCTTCTGCCACTGTTGTACTTGTGGCGGGACAGAAGGATCCGAGCAGCTCAGGACTCATGTAGCCCAGGGCTAGGAGGAACTTGGTAATCCCCTACATTTCCTCTAGCTCTGGGGAGCAGAGTTCTGCCAAAATGCGACACATCCGTCTGCTGGTCCGTCCCAGCCCTCCTGGGCTTTTCCATGGGCTGCTCTGCGCTGCGAGGACTGAGTTCACATCCAACCATCCATCTAAACACAGCTACACTGCTAACTGCACATGAGCCCATGACGTGTCTGAAAATTACTCCTGTAGGCCTGTGAAAGAAAAGCCACTCTGCTTTAGGGGGTGCCAGTCAAAATATACTGAGAACATTTATATGGTGTATAAATAAAACCCACTTGCCATACAGGCTACGTGCTCACTCCATTCACAAGAAAGAATCTCACCCCTGGTGCATAATCTTTGGTGCATTTTTACACTAAGTAACAGAACAGAGGTGACCTTTGGCTGAGCTACCTACAAAAGTGCAGCATTTGGCAATTCAGTGAAACTCCTCTCTGTCTTACAGTAACTAATCTACAAGAGTAATAGCACGTTTTGTAACAACTCCCTGCGCAACGTGTAAGTCTAGCTGTAAACAACCTCTGCTACCACTGCAGTGTGTCCACAACAAAAGGAGTGCTACATTAGCTCCAGAAAAGTAATGAAGCTAAATGATCCAATTATGTTTTTTTCTTTAATGAAATATAGAAACAGTTTTTTATACAGGCAGAGTACTTTCTCACCTACATAAGCATTGTTTGGAAAAGAACCGATAATAAGTAAAACTAGAAAACTAGATTCAGAAAGTCAGTTTCTAGTTTAGAATATTCTCCATGACATTTTGTCTTGCTGATTATTGTCATTATTTGTTTCTAATAACAATGGGGTCCTGACATGCCCTCTCACACATTTTCAAGTAGTAAAATTTGGTTTGAAATATTTAATTTCTTTCATATTTGTCTTTTTCATTCTCTGCTTGGAGGAGGCCTGGCTGGTCTGAGGGCTTACGGTATCAGACACTGTCTGTCACTCCTCGTGTTTCCTTCCTCTGTCACAATTTAATATATTCCATCCTGCTAGCTGCTATGAATCAGGAGCTCAATTTGATTGGAAAGGAGTTCAAATCGGTGAGCAAGTGGCATTACATAATGACCAGCTACAGCTGGAGTCTGGGTTGCTCTTGTTATTGAGCTCTATAGGTCATAAATGTTGTCTTATTATGTCTCATACCCTTGTCTGTATAGAAAGCAAGAGTCTACACTGTTGCTGCTTATAACCATATAGATCAAAGTCACTCTTCTCACTCATGTATATATGTATACATGTGTGCATATAAGCAGTAAGTCTGTGTCCTTCCTCCTTCCTCAACCAGCTTGGCACAGTGGGGTTCCTGGAACAGAGACAGGGTCTGGTTTTGAATATGTAAGCAACAATAATTGCCAAGATTACCTTTTTATTATCCTTATTATGTTAGTCACATGCATAGTTTTTTTCAAGCAGCCTTTTGTTTGTGAGGAAATAGAAGTGATCGGGCAGCTGAGAACTATGGGAGACAGTATAAGATCAAGCTTGGTGCTTGTAAAAAATCAAAATGAAGATTCTGCTCATGAAACAGATCAGCCACAAGTCTGGTGTCTGTTTGTGACAACTGAATTAGAAACATTTTTCAAACAGTTCATTCCTACGTAAAGGCTAAGCTTGTAAAGGTCAGCAGAATGCTGAATTATTTCCTATTAAAACTTCAGTTGCTGAGGGATGCTTTTCCAGTGCAACTAGATTTTCAAAAGATTATGCAACTTTGCTTATATGAATTTTTTTCTGCTTATGTGTTTGCCAGGATAATATGTTCTGCACTTCGGGGTTGTTTTGGAGATAGCAGCTGCAAGACAGAGAAATTGTGGATACATATTATTGCTCAGTAATGACCGAATATGCATCCCTTTGTTGTTGTTTACTACCAGAAAAAAACCCACAACAGTCACAACTAAGAGTAACAAAGTAATGAGAGCAGATTATGCTTTGCGCTTGGAAGTGGTTTGAAATTTCAGAATTTGGTTTACTTCTGGTTTGGATGAAAACTAAGTATTCTGATGCTCTCTGCAAAAGGCCAGTCCAGCACTGAAGCTCTGGCTGTCCTGCACCTTGCTGGACGGGACACAGCTGTGGAGCTGGGCAGCCGACTGCCGAGGAGCTGCAAACTGGAAAGCCGAAATCCCAGTGCCACATCAGCGCACCAGGAAAGCTGCACAACAGCCGAGAGCTGGAGCTGTCTCCCTGGCAGCTCGTCAGATGTGCCGCAGAGGATGAGGGAGCTGGGGAGCAGCTCTGAGCTTTCACTTCCCCATCAGCTCACTGGGCAGGCAGCAGAGGCGCCTGGCAGATAAGCTGACAGAGACTGATACAACTTTCAAAACCTGTCCATTTTTCATTAGCCTTTGGTTAAAACCAAATTGCCCCTGGGTAATGCTTTGATCTTCACAAATCACCATTCTCTAGTCAAAGCGTTTCTGACCAGCTTTAGCTCCAAATCACAAATTCCACAAGAGCTGAATGCCTGTCTCCATCAGACTCCTTTGCAAATCCAGTCTTCTGAGAGCATCACATTCTTGGGATGCAGGCCTGATGCCATGGGCTTTAATGTGTTCAGGATTAGAGCCCAATGGATTTCACACTAAGAACAACCAAGAGATAAACAGCATTCTTTAAGACTCTTGTGAAATAGTCTGTTTCTGAAGACTTGGGACAAGAGAAAAACATTATATTTACATGAATTTACAATATTTACATTTTTAGCCCTCATTTTATCCTTCTTGAAGAACGAAAAAATTACTAATGATTTATGCTCTTTAGGAGTGGGGAAAAACCATGAATAATAAATGTCATGAATGCCAGCAGCAATTTTAATTGAATTGCCCACAGACATTTATTTCTGCTTATTTTTCCCCTCACTGATACTACTACAGGAAAACATGAATTCACAACTGAATTTGATATAATTGTACATACCTAGAATTAAGACTCAATATTTTACTTACAGGAGGCTCACGATACTTGGGTTTAGTTGACATTCAATAAGCTGTTCTAATTGCACTTTGTTTTGAAATCAGAACAATTCATTTGAGACTCATCAGTGTTGAGCCCTGGGCCTGAAGTTTACTACACAGCTTCAGGTCTTTGCACAGACTCCTTTAGTTTCAGATGTTTTGGAAAATAAAAGTGAATTCAGAATTTAACAAATAATAAATTACAGTCCTTTGTATTTGCTCAGAATTTTTACCTTTTATTAACACTTCTAGCTTTGGTGCTTTCAAAAAAAAAAAAAAAAAAAATCATACCCTGAATCAGGATTCAACTGGCTTGTCCTTGAGAGGGTGGCTAACCTTCCCAAGCAATCACTTATTTTACCTTAATCTTTCCAGGCTATGTATTTTTAATTCTTTCTAGATGTGCTTTTAATTCTTTCTATGACTATAACATTCATACAGTCTTTACAGCTGTATTCCACCAAAACTAGAATTTTAAAGATTTCCTATATATAAGCCTAGGAGCATCATATTCAAGCACAGTAAGCCAGCCACTGGGACAGGCAACTTGCATACGCCTACTCTATTGATTAACCGAGGGTCAAAGCTGCCCTTTCTTATATGGCCAAAACTCCTATGAGTTTTACTTAGAAAAGTTTACTCTTGTTCTAGAGTAAATATATCAGGATTTCTTCCTAAAAACAAAGCGGCCATAGTTTATTTCAAATCACTTTTCTAAAGTATTATTCTCCTCATGTTGTAGTTACGGATAAGACACATACAGTATCAACACTGTCTGTATAGCAACCACAGTTGGCAAAATAACAGTGGACTTCAGCATCCAGAGCCTTCAACCCTTTCTTCTACTGATAGAAATTTTACATTGCTCTCATGTAAAATCCATTACACTGTCAAAATAGAGATTTTTCTATGAACCAGGCACATATACAATCACTGGCTACAATATATCAGCACATTTAAACATATTTAGTATTACACAGCTACAAGTGTAGGAGTGGGTGGTTGTCTGGTTCACATATAACTGCTGCTAATGTACAGTAATTGCTGAAACTTTAGAGGTTTAGCACATCTCTCTCAATTCTGTTTTTGGAAACAATCACAACAATAACATACAAAAGTAATATAATGATTTAGATTATTAACAGGTACTGTTACTTATGGGTATGTACAGCTATATCATTTTGTGCTGTTGATATTGGCTCTGATATTGCTTAATTGAATTCTACCTAAAAATAGGTATGAACTAAAGCTATTTGGAGGAGGATATATGAAAATTTTATAACATGTTTTCCAGTGCCTTATGCAAATCTTGGCTATTTCCCTGCATAATCAGTTTGCGTGGTTGTAGGTTGAACTGCAAAGGGCTGAATCCTGAAAACAGCAACTCCTGTAAGCAGAATTGCTGAAACCTGGGGTTTTCTCCAAACCCTACTGCATACAATGAAAACAATCCACCATCAGGGATTAGGCTGAGGATATGTGGTCTTTATCCAGAAGAAGACTTAGGTGCCTGCATAGTGCCATTGTGTGGGATGGCTTTAGATGTTTAATACATTGTGCTCAAGTGCTTTTTATCAAATGGGTCCCATACGGAAAATAAAATATTATGGATGAAAGCCTGCTCTTGTCCCTTCCTGCCCTCAACTGGGCTGGGACTTCACATGAATAATGTGTCTACATGCACGACACGGTTATGTGTAGTACCTGATCTAGCTGGGAACAGGCTGGCTTGGCTTCAGAAGCACCAGTGCTGGGCTCTTCCAGACACAGCTGTCCCTGCTGAGACAGCTATATGCAGCAGCCCTCCTAACTCAAATGTACTCCTGCCCAGAGCTGAGATTTTACAGGTTCAGATTTAAAATGCAAAAATACTGGGTTTTTTTCCCGCTCTTTATACTGTTGGTGTTATCCTGTTATACACTAGATGACATCAGTGGCTAAGCAATGTGGCTCCCCAGGCAGACTGGTATAAAATCAACAAAAAGGCAGCAACCTTGATGCTAGCAAAATAACTCCCTCGTTACAAACCGCAGCACCTGTTTTCACCTTTGCTCTATAGAAAAGCCTCATATTTTAATATCCTGAAGCACAGAATGTATAGTTTACTTGCAAAAAATACTTCTGGAAAATAGGTGTTCAATTCATTGTCTCTTTCTGAACTTCGGGCTTAATAGAATAGAATAGAACAGAATAGACCTATGTCAGTTGGAAGGGACCTACAACAATCATCTAGTCCAACTGCCTGACCAATTCAGGGCTGACCAAGTTAAAGCATGTTATTAAGGGCATTGTCCAAATGCCTCAAACATTGACAGGCTTGGGGCGTTGACCACCTCCCTAGGAAGCCTGTTGCAGTGTTTGACCACGGTCTTGGTAAAGAAATGCTTCCTAATGTCCAGTCTAAACCTCCCCTGGCACAGCTTTGAACCATTCCCACACATCCTGTCACTGGATACCAGGGAGAAGAGATCAGCACTTCCCCTCCTCAGGAAGCTGTAGAGAGCAATGAGGTCGCCCCTCAGCCTCCTTTTCTCCAAACCAGACAGGCCCAAAGTCCTTAGCTGCTCCTTGCACGACATTCCTTCCAGCCCTTTCACGAGCTTTGTTGCCCTCCTCTGGATGCTTTTAAGTGGTAGTGTCTTTAGCTAAGCAAAATCTCCCAAGCCTTTGTTTTAAATGCACAGGAGGAGGTCCAAGTATCAATATAAACAAGCACTATTCTCTAAGGAAACCTTGCTAGGAAGTGACAATAGTTAACGTTCTAAAACAAATAGATACTCATATACATCTACAAGGCAGAGTGGCTACAACATCAAAATTGTCCCCCACTTATATTCCCTTTAATGTAATAAAGGCCAGGCTCTTTCACCAATCTCTAGTCAAGTGGACTGATGCATGTATAATAAATTACAGAAACGCCCTTTGTGCCTCTATTATTTTGTGAAAAGGAATAGCTAAGCAAAGGGTGCTCATCCACCCATGAGGAAAAAAAAAATATAAAACATAACAGAAAAATCTTTATTCTCTTCTTATTGAATTTCAAAGAGAAGAGACAGAAAAGTCCTATTACATTTTTTAGTCCTGCCAAGGCCAAACAGAGTCATAATTGGCAGTTAAGCACATATTTATCTGCCTTCTGGGTCTGTCTCCAATCTGAAGAGTGAAAAATCTTGCAATTTATTTCAATAAATGCAATAACTGTTGACACACAGAGGAGACATTCTTGTGGTATTTATTCATGGGACAAAAGTCTCAGAGTTGTACAGCTTTCTCCATCTTGCCCTGATTGCAGGCAAACCACAGAATTTTGCTACGGCTTGGAAACACACCCAAGTTTCTTCCATTGCAAACATTTAAATAAAACCCTAATAAAAATATGGAGAGAAGCTGGACACACTTCTAGTTTCCGTGTCCTGCATGGCTATTGCATCATTATTATCCATAACATTCAATGAAATATGTACAGTGTATAAGTACATAATCTTTTTTTTCCCCTACAATTTTCTGCAAGATTTAGAATTAATGAGCATTTAGTAATCCCAGCATAAGTCAGATGAAGTATTCAGAAGAAAAGCTGTTCTGATGCCCTATCCTGTTTCTGTGTATAGAATGTTCTCGACTTTTTATATTCAGTTGCTCACTCTAAATTGCAGGGACAACTGGTATTTAACAAAAGGCAAACTCTGTTTCAAAGTTTTTTTTATTTGTTTGGGGTTTTTTGATGTGAATTCCCCTAAGCACTAGAGGATATAACAAGTCATTAGTGGTTCTCTGTGGATATAAGTGATTCTCCCAGATACAGAATTTAATCAAAAAGATCTTGCTGCTGAAATCAAACAGGGGGTTGCTTGTCCATATACTTTCTGTGCATTAAGAACACAAGTTCTAATATAGGCATCTGAGTTGCTGGCTACAAAATTACATTGTGTGTGGATTGTACTGGATGTGGAAAGGCTCAATACTAAATGTGCTGTATTAGAATAGCAGACCCCTCTGTCTTGCAGACATTATTGCTGTTTCCTTGCTTAACTTGATTTTTGTTTCCAACTATCTGATAAAACAAGACTGTAGGATATAATCATACATTTCAACCATTTCTTCCCATTGAAAACTGAAACAATCCTACTAAACTGCCTCATAATACCTAGTTTTCTAACCATACGTGAATCCATTCTGCCAGGCCAGTGCAATGAGCAAATGCTAGCTGCCATAAAGTCTGTATAGACCAGTTAAAATGAAAAAACATTGTATTATAACAATTCTCCATCTGTGAATGCAAAAACCACTGCAGAAGTATATGAAGTGTTTCCAAAAAATATACTAGATGCACTCTTTACATTGCCAGTCTTTTGGTGACTTCACCATGAGTACACAAGGCCGTTGAGGTGTAGTGAGGAACTGAGGTACTAGACTCTGAGTCCACTACTACTGTTTAACTAAATGTCGACTAGCTTTCTCCTTGGAAAGAGAAAGAAAGAGAGGCAGGTTACTCTACCAGTCAAGCAAAGGGATCACTACAACTATCAGCAAGAATCACCCTTGGGTGAAACATGACAGTTGTTTAATAGGTCATAAAAATATTACATAAAATATTAGAACATGGCCCAAAAATCCATAATTAAGATACAGAAGGGAAGATTAAATGACTGCTATGTGATTTATCTTTAATTATACTGGAAATGAATTATTAACCACAGTATTTCTGGCTGTAAATATATAATACAGAGAGAATTTTCCTGAAGTAGCATTGATTAAAG
The DNA here is from genome assembly GCF_035582795.1 of Mycteria americana. Classification (NCBI taxonomy): domain Eukaryota; kingdom Metazoa; phylum Chordata; class Aves; order Ciconiiformes; family Ciconiidae; genus Mycteria; species Mycteria americana. Next base: position 11,920,910 of record NC_134376.1, read on the forward strand.
TTGGAGGTAAAATATAATAAAACTAAAGGGAAACATATTTACAGCCTATTGAGCTTCTGTGGGAAGTTTGAGTAATGATCCATTATTGTAAACAGATTATTTACAGTAACATGCTGTGAGAAGCAATAGTTCTGACAGAATTAATACAAGGACATAGCCTTTGGTCACAGAGGAAGTTCACAGGCATCCAAATATCAGAGCTTCCAGCATGGTCCCCTTGGGGCAGGGACTGTGCCTTTTTCTGCCTGGCAAATTTTTAACACATCAGGAATAAATAAATAAATACTAAGATTGCATGGGAAAGTTTTCATAATAATCTATGTAACATTGAAAGAATTCATTGCTTCAGTGAGCTGCGCAGGAAGCTTCTTGCTCACGAGCAAAGCCTTCCAGGCAGGTAACAGTCCCAGGGATGAAAACCTGACCCCACGCCTAGCTCCTGTTGATATTGCTGTGCCTAGAATTTAAGATCTTCCAGAGGCTGTTCATTTAAGCTGTCATAAATGAAAGCCCACAGAAAACTGGGGCCCTCAGCACCTGACTGGATTTGACACTAAGGCAGAGAAGGTTGAGGCTTTGGCTTCTACAAGTTTTAGAGCAAGACGCAATTGAAGGAAATGTAGGAAGGCTGTTGCCAAAACAGTTTTGCTACCAACAAGAAAAGAAAAGGACAGCATACAAATCATACATGTGTGTGCCTGGCAGGAGTCCACAAAGCCTTGTTCTTGGAAGACATTCTGAGAAAGCTGAAGAGGCATTCCACAATCCATTAAAAATAATGTATGCAGAGTAATAGGTTATAACTAGAAATGTCTGAGAACAGAAGCATCAATTTTACTTTTCCTTTTGGGCCTGTACTTTATTTTTGAGATGAAGAACTGCACTGTGAAAGACCAGTGGGTGACAGCAGTCCAGCTAATAAGGAGACAGAAATGATAAAAAAGGTCATATTATGAAGGGAGATAAATTGTGTCCCCTATTCATCCTGCCTTCTGACACATTTTACTTTAGGCAGGTAGCATTGGGCAGGCACTCAAAATCTGTCCTGGGTGTTGGTCTTATGCCAAGATGCACTTGGGTTCAACAGCACTGTTAATTAGCATCGTTGCTAAATAAACTGCCCCAGCCCCTCATTCATCATTTTGTATCAGCTAATCATGGTTCTTAAAGGAACTCACATTTGATGTAGCGGCACTGTAACAAATTATTGAAACCCAACACCCTGTATTTCTGTTTGAGTATCAATTTATCAAGAGGGAAAAGGTCCAGTTTTGAAAGGTTTCTCACATTCAGTAAACCCATCCAACTTATCCCACTGAAAGGTAAAGGACTGCGAGACAACAGCTTTTTATTTGGATTGTAACTAAATAAACGAAGTAAAATCTTTAAGTCAGAAATGTCAGTCATTAGTACATTGCGTCATTTAGGAAAGATAATACTGCACGAGTACTGATACCAGTGAGACCGGTTATATACCAGACTCAAAATAACGTTCCTATGGTTTAATGAAAGACAGAACCAGAGCTCAGGGAACTGTCATGGGATAACAACCACCCCACCTCCAAGGCATCAGTGCAAACATAACCCACGTTCGTTTGCAAGGGACTGAGAATTAATTTAACAACTCATTTTTATTCAGTGGCTTTTGTGAAAAGGGTTGTTGATCTCAGTCACTTTCCAGTGACTACATTATAAAACACAGCTATGAAAGAGAAACTAATAAGAAGTTGGTCTCATCAGGAAGGTCGAAAGAGATGAATGGGGTGAGACGTTCTCAGTGAGGTATGGGGCTTCTGCGTGAGGTTAGGGCATGCTGGCAATGAGGAGTGCAAATAAACACACTGACATGTGCACTGTGTGGAGGATATAAAAGGTACTGTGAATCTAATTCATCAGCACCACATTTGTAAATTAAACAGTGATGAGGTATCACTACAGAAGATATGCTGAATTACTGCAATTCAGTTTCTAAACATTGGCCTAACTCCATTAAAGTAGGTGTTTATAAAATAGGTTCAGACAGAGCTTCGGAAATGTTCTAAATTTGCCTGATTCTGCTATTCTTGAAAAGCCCCAGTTTCACTGGGAACAAAGTAAAGGCTAGCCTGAGCACTGATCAAAACCTTGCCCTAAATAAGACAGTTTTCAAAATATCAGATCTACATTTTCTTACTTTTGCCTCAACTTAAAAATTATACAATGCACCAATTTGTAATGAGTAAGAGAGAAGAATGAATAGAATAGTAAGCAAATAGAGGCCATAAATGGCCTAAGCCATTGTGTGCTCATGTGCATAAGCCATGAGCACACGCCATTGGGACACTGATCCGACAAAACAGTCCCAGCTGTAGTACTTGCAGCACTGATAACAACAGTGTTAATGTACATACGCACTAAAAAGGAGAAGTGTAGTACATCTACAGCTCATAGCACAACAGTTCACACAAGTTCACGTGCTCAGCCTTACATGACTAATCCATTCTGATTTCCACCACTGGACAGGTGGAGGCTTTTTCCAGCTTTCCCTTCATGTCAGCTGTATATCTTGAAGAGTATTCTTGACTAAGCAACTTGCCTATGATAATGTAGCCCATTATGCTTTATTCTCAGAGGAACAGAGTGACCTGTGCATAGCCTACTGGAGTTATTTTGATAACTGCTTTCAGTAAAGACTATTTAGAAGAAAATATTTGCATTTTGGTAAAAAGATTATAATAGGATGGATAATCTCAACTTCTGTTCAGGTGGCTGAAGTCTTTTAAAAGCCACTGAAATTTGCTTCTTCAAAGCAATAGGATTTTCTCATTTATTGAAACATATGTTCATCATTGGCCTTTTAACAGTAGAGTTACCACTCTACAAAAGGCCGATAAAATGCAAAAATAGAACTAGGTCATCTTTATGCTGCACGTCAGTGTATGTGCATAGACGTTATTGATCACAGAAATTACACAAAAGAGGTTCTTAAAATAACATGAGGGTTGAGACAGCAGCTATCACCATTGCCTTTTAAGTCCAAAGGTTCAAAATAAAATGGGAACATTACTGAAATGTTAAAAAGGAAAATAATGTTCCTGTTGATACAGGATTGCGTATGTCCCAATTATGGAAAGATTTCCTCTGTCCTCCCTTTCCTCCCCTCTCGTATCTACTTGGCACTTCCTTCAATAGGTCAGTATGTACATCATCAGTAGAGAGGATCAAATAATGGAAGGCTGAAGTCACTTAGTATACTTTTGAAGGATCCTTAAGATTATTTAGAATACTAAAATTAAATGGCATGTGATAATATTATGTTTATTTCCTTACAAAACTGCAATTTAAAATAAAATAAAAAACCTAGGAATAAGTCCCTTCCCCTAGTAAATACCTGGGTGATAATTCCAGGAAAAAATTGGACAGACAGATATTCTTCCCCTGTTTCTCAGGATACATTCTGAAATTCAGAATTTTAAGTGCAAAAAGGAAAGTATTTTTTAAAGTCTATCTTTCCATTTTCTCTTTCTTCTTGTCTCTAGAGCCTAAGCATGAAACAGAGTTATTTCACCTCTTGCTGAAATGTCATCAGTAGCTACACTAGGAAACATTTCTGAGTAATGTGAGTACAAACAAGTAACTGGTTTGTGGCCAGTGTCAAGTACATAGCAAGAGTTATAACCTAAACATCTGCCACACGCTGGTAACAATACCGTGACTAATAAGACCAGTGAACCTTGTAAGCTGACAAGGCATGCCTTTTCTCAAATCATAGGGGGTTTTAAGTACGTTTTCTTTCAGGTGAGAATGTCAAGCTTTGTAAACAGGATATATAACTTTTAGTCAGACCACCTATCTGCAAGGTACCATGATAACCTCTTTCCTAGGCTGCATGGTTAGAAGTGATTTCCTTTGAAGAAAATGAGTTGGACACTTATCAGCTTTCTATTTACTCTTATAAGATATACTTAGTCTACTTTCCTTGCATTATTATATTTCAAGTTTCACTTCAGAGGCCTAAAGCAAATGAGATGGGCTAAAAATAACAGAGGAGTTAAGAATATACCATTTTTCCGCCCAAAGATAGCATTTTCTTTTTCAAAAGAAGCTATTCGTCTGATCTTCTATCTCACCTAATTTTTTTCGCTGAAACTCTTGTGCATATATTTGGATAAAACAACATTATTTAAATAGAAAATAATCTGAATCTAGCAATTATTGAAATAACAATGTGGAACACATCATAACTAAGCAGCTTAATGTTAAGCTATTATTCTACATAAAGGGCCAATCCAAATTATCGTGGCTCATATAAATGCTCGCTTACATAAGGTTTGGTGTTGATTGAAAGAGAACCATATATAGGACTCTGAAATACTTCGTTATTGTTTAATTTTTAGTTATTAAAAGCTAACATCTGAAGATTCAAAGACTCAAGTTGTCCCTTTTAGAAGACTGTGCCTCAGGATTCACTAAAAATGGCAACAGTTTCAAGAAACTAACCAAAGTCACCAACAGAAAAGGGAGGGGTCACACCTGAGGACAGGCAGGGCAGGTTTCAAGAGCACTTGGAAAAATTATAACATGTTTCTACTCGATGGCCCAGAAGGGTTCATCCTGCACACTTAGAGAAAGCACTCGGGTCCTCTAAGTGCCATTATCTTTAAGAACTCACCCAATGGATGAAGCTCTGTAAAACTGTCAAAAACAAAAGTGTGCTGTTGAGCCTTAAAAGAGGAGAAAGAACACAATTAAAATCATTTAGTAATCATTTAATTCATGAATTAAGGGACAGGGGAAAGGAAGGGAAGAAGGAATAGAAATCAACAGTTGATTCATCAAATTTCTTATAGCATCTAGTCAAAACATGGTAATGAATAACAACTAATAAAGATTTGTCAAGAACAAACGGAACTAAACCTAAGCGATTTCCTTCCATAACAATGTAACAGGCCCTTTGGAGGCGGGAAAGCTGTGGATGTAATAAATCTTGATTTTTAATAAGATTTCAGAAGCTGTTTCTAGAAGGTACGTGCAAAATGGTCTAAAAACTGTATTCAGAGAGTAGTCCCCAATACTCATATTTTTTGAAATGGAAGGATATACTGAACAGAGTTCTGCAGGGATTTATTCTGTCTCCAATATTGTGCAATATTTTCATTAAAGAGGAGGACGACGGAACAGAGCATACATACACTTATTAAATTTGTGGACAACACCAAGCTGGAAGGGCTTTCAAAGGCCTTGAAGGACAGAATTAGAATTCAAAAGATCCTAAAAAGCTGGAAAAACGGTGTGAAAAAACAAGGTGCATCCCTATTAAATAATGCAAGGTTCTGTGTATAAGAATAATCATCTAAACAAACATAGGATAGGAATGAGATGGTAAAGAGCAGTCTGACATAAAAGGATTTCTGGGCTTTAGGGGATCAAAGGCAGAAATGGATCAACACCACCATGCTGATGCCAAAGAAGAAATGGTGTGCTAGGGTGCATAAATAAGTAGAGATCCTGCAAGGTATGAGAAATATGAGAAGATATGAGATGCCAAACCTCAAGAAAGATGTGTTCGGAAAGGCTGGATTTCTGAGACTCTAATCATTCTATATGAGAAGACTGAAAGCATTCCTATTCTGTAGTGCAGAGACTTCAAAATACATAAAATGCTGCAGCACAAGGGACAGTAATCATCTGCTCTCCATATCCTTGGAGGATAAGAGAACTAATGGACTTAAACTGCCTTAAAGGAAATGTAAAACAGATAATAGGACAAGTTCTCTGATGGTGAGGATACCACTAGAATAGCATTAGAACTGGACTAGATTGTGCAGGTAGGCTGTGGAGCCCCTCACTGAAGGCTTTTTAAGAACATGACTAACATATATCAAGAGTATAGGTAATCCTTCCTGAGAGGAGTATGGGATAAATGAGGTAATCTTTTGAAAAGCCAGTCATTTGTATTTTCTGTGATTCTATGCAACAAGATAACAAGCATCCTACTCTGTAATCAGTTAATGTTGTTCTCCGCTATTCTAAAAGACAACAAATTATAGCTATTTCTTTGAGAACGGAACTCTAATTCTTCACTGACCTTCTGAGTTCTTCTTCTGAATTTTTTGTTTGCTTAACACAGACTAACAAAACAAAAATGGCACCAACATTAATAAGACTTGCACATGTGGATTGGGAAAGAAGAGATTCATAACTGGATATTACAGCTTCACTGTAGCACAGATACATTTTCATCTCTAGAGAGACTCTAGAAGAATAAACTAGATCATGCCAGAAAGTGAAAAGCACACTTTTCTCCATTGCTGGGTCAGGTATATCAGGAAAGAATATGCTACTGGGATATGCTCAGGTGAGATACATATGTAAGTAAAATATTTCTCAAACCCCACATTAGCTGGATGATTATCTAGTGAAATTGTCCTCAACTTGTGCTGACTGAAGGGAAAAAACGCTGACCAACTTCCTTCCAATTTTAACTCTATCTCTGCCTTAAATCTTAGCTCTTCAATTCCCTTTGCCCATGAACATGAGAATCCTGCAGGCAATTTGTTACCCAGAAGCTATAGGCAGGGGACCACTAAGTTACTGGTTAGACATAACAGTAAATAACAATGACATGAAGTTGGTAACATGTTTGCTTTTATAATTTTTATACTGTCTAGTCTTTTCCTTCTAAACAGTTGGTATATTGGGACAGCTGATAGACAAAGTAGGGGAATGCCTGAAGTAAGGAAATTTTTAATATATTCAAGGTGCATAAAAATTTACACTTATTGGTCATCAATAACCATTATGGTAAGAGAAAACAAAAAACAAGTAAGGCATATAAAGATTTAGAATAAATATTATAATGACAGGCACATTCCCATTAAGTAAAAGTATACTAATTGTTGGAAGAAAAGTAATTTCACTGAGAGACAAAACTGGCAAAACAAAGAATCTGAGCTGGCTGGTATATCTTAGCAGACTCTTTTTATTTCTGTGAAAAGGTACAGAAGTGTTTGATTTGTAAAACAACTGATACCTTATGGGAAAGTGTAAAGAACATTCTTCTGGGCAAAAAAAAATCTGTTGTGTAAGTCAAATTTGCTGAATTTATCTTTTCTTAATTTGCATAGCTAAGTATATTTGCAGTGCTCAAAGTGTGTATAACTGGTGGGTTTAATTAATTTCTCAATTCTGCTACTTGAGGCAAAAGAAGAGGAAGAAAACCAGAAACGTGGGTGGGAGTGAGAACGCAGAACTGCTCCCTGCCCTCCCACAACTCAAGCACTGGAAATTGATATGAAAGCAGGGTCTTGATATCTCAAGAGTTCATCTGCTTATTGCCTTCTTAAAGGTTATAATCCTCTGTTTGTGAAGCCACAATGGGTTGCTCTAGAGAAGATTACAATGTCACAAATCCTGTCAGAGGATTATAAGTCTGTCGGGTTGTGAGTAATTATGAAGGAAAAGCAAACCTTCAGAGGACACAAAAATAACCTTCGTAAAAGGAGATACGGTGTCACATAATAAAAGTCTACATAGAAAACCAACCTCAGACTGTAGTGCTTTTGCAAAGCAAGAGCCTAGAAAATATTAGAAGAATGTGAGTGCAACGGCACAGCAGCAGCCCAAGGGCAATGAAGAGCAGAAGAGAGAGGCTTCCAGCCAGTTTAGTCACAAGGCCAGTGATATCCCACTCCCACCGTCCTTGGATGGCAGTAAAACAGCCAACTGATTTCACAGAACTCTGTTCCTACACACTTGGAGTCTAACCAGAAACAAGGACCCCAAACCTGAAAGATGATGAAGGCCCCATCTCCTAAATCACTGTGACCACAGAGAATTCAGCACCTCGCAGCATCAGAGACTTCACCTAAAACAGTGGGAAGCTCCAGCCACCAGCTCTTGAATTTAACTGATACACAAAGATGCAGTTGTCTCTTTCCCCATTTGTATCCCGTCACACAGAGTTCAGAAGAGCTCACAGGCATAAGATTCTTATATATATAAATAATTCCCATAGATTTAAACATAAAGTGGCAGTAGCACATTCAGTAAGAAAAAGGCCCTTTTACAGGAACATTGTGTGCACTTCCCTGGCTGGACTCAGATGGCAGTGGAGCCCCACACCTCTGGCCACATTACTACTAGTTTTCCTTCTTTTATGTTTCAACCACCCCTAAAATCATTATTCACAGAAATATAATCTCTGACTTTCACATTGGTAAGTGCCTGAAGGATGTAGACAGAAAATTAAAGGGGTGGAGGGGGGGAGGATTTGCATTGTAAAATTAGTGCTGCCCTCATCTGCACTTCAGATAAAAGTATTGAGAATGAAGAGTCCATCTGTTTTCGCGTGCGTGTAGATAGCACTGCCTTCATCTGACAGCAGCACAGAGTTCCACTGCACTGGAAGGAAACTTGGGAATTTTGCCATTTAAAAACAGGCACGGGGCATTGTTCGAGCAACAACAGCACTCTGACTACACAGCTCACTGATAATGGCTCTGCAGTTTACCTCTCCTGCCAGAGGAAGGTCACTTCCTCCTAAGATATGCACCAAGGGCTGAGCACCATGAATTTTGTGACCTGGCTCCTTGACCTTCTTTTTCCCATGTCCAGATGAGTGACATTATCTCTGAACATCAGCTCATGAATCTTCCTACCGTAATGCTTTCTCATAAAGACTGCATCCACAATAACCTTGTTAATCAGTGTCTCAAATTAGATCAACAAGCTGCTAAGAGTTACTATGCCATCCTATCTCTCGCCAATTTTCAACTTGAACCAAAAGGAATTTTGGTGTCAGTCAGCACTACGAACCCTGCTGGTTCATAAACGCTTGCAGCAGGGGATATGCTCCACTTGCCTATGCTCCCTACTGTCAGCACAGCCCAAAACACCGTTGTGTCATAAGGAGTTTAATACCTTTTTGAATCTGGCAGTGTAACTGAAGATGTTCCTGTGTCCAGCATTTTTCTATTTTGGGGAAAAAAGCTCCTCCTGAGAAATCCAGAGGAAATCTGTATGTGAAAGACCATGCAACCTCTACCATGGAAGACAGCAACAGACCAAGAGGTTAACCACGTAGGAAGTGAATAGAAAACATACAGCATTAGACATCAGTATACTGAGAAACACTCGCATTCAGTGGCACCACAGAGAATCAAGAGTATAGCATGTAGCATGGGAATAACTCCTACAATTGCTTGATAGGAGAGGGGAAAGCACAAGACAGTATGTTTGATGACAGGCATTTACACTGTAGACTGTCACTTCCATTAAACAGAAACATTTTTTTGCTGGATGAAATGCCATCCCACTCATCTCAGATCCTTTTTGTGATGGTGATTAGACGGGTAGGTTGTCTGTGTTACAAGAATGTTTTTGTGATAAGGTGCAGAGACAGAACAGATAACTGGCTAGCATAAATTGCCATGAAAAATATGTATTGTCTCAGAGCTATCACATTTAGGGAAAATATGACTACTCACATGACTTGTGCATCACTGATGAGCAAACAAAGAAGTCTTCATGTCATAAGGGACAGAGACTTGCAGGGATGACTTAGGATACCATTATAAACAGAATAACATAACTCCATGCGTTACTGAGGGTAGAACCTCATCTCAGAAGCTGCATTGCAAGGCTACCAGTGTTGAGAAATGGCAGCAGTAATGATCAAAGCCTGGAAAGACTGTCAGATGAAGAAAGATTGAAAGGAATGAAATTATTTACTTCAGAAAAGAGACAAAATATTTGAAAAGTGGAAAAAAAGCATATAAAATAATGAATGGTACAGAAGCTGGATTGTGAGCATCTGTTCTTGCTAAAATACAAAATCAGTTAAATTGCAAGGCAGAGAAATTAGGATTAGATAATAGGAATACTTGTCAGTTTGGGACTTGTACTAGACTGTGCAAAATGTTGCTGCAGAGTGTCATTAATTTAATAAGAGCTGAAATACCATTTTATGAATATGTAGAGAACAAGACCATGCAGATTTATAACAGTTAATGCAAACCAAAGGATTCAAGAATATTGCTGTTTTGGGGCATAACCTGCACTGCTGTTTCTGGGCATAACCCCTAGTTTAAGGGATAAGCATACACCTTTCAGAGACAATTTTGCATATAAATACCATTGGGGCTCTTGAACCCTCCTGTCACACATCTAGTACTGGACAGAGAGCAGCTACTAAACTGGATGGACCACACATATTACATATATGTCTATATGTGCACAAACAGTGCATTATCGAATGGGTGAGCAGCCTGATTTTGATGTACCAAGCTGTTGCAGAACACACTTTTGTATGCTCCTGCAAGCAGTGATGCTCTGGATGTGAATAAGAATATCCTTTAAAAACACAACATTCCATGCAAATATGAAGGAAGGGGCAAAGATTCTAAATAAAAAGACAATGACAATGGCAATACAATACCACAAAGAGAGAAAAGCCTCAAGTTATATAGGTGTAGAAAAATGCACACACACAAAACCTCGGGGAAGGTCAGTTCAACTGCATTGGGAAAAACTACAGAGAGGAAAGAGCAAGTGTATAGGGAAAGGATTTGAGTTTCACCCCAACAGGAGGCTCAGTCCCATGAATGGAAAAGAGTCTTATTATCCAGGAAGGAACTGGTCTGAAAGGAATTAGTTTACAGGCATAGTCAAGTTGTTAAAATCCCACAGCTTTCATCATATCTGTGATTTTTCAGAAATAGCACCTGCGGTTTCTGTTGGTGAAGCTTGTAGGAATGTGAGTATGGATTTGCAACGCTGGATGAGCTAGTCTTATAATTAAGTATAATACACTCAAGAACAAAGAGGCAAATATGCATGTTGGTGGCAGCGCAGTTATGGATGGGAGGGGAGCAATTTTATACTGGTATTCTCTAATCACTCAGATCTATCCTGTTTTCATAGCTGTTATTTTCAATTTTAGTTAGTTCAGGGCATATCTTTTTCTCTTGAGTATCTGAAAATGCTCAGCTATTATTATATTTTGCTCTGAATTTTTCCTTTTTTCCCCCTTGACTTCCCAGTCTTCTTTTGTCTGTCTTGTTCTCATTTCTTTTGTATGTGTGTCTGCAGGTGGCTTTTACAGCAAAATCTCATTCTGCTTTCCTGCCCTTCCCCCATCCTCTCCTGTTTTGTTACTGCATCGCCTAATTTGTTCTTTTCCTTATGCCTGTAAGTGCTCATTTACTAATAGATTCCATTCTGTGCCTATGGAGTGTTTTCATTTTCCCTGTCCTCAAGCACCAAATCATTGACTTCATTGCTACAGAAAGGATTGAATTCCCAGGCCACTCTACAGAACAGGTTTCACTCTCCCATGGCTGAAGAGGGGGAGGATAGTGGCGGAGCTTAAGGGACGTTCATGGCAGGTTGTTGGCTCTCAAACAGTGAACAAGCTTATTATTGCTAGCAGCCTAATAGCATCCCTTCCTCTAACCCTGAGTATTTCCCATAACCCTGGCAGCTTCTTGACAAGAATAATCAAACTAGGTGAACAGCACAATATATTCTATAAACAATGCAGAAAACAAACAAACAAGCAAAAAGTTTTGGGGCTTTTGCCTTGTCTTACCACATTCATACATGTGACTATGGTGTGTCAGGTGTTTCCACATTGGGTTCTTATTTAATAATTGCTGAGATGCCCATTCCTTGATTTCTGAATGAAGTGCATAAATTAGATGACACCATCTTAATTGGACAGAGTGCAGCATAACTACAGCAGCCAATTACATTGGTGTTGTCACCGTGATGCACACTAAAGCAACTCCAACATTCACAATCAAGGAAGGGTGGAAACACTCCAAAAAAAGCATTTTCACTTGAAAAATGCAGTAAGCTGTTAGCTGTGACATCCAGATACGAGTTTCAATTGCATAGACTGAGATATACGTCAAGATAAAAAACAGATAACATAATGATCAGTCTTCATCAACTACTGGGACTGTGACTAGAAGCCGATGCCTTAGCCATTTCCAAAGGCTCATTGTTGGTGGCTGGGATGTAAAACCCACTTTCTCTAGCTATAAACTGGTTTTGGTGCAGCTTCCTTCCAGTTCTTATTTTCTGCTCCATTTGCCTCCCACAAGCTTTTCTATACCTAGACCTCTTAAGGTGATAACAGTCAAAAGCACTCTTCAGCATCTGAAGATCTTTTTTGTTTTTCTTTTTTCCTGTATGTCTCATTTTCTGCCCAGCAGACATCTAGCTTTTGTGTGGTGAGCTCCAGCTTTTTCAAACTCTTCCTTTTGGGTTGGTAGTAGGAAGACAGAGAGAAAACCACTAACACTACATCCAGAATGATTCCTCAAAGTCTTGGGAGGTTAGGAAGTGGCCTGGCATCGTATTTCCTTGCGTCAGCATGAAATAAGAAAGGTTGTGAATATTGCAGGTTTTTTACAATATCACCATTCCTAATCAGGTCTGACTATTCATGCTAGAAGCTGTGGCACAAACAGTTTTTTGACTCTTTGTGATGTTCATATTCTCTGTCTTTTAAAAATAAATACATAAATTGGCAGTGGCACAGTGCAGCTGGTTATATGGAATACCGTGCTGGACAATGTACCAGTGTCAGGTTGCCAAAAGTAATGTATCAGCACAGCCACAGCTTTCAGGTTAAAGTTGTCCCCATTCACTGAAGCCAGCTATTTGCAAATACCAACCACAGAATATCTGGTTTATGAGTATAAAGGATTTAACTTGGCACTAGAGGTCAGTGATAAAGCTGGTAGGGATTTTTCTGGTTAAACTTTCTTCCAATTGAAACCAATCCCTTGCATCCCAAATTATTTTGAATAATCCAATAGATCATTATTTGCTCCCCAAAATTTAACACTTACTGTTTTTTCCAATTTCAGGGAAAAAAGTCAAACCCTCAAATTGAAAAATCTCAAATTTCACATTGCGATCTCGTGAAGCAGTTGCAGACAAATTTCTTTATTTCCTGAGAGAATCCCTATTCAGTGTTGCTGAGACTGAAGCAGTATTTACAAGTATAAGATAACGCTGCCGAAGCAAATAACTTTTTTAGTTATAAATGCGGATTGCCCCAGAGTAGGCAACACAAGTCCTGTTTAAAACCTCCTAGTTGCTCACCGCTGAGCCTGGTCTCCCCTCCGTGATTAGACGCACACTCCCCACCACCATGCCTGCTGCAGAATTTGCATTATGCCACTGTTGCTTCAATTATGAACACTTCCTAAATAGCATCCAAGTCTAGGTGAATTTACCCATCACCATTACATTAGCTATGTGTGGAGAAAACAACGTAAGTGTCCCATTTGCTCACTTATTTCTAGAAACCCAGAGATATGGAATCAGATCACACACAGTTTAGTGAGCTTGCAAACAAATGTAACATTCACCAGTTGTGGCCAGTTAGACTACAATTTAGTATGATTCAGATTTAGACAGATGTATATATCACGCTGAGATTTTCCTTTTAGGCCCTAGGAGCCCATTCCAATGGGAGTCTCTTTATAAACAGGAATCTTTCTTCAATGTAGTTCAATGCACTTTGCCAGAGTTTGGCCTTTTGCTTAATTTACTTTGTGCAAATGGCCAATTGAATGAGTAATTTGAACTGTGTCTTCTATGTGATGACTTAGTCCTGTGTAAGCATCTGGGTATGAGTGAGGGGCACTGTGCAGTCAGTGCAGCAGTGAAAGAATGACTGTCATTAATTTACCTGAAATTCATAATTCAGGAGAGTTCTGGGCTTTTAACAAGACAAAAGAGAAGTCAAAGATTATCTGGAAATGGAAAACATGTTTCTTTACATCTTCATAAACATGCAAAGAACCAAACCCCAGCAACATTAGTAACCCAGCAACCTAGTGACAAGAGTCTGCCACCGAACACCTGGACGAAAAACAAGTACACCTAATTAATCTTCTCCAGTACATTTCTGGGGCAACTTTCTTCACTACATTTAAAGAGATGACAGAGTAAAAATGATAGGTGTAAGTAAGAGACAGAGGTAGAAAACAGTCCTGGTTAACTACACCTTATTTATGTTGTTTTTGCAGGTCTCCACAGCTGCAAGTCACTTCAGCAGTGAGTGTAGAAATACTGGTGCACACAATACTTTCATCACAGTGAAATCATGATGTTTTGACAGACTGAATAATAAGAATTGCCACAAGGGAACTTTGTGGTGGTAGCATCTACAAAGTGCTGATTTAGATCTACGCAGAAAAAAAATTAGGGAATGTAGTTGTAAAAGGTTGACACCTTCCTTATATTAAAGGTCCCACCCATGCTGGTATCTTTAGAGCTGCCCTGTTACTGAAATACAGCTGTGCTAGCATTCCTCCTCAAAAGTGTGCTTGTAGATGCAACCATAAGAGAGACCATATCATATTTGGAAGATATGGTTGGATATGGATATGGAACCAGTCATATTTGGAAGATATGGATGGTTTGGAAAGAATGGGCAGCTATTTTATGGTTCAAGCCATTAGAGTAAGAGGCTTTCCTCAGCTGTACTCGAGAGATAGAATGGGAACGGAATAGGATTTTGTGAACTCTTGCTCTAAGAGAAGAGTCACTCCACTTAGTTACATCAGACATACCAGTACTATAGCTGAACAGAAACTTACTGAGAGCTTTTATTTATTAGAAAATAGCAATTCATAAAAATAACAACTGTTTCAGTGAAAGGGTTGACTTAACAAACTTACCCTTTCAAGGTAAACCTATTAAAAAAGATTCAAAAAGTGTTCCAATACTTTTTGGGGGAATTCTGGAACAGAAGATTTTCTGGGTTTCAATCCAAAATAACATTTCTCTTTTAAAAAGCGAGCCAACTTATTCTATATATATATATAATTTTGAAATCATAAGAAAATGTTTCTCCTGATCTGACACAATATTTGCAAAAGAAAGTCCAACTTCAGATTTCATTTGTTTGGTAAAAGAAAAAAACCAGTTACTGAAAAACTCTTTTGTTATGGGAAAATAATTTCTCGTTCAGCTCTACCTACTATCCACAACCAGTTTTTTCCCTATTAATAACCAGTAACAGCAAGAAGAATCATACTGTTATTAGACAGTAGCACTTCTACCATTTTTCTTGAGTTGCCTCGAGGTGCCCTCACAACTTGTTTGTATGTGGGAGGAGGATGTGATTACACTGCTCTGCAGAGGCAGGGGCAGCCTCAGCCTGAACAACACAGATTGCACCAGACAGCAGCAATGGTGAAGAAGAAAGTTAAAAAACGCCTTAGCTTTCCTTTTTTCTCCCAGCAGTAAATCTGTTAACTGGCTTCAGAGCTCCTGCTCACGCACTCAGCTTCATTAATGAGTTGTGGAAAGCCAAGTGGCTCAATTCCCTTAAAATCCTGGCACATTGCAGGGATATTTAGCTCCTGCCAGATCCCGTGGGCACTTGGGGGGTGGGTCCACTCACTCCATCATAAAAAGCCTTCTTTCCCCTAACTGCCCAGCTTTCTTTCTACATGATCATAAGCCTGTGCTTGATGCTGTGGGAGTTACTGTATTGTCACCAATTCAGCACCATGGTTTCATTGCAGGAGAAAAATGCACTCGTCTGTGATTTCAGAAGCCATGCTAAGGTTCAAGGATTAACAATCAGCTCCAAATATCTCAAAATACACAGCCTGGAGAAAGACTCAGCCAAAAAGATATGCTGAGCATGTTGAAATCTGTTGAAATTTAGGTTTGCAAATTGAGTGGAGCATACAATTCTGACCAAACTTTTTAGAGGCTGGAATCAAACATTAGAAACAAATAATAAATTATGGTATATCTTAGGGAGAAAAGTATCCAGGCTGTATTCTCTGCTATAAAGGAGCAAATCAACTACAGAATGGATACGGGGTGAGCGCTGGTATAAAAGTGTACATAAGCAGTAGCTAGCTCCTGCTTTTAGGTATGTCTGCTACCAAAAATGTTATCTCGGTACGATACTGTGATACCTACTGCCAGGGAAAAGGAGAAAACATAAGGACAAAGTGTGAGCTTTGAAGAAATTACCTAATGATAGTCATGAGCCAAAATTGCACATTCTGCACTGTGGGGCATGTCTACAGAACACAACATAATGCTGTGCAAATAACCAAGCTGGTTCTGGTATTAAAAGCAGTGTAACTGCGTATGTGCAGGCCTGCCTGAGCCAATTTAAATTAGCCTGGCTATTTAACTGCACGGAGTGGTACTACTGCCCTGTATTCAAGCTACTTGGAATAAACTTCAAGTTTGGGTTTGTATCCTAGTGCTGCAGGAAATTCAGTCTTTGTGTTGGTGTTCAATTGTTTTGAAAACCTATTTTTTAGTTCAAAGATCTTTTCTATACAAAAGTTAGCATGTACTGCTACAATCAGTCGTCAGCCTTTAATCATGCCATTAACTGTTTGAAGTACAGGTTTGCTGTATTCAAACTCCCACTTTGTAGTAAATAGTGTTTTGTTGCATTAAATCTCATGACATATCCTGTCTAATCTGTACTGGGTAATGATGTTAAAACCTTAAGACTGATTTATTTTTTTCTTAATACTTGTCGATTTTCTTTAATACAGATCCACCACAGATGAATAATGTCATCCCAACATCTCCCCTCCTTCCTCAGATGGCACATCAACATTCATATCCCAGCCTGGGACAGATCACAAACCCATATGAGCAACAGCCCCCAGGCAAAGAGCTTAACAAGTACGCCTCTCTAAAGGCAGTCGGTAAGTAAGCAACATGATGCATGACTTCTCCTTTAGATCAGTATGTTGCATTTGCTGTTGTCAGCTGACATTCTGCTTCAAAGTTAAAAACAAAGTCTTGCTCATCTGGACTACTTCATGATAGAATTTCATATAGAATATCATGTTAGTTGGAAATGTATTAAAAGTTAACAGGGGGACTACAATTAGTCATAAAATAATTATGTGTAAGAATTGGTGATCGTATACATGTGTGTCTATATATGCATACAAAAACACACCATACCTACTGTACACCATTTTTCAGTGAGTTTCACCTATGTTACATGCATAGTGTTCAGCCCTAGTTCTTTATGCCCTGAATATGCCTACCTATGCATTTCGGTATGTATTTTCCATACCTACCTGCACAAATGAGAGAGAGAAAAACATCAGATATGTTGCAAATTTAAAGCATATAATTTAGACACCTGCTAAACACTTCAGAAAAGAGAAGGCCCTTGTATACTTCTGAAGTAAGAGCTTTCACATTTTCTGCAGGATGTGCATTAGTAGGTCACTGGAGGAATATTCTGAGGCCTTACAATTTCAAACAATTAGTGCATCATAAAGCTCCTAATAAAGATCCCAGTGGTGGCTATTTTCTGTGACTGATTAATGTCATACACTATTATTTTAAGCAAATGGGAGAACATCCTCAAAGAAACAGTTGTGAGGAGGGAAAAGGACAATAGTGGATAAAGATTTCAGCATAATTTTCATATTGCAAGCATAAGTTGATAATACTTTTCAAGGGCTATAAATACCTGCTGCACACCATGTGAAGACAGAAAGCCTTTATCACCTCACATTTCAGGCCCCTTCTAGACAATAATAAATTAAGGACTGGGGGCTCTGTTCATAAACAGCTTCTCACTTACCCTTGCTCAGCTTACACATACGGATGTTAACATAATTTCTGCATGAATTTAGAGCAGTATCACACTGCTTATTTCCAGACAAAGTTATGTGGCTCAGAAAAACAGCAGAACAGCTGAGAACATTGTCTTAAGAATCTATAGTATTCATCACGCCAGACAAATTTTTCATTGCAAACTGACGTTCCTTTATCTGAACTTCAGGATAGCAGACCTCTAACAAAATGTACATCAAAGTCCCATCTCAAATAGTTTAGCTTTGCTGTAGCTTGCCATTTTTATTTCTCACAAGTGGCATTTTTTAATCTGTTTATAAAAGACAAGGGTTAATACCTTTCTACTGAATTTTTAATACAGACAGAATAGCTTTACAATTCCTTCTTCAAAAGGTGATACTGTGTAATGATGTGATGATTATCACAGATTTACGCACTGATATCAGGCTTCTTTTTCAGATATCAATTTAGGTCAAGCCAATCATCAAAGCTAAAAGGTACTTAAGCATAATAAAACGAGAGATAAAACACTCAAAAGAAACTTCTCTCATCTGCCCAAGAGTGACTGATTTTTTTTTTTTTTAATTATTATTAAATTAGAACTTAGATATTTCTTGGGTGTCTGAGTACAAATTTTTAATGCAGCTAGATTATAACCATACAGTTAAACCAGCCTTGAAAGATTGTGCACTTCAGCTCCAGAAGTTGTATAATGCCTCTCAGAATCTTAAACTAAATTAAACATAACTTTCAGGGACGTTTTCTTCCAGGAGGATTGCACCATCTTCCCTGCTTTTCCCCTATCCTTCCTATCCCCTCTCTCTTTTTTTCCGTGTAGATCTACTGGTCTTAGACCACATTAGCCAAGTTTTAGATTCAGGTGAATTTTCACAAGAAAAGTATAGAAGTGCTGCGTTGTTATCCAAACTTTTCAGCAGAAAACAATAGAGATTTTGAAACTGTTATACATTCACACCTTCTGTCTAGTTGTATGGAGCAACAGTTAAATATGCTCAGTTTTTAGCCATTTTCAGACGCTCAAGGCCATGATTCCTCCCAAGAGGCACCTTTTGAGTACATGCCAAGATCACAAAGCAGTTTTTCCATGATGCCAGCCAGGCCTGGGTTTGTGACCACGCTGACATCAAGCTAGCCAGACCGCACATTGCAGAGTTCGTATTGGCTTTATGAGATCTCTGAGAGGAAACAGCAACTAGCCTACATCAGGCCCACCAATATAAATTTAACCTGACAACATCTTTTGAAGAAATGGACATAGACTGAGTTCAGCCTGACCCGGTATTCATGTCACAGAGTGATGGCATTTTTCATATGCTAACATTCAGAGTCACATTTACTGATCCCCCTAGCAGGTTAATGAGTGCGTGTAGTCCGTTTCCCTTTGCATTCATTGATAGTGGCTTGAGGGTGGATTCATTTACCACAACAGAAATTTAAAAAGGGATGTGTTCTGTATTCCTCCATGCATTTGAGGCAAACCATATTCATTTAAGTACCTCTTACTCTGCATGATCCCATTGTTTGGGTGTAGTCCACTGTGCTTAATTCTTTTCTTTAATGGGGGGTGGCGTGGAGGAAGAAGCATTCCTATTGCTTTGTAGCAACTGTAGCTATAGTACATTAATATCACTCATCATAATGTGGCCGTAAGTGGTAAGAAGTTTAGATAACTGAAAAAGTGATGCTTTACCAGAGGCAGTATTAAATTAATTTCCACACAGCTGCTTTCTTCTGAACTACAGATGTCCTAAAAATTTGGCTGTCTAATTTTAGAAGTGAGCTACTCATCCCTGAGTGACCGCCTGCTGTGAAAATTCAGTTCATGGAAAAATAGCGAGTCACTGTAATCTCTGTTCTGGATCATGTTCCGGACCTGCACTGAATTCAGTACCTAAGACTCAAGCGCTTGTGAAAAAAAGAGACAACAGTGCCATTGCTATTAATTTGCATTGTGCTACTGAATGAGAATGACCAATACCTTGGTAGTGAGGCCAAGCTGATCCCTGGAAAGCTATTTTAAAGCTACACACTAGACTCCAAATCATACAGTTTAGCAGCGTACAATTTGAATTTGGACTGTTCACGCATGTATGCAATGCGACATGTGCATTGCAGAGTGTCTGATTCAGCACAACAGGGGAGAAGAGAGTTGAAAATGCCAATGTGGATGTGTTTTATTTAAAAAGCAAAATATTTTCATGTGAACCAGTTCAAACTGCACAGCCAAACCCTTACACACTCAATGGAGGAGGATATTTTCCTCATTTCTTGTCAGGATTTCGTTGCAGCCTCCAGAATTCCTGAAGTACTGACCAGTGGCCACTGACCAAATTCACCTTTTCCTCTTACTGTCTGCTGGCATTTACATCTCTGAATAATGCGAGGATGTTCTGTGCCTATTTTATATTCTCAGTTGAGTGCTTGGAGTACAACAAGGTAATAGTGAGTTGAGATTTACTTACTGTTTTCCTCATTGCACCAGAATTTGACTCCTTCTACCTTAACACATACACCACCAGGGAATAATCAGCAGAAGGCACAGGACCCCTTGGAAATGAGACAGAACAACATGCACTTCCTGAAAGAACAGATAAGCAATCCATCTCCTAGCAGCTCTAGCCTATCTGACTGACTGATAGGTGCTGACTGATGTGATGACTGATTGATCTGTTCATCCATTATTTGTCCATTTTTGAGCCAGAGAATCTTTTTTCAACAGTGCTAAATTTGTCCCACCAAGGAATGTCAGAGACTGTATCTGAGGGAAAAGGGTTAACAAGCTCTAAGTCCAGTCCCACCAAAAGCAGTCACTGAATGTTGTGTGGCAGTAAAACACACAGTGTTTAGATACTGCAATTTTTTGGTCACCTGAGACCACATGATCCTGGTTTCCTTCAGTGCTTTTGCAGTATTTGATTATTTATGTGAAAAGTGCAGAACGAGGATTTTCTGCATAAATTCTTATTTCCAGTTCATCAACCATGTGTTTACTCCATGCTTAAATGGTTATTGCTCACTTAAGCAATCCTCACATACTTAAAGCTACAAGTGGATGGAGATCTTGTATCTGAACACCTTCATGAAATTCAAGTTCCGGGATGTACAAAGGTAGCTCATCACAAATTTTTATACACATCATTTGGACGCTCATTCAGAAAGTATGAACAATCCAACTTCAAATTCCACTCTGCTAAGCTGTAAGAGTAGGACTCCATCCTGTTGCTTAATAAGAGTTTCCTAGAGCTCAAATTAGCCTCACTATCCTGAGGCATTCGTTATATTTATTCAGTCACGTTGTTCTGCGAGCCTGGCTCAGTAACAGTTAATTTTCTTTCCTGGGTTTCAGGGAGTGCAAAGCAACTAACTTTCTTTAGAACTTCTTGCAAAAATTAAAAAATACCTCAAACCCAACTTTCTAAAGTCCTGCAGGACTGGGAGAAAGATCACTCAGCTGCTGGAGAGGTGTACAGACATACGTGTAAAAACTGAGACTACAAGTATTTCTACAGTTTAACACGTTTTTATATTTCTTTCATAAACTTTCTTCTTCCCCTCTCTCACACACTCATACACACACAAACCTTTGAGGAACTGACTGGGCATGACTTAAGATGAGATAACTCGGCCAGTTAAAATTTTTGTAAAAAAAAAAAAAAAAAAAACCAACAACAAACAAACCCAAAAACCAAAACACAATGGACAGAATTCCTCCCTGAAACTCAGACCCAGAAAGCCTTCAGTGATGCTGGGAGTTGTAGTCTCCTGTGGGATGAAATCAGAAGTAATTGATTGGATATAGTGAAGCTAGAAGGAGGATATAATTGGCAGCAGACTCACCATCACATCTCTGAGTCTAAAGCTCCCAGCATTTCTTGAAGCTTCACAGTTCTTTGATCCCAAAGGAAAAATTAGACAGTGCTCCAGCTCTGCTTGCAGCTGCAAAACTCCAAACTGAGATTCTGCAAATGTGACACTCAAAGAATAAATATCTCCTGTTTAAGTCACTATTACTACGTAGAAAATATTGTGGCCGCAAGTGCACAAGGCAACATCTCCCTCAAAAAGGTGAAGCATGTGAGAAAACCATCTGGTTTGTTTGTCCTTTACATCTACACACACAGAAGGATCCAAAGGGGAAGATGACCATAAGGTTAACTCTAAGGTGTTATCTTTGAACCATCCTCCTGTCTGATGTGAAATTTGGTGGTGCCTTCTCATAAGCTTCAGATCTTCAATTTCCATAGAAATGATTGTAACTCTATGCTGATACAAGAGCCGTCTTATGAGAATAGAAGTGACTTCACAACTGCCCCCTAAGAATCTGATACCTATCTCACCAGAAGATGAGATTCTGTACCGTTCCCTATAGTTCATTGTGCTCTGCCTCAGGGGCCTCTGTACAAAGACAGGGAGGGCTGAGAAAGAAATACTGTAATAGGAAAAATGAGAACACACAACAGGGAAAAAGGCCTGCCCATGCATTCACAGGGGTTGATACAGTCAACTTTTAGAAAAAGTAGAACTACAGAATTATGGGACACAATATGTTTGTGTTGCTTGACTTTCCTATACCAAACACACTGTTACACTGTCAGGTAAATATTCATGTTTCTTTGGAAGGCTTAAAAAGGAATTGTGCTTTCATTTCAGAGAGTAAAGAAATTTTCAGCTACTACTTCCATAAGCAGTTGCACAAAAATGGATTAAAAAAATCTGGGACATGGGAGTAGCTCCCTGGATTTAACACCATGAAAACAGACAGGGAAGTACAGATTAATGCATCATTTGTCATATCCAGAGGGTGAGTCAGTTAATGATTTCATATATCTAGAGGTATGTTCATGTCATGGATAATGCTAGACTAGGCAATCTGCCCAATTCAACACTGGAACTACGGATCTGTCTCAAGGAAGTATGACATAAAAGCTTGGTATCTTTTTATTATTATTATTTACTTAGCCTAGTGTGGCTGGAGAATTTGAAGGTTTTGAGTGTTCATTTGTTCAGGAAGTCTTTCATACTTTAATCCTTGCTTCTCCTTCAGGCACAGGAGAAAAGCTAAGAAGCACTCAGTAGCAAGCCTCACTTTACCAGCCCCCCTGCTAGCACTGTTCCCTCAGCCTTCCCATTTCCCAAGTAGATGAAGTGGCAGTGTCACTTGTTCCACCTATGTCTTCTGCTGAGACTCTCCAAACTTCACATCCTGCCCAGTGTGTGCAGACTTTCAAGACCTTTTCTTACTTCCACTAAATCATTTAATTGTTTTCTCTGTTATTTACCAAATTCACTTCAGATACCCACAGGCACTCTGTCATGGGTAAATAAAAAATGCTTGGGGAGTCTTGATCAAAAATTTTTTCTTATTTTATCATCCAGCACACTCATTTCTTCTTCCAGTGAGGTAGCCGTATTTTAATTATAAATATGTCGTTTGTGCAAAGCCTCAGTATCTTGAGCAAGATCAGCTGCATTGCTGACATTCTTTTACAGCCTTTTAAAGAAACAACATTTTACTATAAAATTTACAAGATTATATTCTTTCTGAGGTTGGGGAATTCTGCTGTAAGTAATCAGACATCCAAGCAGCCATTGCTCATGCCATCCTTTAGCAAATAAACAGAGCTGTGAAAAGGTAACTCTTTGGGGATACACTCTTCGTGGATATGTTGGTCTCAGCAGAAGTGAAATCTAGGCTGCAAATAGTCCTTTTACAAAAAGCAGTTTAAACACAAAAATAAGATGCTCTTAAACATTTCCATCTATGTTGTCTCATTTTTAAGACTTTAGCAACACATTGAACTTGTGAAAGAAAGGAAATGTGACCTTGAGGTCCATTTGGTTTAGGTTTATCTCAGGATTTTTACTTTTTTGGGTTGGATTCACAGCTAGTGAACTTGTTTTGTCTGAATTTGGTCCACTACCTGGTTTGATGGTGGATGAAGAATGTTTAAAAGGATCTATTAAATTCTTAACCTATTTTTCATGCCAAATTAGCAAATTTAAATCTGTGCATCCTTAATTCTTGTTCTTGAAACTGATATTCTTTCCACCCATGTTCCCTACAGTCAATTCCCTACAATGGAGAAACAGCCATTTTTTCTTGTTACCAGCATATATTTAAAACAGTGAAAATGAAACCATCACCAATAAAGTCATAAAAGTTCAGATCATATTTGTAGTTATACATCATAGAGAACTCAAACCCTTCCACTAAGTATTAGGTTGGTTCTCTGGAAACTAGTTGATTTTTAAAATCCTTATTATGTGATAATGGATCAAAATGAAATGAAAAGTAATTTTCTACTTTTTATAACACACAATGGGCAGATCTAAAATAACAGTAACGTGAGTCCAGTTGACCACTAGAGAATGCTTGTTTTTCAGGTTTTTTTACTGTCTTTTGCTTGTCTTTTGTCTTTGAAGACTGTAGTCTTCAGAGGTAACAAGCTTACAATAGCCAGCTTTATTTCCATCTATTGAGATCAGTGATGGCCACAGGAAGGAAACTAGTACATCTAAATCAAGCATGGGTTATTCAAACCTATCTCTATGAAACGTTAACGAATTATGTATGAGATTTTTTTACACATTAAGCGAAGACATGAGTGAGTGAAACTTTACGCTTAGGCTATACGACTAAATAAAAGTGAACCAATAAAAAGCAAAGCTCAGCTCACGTGAAGACAAAGTCTAACAATGTTAAGCATTTTCACTTGCAACCCTTCTTAAACATCCTTCTCCGTAACTATTTTATTTTGCACTATAAACATATAAACATACTTCTCATTCTGCAATGCAAATTTGTATTGATTATTTAACAGTAGAGGTTGATCATAAAGATATGAAAATAATTGTGAATACTTGCAGATAAATAGCAACACTGTGCAATCCCAGCTAAAGTCTAGATTTAATGTGAAGCATGATTTTTACATTTCCAACCATGGAGCCTACACATCAATTGCACTAGTTGTTCTGACCATACTCCACTCATTCTTTCCTCCTGGACTATTAGCTGTGCAGGTCATTTATGGCAATATTTTTGCAATAAGAGTTTCATACAGGTGCTCAACATGCGATAACCTGCAAGTGGTTCTCAGAGGTGCCAAATTATCAAAACTTATAACTTTACTGGTGACCCAAATCCCCCCACAGATGTTTTTCAAAAAATTAACAGACATTTTGAGAATCTGCCTTGAATTCATCACCATTTTAAAATACCTGAAGTGCTTCGAAAGTGTTCTAAACTCAGCACATGGAAGTGAAGTTCTAAATTATTTCAAAGTGTCAACTTTGGATGAATTCTGGGGAAAAAGTCTTGGAGAGAATTTTCTTGAATTAAATTAAAAGTTTCTCTAACTAAAGGCTTTTGGGGACCACTTCTATTTATTAAGTAGTCTTTCAGGCTGACAATATTCAAATATAAATCATGTCATAATGATTGATCCAGGATTTTTTCTTTTTAAAACTCAAAAGGTGAACATGAAAAGTAGCTTTTTAAGGAAGGGCTTTGATTTAAATTTTCCCAATAACTGACCAAAGAGAACAAGAATAATGGAATGAAGCCAGAGAGTACAATTCTGAAATCCCTCTACAATCAATATGCTTAATTCAGGAATAAATTTAGGAATTTTGAGTTTGAAAGGCAAACTCAGTGAGAAACAGATTTCAATTCCTATATTCCTACTTTATTTCCCATGGTTCTACTGATTCACAATTTAGGTTATTTTTCTATGAAAGTATTATTTCGTCAGGTACATCAGACTCTGCCTCCACATGAACAACAGAGCTTTAAACCGTTTAATTCAAGTCTGTTGTATTCACAATGTTTGTGACACGAACAGGCATTTGGGTTTGGCTTGGTCATTATAAGCAGTTATGAGGATTACTTTGTTGCAAGTTCAGTTTACTTAAGTAAACAAATAATACTTTTTTTGGTTCTAACCAGATTCAAAAACTGAAACCAGAGAAGCTTTAATACTCTTCAGCTTTGTACATGAATATATGTCAACAGCAGTAGTGTGATGTTCTTCAGAATTACCCATGAATACCAATGAAGACTAGTAAGACAACTGATAGGAATGAATCCCTTATTAACAATATAATATAAATAGCAGCAGTTATCTGCTATTTTGGTTCTCCACAGGATCTTCTAAAGATAGTAAATGTGTTTAAGAGCGAAATTACATAGATAAAAGCCACAGAGATCATTGCTTTACTCCTACACATTCATACTATAATAACAAAGGTCTTGAGGCATGGAGGGAGGAAAGCAATAACATGATTTGTAATGCACACAGTTAATTTTTCCAGAAGTCCTTCCCCTGACAGCTTATTTGAAGAAGGATAAGGGGAAAAGAGAAGCTGAGTCTGTCCCATCCTAGTGATAATATTAAATACAATAGGTAATTTTTATAGTGGGAAAGTTTGCAAAGCTTTCTAGTGTATGGAAGGTGCTCCTGCGAAAAGTTCACCTTCCCTGGCAAGGGACCTGCCACAGCGGGGGAGGAAGATCTGCAGCTCAGCACTGCTGGTTCTCATTTTCACAAGTGATGGTTATGATTGCAGTTCCTGGAAAAAAAGGTAGAGGTGGGAGCTGAAGACTCCCGATATGGCAGAAGTCTTGTGTGCGTGCACTATTAAATATTCATTGAAGTGAGCTTCGTTACTGATTCTTCCTTGACTGTCAGTCACAAATGCTTTTGCTTTATGTGGAGGCTACTCAGAGGGTTCTGTTCAGAGCAGGCCTTAGTTCTGCTTTGCCTTTGGGTTTGCCCAATCTGTATGGAAACCTTATGAAACTGATTTTCTTCTGACAGTGCAAGTGTGGCAATTGCTAGGGAACATTATTTCTTTTCAGTTTGACACACGTCTGTTTTGGAAACCTCTGACAATTATGCACAGGACTTTAATAATACAAATGCCATGCAGTCTAATAGGAGGGAAACAGGAAGAGAAGGAAAGGAGAATTAAAAAACAGAACTGAATGTGTGCAAGTACAGCTATGGAATTACTTCCAAATTTTTTTTCTCTTGCTTAATAACTCTCTCTTGAAAAGGATTCCTTCTGGCAAAAAGAATAGAATAAGATAACTTTCTAATAGAAACAACTTATGCCACATCTAATTTTGGGGAGGAAAAAAAAAAAAAAAAAGACTTCAATCTGGAATGATTGCTAAAAGTTCTTTTAAATTATAGCAGTTAAGAAACAGACCAAATAAAAATAACTCCTACAAAAAATAGTTATTACATCACTGGGACTTTTTTTCATTTAACCAGTACAATTCAAAAAGCCTTCAGGCCTCACCCCATCTTCAGAAATAATGGTGTAAATCTAATACGACTCCAGTTGAAAGACAGAAAAACGCAGGTTTATTTCAGCACTAAAACCACATCTTAATTATGTATTCAGAGACCTGACCTGGGTCTTCTGTGTCCTCATGCAGCTTTCTGCATCATCACATCTAGGAGTATTTGTAGCTGATTTGTAGCTGATTCAAACATACGTTTAAGAGTTATAACCAGCAGTACATTAAAACAAACAAAAACACCTAATAAAAAGTACTAAAACCAAAAATGAAATTCAGCACACAGAAGAATGCCAACAGCGATGTGTGAAAAAAATGAAATTAGGTTCATGCTAAGAACAGTTATTACAAATAAACATGGTCAGGAATATAACAGCTTTTTCAATCAACATTAAATAAGATAAATTGACACCTTAAGGAAAAACAAACACACATTTTTAGACACTGAATCACATTGCAAAACACCATGAAATTTCTTCCAACTCGACCCACATATTACTCAGTGTGCAGCCTGCCAGGACAGTCCACCTGGTTTGCGGTCCACTCCCAGGAGCAAGGCACATTGCTGCATACAGACTGCCTGAATTACTCTAACTGCAGTAGTAGGGCTTGTTATTGCACAGGACTGCACACTTTTCCTGCAAATGTACAATGAAGTAGTGCTCCTGGAATAGTTAGGAAGCCCTGCCCTTAAACAAACTGAAGGTCCTCACTGACCAAAAAGGTTACAAACAATTTCATATTATTATTGATGTATGAAAGCATTGCTGCAAACTTTTGACACAATCAGATTTGTCCTAACTGATTTGCTTGAGAAGCATTAAAAACTACCCAGTGAAAAAGCAAGCAAGATTACTGAAGGAAGAAGTGGAAGAAGCCTTTTAAGCAAATCTTCTAAGTGTTAACCTCTTTGGCTTTGGACGGCATTTTTAAAAAGCAAGCCAAACCCTCATTTTCTATAATCAGTTTATGCTGCAGTCATGCTTTATTCAGAAGTTAAGCATGACAGCATGACTCCTTAGATGGTTTCTATTTCAAAAGGCAAGTTTTCTTACCATGTATAAGGTTTCCAGTAAAACTCAAACTGATAAATATGCCTAAATGAGATAAAACAAAATAAATATTTCACAGCAGAACTTTTCATATTTATTTGCCATTGTAGATGCCATGAAAGGACATGAGCTTAGAGGCCTTTAGGAAAAAAAAAAAGAATGAAAAAACAGATTTATAGTTACAGGACAGCCACTGGCTGCATTTTCAAAGACAAGTCAGATATTTGAATACATAATTCTCTTAGACTTCTTTTACAATTTCATCCATTGGTTCAAGAATAGAACTGGCAATCTTATTTCCTTCTCAAGTTTATCATTCATTGCACGATACTGAACTAGCAATTTAACATCTTGATGCTTGAATTTAAAATGTTAAACCACTTGAGGATATAACAAAGTAGTGTGATCTTTGTCTATCTGCATGCAACAGATTTCAGGTCTCCTGAAAACATTTACAGTAACATGATATAGCCACCATTTTTTTCCAGGTTGACAGAACCTATTGATTCTGGTAAATCAGAAAAGCTCTGTTTTTCTTACACTGGTTAGATACAAGTATTCTACATGTCATTGGTCTCTCATACAGACATTGGTGTGTGTCTGGAGTATTTTGACCAAAACCAAATCATGATATCACTGCAGCACTTTGCAAAATTGAATCATAAATATGGAATTTAATACTATGTAAATCAATGCAGTCAAGTATACAAAGCCCAACTGGAAAAGCTGTTTTACATGTGCAAAGAGAAACCTTCCTAAACTTACACAGTAAATAAATGTTTGTAAAAAGAAAAAGAAAAAATAGACTGCAGTGCTGTGACTTTTTGGCACATTGTCAGAAGAGGGGTGCTTCTGCTCACAGACATGTGGCTACTTTTATGTTCCATGGAACTGCAACCCTGTACATGAGGTACCACACATGATGTCTGGCGCCTGAGGAGTTAATCAAGTTCTGTCTCAGCGTTGCCAGCCAAGCAGCAGCCTTCGCTGCCTGTAGTGGATAAAGAGAACATTGCTGAGACTGGAGGCTCTACTTACCAAGTCTAATTACATTCCTATTCTAAACCATTCCTAATGCATTTCAAAACCCAGAAATATTCTGGCCTCTTCAGCCTTTCAGAAATTGTCATGAAAGTAATGAATAGAAGAGAAGAAATGTTTGGGCCTACATGTTTATGTTTCCTCATGTCTCATATCATGAAAGTAGTATTTCATTTCACTGGGAAAAAAAAAAATGCAGTCTTGTGTCTGGAGGTGGACAAGCTCCTTTCAAACAATGTCTGCAGAAGAAAAAGTTGATATGATGTGTCTTTTCATGCTTGGTCTCTCTCCAGATCACTGTAAGAAATGAGTAAATAGATAAAGTGGTAAAGGGGGCCAGGAGAGGAATAACACAGAGCCAGAAAAAGTAGGTTCTACCAAAATTATGAAAGTAATTTATGCGTGGTTCTATGCAATACGTATTTTTCTTTACCCCTATCAGTAATAGGGAATAAAAATAATGAGAAAGAATTCACAGACATAAAATATTATCTTCCTTTTCAGAATGTCTTAAATAAAGGCAAACTGGTGTTAGAACTTTTGGGGGAAGAAAGACAAATATTTAGGACAGAAATCAATGCATTGCAGCCCACAGGCTGAATTCTGCATTCTCAGAGCTCAATACAAGAATGGAGAAGGAGGGATGATGATTTTAAATGGCCTTTGCCCTTTCTTAGAATTTAGTATGGTTTAAAATTGCCGCATCTTATACACAGCCACTCCAGTGCCCATGAGATGAGAACAGCTAGTGACCAACCATGAAGTAGCTACATTCCTTCCTCTTGGCCACATACTGATGTGTCATATCATGCTACCCACTGCTGGCATTATATGAACAGAATCATGTCTACTTGCAACATATAGCTGTATTCTGTTTTCCAGTAGACTTCATGTTATGCAAAGCAAATTCTGCTGTGCTCCATGATGCCTGGTGAACCCCTTCATTCAAAAGACAGGTCATTAGTTATTTGTTTTACTGGATGGAACACACTTTTCAGTGAATTTATTAGATCCAGTTCATACCTGGGAACAGCTAATCTGAATTCAGTCCATGTTAGTTTTTTCCCCTCACCAAAGAAAAAACTTGTGCTAGTGTAGAAATGATACTACTTTGATTTTCAGATGAACTCCTGCAAAAACTCTCACATAGAGTTGGCTTGTATCTTGGAAGCCTTTGAACATATTGTCTTAGATGCCAGCTTAGAAAAGCAAATGAATAAGCAATCACACATTCAGACAGGATCAACAACAGCACCACCAAAGGCGGCATCCTAGTATTTCCCTGGGCAAAATTCTTGTGTTGTCTTTGAGCCAGGATTCATTACCCTTTCGTCTTTCCTTGAGTTTTCACTTTCATTACTTAGAGACAGAAATGTAAGGTTCCCATAGCTTCAGGTAACTACAGTAACGTCTCAGCAAAGTCATGGCTGTAGAAGCAAAACCTTGTTATAAACTGTTAAATATTACATAGGGATAGCTTTACTGTTACACAGAGAACATCTACAAATAGGCAGTTAGCGTATTTTAGCTGTTATCTGGTGTGCCATTGTAGTCATTTCATCGCTATCCTGTCCCCCAGCAGTTTCCATTGGCTTGCTTTCTGTATCTCTAGCCCTAAATTTGAAATAGTCTTTTTGTGGCTAGAATAAAGCTCTGCGTTTCACAAAGTAGTTCTTAAAATATGTTCAATAACAACAATTCTGTGAAACATCTACTGAGAAACAGGGTTCCCTATATATTTTTGTATCTTATGACTGTGACTGCAAGCTCTCACTGAAGCTTTTTTTTTTCTTTTTAATGTCTTTAGAGCTTTCATAAGGGCTCACTCCTTTGTGGATTCTCCTCTCTCACTTCAGAGGTTTCTTCCCACTCCTAGGTGCCTACATTCACAAAGGCTGTAGGACGTAATTGTCTTTCAGGATTCTACGCTTCTCCCATAGCTGTAAGAACTGGTGCAAGGATTCAGAGCCATTTTATGGACCCACAAAGATAAGAGGATTGTTGACGAGGAAAATAGTAAAAAAATACTGTTTCAGAATTACCCAAGACCTCCTTATTTAGCTGTACTTTCTACAAAGAAATGCTTCTAACTGCAATATTTTACAAGAAAAAGAAAGCATTACACAATGCTAATGCATGTTCAGACGACTCTTTATGCCAAAAGTGGGGTTACACAGCCACCTTGAAGACCACTTAACTTAGGGAGCAGAACAATATTACATAGCTTTAGGGCCACCTCTCAGCACAGATAACATACACTTAAATAAGCGCACTGAGAAATCCTGGCCCTATTACAGCTACAAGGATTTTTGCCACTGATTTTCAAGAAAACATGTTTTTGTCCATGGTATTTAGTCTATAAGCGACTCACTGGTTTACGTGTTTTTGTTATATAACTGTGGATTATGAAGAAATATGTGAAACTTCCAAGTTTGGTCATGGTCAATCACCAATCAGCGAAAGAACAAAGTTTGTCTCTGTTAGTGACAGATTTAGGCAGAATGGAGAAACTGAACCAAAACATACCATCAAAAGCCCATTCCTTTCTGGACACCTCATCTAAATGAGCCTAAACTCACTGAAATTTTCCTAGGCATTCTCATGACCTTGCTATCCCAAGCAGCTTAGTACCCATCTCCTTTCAAAATCAAAATTCAGGGAATAAGGCAAGGGTCCCAATCTGAGACATTTGACACAAATAGTGGCAAAGTCAAGATCAAAATAAAACAGACAGTTGTGGCCACTTTAAAGCATCATTGGATTCAGGTAAGAGTGAGGAGTGGAGTGATCCACCTTTTAGAGGATAGGCTCATGGTTGTACAACTGCTCCAACTGAGTGGGATTTAACTCTACATTCCCTATCCAGCAAGGTGCATCCCAGCTTCTCCTAGGATGGTCCCCACCCAGATTCACATCCTGATGAACTTGTGCTGTGGAGCAGAAGAAAATTCAAGAATTATAAGTCTAGAATGGCAAAGGAAGAGAAAGCATCTCTTTAGCTTAATAGTTAAGGCACTCAGCTGGGAGGGAGGAGTCCTGCTTTTGATCCTTACACTGTTTCTATATTTTTTCAGTTATTCATTTCATGCACAGCAGGAACAAAAGCCCAAGTTCTCCCCCCTCCCAGGCACATGCTTTAGGTCAGAAAAAAACCATATTTCAACATTTTTTCCAGATGAACAGCTACAACAGTAACTAAATTTGTGGGTGCATTACCTTAAAGGAGTAAAAACCTTACAAAAATATTGAAACTGAGAACATTTGTATAATTAGCTGCCAAGACTGGAGGGAGCGAACACAAAGAATAACACTCAGAGTTAAAGCCCTCCTTTTACTATTGTTCATTTGGCAATTTTGCAATTCTAATTCTTTACTCCTTTTGCAAACATGACAGTGATACCTTTAAATCCTATTTTACTGATTTATATACAGAAGCCAATGCAAAAGGCACTTCTATAGCACCTTTCATCTGAAAACTCAGTATACTCTACAAATAGCAATTAATCTTCATAACACTTAACTACCTCCTCCAATGTGTTAACAGCTCATTTTACAGCTGGTGAAACCAAGGCAGAGGAAAGTTGAGTCATGTATGCAAGGTCACATAATAAATCCACCCTGTAACTCCAAAACGTCTCTTTGCATGTGTAAAGTCCACAAAATATTTATAGGGGCTGGTTAAGAAGAAAAATTAACTTCCTGAGATTCACAGTTGATTTTTAAAGTAGTTGGCATCAGGATACTATAAATATGCTTTTCTTGATATAATATTTGTTACTAAACCATGCTCAATATTACTCCTCTGAATCTTTTTTGCTTTGAAAATCAGAAGTAAAAAAACCTGATTCTGCACTATACTAGCATCAGGTCACTCACACTGGGGTGTAGCACACTGGTATTATAAAACCTATAATCTAGTCAGTATGCAAGAATGAGGACTGCTTCAAGACTTGCCAAAAGCCTTTTTGAACAACTGAACAATTTGGTTTTATCAATGCTTTTTCTGCTACATATTTGCTACAATAGTATTGCCCCCCGCCCAATTCTGGTACATGTGCCTATGTATAAGCCTGTGCATGCATGCTGAAAGAAGACTGTTTTAAAGAGGTTAAAACATTAGCTAAAGAGGCTGGCTTTCACTGTTAGCCTTTAGGCATACATAAGAAATTCTCAGGCAAAACCCTGCAAACCACTATTTGATCAGGACAAACACAAACAGCAGCTCTCCCACGCTGTCACTGCCACACGAAACACATGCAATCAGCTATTCATCATATGTTTGCCAGCTTTCTGCTTGACTTTGCTGACGAGGGTTTACAGATCAAAGCCTGGTTTTTCTCTTCAAGCCCAGTTTCCAGACAACAGTTGAGAAGTCCCTAGAAAGGGACTATGGACTAAATTAGTTAAAGCAACTTTAATGTAACCATATTTACAGAATTAATAATTTCACTTACTGTATGATCTTCCATAAGAAACAAAGAGTTGAAAATTTTACATATAACAAGGCATAAACAAGAGCAAAATCAATCTAACAGATATACCACAGGCACAGTCCTTGTGAGGCTGATTTCTTCCTTGCTTAGTTTTTACAGTGGGGGTGTTGTTTATACGCAACAGTAATACAATTTGCACTTCTGTGAGGACATCAGTCTTGATGAGTTTGGAGATCTGAGTAACATACCTAATGTCTGACAAAATTCAGAGATTTAAGACCATTGCTGGCAGTGGGAAAAGGTGTGAGCGAGAAAATAATAAAAAGAAAGTAAGGAAGTGGCTTGAGCTTGTTGTGGCCTTTTTCACTTAGCCATACAAAAGAGAAAAATGGCACGAAAAATCAGGCAATGCAAATATCTGCAGTTTTTGGTCATTATCTACATAACTGCATCACCACTGTTATTCTTCTAAACAGAAGTCATTATTTACCTTGTAATTCATCATCAAAGATCTTGGTTACGTAAGACAAATTGCTGCAGCTTAACCAGGATCAAATTAAAAGTACAAACGTACAATTCTACTCTATCCTTACACGCGATTAGCTTAGTTTTTAATTTTTCTATGCAAATTAAACCAATTTAAATGTGAAATAGGCAGACGTATCTATATTAGGACCTGGACATAATTAACTATGCTGAATTTAAATTACATAAGCTAGTGTGACTTTTCATATATAGACAAGGTCTAAGTCATAAGATATAGAAGCTCCCTCCCCTAACCAGCTGACTTGCAGTGCCTTTGATGTAAAAATTTATACAAGTAGATACTTGTGTGGATATTCACAATGCCCTTTCTGCAACTGTTTTTCTCAATTATTGATAACAGATTAATGAGAAATCAGCAATACAGACTGCATTTCCCTGCTGGTTTTATTCAACTTGTATATAATACTGTTTTGTGGCATTCAGTGAATATTAACAAATTAAAAGGACAAGCCACATGTAGAACTGGAAAAAGCTCTTCCAAGGAGACACAGGTACAACTTCTTGATTATTCAAATTACAGATCTCTGAATGAAACAACGCACCCCAAAATCAAAGCAAAACTTAGCAGGTTCTCTTTCTAACACATTACAAGCCTATCAGCAATTGTAACTGTGCATCCTGTACTGAAATTAGAATAGGCCATTATCTGCATTCTGTGATTTGTTTAAAGCAGAAGGCACCTGTATGCTATAGAAAAGCGTTTACTCATTGATTAAAAAAAAAGAGACAGATGGAGATCGGTAAAACACACAAAGCCCAATTTTACAGCACAGACGAGCAATTTCAGTTCATTGAAGAGGAAACACCTCTTTAATGACAAAATTAAGGATTTAATAGCAAAGTCCAGTCTCACAGTCATTATATAAGAAATGACATGAGATGATAAACAACTGCTCTTGGTAATATTCCTCCCTTTTGAGGGGCCAGGACAAGGGGGATGCAGAACTGAAGCCTGATCTTGAAGATTAATGTGGTGCTCATGGGAATTTCACCGCCTTGCATAAAGATCCAGTTCAGAACTAGAGAGAAGGAGAAAATTTAGAGTGCAACAAAAGCCTCCTAGCAATACTGGGGAGAGAGGAAAAAGAGGGAAAACAAACAAAAACAGTGCAGGGAATTAAAAACCTACTCATCATGAAGGCAAGAGGAGCAGACAGCTACATGTACAAGGCTTCTGCAGAGAAGTCTTACAAGGCATAGCTTCAAGGAAAATTGATGGATCTAGCCAGGGTACAGCAAAAGTCAAATCCAGGCTGACACAATCATATATTCAAAGCACACCACTGCTGATTAACACACCATCGTGTTAGTTGATCTACATATTTGGCACTATCTTAAATCAAAATCTAGATTTTTGAAGGGGGTAAATAAACCCTCTTTACATAAAAGGCAAGGTCCTAAAAAATGCAATTCAGTTAAGCTCCCCTTAAACCCCTGATGCTCAGTCTCAAAATTTAAGTGAGTTGCTGGACTGCTGCAGAATGCCTTTAGCTTCCTGAGCATGGTTCATACTTTTAAACAAGGCCAAACAAATGCCAGCAATAACAACAATCAAACTTGAGGAAAAGCATGCACTGGAAGACACTTGTCCAGGAAATCGCAGAAGGCAAAATCCTAATTTGAGAACTGCAATGAGGTATTTGTTGTCAGGGCTATTGCTGTATTTCTTAGTGGCACTGGCCCCAGAAAATGATGTCAGAACCTGGAATTTAGGATTTTCATTGTTCGTAAAATCACAGGGTAAATACCTAACCTTCAGCAACCCAAAGTATTTTCAGCCCCATAAAGCATTAGTGAACTTCCAACTGTTTAGAAGAACAAATCCAATTCTTCATTTTGCCCTAAGGCATTATTCAACAGAAATGGCTCCACCTCATACACCATTGGACCTTACAGCTGGCTTGGTTAAACACCGACATGACACTTTGCATTTAAAGGGATGTGCTCTCATACAACAGGACATCCCAAGATGCCCCTATATTTCCAAGAAAGTCTGTATACTTCTAAACATTTCCTAAAGTTCCTATACTATGTGAGATGAGCAGTGGAAAGATCCATAGGACCTGTCCCCATAATGTAAATATCAGCACAACCTGAGTGATTTGAGGCAGGGACAGTCTTTTGTCAAAGGGCAACAGGTTTTTGTCTGCATATATGAAAAGCCTAGCATAATAGCATTTAAAAAATATACCAGAGAGAAAATAAGGGGGTGGGAGGTGGTATGGATTTCTCCTACTCATGTACCTGTAACTGTATCTGGTCCACAGATGTAACTGTGCATGACCTACTGTAAACCGTGTAACATTTTTCTTGTGTCCAACTGATTTTTTTTGTCCCCTCCCCCTTTTAAATCCAAATAGCTGACAAAGTCAACGATGACTTCTACACCAAACGCCGACATCTTGCAGAGCTGGCTGCCAAGGGGAGCCTGCCACTCCATCCAGTGCGCCTAGATGAAGACAGGGCTTACACGATTGACAGTGGCCTAACCAAACAGAATGGGCAGAAATCCAAAATGGCAAAGATCCACACACACCCATTAGGTTACAATTCCCACTACAAGACCTGGGATCCCAACGACCAGTCTCTTAGACGGCAAGCATACACAAACAAGGGGAAGCATGGTATGGCAGACCCAACGTTAAGCGACCCACTGACAACCCGGAGCCAGCATTATTTGGGCCCACAGCCATACTTCATAACTAACAGCAAGACAGAAGTAACTGTTTGAGTTTGTTTTCCTTTTTTTTTTTTTTTTTATGAAATCCTTTAAAAACCACATGCAAATACACACAAAACAAAAACACTCAACTGAAAGGCAAAAAACAAATTTAAAAATATAAAATTAAAAAAAAAAAAAGGAAACGGAAGGAAGGAACTTCCACCTGGACACTCTTGGTATCCAGCCAACTGTAGACCGAAGAGTGGGTTAATACCATTCAGCAATACACACTGAAGGTGGAATTATAAACTCCATTTGTATTTCCCAATGGAACACAAACCCTTGTGACTAAATTTTTGTACTTGAAACTAAAATCCATGATGAGAAGTAGCACAATCTAGAGAAACTTTATGTCTGCTTAATCATTTACACTATGTTCCTGCCTTGAGACAGAGGAAGAAAGAGAGAACAATATACCGTAATATATTATTTGAGAGGAGTTTTGTACAAAACCTATTAATAATCACTAGATCTGTGAAAAGCCAAGAGCAAACATCTTGGTACAAACCCTAACATCTATTATTGTACTTTCACACCATCCTATAGAAAGCGCAAAAAATATATATACAATAAGGGAAAAAAGACTCTTTCACAAGGAATTTATGAAGACTGTTATGATTGAGAGCATACGGGACCTTTCTGGTTGGTAGAGAATTCTGCAGGATGATAACAAACAGCAGAAGATTTTATTTCAGTTTATTTCGTTTGAGTTGAAATTTTTGGGAACCTCCAAAACAAGACATATCATATGACACAGAAAGCTGCTGGGGGAATAAGGGCATCAGAATATTCCCTCTCAGTCCTCCTGTTTTCAGGCAGATGGTAACAATTCTCACTTTGCAGACTGTCAGGACTTTTTCTTCACCTAAATGTTTTGCCTATCTTCAACTGCTTCAGACTGAAATTAAGCGTGGGTGGTGCCTTTACTGTATTACTATTGTTCAATGACAGTCTTGTTTTTCAAAGTGACCCCTCTGTTCCTTTAAGCTATTTCCTCATGTTTTGCTAAGGATGACAAGGGTTCTGCCCTGCTCAGCCTCCTCTGTCCCCAAAGGAAACTGGACTACATATCCCTGCAGTGGTTGCACAGTCAAGACTATTTAGTTAGCCCCTCCATTTTCCCAACTTAAACTTTTTCCCTCTAGTCTCTCATTTTGTATTTGCTTTTAGCCATGGTAGTTCTTTGTAGCTCAACTAAATGTTATATGGTATATTGTCTCTATCGTTTGGCTTTCTATAGTGGCGTTCCCTCTTGGTGGACTATTTGGTGGAAGAGGCTAATGGACTAGCCTCAAATGTCAAAGAGATCTGGGTTTAAACTAAACAAACAATTGGACTCGTGGTCTTGACTGTGGTTCTGATGAGCAGGATGCTTTGTTCATATGAACAAAACCACTCTTGAATTGGGCACTGGTAGCAAACTCGCAGTCCTGGCCCTGTAAAGGCTTCGGCACATCCACAAACAGGTAAACGGAGTTGGGATGGGACAGCGGTGCTGCAACTGCCTGATGGCAGGCAACGCAGTCTTTCACTTAAATTCCTGCCCTTCCCCTGAAACAAGTCATTTGGCTAAATCCTAACTAGCTATCTTACTACAGTTGTGTTCTCTCCAGCTGTCAATTCTTCTGGAGATTAGTTTTGGAAGAATATGCAGGGAGGAATGAGAACTGTTATGTTTTAAGAAGAATTGGAAGTGGCATTTCTTACTGTACTCAACTGACTGGCAGTGCTTCTTCTTAGTCAAGGATGCAAGGGCTAAGAATTTGAAATGTGGTTAAATGGAGAGACCTTTTTTTAGCTATATCGAGATTGATTTGCATCCTGAGAGCACTGGCATCTCTCCATAAGTGTGCTGCTAGATTGTACGATCATACGTTTTAAGACTATCAGAAGTGGACAAAGCCCACGGGACAAATACTTTGCACACAACCCAGATTCTCCACTATCTTTTATTCCTTTAATCTTTATTGCCTTCACAACTGGCTGACTTAATTTGACCCTTTATGGAATGTTGCTGTTAATCCATATGCTTTAGATACACATTACAGCTGCACTCTAATTCACACAGGTTTCATGTAACTTGAGCATATTTTATGTGGAAATATTTTAGTAACTGTATGTTCTGTAAGTAAACCCGTGTTAATACTTGTTAACTACAGAGTTTATGATACCAATAATACTTCCTACAATAAAATGTTTGTTTGTTTTTTAAGAATGTTTATTTGTAAACATATGTATTCACTATATTAATATGAATTTCTTACCTGGCAATAAAACTGATTCTATGTGAATCCAACTTGGTGGCTCATTCCTAAACTTGTACCATTGGGCCAATTTTTGATTATCAGCTGAGCTTCTGGAGCCTCTCACTGCAGCCAGTGGGGTTCATCTCAGCACAAGTGATGATTTGACTCTGCCAGTGGTAGCCTTGTCAACAAGAGGTTCTTTGAAAAGCAGCTGCATGTTGTACGCGTTACATATGTGCAATGCCTGTTACATGCAGTGTGACATAATATACACAAGGCATGCAAGCCTTGCAAAGCTCCACGTGCCCTGTGAGCCTCCAAGCGCCACACGCAGCTTGTGTCACTTGATCAGTTAATTACAGTTTTGAGGAAAGAAAAAAAGGTAAACATGCACAGGGACAGATCCTCGTCCTCATGAATGCATGGGAGTTTTGCAAAAAGGTTCAGCCACATTCCAGGATTCAAACTGCCCAGTAAGAACAGATGAAACGCTGGTGTATATCGCTTCAAAATTTTTATATGTTCATTACAGAAAAACCTGTACATAACACCTATGTACCAGGTCTGCTGCAACAGAAAGCCCTTTACAGGCTTTTAGTACTGCTAATGGCTCATAAACCTGACAATGAACAGAACCTCAGAAAAGGAGAGTGTTTGGGTAGCTTCTTCTCTTTGCTTTGCTGCAATGATATCGGATGAATTTCAGAAGAAACGAAGGATCAGGATACCTAGCTTCAGAATCAATTTAGTGCATGACTTGGTGCAAATTCTTTAGACAATTTAGGATTCCTAGGAAGCCGTGACACATTATCAGAGGGAAAACATCAATTCAGAAGTGGCTGGAGTCAGCCATTTTAAACAGTACAAAAGTCTCATTTTCATTATTATGCCTTTATGGGTGCCACGAAATAGTCCATAAAAGCCCCATTTCTGGTTACAGGAGCATTTCCCTGCCTCAGGCACAACTACAGAAACAACGCCATTCTGCCAGGGGGCTCAGGAGAGACATATGGAGTGTGGCCGCAGCACCAGAAAAATTCTGGGCAGCCCTGCAACCCGCAGGGAAGCCTGGGAAGCCCAGTGGAATACAAGCCTAACCTACAGTAGACACAACTTACTGTTACAGCTCCACCACCAACCCATCTAATTCACATGTTGTTTCTGTCAGCAAATTCCTGACTGGAATCACGGATGGCAAAAAGGACAACTGCTTCACTAGTAGAAGTGCCTCTGCATAGGCTTTCGTTCTTCCAGATATGTGAAAAAAACCTCCAAAAGCCCCCCTGCACCCGATTTTCTGTCTCTGCATGTTTTTTTCTCTTGTGTTAGCCTGAACCTTTTGTTGCCATGAGCAAGAACTGCACTGGGTTCCCATAAGCATTTCTTCCATAAGGCTCTTTGATATTAACACAGATGCACTGCACTACAAACAAAAAAGTGTCTTGCCAAGAAATGAAAATGTTCCATATACAGAGCTATGGAGTCTAAAAGTCTAAAGGTTATCTGTTTTAGACCCCTTTACCCTGGAAACATCATGACTAAATCTTTTGAGCATGATCCTCAGCTTACACAAACTGAAGACATGGTGACTTATATAAAGAGGGGATCAGGTCTCATGACATTCCACACTACCTACAAAGTGTCTCCAGGACTCAGACTTTAGATTTTAATAGATCTGGGAAAAGATTCATGCTTTGCTCTATTCTTATAGAATGGTTATTGAATTTTGGGTACTAAATAAATAACCCTAGTCCATAAATCCCTTTTGCACACAACCCTGCACACTTTATTTAATCCTGGTCTCTATACTTGAATACATGAAGGACTTCCAGTGATAAATATAGTCTTTACTGTAATTATATCATCTTTCTATTTGGCATGGATGATTTTATTTTGCTGAAAACAGTTATGACAGGAAGCATTATTGTATTAGATTATATCGTCTCATATATCACGCAGTGCTGACAATGAGAAAATAGGGTGAGTACCACATTACTAAAAAGTGAGCATTGTTATTTTTATGAATGGGAAAGTCACATTATTGTGTCCATTGATTATATATGACTTCAGATAACTTTTGTCATTTATTTCAGCATTAATATAATACATATATAGTAGTACAGATGCCACGCTAGTTTGGGTATGAAGCTGTTTTTAGCCAAAAAGGACTGAATGAAAGTCCATTTCAAGTTATACAGCAACTTGCTGTATGTAGTGTTTCTAAAATACCATTACATAGTCAGTTAGAAATAGCCTCCAGGATACATTAAAATCCCAATTAAAAAAAAAAAAATAAAGAAAGAAATTAACCCCCCCTATATTAGTTCAATAACAAAGTCCTAAAGGGGTAAAACTATTAACAACACTGTTGGCTGTATTAAATATCAGGAACTTCTCAGAAAATTCCTGGTAACTAATCCTCTAGAAATGAGACTAGTTTGGGAGAAAAAAAATCTGAGGTTTTCTAATTGTAGATAAAATTATCAATTTACCAGTAGTTTGGCAGAAGATGTAGCATATAACGGCATTACTCCAAAAGTCATCTGGAGTCATGACACTGTCCCGGTTTACACAATATGCATTACATTTACATTACATTCCTATCAGGTTCTGACCACTTTGACCAGCTGCCGCCCACCTGAAAAGGACAGATGTGCAAGACGATCCTTCATGCCATATTCTGCGGTTCCCACTAGGTTGCCCACAGAAGAGCGCAGAAGTCTAACCTGAGAACTTAGGATTCAAACTCAAGTTTATCTCTAGTGTTTGCCCAACACATGAGCAGTGTTTTCTCAACAACAGGCTTATCGTCAAGGGGTGACATTAGAAGAGATGAAGAAAGAGACTGTGCAATGTGAATTTGTCATTTGCAGCTTGGGTTATTACTCACAGAGCGCACCTCTTGTAGCACTCGTGCTCTGCTCTAGCAAACTGCACAATCAGCCCAGCTGGCTCTCCTGGTATACATTGTGTAGGACCATGTTTAAGGAGGGCAATGGCAGATGAGTGTGACTAATGAGGGAAGATAAACTTCAATGTTTTATGCTAAACTACTAAATCAATTCATTTGAAAAATGTGACATAATAGCACATTAATCTCAGCCTACAGATGGGAAAAAAAAGAGCCAGCAAATGCTATTACAGCTAAAACCCCAAGGGAAAACTTTCAATGTAAACACCAACATACAGCTCTAATTTGAAAAGTGGCTGTAAAAAACAATTCTTGGAATTCATACTTCATGCTTTAGAGATTTCCAGACTCAAATTTGCTCAGCCTGCAAGTAAGATGCGTCCTCATACCTGCCAACTCAATCTGGAACATGAGCGTTAAACCGGGCCTTTCCTCCCCATCCAGCTGCATTAATGAAAGTCAGGACCAAATTAGGATACTGGTTACATCCTGTATCTGCACAAAAGCTGCTGTGAGACAAGTGCAGCTGATTGGACCTAGTAAGCACTTTTGCAGAAGATGCATCATGAAGAATTTGACACAACTCATTCAGCTGTGCTGGCCCTACCAGGTTAGCAAAACATAAGACAGACGTACTTGTCACCAGCGACATCAAATTACACTTTTTCACACTGGAAGAAAATCAGTCCTGACTCTAGTTCTGGGGATTCTTCCTATGTAAGAATCTGCTAAATAAACAATGACTGAACAGGCCAGGGCTCCCTGCATAGGTCCTCCTCATCCCAGGACTGTTCTTCTGGCAAGATAATGGTGTTGCTTCAAGAGC
Source organism: Mycteria americana (assembly GCF_035582795.1). NCBI lineage: Eukaryota > Metazoa > Chordata > Aves > Ciconiiformes > Ciconiidae > Mycteria > Mycteria americana. The sequence continues at coordinate 11,963,598 of NC_134376.1, forward strand.
AAGGTGTTCTATTCAGTTTCATTTCATTTTTCACCTTCAGACCTTAGGGTCTCTTTCTGGAAAGCTGAAGGTATGGATTCAAGCTTGCCTGAGGCTGAGATAGGTCTAGAACCCCAATCTATCACTGCCTCTCTGGTTTCACATAAGGGAAAAGAATGAGATGCTACTTGTACCTATGTGCACGAAGCAATATTATAGTAAGTCTGGTCCTTCACGGATGCATGAAGAGGCTCTTTGTACCTATCTTTCTCTGCAGGTAACTTGAGGGCAATTTTGCATGACAAAACAGAACCATTTTGCAAAATACTTTTTTTTTTTTTTTAGTAAAGGTAGAATTCATTTTTTTGTCTATCAAGGGCTTTAACAATACACACACAGTTGCACCTTGTCTAAGTCAACACTAGCTTCCTTCACTTAGCAACTTCACCTGTGTTTAAATTGTAAGAGGCATCGGTGCTTGTTAATAGGGGTTGATGTTACACTGGCAGGGTTCATCTTCTGAACCTGCACACCAAGTGTTGTGTGCATCCCTCACAATAAATAAGACTGTAAGTACAATAGGCTATCAATAGGGATGATTTCAAATCAAGAGAGAACATCAGGCAGTGCTGCTGCTCAATCTGAGGTTCAGCTACAAACTAGAACTGAAAAATGGGAATAATCACAAGCCTTTTCAGTGGTCATTGGCAGGGTTATTTTGTCAAGAAAGCAAGTCCTACCAAGCAGCAGGTATGTCAGTGGAGCCACTAATACTCCCTGAGCAGAAGTACGTTCTTCTTTTTACTGCATGCAGCTGTTGGCCTCATTTTCACTCTCTGGTATTTGGGCTTACACTAACATTTTGATCACAGTAGTTGAGAGACTACTCAAAATAATTCTCAAAATAATTTGAGAGACTTTTGCCAATGTTGCTGCATATAATTCCCCGAAGTAATTGGTCCCCAAGGGAAAGAGCACTTTACTGGCTACTTACTATTTCTTTAAGCAACAGAAACATTGCAAAAATATAATAATTTTGCTCTTTTTCCCTGCCACAGGTGAAGAGAAACTAGGTTTTGCTTTGTCCCTACAGGGGTACGGAGAGAGCTCAAGGAAGCCTACTTTTCTGTCTCTTTTCAAGGCAGTGTTATACTTCAGTAGGGATTTTTCATACACACTCTGCAAGAGACAGCACTGACTACTGAGCACAGACACATCCTGTTGACTCCCTCATATCCTAGGAATGAAAAACACCATGCAATTGAAAGACATAAAGATAGATTGGACTATTGTGGCATCAGTACTGGCTTTGCCACATGCCATGGTTCGGTGACTACTTTCCACCACCTATTTGAAGATGTCAGGAGAACTGCGTAGTATTTTCAGAACTTATGTTCTCCAGTGAACTCCCACAGTCTTCCCGAGCATCCCCTCAGACCCAGCCCCTCACTTGGGCTCTCAGCTTCCGTACCAATGTAGTAGTCTCAGAAAAAAACCTTCTCTCTCTGTGTACACGTGTATGCACACACACATTTTACAAGATTTTCCACATCAGTTGCTTGACCTTTGGAGCCTGACTCCCTAAAACATTTGTGCTTACAACACCATCAAAGGGTAACACTGATTTGGAAAATCCACCTAACTGCCTCACTACATTTTAGGGGCCTTATATCACTTTTGAAGATGGGATCTATATACCTAATTTACTTTAGTGCTTTTGAAAATGAAATACTAAAGAATGTGACATTCTAAGTCTAAACTTCAGGGATGAAAAGTGTCCTTTAAGGCTGTAATGTATTTTACCATTACTGCTTGGGGAATGATAAGACTAAGAATGATAGAGAGCAACTTGGCAGGATCCATTAAGGCAGAGACAGCTTGTGTATGCTATTATGCACAAGACTCTGCACAAGTGTCTCTATGCAGAGCAAACTGTTCTGGTTTTTACTAATAGTGATTTATGAGTTTGGTTTTTTCCTGTTCTAAGAGATGCATCTAAAAAGCACAAGGCTAAGAGTGCTCATAACAGAGGTGCCCTGTCAAACACAGAAAGAGACACAACATTGTACAGCATGACTCTAATAGTAAAGGCCCTGATCCTGTACTGCTGAGTTAGTGGCAGGCTTGTCAGTGTGTGGAAGACCAAAACCCACAGACAACACACATTCACTCTTTGATATGCAAAATTTTTTAGGCTCCACTACAAGCAATTTTTTTTCAATCTGACACCAACTAAATGGTCTGGGAAAGGAAATGCAGCAGATATATGACAGGATTGCACAGATCTCCTGGACTCAGTCACCACTGAGACTGCAGTTCAACAAAATAATGGCTACAACATTGCCTTGTAGCAAAATGCAATTATCCTGCCAGAATCTCATCTACCTGGTTATCTTGTAACTTTGACAGAGCTCATAAGGAGTCGGGAAGACTCCACTCTCAGGCTGTTGCTTGGCTTCAAAGTGCACATTCAAAGTCCTTGTGAACAACAGCTACAACAGCCATCAGGATACTGAAGTCTGCATAAAGTCAAAGTGCAGGTATAAAATTTATCACTTTCTACAAACAGCATCAAAATATATTGAATTTTGAGGCCCAGTTCCAATTCCCTTGTGATTTGCTGCCTAGCTTTTTAGAAACTCCTGTCTTAGACACTCTTTAGCTTCTTTGACTTTTAGTTAATATTTGGCTGCTTACCTATTAAGATATTTTTCATGTTTCTACACAAGATGAGTGCCACACTAAATACTGGTATTCCTCATGCTGTTATTTCACTGTGTACAATTTATTTTATTATTAATTGATGATTTTATTAGGTGAGATATCATTCTCCAAAGACAGCAGTATTAGATGAGTATTCAGCAGGAAACGCCTCTTTTCTCACCCCCAAATTTACTGATAATCACAGTTCAGTTATCTTTGGGGTTGCACTTCCCAGACAGGTTAGTAATAGAAAAATTTACTTTTCGAAAAGCTTCTATATACACTACAAAAGCTATTCTGCTATTTTAAACATGTTTCTTTTCATAATAGGAAGAGAATACACATATACTTGCAAAAAGATTGTGTCTGTGTGGAGTGTGAGTAAACAGGAGAAGAGACGGGATGCTAACACTTAAGTAAAGAGGTAATATCGAGTTTTTTACCAGCTCAAATCCTATTCCCCATATCTATAATATTACATATATATATATATATATATATATATATGAGAAAAGAAGCAGCAAAACCAGAGACAAACACAGGCAAGACAGCACGGTGTGCAACACCACCTGTTAATGCTGCCAGCATTACAGAACGCTAGCCAAAGAGCATATTACCAACATTAAGAGAAGCAAGCTCACATGAATATGTTTAAGCAGACAGAGGGCATTACTTTATAAAGACATAATGTTATTTTTTCCTCTCTCCTCTGCATTGGCTTTGGGGTTTGGTTGGTTGTTTCTGTTTAGCTGGTAGATTTTGTGTATGTTAATATCAGAATGGCCATATTCCTGTCAACAAACAGAAAACTGAGGAAAAGCCAGATTATCAAGAATGTCCACCAGATCAAGAGAAAGGTTACAAAACTTAAGAGGTGACTAAGGCTGCAGTAAGAAAAAATATATAGAATTCATAGTGCTGCTTGTTAATAACTGCAGTAGTTTTACACCATCTGCTAATTTCCCCTTTTTCAGCTGCACAAGGGAACCACATGAGACACACCATAATAAACAGAGGTATTTTTTCCCTCTTGGAGATCATAAGTCTCCAGAACCTGTGGCATATATGTTCACTTACACTCAAGCTGTTAATATATACAAGTGAGAAGAGAACCAGTATTTTTATCAATGTGGAATAGCAGCTGAGACAGACAACACAACCTCCGCAGAGGGACATATCCATATGTTACACAATAATGAATGCCAGAAAAATAATACAGTGTTGGGGCTTCTCTTGGAGAACTCTATTCAAAGGCACTTTAACTAGAGGTCAAAAAACCATTGTCCATAAAGACTCTGCAAAAACTGACATAGTGTGAGATCTTAGACAAAAACGTTTGGAAAGTACATGCTTTACATTAATGCCCAGACCTGCTTCCATTATCCAGTTAGGACATACGCTACCTCCTGCCAAAGCCCTGCTATGCATATACTATATTTCTTGATCTTTTCTGTTGCCTAGTAAAGGTTTTTGAATTTGCTGCCAATTCAACCCCTGAAGCACAGATGGGAATAAAAAGCATCTTATCTCCTACCATACTATTCCATATCATGTTTTCTACTATTTTCAAGCTGTACAATCTCTCAAGCTGTATGACATGCCTTTTTCCCTTGGGAGACTTTCACATACAGGCAGAATCCTAATACCCCTTGTGCATATTCCTGTATGTAAGGCTTGAAGCTGTGATAGAGAAAGGAGCCCTCTGCTCTCATCTGTTTTCATCTCGTTCTTTCAGCAACAGGAGGAAGAATTGCCAGAAAGCTGTTTTATGGGTTTCTCATCCAAAACTTCAGACTGACTGAGGTGCTAGCAGGGAAGGCACTTTTGGCACTCCCTTGGTGAGCATAGAAAGTATCTCCTGGAGCATCCTCATCAGAGGTGCAGATTTCTGCCCTGAATTCACCCAGTGACATCTTAAAAGTCAGCTGCTCATTCCTAATGGCAAGGTCTCCAATCAAAAAGATGGCAAGTAGCAGTAGATATCATACCGTTTATCAAGACTTCTGGTTCTGGCTTGTGTCACATTTTCACAAGAAATTTGGGAAATGTGGGTTAAATTAGCCTACTGTAAAGTTTGACCATAATGGAACAACATCGTTATCAGTAAGCCTCTAATAAACCACAAAGAGGAATCAAGCAACATTCTTCAAAAGTTTACTTTATAATATCAAAATATATTTGTATTTCATTGTCTAAGTCAGTAAGGAAAAGTATTACAGTTACAGGTAACTCGTTTCAGCTTAAAAAAGGAAAGCAAAGTAAGAATCAAAAAGTGATCACCATATAGCATGGGGGTATGAAGTGATCACCATATAGCATGGGGGTATGAAATAAACAGGATGGAGCACTGAGGACTAATGCACAGTATCATATACACACAGTTATTATATATTATAGGTAGGAATAATAGCACAGACATACAAGTTTTGGAATAACAGATCAGGCAGCAGATCTGCAAAACACAAGGCTGGGAATTATAACACTATACAAACTGACTATGAGTCAAGAAAATCAGACAGGCCAAATAAGAAAATCACATAAAGTAATCTTCCCACTCTGCTCAGATGTAATAAAGCCTCAGCTAGAATACTGTGCCAAGCCTTGGCCATCATGCTTCCAGAGATATAAGGGTCAGCTGAAGAGTACCAGGGAAGAGAAAAATCAGTAAGGTTACTGTAATCAGTTATTACTTAAACATTAGCATGAATAAGCAGAGGTGTAGAGGAAACAAACTGTGAGGAAAAAAAATGAAAAACTACAGTCGTTTATGCTACAGAACAGACAACTGAAGAGAGAGATTATGTACAGGTTATATAATTTGTAACAAAGAGTCACTGAAAAGAGGTTAAAACAGTTCATGTCTAGTGGAGACAGAATACTGAAAGAGGTTTCTTTTCCCTGGAGAAGGGAAGACTCATGAGGACCTCATAATAGAATTCCAGTACTTAAAGGGTGGCTACAAAAAGGATAGAGGCTCTCTCTTCACAAGGAGCCACATGGAGAAGACAAGGGGCAGCGGGGTACAAGCTGCATGGGGAGAGGTTTCATCTCAATATAAGAAACAAATTTCTTTACAGTGAGAACAATCAATTACTGGAACAACCTCCCCAGGGATGTGGTACAGTCCCCGTCACTGGATGTTTTCAAGATGCAGATGGACAGGGTGCTAGATAATCTCATCTAGGCTCCCTTTCCCATGAAAAGTTGGACCAGATGGCCTTTCAAGGTCCCTTCCAACCTGAGCTATTCTCTGAGTCTTCAGCTTCTCTGCTTATACCACTGGCAATGCAGGTAAGGAGTGACATATATAAACATTGGTGTTGACGCTGGTCTGTTGATATTTAACAAACACAGAGTATTTTTTTTTTTAAGACAACACAATATAGTCAGTAACTGACAATAAATCATGTTTTAGATGGCAGTATGAAGCTGCTTGCACTATGTATACTTTAGAAATACAGTCCCTTCTCCAAAGATCTTATATTTGAAGTAGAATTACCTAGCAGACACTAACTAAGAGAAGCAGACAGAAACTAACACTGAATGAGTTTCAAGGATTTGCTCAATTTACACTGCAGCAAAGTCAGTAATTGCACCCAGGATTCTAATTATATTCAGCCAGGCCTCTCCTCCCCAGGACATCACTGTGCCCTAAAAGGCTGACGTACTTCTGCCACTCCTTAGAGAATCTGGTTTTGATCATTTATCTCAATGGACTTCAGCATCCTAATAGAATAAGGCAGAGACTCCAACAACAATTTTAGAGTTCTGCTATTTGGATCACAGCATTTGTGAGAATAGTGCAAATGTGAAGCCAAGGGGGATCAAAGCATTGGTGAGGAAAGGGGCCTTAGACATAAAGAGAGGGATCTAATTTTCTTACTGTCTTTGGCCTGTTTCACAGGGTAAATAAGTGATGCCAGGAAAGAAAAAAAAAATCACAAACTCACTTCAGAAGTATGAGGGGAAAAAAGAAGAAAAGACTCTGAGTGGGAACAGAAGGGGACTTCATCATGTAACAGGAAGATTCTGCACGTAACTCTCCAACATCTCTGTACTTTTTCCCTCACAACTTGTCTAGATGGAACTACTGTAAAATGGGTGCCAACTCCGATATTCAAATAATAGCAATCAGGGAAATGCAAATGTTGCATGGAGTAAGATTTTCCAGGGGTTCAGTACCAATGAGTAGTTTAGTTATGACTTAGAGGACAGACTACAGAGTACACTTGCAGAAAGGAACACTTTTGAACTGCAAGTGCTGGTAAGATGTGACTGGAATTCAAATGGTCTTGATGATCCAAGCTATTTCAGACCACTGCAGATCAGCAACAGCATTTGCAAAGTCCTGCTAACATGAAGACATGAAAAACAGACAACGTAGGAAATGATGGACTAGGAAACTATTCTGCAAAAGGTATTTTTGAGTTCTAATGTCATACAATCCTTCTACTCATATGACTAAGGCTTTAACTGAAATAGCATCCAGAAATTTACAAATGAACTCCAGAAATGAGAAACAGCAATGGTCAGATGATTAGAAATTACAAAGATAAAGACGAGAGCAAAAGCCAAGATAAAATAAAATTGTTATTTTAGAGAGTACTTCTTCCTTTTATTCTAGAGAAAAGACAGCTACAGAGAGACAAGATTACATCTATGTAAAGAGTTGCTGAAAAGAGGAAAATACTATACCCCACTGGAGACAGGGGAAAAAAAAAAAATCTAGTTGGTGTAAGGACGATTTAGTCAAGTATTAGAAGAAAAACCTTTTGAACGGCATGGAATGACAAGCAATGAAATGGATTATATACAGAGGCTGTGGAGTTTCCATTGCTAAATGATTTTAAAGAAACACTGAACTGATTCTGTCAAGAATGATTTAGATATCGTTGAACGCTTCTTGAAGAAGAAAGATGGACTAGATGATCTTTGAAAGTCCATTACAACTCTTCTATTATTTTTTCTTCAAGGCCCACAGCAAAGATGGGACAGAAAGTCTATTCCCCTAGGAATGAGCTTTTTCTCACATTTCTTTTATCAGTTAGCAGCAGATGAAAAGCTGTAATTAGTAGCATAAAGGTATCTGCGGTTTCCCCAAAATTCAGTGTTGTTACACTGCAATTGCAAATCAGCACATAATGTTCCCTAGACAGACTTATACAGTAGCTAAAAGCGCATGTATTCGGACACACTACAGACTGTCTGGAAATAAAGAATCCTGAGGCACAAACTATTTTAACTGTGTTATTATGTATTACCAATATCGACTTGATTCATACATTTGCCAGTAGCTCTTTCATTCCGTGTCCTTACCTGGCAGTCAGCCACCGTCTTTAAAAGGCCAAAATCCTGATCTCCAATATAACATCCCACACAGATGATGTGATCTCAGAGGTAAGGAAAGAACCTGCCTCTACAAGTCAGCTTACAGCTACAATCTGAATAAATCATGCCTCTGAATTCCAAGAAAGCATTTGAAAGGGTAGAAGAGTACAGAAGGGAGGTACAAAGGTTTTGAATGAAGAAGTAAGATTGGGCTTCCAAAAAACATAGGTTTCATTTCTCGGTCTGAAATGGACTTCCTATGTCATTTAGGATGAATCAGTTCCTTTTTTATGGTATTAGTTAATTTAAAAAGTGGGGATAAAAATAATCTATCTGTAATTTGACTGTCAGTTCCCTAGGACAAATAGTCTAGCCCATACTATTTAGATAGAAAGCAAAGAAATATTTTCCCAATTGCTCCCAGTAGAGTTTGTATACAAACTGTAGTCAGTCCTGGGAAGCATGCATAGGGTTAAAGCTCCAAACAGATAAATTTACTGAGAATTTAGGCAATGATGTCACTGTGACCAAAAGTTGGCCTTAAGATAAATAAATGGGCTTTCACTATTTCCTGCAGTCATTTGCTGTCCCTTGGCACCAAGATGAAATCATAATGCTTTGTAATTACAGATAAAAGGGATTTGACATGAGAGCTCTCCAAACAAGCCAAACATCCTGGAAAGTAAAAAAAAGACCCAACAACTTGCTTGCATGCTCATTCTCCAGACTTGAGAATAACCATCAAGACAATTTTCTTATTATTAGCAGCTGTTCAGAAATCAGTACTAGATTCATTAGTTAAATCAGTGGGCTTTCCCAGGCAAAAAGAAAATTATGGAAAGAGGAGGATTTGAGCATAAATTAGCCAGGCTGTAACAATGTCATAGACACAAAACCCTACAGCTCTGGCATGTAGAAATTACACAAAAACAAATCCCACAAACAAAAGATACATTCCAAGCATAACTGAATAACTTAAAGTGTAACCTCCCATTCTTTTGACAGCATGGAGGGTGGACGCATCTACTCAAGCAAAGACTTTTCTGAGAAAGATTACAGGGATGCAACAGAAAAAAATAAGGAAAACTTATGCACTACTACATCTGTAATTTAAAAACAGATCTAAATTATATTTGAGGAAACATTGCCATCACCCTACAAAGGACAGGATGAAAAAAGGTGGCCTAGAGTCTTTCTCTTCCTATTTTCCTAAGCCAAGATCATAATACATGTGAAAATTCTTAATAATTACCACTGTAACCACTGTTACAACAGTACGTGTCAGTAACATGTTGAAAACTACTAGTTTGGGGTTTGTTAGTTGTCCATATGTGCTCTGTGCTCTGAGGGTAACCCTCTGAGGGTTAATTCTGCAAGTATTTACTTTTTTGGACTGTTCTTGAGTTCTGGGTTGCTGCCTACATCAGACCCTTGGCTGCAGCAGAGACATTTGTAAAAACTAGTGAGACTGACAGAAGAGACTTCTTTCCTCTTTCGGGAAACTGCAGCGATCTAGGCTATTGCTATTAACCCACTACAGAGAAAAGCACTATAAAATAAATGTAACTTCAATTTATATCAACAGTACAGATGTGCATGTAAAAAGCATAGCCCAAAGTCATACTTATAAAGCATGCCTGTATACATTTTTATTGATGAAGCAGAAAAACTGTTTAAAAATCTAATTGCAAGTACCTCACATTTGCAACAGAAAAAAACCCAAGCATGTTAATTCTTTTCACAGTGAGTTCACCATTAGGAAATGAGGACCACATTAGGAAACTCAAATTAGCGGTAGCTGTGATTATTTTAATTTTATCCCTTACAGCCTTTTCTAAAAAATTAAACCAAAAAATACTGACTGTTTTCTTAGGATGAACTGTTTCCTCCCAGATATTTTATTTTTTAAATGTGAAATACTTTGGCTTAAATAATACAAACTACAGATGTGACTGCAAACGTGCATCTGGAAAAAAAAATCATTACTTAGTCTAGAACTTCACATAAGTTTTGGGCACTAATTTTCTATCTGCTGTCAATGCTTTCTTTGATGTTGTCTTGCCTTGCTGTTTGTATGAGAATCATTGTCTTCAGTTTTGTAAACCAATGTCATGGTCTCTACTAGTAGAGTGTTGTGAGGTGTGTTGAAAGAGGATCATTAAACAGGACTTTTATTATCATTTGTGCTGGTGAGAATCCATCTCCCTTGACAGACTGTGGGAGAAGCTCCTATATAAGCCAAAGAAATGCCATATATCTTTTTATTTTGTATTATTATTATCACCCATAGACAATCATACTCTATAAACAGTCTAGACCTGGTTGAATACAATTATATATAAAATATAAAAAGCACTCCTATAAGTTACTTTGCAACTTTAAGATAGCTTGTTGATCTCATTACACTACAGAATTGGTCACTTAATATTTATAAATGTAAATGTAAAACAATTATTCAGCTATTTCACAGGGAAAGTGGTGATATTTGCTGAATAATGCTGGCAATCATAATTTAAAGAGTTTATATGCATGAGCTTGACTCTTGAAGAGAAACAGAGATTGCTAAAAGAAGTATAAACTGGATTAGTATTTTAAAAATCATTGTAAATGCTAGACAAAACTAGTAAAATGCTTCACTGCTGATACCAGCACGATCACTTCAGAATTATTTATTTCAAGAAGAGGCAGCATCATGCCCAAATGTAATCCTTATAGATACTTTCCTACTGACCTCCATAAGGATTAGCTCACACCTGATGACTCTTACTCAGCAAGGTATTTAAGCACATGCCTTAGATCCGACAGTTATCTGATAGTTAAGGGCAGAGGCTCTGGACTTAAAGCTAAATGTGTTCTTAAGCATCTTATGGCACTAGGCTCTAGCTGAGAAAATACCTTTTTGAAACATGTGGAGTTATTTAAATCAAAAGGATAGCATCTGAATTTGCTGGATTACTTAACCCAATACAACAAACTGCTGTCTGCATGCTGAGCTTAGTTTCTGGTAGAGTTGCTTTGCTCAATATTGACTTCTGTAGCAAGTTGCTTGTGTTGCAATAACTGTTCTGACCTCAACAAAAATAATAATTACCTAAAATACTTTATTCTGTGGTCTAACATACCATCTGATGTTGCATTAATTTTATTCATTATTTACATAAAGTATTAAAGCAATATATAGCAGGAAATCCTAGCTTGCATATTGCATTATTTCCATTTCTACATGTATCATTTCCCTTTTCCAATGAGCACTATCTTCTAAGTAAATGAAACTACAAAGTTGTAAGACAATTGCAGACTTATCAATATTACTAAATACTCTTTTTCTCTCTTTTCTTTTTTAATTAAATGGCATTCAATAAACATTCTGAAAAGGAAAAAAGTATGGAAAAGGGAGAGCAAGCATCTGACTGCAAAAAGGGAGAGTAAAGTGAAGAGCCTTTTTTCAAGCTATATCAAAAGCTAATCCTAGTTTTCTGAACAAAAGTGGTCACTGGTAACAAGTGGTGGGTTGTGAAAGGCCTGAGCAACTTAAGGTGATCTGGGATCACTTAGTAGATCTTCATAAATTTTCATAATTTGTTGACATATTGTTCCTGTTTGTATAATTTTCAATTTGTATGAATTTTTCTTTTCGGTGGTAGTTTCTTAATCTAAACAAACCTATTTTCAGATTGGAAGCACATATCTCTACTTCTTTACTGGGGAAAATTATTACTATAGCATTAATCAGAAGAAGGAACTGCGCCATACATAAATACATTCAAAATGATCAGTCTCTTCATTCTCCATAAAACTGATGCATGGTAAGGGGTATATTGCTAAAAAAAAGTGTAAGGAAGAGACTTTCATTTTAGCATTGGATTTTTCTTAAACTTTTTTTTATGGCTACCAAACTGAAAGAAAAGCTGCATTCTGATCCTGGAGGGAGCTTCCTCAACTGAAACCCATGAAATCATGTTCACTCAGGTCATAAAAGATAATTTTTTTTTCTTTTTGTTTGTCCTCTGTAACTAGTAATAAAGGTAAGCAGGCTGTTGTAACAGTCCCCTAAGAATGACTTACAGCTACCTAACTAGCCTGTGAGCTTTTATACATCAGATTCCTCTTGATTTCAGTATTAGTTCTGTGTTTTTAAAGGATGAAAGGTTGCCTTTAATGAAATGTTTTCACTTCCACGCATTATCCATAGATGAGTTCTTGTGATTTTCTCTCGCCATACTTTATCTTTCCATAAGTGACTTTATGCAGCTGGCATACACTCTCCAGCTTTGTAAGCACTAGCAGAATATACATCATTGGATAAAACATCATCTCCAGTTTTAATGGAAGGTTGCAATGAAGACAGATATTTCATAAATGTCTACAAAGATGGATAGCAAGTCAGACAGAATTTAAAAAAAATAGACAGTATCAATCTACATAATATCATTCCCTGTCAAGAAATGGGCTATCTTAAGTGTGTGTAAACAGCAATATTATTCATGGTTACACCACAGTGTAATTGCTTGCTGGATTTGAATGAAGTTCCCCTGAATATGGATGAAGCGACAAAGTGAAGATAAAAGAAGCAGCTGAAGCTAGAAACCAGAAAACTTAAAACGAAAATTATCAAGTCAGATACACCTCCTTTTATTGTGTGTGTCAATAAGAATGATTATTAAACCAATAGATTTATAACACTAGCCAGAGTGAAGTACAATGCAGAAAGAAAACTGTTTCCCAATTACATTCTGCCAATGTGCCTCAGCCTTGACACCCAGCATTATTGCCAGTGGAACCCTAAGCCTCTTTTAATTAGTCTTGAAATTGCTTCAAACTGTATCAGAACAACTGGTGATTTTTAGGAAGACAGATGATTGCAGAACTCTCACAAATCCGTATCCCTTTGTGCCAAGGGAAATCTAATACCTAGGTCACTTCTGCTAAAAGGCATCAACCAGGCCTGCCACATCTTCAGCATGTTGATTATTAACTGAAAATTGTAACAAGGAACAGAAGGGAATTTAATCTGTCATTGTCAGTGTGTTGCCATGATTTGGAGCAAACCCAAGTGAGTAGCAATGTTCAACATGTAATTCCCTGGTTCTGAAACTAGAGCAATAGGATTATGCCTAAACCTTTTCAAAAATTAGCTGCTGAAAATGCAAAAAGACCAATACGTGAGGTGATCCACCTGAACTGCACTCCCATATTGTACTGGGACCTGATCCATTACCTTCTCAAGACAGGCAGAAACCAGCACAGAAACTGTCATGAAACCCTGACAACAGAAAATCTGGCCTGAGGCAGCTTGAAATGAGAAGGCAACCTCCTCTCTGATAGCCAGTACAGAGATGATGGGAGATTCGACATGGCAAAAACAAAGGACCAACCCAGAATAGAAGCAGCAAACTACTATCAATGAAAACAAACAGGCAAAAGATACTGGTTGTCTTCTTCCAAAATGAGCATCTCTGTATGGAGCAGACAGTTGGAGTTTGGATTCCTCTAGACAAATCAAGGCTATCTTCCTCCAGTACGGACATTAGAACAACATTAATAACAAAAGACAGCAGCAAAGACTAAACTGAAGGACCAAGAAAAATTTTGCTCCATCCCAAGAAAACCATACTGGAGATTGCAGTGGCAGATACAGAACAGTGGCTATCTTGTCAGTTCACACCACAGCTAAATTTCTACAGACACTAGCTGAGCTGGACACTGTTTTCCCACTACTCTCCCACCACCTCCACCAGAGAAAGAGCTGAATTCAGATTAAAAAAAGGCAGACTCAGACATCTGCTTTATAAAATGTGATTACTTTTGATTCAGTATGTTAGAAAACTTACTTAATTTTGAAATATTTCTGCTGCAGGAATTTGAACTTTTAAAAGTATTTTTATTTTAATTTTGTAAATTTTAAAATGAGAAGTTATTATATGGAAAATTAGGATGTTCTTTTCTCTGTTTAATTGAGACTGATGAATCTGAAATCTAAAAACCTGAGTTGACAAATTATTCTTCAATGGCATTTCCCCATGAATGTTTTGTTTTGACATCTACGCAACATTTGGATATAGCTTTTTTCCTTGATAAATGTATGATTGACTCAAGCTCCTGACAAAACAGTACTAATATTTGAAACTGTCTCCATGTGCATGCTTAGTACCTAAACAGGCTACTCCTTTCATAAAAGAGTAAAGCAGCTTATACACATCTAGTTTTCCTTTCAACCTTTTTGAAATACAAGCAAACTTTTGAAAACAATCAAAGGATTCTAAAGGCTTTCATTTACAGTAGAATATACATTGGGCTCAACTTAAAATTTTATTTTTATACTTTTTTAACTCCAGTTGTACTTGTTTCCTGTTTATTTGTATGGCAAACTGTGGATTCATTCACTGTACACTGTTAGCTGTGAACTGAAATAACATTTTGTATTATTCAAACCTAGACATGGCCTCCTTCTGTAATGACAATGAACACTTATTTAGAAGTTTCTGAGATCCTGTTTCACAACTTGTTCAAATATAATGGGGAAAAAGGAAGCCAAAGACATTTTTATATCAATACTTGCAGGAATTATTCAGTGTACTTCAGACTCTACATCTTACAGTTTTGATCACAGCACATTATTTGCATAGTGTCATCTTCCAAAAATATAAAAGCTACTTATAAATACAACTACAATTGGAGCTTAAAAACGTCTAAGATCATTAAATGCAAAAAAAAGGAACTGACGCCAGTCTTACTGAGCAAAGTAATAATTTTGGGATTTCAATGCTTTCAAAACTTTCTGTGTTTAAAACAAGAAATTTTATGGCAGATGGGATTCCCAAACTTAGTTTTCAAATGCTGAGGTTCATTTTAATTTTATTCACTCAAATGTTAAATCTTGGACAAACATTGTTTAAAAGATTAAATCAAATCAGGCATAAAAATTTCAACAGAAACACCTGTGCCATCTACAGAGTAGTAATGTTTGAATGAATACATCTAGAATAATATCTATTATTAAAGCATTATAGATAGCAAATATTTAACTAAGGAGATAATCCTGAAGCAGTCCAACAGAAAGACAGGGTCAAGGGGAAAAAGCACTTAAATAGTAAAATAAGAATAGTACAGGATCACCCTGAACATCATCTCTCACAATGGGCAGAGAAGCTCAGAAGTACAAGCATTTTGAGAATAGTACAACAGGTGAAATATACTTACCTTGTACTCCCCTGGCTTCCAGCAGTTTGCAGTTCAGGATCTCCTGAGACAAGTATGACATCTTTCTATTTAATAATTCTCAGTGGATTCTTTTTCTTTCATTACGTTTCCCAGTCACTTTTGACACATGTAAATTTTTAGGACTCTCAACAACCTGCAGAAAGGCATTCCGTAACATTTTGTATTGTATGAAGAATAAGCCCTTTTTGCTTGTTTTGCATCTACCTCCTGCTAATTTAATTTGATGCCCTCTGAGCATTTTGAAAGATCATTTGGATTTAGTCTGAGATGAAGTTGTGAACGTAAGGTTAACTATTCTTTATGGAACTTTACAACCATTTATTTCATGTGTTATCCTTATATTTGATGCTCAGTAAACGAAAATTTGTGTATTTTAAAAGGTAATTTAATTAAAGCGTAAGGTTACAAAAAGACAAAAAAGGGAGGCGTGCAGAAATGCTAGTATAGAAATACTGAAGAAAGCTATATAGAAATGGAAACAGACAGGGACATACTGCCTCCTAAACCAATCCTACTAGTCCTATAGGATCCTAGTCTAGAGCTTTTCCACTCATGATCCACAGACATCTAAGAGCCTATGGGCTGCTTCTACAATCTCAGGAAGAGTTAATTAAGAGAAGCAAGTCTTTCATCAATAGTTTTAAATCTATTATGCAGAGGTCCACTTCTCTTAGAAAATCTAACCTGTGATTTGAAAAAGACCGGAAAACCCATTCTAGTCAAAGCAGAGTGGACAACTGTGTGGAAGAAATAGTCACTAAGCTTGTTGAGTTACAGGGAGGCTACTGTACATCATTGTTTTAATATAATATATAATAGCTAAAGGATTTTTTATTCAGAAGGGGACACAATCTTTCCCTTTCACAAAGCAGGCTGTTCAACGGATCTTCCCCAATGTCAGGAAGCTCATAGAGATGGGTAATGCTTTCCTCTTGATATTGCTGCAAGTCCCCTTTTACTCTGACATATGGTCATCCCCTGGACAGGGAGTTATTTGAGAACAGATGTGAGTTTAAACTTCAAAGCAAAATGGCCAGAGCAAGAGAACCAAGTTTAAGGCTAAAGACATTACTAGTTCCATTGGTTACCTTCCTTAACTTCACCATTAAAAGCAGGTCAAGTGGCTCTTAGAAGAGTTTCTCTTCCAATGCAACACTGACATGAATGAAAGGAGAAACGACAATATCCAAGTCAATGCAATGTAAGTTAATTAGCTTCTAAAGAGCTCCAGGATGTCAGACTTTAAACTATTAAGATAAATTTTATCCCTTTTCATTAAAAAAAAAAAAAATCTTTAATGTCCTTGTTTCCAAGGATCTCTGATGGGAATGGGAGTTTGGCAGTAGTTCTATAGCTGTCAGCCAAGTCATCAGGCATAGAATGTTACTTTAATAATGGATAAATGGCAACAGATTTAAAGTCAGCAGGTATGTAACCTAGGGACATAGAAGCATTAATTAAATCAGTAAAGGCAGGCAGAAGCTCAAGAGGAAAAACCTGAACAAGAATTTGGGAAGCACTGATAAGGCTTGATTTTCTCTCAGCACAGCTTGTGCCTCTAGCAATTCAGCCCCTAAGATGCAAGAAAGCTGTGAAACAAGCTATCAGAACACTTGTCAATCACTGGACAAGCTGCATCATGGTCAAAAGGTACTTCTAGGGCCTGCAGGAAAATAATGGAATGAATATATGATATAGGTTTATCAGTGACTAAGCAACTGCAGTTTTGATTATTGCAGCAGAGAGGCTTAAACAGAAAGGGGAGAGTGATAATGGATAAGTTAAGGATTATAATTCTTACTCTCTTTTCATTTCAAAAACTTTTTTTGTTTCAATTGCATTGCTAATTTCCACGTTATGGGAGAATTTCTGTATTATGGGGAGAAGGAAAACCATTCTGCAAATTGTTAATTGAAGCTAGATCAGGTGGTGCTCTTTTTAATTCCAAATCCAGGGTTTTGAAAGTTACAGAGGCAGACAGAGGCACTGGAGGTGCCTGTTTCTCTTTGAGGAAGATGCGATACAGAATGAGAGAATAACCTAGATTCAGAAGAAAGCTGATAGTTGTCTCATTTATTAAATTACCAAGAAAAACAAATCTGAGAAAAGCCTTAAGAGTACACAAAGTGTGTGTGTGTGTGTATAAAGTATGTATGCACTTTGTGTGGAAAATAATTGTTTTACCTAAATACAATTAAAAATCCACCAAACTGTCAATTGTCTAGAGTCTTTGTTAATGGTCTGAGCAAGAA
This sequence comes from Mycteria americana, assembly GCF_035582795.1. NCBI lineage: Eukaryota > Metazoa > Chordata > Aves > Ciconiiformes > Ciconiidae > Mycteria > Mycteria americana. Next base: position 11,981,081 of record NC_134376.1, read on the forward strand.
TGACTAGTAAATGAGAATCAACTTCCAACTTTGGTCTAAATAATCTGTATCTTATCAGTTCAATTTGCAAGCAAATTAAACACATCAGTACTTGTTCTCTGGATGCAAATCTGTCACCTTACTATCATGTGAAGAAGGGTTTTCCATCTGGTTAATCAGTATGGAAGATTAATGCTGTCAGCTCCTTAGGTCAAGTGAAATTAAATTAAGATGATGGTTAAATGGAAGATACATAGTTGTTCATGTTCAAGTGTATTCTACAGAGCCAAAAATACTAGCCTGGAGCAGGAGCTTGTGTTTCTATCTCTACATATTTTTATTATATGAATGTAACACTTTTGAAAGGATCTGGCTTCATATCAACTTTCAGCAGAGCAAGAGCAACACAAAGAAGATTGTTCCACTCTTTAGAAATGAGGTGGAACAAAGAGAATAGGGAATGGAGTATTCTAGTAGTCAGAGAAATATTTGTCTTATAAAAAGACAACATTATTGAGATCCCACATGTTCAGAACCTGACTGATCAAAAAATTTCTTGAAAATCCTTGCATTATACTTATTATCTCTTCTGTTCTTAATTTACACATGCTTATAAACAAGGCAGAAATGTAACATTAAAGAAAAAGTAAATAGAGCATTATAACACAGCAGCTGAAAATGCAATTGGATTTTCAAAGCATTATTACTGCAGATTTGTTTTATTACCAGCAGTAGATAAAGTATGTATCCAGTTTTCAAAAGAATGGGCCTGTCATTACTCATATGTGGACCACATCCTAATCTGCATTCTTAGTGAAACTGAAACTAATCTAGAACCCTAATCTGGAAAGGGGTCCTGTTTCCTACGTTTTTGAAGAGGTGGAATAGGGTGTAATGGGCAGACCAGCAATGGAAAGAGCTACCTCAGAGTGACTATGCAACCACCTCAAAATACCAGAGACAGATGACAGATTTCCACAAGAAACCTTTTCTTAGATGCTTTCAGCAGTTCAAGCGACAGATATTTTCCATTCTCTTCTCCATATCTTAATGTGCAGCCAGAAGAGGATTTTTTTCAGCATGTTACTTTTCTATAAAGCCCTCAAACTGAGGGAGAAGTTCTATGCTTCAGTTATTTAATTTATTCATGAAATATTTTGCATTTCATGCTAGCTCCCCCCCAAATAACCCCAAGCAAAATTAGCATAAAAAGTGGTATTTGAGAAAGGTATTTCAAATTATTTGCACTGCACTGAAATCTAGCTGAATCATGAAATTCACTTAGTTAGGCTTTGATGCCAAGACTTTAAAAGAGAAGTTTTCTCACCACTAGAAAACTTCTATTAGTGAAGTGTTTACCTAGAGAAAACTAGATCAAAACAATTCCAAGTGCTAATTATGTTCTGCATATGAAGTTGCTCCACCTTCATAAGCACAAATAATGAATGGACAGATTTTTTAATAAACAACTTCCCTAACAGAAAATTAGAAATGTACATCCCTATTGAAGAGAAAATAACAGCAGAGCTCATTTTTAATTCACTGAAAACAATTCAGCGGTTTGGTCAGAATGGAAGAAGGACACATCAGTTACAGGGGACCCGTGCATTAATAGCAAAACTAATCTGCATAGGCATGTTATACAGATCTCTCTAGAGTCCAAGTTAGAGGAAACAAGATGTGACAAAATAGAAGAGCTGCACATAGAAAAACTGAAAACATTTGTGAAAAGGTTCAGTAATCTTGCTGCAGACTAATCAATCACCTAGTAAGTATGTGATCAACACACATGGGAATTCCCAGAGTGGAATTCACAGGTAGATAAATTGGGTGATACAATTTTGCTAGTTCTGCTGCTACAACGGGAAAGCAGCCATTCATTCTGGTGATGACAGTTATACCCTCTGGCCATCACCACTAATTAAATCACTATCTTTCCTATTCCGTTTTTTCCCCAGATATAGATGTGATCAGAGACAGAACAATATAAAGAAGGAACAGGAAACTAGATTTAGGTGATAATTTTAAAAGCAAAGTGAGATAGCCTGAGATATTAATGCCATCCCGTGCAAAACAAAGCATGCTTCTGGCCGGAAGACAGGTGCAACAGTGTATGAGGTGATATGTGTATGACCATAATGTTGTAATCAAAACATCATGCCTTTCATAACTCCTAAAATTGCTAGAAAAACGCATAGCGCACATACAAATGGGAATAGTTTATGGATAGTATGTTTATCAGTAATGTATTATTTACAGGTTATTACAAGTTACAGTATAGCCTGTTTCAACATTAGGATTAATTGATTGTTTCAAATACTCAGAGCAGTTCTCACTTTCTCAGAAAAAACAAGCACTCTTTGAAAAACAAATCATACTCACAACATTACTTAGCCAAAACCAAGGTCCAGCCTAACATTTACAGGACCCCGTGTGCATACTAGAAGTTGCATTCCAGTGCTCAAACTCTCTTCTACCCACCGCCATGCATTTCCAATGATAAACGCAAAAGTTAAAAGGAAAAACCAAATTAAAATACAACATGTAGAAACTGCTATTAGTGTATCTTTGTGGCTCTTAAACTACAGACTGCATAATACAACAGACAGGAGAAAGTTTCAGCTGAAGTGATCCACCTAACTAAGGTCAATTCCCTTTTCTAAGTGCAACACGTTGCTTTTCTGAAGTGGCTTGTGGATACTCACATACACTCCCCCTTCCGCAGACCAGCTCGGATGCCAGTCACTGCTGGACACAATTCACTCCACAGGTACCCTGAAAACCTTGTGTCACTGCAAGACTCTCCAGACTTTCTTTTCTTACACAAGGAATACAGAGCTATGTGCAAATGGGGGCCTAACAATAGAATAACTTTGAAATTAAAGCTCTGATGCAAAACCAGCATGGCAACATTGATACAATTCCAGCAACTTCAGTAGTGACTGGCCCTCAGACACAGGTGTTTTGCCTTTAACATGCAGTGATGAGTTAAATGTACTAGTTTCAGAAATGCAACACAGTGAGAAGTCAAATACCACCGTATAGTGTTTCTGCATATTATCCTTCTGCTATCTGAAATACCCGCATATGGAACATCACTGTAGGAAAGAACTCAGACAGTATCCCCAAAAAAGATTCATACCACACCAGCATCGGTGCCTTTCATTTCCAGAACAATTAACTAAAACTCCAGTAAATGCAATAAATGGCTTGGGGATTTTCTTTTCCTTCCTCAGTACATATCTGTATGGTTTCTGATGACAGACTGCTTCCTAACCTCTCTTAGTTACAAGTCACTATAATAGCAAGATCACTAGAATATAGGTATGTTACAATAGGGAAATGCTGTAGAAAAAGGACAGACTTGAAGAAAGGTTATGAAAGATACTGACAAGGCTGAGGGATAACAAGTAATTGCAACACCCTAATATGGATCACCATGTGGTTGTGCCATTTTTCATATAAACAAAGTAATCACCCTAGGATTACTTTGGACCAACAACCTGTTTCAGAGATTCTTGCCTGTAGAGACAGTTTCAACGTTGCTTTGAACTCTCTAGGTTTCCTTCTCCAGCTACTGTCCCTTTTGAGCAGAAAGTATCCATACTTCATTGACATTTTTAGCAAATCTGAAGTTCATCCAAAACTAGCATTTCACCAGGAAAGGCCTTTGCCCAAGTTAACACCAATGGAAAACTGAATTACAAGATAATTAACAAAACCCAATCCAACCATCTCACACAGGTTAGTTCCTATTTAATTTTCTAATAATTTACTCAGAGGTACTTCAGATTTCACCTCACCATTGATGAACCTTGCTAGACTCATGGCTTAGCAGATCTTTGTGTCAGTGCCCTATGGGGAGTCTGTCCATCATGAAGACAATTTGTCTGCTTCAGCCTCATGGGTCTGATCTAGTACAATTAGCGAGGCTTAAGGAAAAGGTGGACTCTTGGAATCCCGAAGCATTTTATAATGGGTCATTATCTTTTATAGCCCGTAATAATGCATCTTAAGTTTTAATCACCAGGAACTATCTTGCTGCCTACTCCTTTGTGGAAGAGAACTGTGGCCTCCACCCATTCTTATCACATTTTTTCTTTAGAAAGAAAATAAAGAAAAGCATGCAAAAGCCCCTCACTGCACAAGCATGCAAAATGCAGAAAATGAGCATGAGAAAGCAAAGCTTCAAATTAAAAGTGGGACTGTAGATCACTAGTGCAACTTAAAAAGGGAAATAAAACATCCATTACTTAGGGAGTAATTAAATCCCACACTTTAATCATATTAACCAGCAACCTAATGTCCTGGCACACTTTCTTGGGCTAGATCCTGGAGACCAGATTTAGCATAACACACTTCTGTGAGGCTAAGCAATGGGTACAAGGCACGCTCAAATTGCAAATGCCTGTTGCTGTGTTGGGTGTCTAAAAGGAGGGTCCGAAAAATATGAACAGGTGTTCCTTGCACAACGGTCCTCTAATCTGCAGCTCTTTGTTCACTCATACTTTTCCCTGGTAGTTCTCTAAGTACTGACATATCCTCAGAGGAATTTTGCAGCTTAAGACATTACTGCCCCAAGCTGTCAACCCCAACCTTTCCACAGAGGTCACTCACAACAGTAGCTTCACAGGAGATGCCCACCCGTCAGCTGAGAAAGGCGAGATGTGCACACACATCCTGCTCTGTCAACTCTCTTATGGGCACGTTAACCTATGGCACAAAAGACGGTGACATAATGCCAGGAACTGCTGCAGCAACATCCATCAGAAGATGTGTGTACCCTAAGCACGAGCCTTGTCACAAAAGGGGTTTTAAAGTGTTTTAGCTTTGGTACAGCAAGTTATTAAACCTATGAGCACTCTGGCTGAAATTAGCATGCCTATATATATATATATATGTGAGGTGGTACTTGCTTAAGTACCTTGCTGAATTAGGTTTTAATACCTTACATATTGGTATTTCTAAAGCAATTAATGAAAAAAAGCTAGAACATACCAGCACAAACCCCCCTGGGAGACGGCATTAACTGAAACAATCATGTAGTTGACACATGGCTTCTGTTTCTAATGAGGCATGCCAACTAAACAGAAAATAAAGGGATACAAGGCCTGATACTTCCAGATATAAAATAATTAGTCTCAGGACAGAAAGCACTATTATCCTGAGAGCTGACTACCCAATGGCTCACAATAGGTTTCTTGTACTTTGTTGAACTATGGCCACAGTGGACACAGACAACAGGTCTGACCTACTATGGAAGCTCCTGCATTCTGTTTCTTTAAAGGAGACATTAATATATGTCCGTATGTTCCCTTTTGGCTTCATAACTCCTATTCAAGTGATTAATGCTAGGGGTGTTTCAGATGGCTGGAAGACAGAAGGTTTGTCCACATGCAACTATTAATACGACCCTTCTTTAACTTAGTACACCTCTCCCTACGACAGAAATGTATACAAAAACAGGGCTAAGGAGATGGCTGAAGACATTCCTGCAATATTGGCAAAAATTGAGCAGGTGATTGTGGCATTGGCCCAGGGAGCTATCCCATACTCAATTCCCTTCTGCAAGGGAATACATTTCAGTAGTTCCAGGAGTGGCTACACTACCAGTAGTTCCTAAGACATCCATTTAATGGTTTTTATTACCCTGCAGTCACAGCAGCGATAATTAATTCTGAAAGAAATAGTGCCCAAGGATCTGTAAAACTACACTGAGGTTTCATTTATCCTCAGTATGTGTCTTATGATACACATCTATATAGGTACAGATATATACATATATTCAAAAATATATCAATCTGCAATGCAAACTTCAGAAAATGCAGAACTGAAAGATAAATTAAAACACACCTAAATTTACTCTCATCCTGAAAGAAGCAAAATGTAAACATATTGTTAAAGGATGGATTAGCATGTCTAATTCCACAGAAATTAGAATACAGATAAAAATGTAGACCTATAATTAAAAGAATGAAGAGTGAACATTAATAGGATGAACCATACACTCTAATGCAAAATGGTATGTAAAACTGTAGGCCTGTTTTCAAAATTACTAAATGAGGAAAAAAAATATAGTCTGTTCCTGGGAAGAGATTGGTAGTAAGCAGTTATAGTTATCATACAAAAACTGTTGATAGTTTCTAAAACTTGTTAGATATCTTTTAGCATTCACAGGTACATAGAAGAAGGGTTTTCCTTCCATGCTTTACAAAAAGAATGGAAGGAAGTAGAATTTTTTGTTACAAATACTGCTGAATAGATTGGCAATATGTTTTTCTTAGTTCTCTGGCTACAGATTAAAACTGCAGCTTTATATTACCCATTTTTCCCTTTTTAGTCAAAGCATCTCAGAGAATTTCCATTTCTAACTATTAAAGAAAACAGTTTTCAGTTTCAGGTTAGAAGTAGAGATATTCCCCTGTTTCTTCATACAGTATTTTTTTGGCTAAATTTCAATTTCCGTTTGCAGGATGTTAAAATATTTTCATGTTATAGAATAGTTTGGTCAAGAGCTGTCTAAATCAATCAAAGGTGAAATAAAAAACACCAATTATAAGGGGTTTTTTTTGTCTCTGATGCTGACGTAGGAGAAGATACACCTCCTGGAGAAGAATCATCAGCTATAGTCCTGAAATAATTAAATCTTTTTATTTTGAGAAGTGATGTATAAACTCATTTCCATGGTAACTTTGTTTTGCATTTCACAAAGTTCTAACCCCAGAATTTCTCTGTTGCACCCAATATATGATGCTACCTTGCCTGTGAAGTCATTGTCCACACAATGAGTTGCAAGAATATCAGTTGTATTTCGTGTATTTACAGGTGCAAGAGATATAGGAAGACTTATATACTTTCTCCACTTTGCAATCCTCTGCTTACTTCAGTTTTGTTGCTCTGCTGCTTGCTTTTAATCAAGATTTCATTTTTAACTAAAACACAGACGTGCAGTCAAGTGATTCCCACAGTAATTGACCTCTCTGTGGTACAACAAAATCCCTTCTTTGTATCATGCTAGTTTTCTTGCTGCTGAGCAGAGAAAACAGACTCTGACCATTATCTAGTTAACTCCATTTAACTCCAGCTAAAAAAGCATACTGCCCATATAGAAAAGTATAGTCACACCTATGTCTAGAATCTCAGTTTCAGAATCTCTTTTGAGAATCATCAGAAAATATAAAAACATCAAAAGTGTGTGCATGCACACACAATCCACAAACAGGCAGGAGCAAAGGTGGGAAACAAGCTATGATTTCAACCACTGCAGCCAAACCATTATTCACTCGCCATGGTCAGAAAGCAGCACCCATTTTATGTTTTGAAAACTATTTACTTTACATAGAAAAATGACTGCTTTACTGTATGACATACAAATACAGTGTTTGGTTTCTTTTTAACCCACTGAAGGAGTAACTTCTGTTGAAGCTGATTTTTATTATTTACTAATTTGTTCCTAATAGATTTTTCTAGCAATACAAGTGTACATGGACGACTCACAAAGATACTTTAAAGATAAAATACAGCCAGACCTCATAATTTAGAGGTCATAATTAAACCTCATCAACTAGAATCAGGGTTTCTATCACTGTGTGTGCACTGTTCTCCAAAGGGAGCGTATTTAAACAGCAATTTCATAGGTACACCTTCTTCCAACAGATTGTGGACATCACTGGATTTCCAAGCCCAGAAACCAAGTAATTGTTCTTAGGTATAAGACAGTTTTGGGTTCAGGTGTCCTAACAACACACCAATGGTTAATTCCTCAAGAACTGGCTTAAGGTCAGATAGAAGCTCTAAGTGAAATAGTGCGACGACTCACACAGTTTAATGTCTAGATTGCTGTAGGTGCAGAGGGGTGACTAGTTGCATTTGGTGAAGCTCTACAGATGACAACCTCAGCAGAGAAGCTTGCAAGATCAAAGCTGTGCCTTCAGGCTAAGACCAATGAACCCATTTCATGGATGAATTGAATCAAACTTTGATGCAGAAGTGAATCATTAACTCATTAGTCTCCCTGTGGCACTAGTATTTGCAAGCCACCTCAGACAGACCATAGGATAATTTAAGTTGGAAGGGACCTCAGGAGGTTATCTAGTCCAGCTTCCTGCTCAAAACTTCCTTCTCCTCCTCTTTCTGAAACTTTTGTATATATGTATAACAAACATACAAACACATTTCATTACTGTATGTTGTAAGCAAATCCAGTTTAAGAAGGAGATTACATTCAAGGACAATATTTTGCTCTGAGTTAAGGAAAAAGCAGCCCTGCTGCCTTATGAAAAAAAACCAACATCTAATACAACATGCAAAATAATATGGAGCATAAAGCATTAGCTTTAAGGTCATACTGGCTTTTCTGTTAGCAGCAAAAGTGCACATAAGAGTTAACATTAAAAATTGAAATGAAATAAATATGCTCTCTAATGAACTAATATACGTGGGTAAGGTAACATCTGCTACTTTGTTTATAACAAATGTGTCAAACATTAGATATGCCAACATTCATGCACATGTTCTGATGGAAATTGGAGAATTTGCCTTGTTTGCCCAGCAGAAAATGGAAGATTTTATGTCATGGCAGAGTAATATCAGACCTGAGAGCGCTAGGAGAGAAAGGTAGAATTTTCTTCTTAAACAAAGAGACAGCCCTTCTGATAACTGTTGTTAGTTGGTTACTACAGAAAAGAAGTCTCAATTGAAGTGATTTGGGAACAAGGAAAGAACATATTTTTTAAGTTCTGACCTACTTTCTATCTCTAAACAAAATTATAAGTGAGGAGTGATTGGTAAACTGCACTAGGTCAGGATTAACCCTGGGAGGTAATATGACTCTGCCGCTTCCTTTGTGTTTTTCTTCCCTTGCCAGATAATCCTAACAGGAAAATCCCAGCATTTCCCCAGCCAGTCCAGATCTGCTCTCACAGAGAACATGGGGGATATCCCCTACTTCTTCACAAGCATCATCTATTCCTTTATAGACAGTCTCGGGAGTAATGAATTTCGGTGGATTTGTTAGTGCCCACCTTAGACAGTAAGCAAGAAGATTCTATGCCAAAGCCTATTTTTTACAGCGGTAAATGAGAATGTAAAGCCTACAACCTAAAAGGGGTTGCAAATTGATCTAATGCCCAGTTTCTTCTGTAACTATGTAAACTGTTGACAGATGTTTATTTGCTGTAACGGATAACAAATCTTGAAAGATGATTACATCTAGATTAAACATTTAACAAGAAGCTAGACCGATTCCTCCATTTTGTTTGTAAAGTTGAACAGTTCATATTAACCAAAATGTACTTTTAATTCACCATCAGTCCACAAACCAGAAAGTTCCTAAATAGTAGAAGAAAGCCAATAAAAACCCCAAGATTTCCATCCAACTTGTTTGGATTCCTTTAAGACAAATCATGTCTCACAAGATTGCTAATGTGGAGTCATTTTTTTTGTTTAAGCTGTTTTTGTACTAAATAGTTCAGCTGTTTTACCCTGTTAAAACTTTTTAAATTTTTTTTTTTTAACATTTTAGTCTCACTTTGGATAGACAGGAAAGCATAACTCACTAAAATAAGCTATTGTAATATTATATTTACTTATTACTGAAGCACTTTTCTATGAGGATTAAAATTGCTATGCCTGTTACTGCCTCTAAAAGAACAACCAAGATCAATCTGTGGTAATAACATGTAGTAATTAACCCATGATAAATAACTTTGGTAAACAAAAAAAACCCAGTGAAAATTGCATTTAAATAAGCACCTCTATTGTGCAGGAAAATAGGGAACTTTATAACACAGGATTTTACTTGAGAATTGGGATAGCAGAACTGTCAAAGTTGTTTGGGCACTAAAGTGCTGAGCAGAATAAGGACAGATGGATGGGTGTGAAAAGTGGGGTTGTGAAAAACAAACTTTCTTTATAGTATCTCATAGGCAACCCCTAGCTCTTCTTGAAGCTCCTTCTGCATTTGTATATAGGGACTGAAAATTGAGTGAGAACAGAAACTTCAGGCTTACCTGCTGAACATACTATTGGTGTAGGAAGATCTTGACAATAGGCAACGATCTCTTGCACATTCATTTTGTGGTACAAAAGGAACAGTTTTTAATTCCAGGGGTATTGAATGGCTATGACAATTTCCAGTGAAAGGAAAGGTTGCTCCTAGTGTTACCCAGCTCAGGGACACTGGCATTCTCATTTTTCAAGAGTCATCCTGATGGTCCTTCTACAGTGCAATAGTATGTTGTGGTTACTGCCTGACTGGAGTGCTGAATGCAATGTGCATTGAGAAAGGATCCAAAGTCTCAACTCTGCACTGAATAGCCCATGGGCAGAATTCCACTTCCACATGGAGATTTCTTAGCATCAATGTAAAATAGTTTTTGCTTGCACCACCAGGCAGAAGAAAGTAGGGGACCGAGCCATGACTGTCAAGACTGCTGTATAAGTAATGAACAGCTCTTTGGTGGCAGGAGGATGAGGAGGTCACAGACATTAAAAGTTACTGTTTAAGAAGTTTCTCACACCAGCTCTGAATATTATCTGGAATAGGTGATTGTCACTTATCAACCATATTCTCAGTTCTTGGGAACTTGACCCTCCACTGCTTTGCTGACAGTCTTCAAATTAATATTAAAAAAATGCCTACAAGCTCCCAGTAGCTGTTCTAATGCTATACTTCAGCTCAGTTTTTTCAGGGAATTTTGTGATCAATGGCATTTTCAGAACATGGAATAGAAATTTTTTTTACAAAATATACCTATGAAAAGATTACCCAAATTATTTCAGATATGCTGACATTACTAAAATACATGTTTTCCTTTACATCTAGCCTGCACACATACCTTCAGGTATGGTAACTACTTTAATCTGCAAATATGCTTTCTTGATTAATGTTTAACTAAATACATGTAATTTTTCAAGCTCTGTTGTGACACCAGAAAGTATTAATAATAATTCAGAGAAGAAATTATTTTCATTTTACATACTGCGTACATTATTTTATGTTCTTGATTACTATTATATACTAAAGTGGTTAAAATGGCATTAGAATTTTTTTCTCATACTTCCCCTGCATCTTGCTTTTAGTAAAGTCCACCAACTTTTCTTCCTTTTTACTCCAAGCTGTCTGACAGTCCAATAGTATGTTACAGAACACTATGTTCCTCCCACCCGTCCTGCTAATTTGACATGAAGTACCCTATGAGTTGTTTATACCCTTACGTACAAGTACATTCCTATTTTAAGAGCTTTTCATCATTTGCTGTTTCTGAATATTTTGAGATATGAACAAAACTTTCATTTTAAGTATCTGAACTTGGTGGGTCTGGTCATTTCTGCTGGTTTTTTTTGTGCTTACTGAAACTTGCCATAGAATCCTCAGGAACCATCAATGAGTTTAAATTGTTTTACTTTAAATACATTTTTATTTGACAAACAGAGTATGATTTCTGAATGCTTTCACATCTACCTATTCCCCCCTTCCCTTCATGATAATTCAATTTACAGATAAGAATACAAGATACATTTTTCTAGTTAAAATGTTTGTGTCTTACCTGTCACATATGAAGTCCTGGTTCCACTGATACAGACAGTAAAGCTCCCACTGATTTATTTTGTGTAGGCTTCTATAATCTATACATAATTGACCCAGTCTTAGTTATTAATATCCAGATCTCTTTAATAGTCCAAACAGTTCTGCAAATATCAGCATTCTTCTAATCTCCAAACATCTAATGAAAATACAAAGAGCATGAATTAAAAAAACCAAATAGTATGCTGACTATAAGAGAAAAGCTGTGATAGTAATAATTTATCATATATCTCCAGGAATATTATTTATGCTGCTGCCCATAGTAATTTAACATCAAATTGTACCCAAATAAACTAGTCCAGAAAGTTTGTTACAATATAAGGAGTTGTAGACAGCACTTTCCTTGGATGAAAAACAAATTTAAATACAAATAGCATTGGATTTGTGCATTTCATATTAAAATAATCCAGCCTAAGGGGAAGGAAAAGGCAACATAACTACAACTATAGTCACCCCTTTCCTTTCTGTGCTGCCAAAGGCAGAGACGCTCCAAAATGGTCATGTCTCTGTTGCTGAAGTAAATCAGAACTGCTTGGCACTATGATCACTACCTTCTAAGATCAGCGTACAGGAGTTAAAGGGATGATGCTAAATTTCCTAAGTATCAGAGTAATTTGATGAGTCTTCCAAGATGCAGGTGGAATGGCTGTCCAGCTGTCACTTTCCCTCTACTTCTGCACAACAAAATGGAAATTCATTTCTAAAATCTTTTTCAGCACTACAGATCACATACAGATGGAACTTGGTTCACAAACTCATTTCAAATGATAAACACAAAATGTGTCTCATGCATCCTACATGCAAACACTGCATTAACACTGAGGAAAGGTATTAGCAAGTTACTCAAAAGTTTAAATAAAATTGTTTAAAATGAGATATTTAAAAGTTAAAATGAAATTGTGATGCTGTGGATCAACTACAAACTGTATTTTGAAAGTACTAGATCAGAATGAATGAAAAGATAATTGCATACAATAAAAATGAGACAAGAAACAGCATTTCTATAGTTACATGTTATAGATTTAGAGATTAGCCAGCAATTCTGCCCCCAAATCTGAAAAGCAGCATATATCAATGGGAAAATTGTAGGAGGGATAGACTACGGCTTCAAAACAATTATCTAACTATAGATGTCAGCAGTGACTCTCATGATTCTTATAAAACCATTCAAAAAGGCAGCCTAAGCTCTGATTCAGGAAAATGCTCTGATATTCAGGATATCATTTCACAGGTACTGCATACTTAATAAGGATGCCTTTCTCAATACTCCATTGCTTTTTCACTTCACTTAAAGATGTCAGAATAAGATGACTAACCAGAATAATAAGATAACCCGTGTTTTAGGTGAATGTCTTCATCAATATTCAATAGACTTGGGTGACCTGCAGATGGTTAGCCAAACATACATTTTGACTGCCATATGGCAGAAACAGAAAATTGCTGTCTTATGTCAGGGCTGCTGTGTTAAAATAATTTTTAGACTCCCTTCACTGATCATTTGAAAGGATGAAAAATACCAAATCTCTGTGGTGAGTGTCCAAGTTCCTCTCCAGTGAATATTTTCATAAAATCTGAAGGGGATAGAGGGGCAGAGGTTAGTCAGGTTGATACTGGAATGAAGGATCCTTGAAGAACAGCTCTCAGGATACTTGCAAATAATCCAGTACAGACTGAACTGTAGTGAGGAACGCATTTGTTTAAGAGGTACTACCTCAAAGATCACAGATGTAATCTGGCATTATAACCACAGATTCAACACAGACACTAAAGTTTACTGCAACATGACGCTTATGAAATGTTAGGTAAAAACACAGGAAAAAAATATGCATAGAAGCGCAACGCAGACTCAACTAGCAGTCAAGTCTGGCAGAAGTCTATCACCTAGTGACAGCTTCCTTTTCCCTCAGTTGTTAGGATGATATAAAGAGAAATGAGTGACACAAGTCCTGGGCTTCATTACTGTAGGGAGAAAATGGTTCCCAAGAAAAAAAATTATAAGCAAGGTGAAGTATTTTGAAATAATCATCAAAAAGTCATAAACATTTTAAAATGTTTTCAGATTGTTCAAGCCCACTATATTCACATTTGATGTATTAAAAACAAAACTTGCTGATATAGACAGAAAACACTCAGTATTAGGGAAGGAGAATATTTACTGGAAGCGTCAATGAAAGGACTGAAATTTAACTCCCACCTCTAAATCACCCCGTCAGGTTAGAGGGAGATTTGTCTGGTATATAAGAACCATAGTTGCAACCTCCTCCTTTGAGTTTGGTGTTTATTTCCCTAAAACACAACTGTCATGTGCTTAGGACAACTTAGTCACGGTGTATTTGTGAACACTGCATATGTCAAAAGAAAATATCACTGGTAGGAATACCATAGCCAGCATATGAATGTCATTACTTTGAGGTAACGTACACAGTGGGAAATCTTAACTGAACTAGTGAGAATCAGAACTGCTAAAAAAGTGAGGAATTAATCATTCTTTTATGTGATTTCTATTGTCTAGAAGAAAAAACTCGCATCTTCCTTCTTTCTAGTTTAATTTCTCTTTTGTTTCCTTCCACTTACTGATGCAGCTGGAAAAGCTACATAAAACAGCATCATAACACCCTTGCTGTAAAGGGTTTTCTAAGGTAAGGAAACCATAAGCAGAAAACTGTCTGAACAGTTAGCAGGCAATATCTTACAATAAGAGACGTCCTTGCAAGAGATCATAGTGGCTTTTATAAAACAGACATGCAGCTGCACACTGTGGGCCCCATTAAGATGTACAATGATGTTTAGATGAGCTACAATATGGAGCTCTCAAGGCAGTTTTGAATTTATTCCCAATATGAGAAGGGTGAAACAAGCCAACAAGGGGAAAAGATTACATAGAGGTTTTGCTGTTTAATTCATGAAGTAATTCCTTCTAAGAAAAAACACGTCACCATTGAAGAATTCTCTGTTCTGTTCTTAGTCTTATAATGACTGTACCTACTGAACTCTAGTATATACACCTGTAAAATAGAAATATAACCTTTCTGCAGGTGTAAAAACCTGCAAAAGGTTTCCGTGTGATGCTTACAGTTCAGATCACCTCTCAAAACAAACAATTTACATGAAGAGTTTTGGAAAATATGTTCTCAAAAGGACTTTCTCACTTGGGAAAAGGATAAACTTTTTTGCAAAATAAAACTAAGTAGGATCATTGTAAGGTAACAGATAGAGAGTCTTCAAAAACTCAGTTATTAATCACTGGCTTGAGCAAATCCTTGCTCAAAACCAGTGTCCAGGTACATTTCATTACTCACAGGAACCTTGTGAGGACACTGTGGGTCTGCAAAACGTCCCAAGGTTTTTCCATGGAAGGTGCAGTATTCAAGTAGCATTCATACTGGCTTTACTTGCTGACACTGAACAGCATTTGCATGCAAGCCACAGGTGTTTCTAACAGCTAAGCGACCAACTGAAAAGCTTAATTACAAAATGTTTCCTAAATCTTTACAATCATATCTACACAACCTTAAAAAAGAAAGGCTTGATTTAATTCCACTTCAATAGAAGTCAGAATATTTGCTGGAGTGAGCAGTATAGGCCAGACCAGCATCTTTCAGAAGGTGAAAATGTACCATCACTTTCTGCTCTCACCAGCTTTGAGGACCCCATGCACCCCCCATAAGGCAAAGTGAGACTCTCCTTTTTCTTCTTTCAAAAGAATCAAGAATGACTGGCAAATGAGCGATGTATTTCTAATTTCCTGTTCATACATATGGTTGAACCCAAGTCAGTTGAAGAACAGCTTGTAAGAATGGACTGATGCTCAAAAACATGTATTTCCAATTTATAGTTCATTCTGAGTGAGAATTCAGTACACTGCCAATGATTTCAGTTGTAACTGTTAATACCCACAAGTGCCCTAGCTCCAATGCTCCAGCATGGAACAAGATGCCGTAGTTGAAGAATTGAGTAATAACTTGTTCTTGAGTCCCTTAAAATAACACTTGTCAAAGAGTTCAAGTTGTTTTTAAAATAATTTACCAAGTTTCTCACTTAAATCGTCTTCTCTTGGTGTTTTCTAATAAAGACAGACATTGTGGTGACATTGGCTAGACCTTAGCAAAGTTCCCTGAAGCAAGATAAACATGAGCAGAGAAATCAGTTTAGCACATGGACAAATTCCTGAAGAGTCCCTGTGGAAGCTTGCATCATAGACCTAATTCCATTTTTTTCCCTTCCACCTGTTAAATAAATGCCCTACAAATGCTAGAATACATTCAGGGAGAGCAGGGGGAAAGAAACACAGACAGACAGACCACTGTGATGATAATGCAGAGGCAATTAGTCTCTGACTACCATATAAAATAGGTAAGGGAAGGAGGCAAGGGTCAGGCAGACATTATTGGAAGTAATTTAAAATTTACTACATATATAAAATCAGAAAACCTGCCTGATTAGAACAAAGCCCTATGTCAGAGAGAAATCTGTATTATAGTATAAACTCAAAAAAAGAAATGTTTTATTACATTAATCCTCATACCTCTGGAAACAGAGTGTTCTCTTCATTTCTTGAGGATATAATCAATTCACAGATTTTTCTTTTAAATCTAAAACTGAAGTGTAAATTCAATTCAGTTCTGATGAAGGAACCAAAACATTTTTATTTTTTATACTTCATTATCTTAGTCTCTTAGCTTTGCCATGAAACATTGCCAAAAAATATTCAGCCTTGGTAACAGAATTCTGTTCACCCTTTAAACTTTGATAAAATTCATTAGCAAGTTTTGCACTTGGCATGAACACAAAAACTTCTACCAGTCATTTTCTCCAGCTGCATAAGAATGTTTTCTGTCAGCTCAGAGCAAGTTCATTCATGCTTTGTTCAATCTGACCTTTGTCTGTAAAGATAACATATGAACTCTTTAAATTTAGCTGATGGGATTTTAGAAAGATATTGCCTTTGTACTCCCCAAATATTGCACCCCACAAGAGTTTTCAGACTCAAATTGCCATCACAGCACTTAAGGATCTTGGAAAAGCTAACTACTTTAACTAAGTCTGTGAATTCGAAGGACATTGATTAAATTGCATAAAACTACGTAGTGGTTTAATTCAGAATTTAAATAGTTTATTTCATGTATCTTAATTCACCTTCACTGTAATTTCGATCAAACCAAATTAAGACCAATTTAATTATGAGAAAGGTTGCCTATACAGAGATTAAGCATTGTTTAAGCTGCTAAAAATAATTCAGTCCCCACATAGACATTCTTGCAGGATGTGCTTACGTATTATATTCTCCTCAGTGGCAAAACCACTGTAAGAAATGGCCACGTCCCTCTGACATCTTTTGCCCAAGCCAGCTGTACCTGTCCTCCACACTGCAGTTTCTCACAGACACACTTTTGAAACAATCCAGACTGAAAATAACTTTCCAAAGCAAAGTTGCTGCCAAGAGCAACACATGACACCACCTCAGATTTGAGAGTTACACAATACACAGCCAGAAAAGCTAGGCTGACCATTCATTACATTTCCTTCTCTGTATTGACTGATTTTTGTTATGTTTTATGTTATCCCTCTCCCCCCACTTTTGTGCATTGTCTTTGCTTTAGTTACTGCAGAGCACTTTTCCTAATACTTCTGCAGCTTACATTATTTAAAACAGTTAAAACAAGGGAAGTTTCAAAGAGCTTTCTCAGATTTGGGATTTGATCATAATATCTCTTCTGATGACAGCTTTCTCATTTCACACAATACACCTATGTGATAGATTTGAGAACAGAGTAAATGCTGTCCTATTGGGCTCATCTGTGTTTAATCACAACCATACCACAAGCTGCTGTGCTAACCACTTAAGCCATTTTTATTACATGTGAGCACTGGAAAAAACATCCAGATTATGATCCTTTTGAAACATATCGAAGTGTCTGAACAAAATCACCTGTGGTTGCTGTTAGCATTACAATTCTTTAGTGCTTCCAAATCCACACAGTTGAGGACCATTTACCATATAAAGTAGTCACTGTATTATAACATGTAACTGCCAAAGAGATGCTTCAAAGGTCTGTTAGAGACCATTTTTCTTTGAACTGCCGTGCCTGCCAAAGTACATGCAAATTTCATTGAAGTTGTATTTTATTTTAGCTCACAGCTTCTCACAAAGAACAAAATATATAAAAGACATCATGCTTGCCAGATTAAGGGTTCCTGACTAGACCTAAAAGAGCTGGCTCAAATACAAACGGGAAATACAAAAGCTAAGCTTTGATTTCTGTTGGAATAGGTACAGGAACTTATCTACATTCATGGTAACCTCTTCAGTTTCATCTCACGATATATTTTAATATGCAGGAGGATTCTCATTGTGTTTTTGTATTTGAAATCCAATTCACAGCAGTGAGATTATGCAGGTAACTCAACAGGCTGATACTTCTGGTCCATGTGGGATAAACTTCAGGCATTCATGTGTTTTATATATTACTAGAGCTGCTTTCGCATCCAAGCTGAAGAGATGTATTTCATATAAAACTTAGAGGCAAAGGCAACTCTAGCAATATATAAAACACATGAATGCCTGAAGTTTATCCTACATATTTTTAGACAACCAGAGCAGACACAAAAGTACTTTATCAGAAGTTACAAGTTTCCATCAAGACTGAGAGTTTTATTTAGCGTTAAATAAATACCAAGGCTGTTTCTCAAACTCTGCCCATGCTACGCACGTAAGTTGTTTATAGGCTGAATCTGAGCAGTCCTGCTTTAAACAGGGAGTTTGAATGACCTCCAGAGGCCCTTTGCAACCTATAGCGCTCTGCAGTTCTACAAATAGCCATAACTGATGGCAGTATGCAATTATAAATCAGAAGTGACACTTCTCAAAGAGGAACTGCTCTGAGATCATGATCATTCTATTAATGCTAGTTCAAACCTTCAGGTAAAATACCATCACTGAATCTCTACCTGTAACTGTATGTGCCTTTTTTATCCCCAATTGATTCTGCCACATTCAGCTGTGACATAGGGGATGGTCTAGTGATCCAGGTGGCCTGTTTGACTATGCAAAAGCAGCCTTGTGACTTGTCACAGTTAAAACTGTCCAATATAGAGTCCACAAATACAAATATTTACAAATGGAAAGAAAAGACATCCAATGTTATTATGTTAGGTTTCTCCTTGTGCATGGTTAACATCAAAGGGTGAAACAGTATGCATGGAACACCACCACAACAAAAAATCCTTAGTATTTTCCGTATCAAAGTCACCACGATGCTGCATCTATATGCCTTTACTTGCAGCTTTTACAACAAAGTGGTTATTAAATTTGCCACCCTACTTGCTGCTCACGGAGGAGTTTTTAATCAAGCCCCTTAAGCAAGGGGATTTAGTCATCAGCAAATATGCGAAGATATATACACAAGATATATACACTCAGAGTGTAATGCAAAAAACAATAAGCTTGTCTAGTCTAAGTTTAGGTACAGACACATTTCTTGAAGAAGGTTCACTGCATCTTTCTTTGTTTTTCTTTTTTTTTTGGGGGGGGGGGGGGTGGGGGGTGTGTGTTTTCTTTTTTGCTTTTGCAGGCATTGTCACATATGTGTCCAAAGCTCACATCTTTCAGATAATATAACAGTGTCTTCCTTTTCAGTAAAACTTTTATTTTATGGGAAAATATAACTGAGGAAAAATGGACAATAAAAAGTTCGAGGTTTTGATGTCTCTGTCAGTACTGGTTCTTTACAAAGTACTGTGCTCAGCAATGGTCAGGGAAGAATTCTGGATACCACTGATTTTAACTAAGCAAGGTTTTCCAGAGGCTTTTACTATCTTTTATTCCTACCTTTGCCTAACTTTCTCCTGATTAAGATAAAGAGTGTATGAAACAGGTTTGCTGTAAAGCAGTAACATCTAATAGAGGAAAACTATCACCTTATGCCAACAGAGCTTTTTCAGTAGTAAAAGTGTGATTTATGGTCTTAGTAGAGAGCAATTTCAGGTAGAGGATTCCCTTGCTGCTGAAGAATCTAAAGTCATGATTTCAAGCCTTCTGTGTGGCACTTTCCTTTTCTTCTGAAAACAGCTGTAAGGCTTACAGTGGTTTTGCTCAAAAGAATCTCTTAGTGAAATCAGATCCTAAGCTAGTGGGGAACTATAATCTCACATGGAGTCTTCCTCAGTTGGAAAACACAGGCCTAATTTTAACTCTCATTTGTTTTACAGCAAAATAAGTCAAGGACTTTAATACTATTGTAAAAAAATTAGGTCAGATTCAAACAGCTTGCATTGTTCAAGATAGGGTGCAATAATCAAGATTCTATGCATTTAATAGATCATCGTTGCTACATTTTTACAATAATCAATATCCTGGTTAATGTTCTCTTTGGATTATTAACTGCCCTTATACAAGTCCCCTCATACACCTTTTTTTGTCATATATAGATCAGATCCCAACATCATTTACAGAGAAGTAACTTAGTTAAAATGTATAATACTTGAAGCTATTGAAATAATTCTACATCTACTCAAGCAAGGGCATTCAGAGTCTGGACCACTAGGTTGAGTTAGTGGTTTACTTTCCCTGTTGCTCCTCCTGAGATAATCCTTGGGATTTCTGCATTCCAGCAGTGGAAGCATCAAAAATATTTTACAAAAAAACATTACCTTACTAATTGAACATGTAATTATTACCCAACTAAATTCACTAATAGCGCGCTCTAAATACTTAATGTGAAATAAGCAGCATAGGAAACATTAAGTGGCTCAAGTTTTCTAGTGTTTCTCCAATTATTTTAGTTATATACTTCAGCCAAGTTGTATTTGATGATCTGTTTCCTAATCAGAAATCCAGCCATCTTTATGGCAAAATAATAACAAGGAGAATACAACATAATTTAATCTGAAGAGAAAGTCAGTTCAGTTGAACTTTGAAATCTATTTTATGTATTTTTCAAATGAGTTCATTTGCAAGCAATGATGTGCCAGTTTCTCCTGCTTGTCCCTCATTTCTCTGTCACCCATCACAGTGAAATCATTAAAAGATCAAAATTTAATCACATGGAAATTAAGGTCACTAAGAGGCATACAAAAGAAGCCGCTCCTTCATGCGAATGTGGAAGGTTTTTATTTGTTAGGTTACCATGCCGTTTGAAAAAGCTTATCACTTGCTCACAGAAAAAGTCATAATTTGCATGAAAGAAGGATCTCAGCATGCAGTGTTGATAGTAACGTTCCACAGCTGATCTCTGCTGCAAAGCCTACCACAGGAGACCAGGATAAAATTTTATTTTGGCTGAGAGCTGACTAACTGCAAACCTGAACATCCTCTTATTTTATAAGAGCACACAATTCACTAACAACAAGGTTCAGCAAATAACAGGAGATTTTGCTGCCCTCCTTGTACTGTAACCCCTCAAGGGCAATGGGTTTTCGTCAGGAGAAATGCTGCATTCCACAAGTGTGAGATTTCCTGTGTGGCTGCAATATGCTTCAATTACCACTACTGTACATCTAGAATAATTTCACTGCAGTATAAAGGGGGTACCAAATACTGGGAAGGTACAATTCTTTGTGCTGTTGTGTATGCCTACATAAGAGGCAGTGAAAAGAAAGGTCTGATAGTTTGTCTCCCACTGTTCAACGTTAAGGTTAAAGTATTTATATTCAATTAAATATACTTTCCAATCATGATACATAAAAAATAAAGCCTACTTGTTGGAAAGCAGAAATGGCAAATGTCACACGCCATGCTGAGAAAGTTTCTCATTTAGAGATGCTGACTTCTCTCTCCTGAGCATGGCAAGTCACTAGAAGTTTTGGGGAAGTTTGTAGATCCATACAAACAATAGTTTGTTTTGTCACTCAAGGCTACACTTCAAACCAAACCTCCTTACTTATTTCCTGGTTGGGTAAAAAGAACAGACAAAACAATTGTATATTATATAAAGATAATCTAACAAAACAGCATGTTACTGAGTGAACTTAATTATAAAAATAGGTCCCTTTCAGTCACAGGTTTCTGCTTCCATCCCAAATAATCAGATTCGGAGACTAAGGCAGCTAGAAAATGCAGCTTCAATACAGTGTCCAAACACCAAAACTGACATCATCCAAAAGAAACATCAAGAGACACTGCCCTCCCCACCTGCAGAAATGACTATAGCACAATTCAGGGCATTTGCCAGTGTAGGCCATCATGAAATTGGCAGAGAAGTGGCAGATCCTGACATTTTAAATGAGATGAAAACAGAGAATGAGACTAATGAAGAGGTGGAATGTGGGCAATAAAAATGTACCCACATCACATATGCCAAGTAAACAGAAGAATGCCTGGTACTTCAAGTTGGGTCCTGAGAACAAGAAAAATTTGCACAAAATTAGCTGGTGTGTGCACTGCAATAGACAGCCTTAAGGTAGCAGCCAGTTTCCTGGTACAAACAAAGGTTACTGACTGCTAAAACAAAACAAAATCTATCTGGAACAGAACTAGATAAGCATGTGCGTGAGGGAGGTAGTTACAGAAGAAAAAGTGCAATATACTTGATACTATTCTATGTCTTCTCACTTCAGATCAGTACCCTGGTCACAGTGCAGAGCCTTAGCAAGTGAAACATCCCTAAGAAAACTTGGAGCATCCCTGACTTGGGAATTAGAGGTTGGTTAAGCTCAATCACCTCAAAAGAGAGAAAATGTAGTAGCAAGACATGAGGGCAAAAGAACAAACCAACTCACAACTACACCAAGAACCACTACCCCACTTTCCCCTTACCCCCCCAAAACCCACGTCAAAAATGTTATGCATGAGGTCAGTCCTCTATGAATCAAGTAAAAAATTGCAGGAAAGTGCAGTTGTATCACTACTTTGGGGAATGTAGCATGCCTTACTGAATAACAGATGGCAAATCCCAGCTCAGATTGTCGTGATACTCTGTGTGGGGACTAGCAGGAAGCACAGCCAGAGGTTTGTGGAGCATAAGAACCTTTGTAGGAGATGATTCGGAGAGGCTGTATTTAAGTAGTCACATGCCCAGGCACTGAAGGACAGCAGGTGCAAGCTCCCTTTCCCTATACTTCTCTACAAGATTGCATGCTACACAATCAGTTTCCTTCTTCATTTCCACACCTTCTCATCTCAAGGAAGAGTTTACTTTTGTTGCCTCTGAGGTAAGTTTGTATGAAGTGGGGACTGCTCATTTGTTGTGCTGACAAACACCGCTGCTGTGTCTGATCAAGGCCTCCAGGTGTTACCCACACTACAAATAGCTAATAAAAATTTAGAATAATTCCTTCCCTGATGACAGATTGTTAGCAGTTTGCATTGCCAGAATAGTTCACTGCTCTCCAATACCTCTTAGAAATAAAGGAAGAAAGGTTTTAAGCATTTTTGCTTCTTTCTTTGTAAGATAAAGATGGGGGGAAAAAAAAGATGAAAGATGGAAAAGCAACAGGAGATTAAAAGGGCTCTGGGAATCTCCTTTTTCACCCCAAGCCTGTGTGTAAAGCCTCCATCAACACTGGGCCCTTCACACCCTGTTTACCTCCAAGAGAACATCCCCCTTACTCAACCAATGGAGACTTTGGTCTTTCAGAACACACTCTTAGCCAGCACTCCCCTTCGCCTAGAAGCAGAATATTTCCCGCCACCCTGACCAGTGGGGCAAACTCAGATCATCTGAACAGGTCTGATTTTCATCCAGACCCCAAAACTCTTGTCTTCCTCAAGGGCCAATAACAACAGTGATTAGTCAGAAGCCCTCCTTATATCAGAGCCCTATTTACAAAACTTAAATAAAACATTTTTAAAACTAAAGACAAGCTGTTTGGGGTTAAACTTATCTTCTCAACTTCAGAAACACACTGAACTTCACAGCATACAACTTCTGGCAAAATAACATGCGTTACCATCTCTTGGAAACAGGAATTTTGAATTCACCTGTTGCAGGGTTTTTGAGGGTTGTTTTTTATTTTGGTTTTTTGTTTGGTTGTTTTCTTTTTTGTTTTTTTTTTTAAACTTGCATGCACATACAAGCTCCCAGGAAAGTCACCCTATTGCTACTGAGGATTACTTTCTTCTCTCTGCCCTAAAAGGAATTAGCAAATTGCTTTCACACAGGGAGTTCCTATAATGCAGGATAATTTTTCTTTGCTGACCCAATTACATAATATATTAACAGAGGGGAGGTTATTGCATAACAACATCAACAACATTAAGAATTACATCCAAAGTTACAAACTTCCTATTGATGACTTTTACTACTCAATATTAATTTAACCCATTTCTCTGCAATGCATAAATTATTAATTCAGATAATATGAAGTGTCTTCCATACAGAAGTCTTCATGTGAAAATTATTATTTATGAGGTGTCAAGTGAACAGTATTACAGCTGTAATAGACTACTCAGTAGAGACATGGGACACATTAAATTTTCAGAAACTGAGACGCCTTGTTAATTAGAAATGCCAATATTTGACATTTTTATTCCCAAGAAAATCGATTTATTATAGATCCATTTAGTTTTGAGGAAAAAGCTGATGCTAGGAATTCTGATTCACAGTCCACAAAAGTAGACCTCCAACCACAGTGCAGTACAGTTTCAGATCACCTTATGTAGAGAAAATAGATATAAATGAAATGCACAGAGCCCTCTATATCTAAAACTCTGAGTAAGCACAGCTATGTAAAATAACTAACTTCCATCCACTTTCTGATTCCTCATTTCCTACCTGGGACTGTGCAAAGCACTTTTTAAGCAGTCCTTCTAGTAGCTAGAAGAAAAATAATGATTTCACCACTCGGTAGACACAGCTATGCCAGTGACCAGCAGTTGCTTTTTGTTTTGTTTATTTTTGTCAAAATAAAAGAGATAAGATAAGAAAACAAACAGAATATACACATTCCTGATTTTCAAAATTATTTTTATACCTGGCAGTTCTATCTAAGGAGGGCTGTTGACGCACAGTGAACAGGTTTCCTTCTACATCAGTGTAATACCATCATAAAGCACTGATCAGATAGACTTCGGAGGCTTTTTCCCCCCAAAATCTCAGTATTTCCCTACGCCGGGGTACTTAAAACATTGGAGTAAACTGCTTTAAACATCAGTGTAAAAACCTGGATAAGCCCACTGATTTCAACCATGCTACAAATTTGTTTTCTTCCCTAACCCAAACATTTAAGAGTGTCATATGTGACCAACTTATATCCTCCCAATAAATCAATCATAGTGGTTGATAAATTCACACAACTGTAGTAATAGACATAATAGCAATTCACATGTCAACATGAAGTTAAAGTGAGGAGGAGAGGGTGAGGTACATATAACTTGCCATTGACCAAAGAACCTACACCAGGACTAAGAGGGTAATTCTTGACTATTCAGGGCAGTACTTGGACGGTTTCAGGCCAAAGCCCATCAGCAGTAATCCATTCAGTCAGAGTAAAACAAGAGCTGGCTTATTCATACGACTGTGTCGTAGTTTATATGAAACTTCAAGTTACTTCAATGTGTAACAGCAAGTTTGTGTGTTTGAACTTCTTTATTATTTATGTGGAACATGAATGCTTCTGCAAAACAAACACAGCAAAACCTGCTCATAATGGGCACACCAAAGGGACTTCTACTTTTCAGCTCTTTGTAGCAGCTGGTTGAATAAAGCAGGTTAATTAGATTCCAGCACTCAGCCAGCTGAGATTTACTGACTGTGAGAAGCAGTGGTGCCCCAAGTGAAGAAAGCAACTTAAATAGCTCTGGCTCAAGGGTTACCTTGGACATATTGACACTGTCTTCATAAGATATCAGTATGCCATGTTCCCCCGAGCAGGATGACCAAGCAAGTCTTCTGCTGGGGTGGAGTTAGTGTGCAAAGAGAGTAATGGAGAGGCCATTTGAAGCATCTGGAGCATCTCTCAGCTTGAATATAACATATAGGAAGAGAAGGTTCAAGGGAAAGATGCAGTAAGAAAGGCAGAGAAAAAAAAAAGGGCAAGGGAAAGAGAGACACAATAAAGAAATTGAGCTAGAAGAATCTTCCAGATTTAGAAGCAAAGAACTAGTCTGCAGACTCCTCTTAAACCTCTTTAAATCCAAATTATTGCAGACTATTCTATAAAGAACTGTTGCACTACGGATATGTCTACACTGTAGGTTTCACCTGTGTCCCTACAAGTGTTTTTGCCCAGATTACATACAATCCATGAATTTATTCTTCTAGTGCTTGCTGTCATTTGAGTGCAGAAGTTGTTAAATGTCCTTCTGTATTTAGAAGGAACATTCTCCCACGGTTTCCTGAGGCGAAAAATAATCCTTGGACATTTGGCACAGAGAATGTTGCAATTTATCCGCAGAGGCACAGGTGAGAATAGACCAAGTGACAGCACACCAACACAGGAGGGAATCTGTTCAGACTCCACACCAATCATATGGCCTAATTGTGCAGCAGACTTACCTTTAGCTGCATCACCATGGTTATTTCCCAACAGTTCATTTTGGAAGAGGTGCAGGAAAATGTTACAAAAATAAAGCTTTGTGAGAGTCTTCCTAGACACCACTAGTAAATATCAAAAACTGCTGAAGGTAAGTGGAAGATGAAGGCAACAAAGAACAAAAGGCATAGCTTGTCTTTTTTTCATACTGATGTTCTGGGATGCCATTTCAAAAGGGTTTATCTCAAAGCATACAGACACATGCTAGAGGCTGGGCATAATTGTGTAGACTTACTGACTCACAGATGTTACCTTTAACTGGTTTGTCAGTTGTCATGCACCATCTGACAATCATGCTGAAGAGATGAAGTACAAGCAAGACTGCACGTGTACTTTCTAACTATAGTGCTGTACATTTCACCAAAGCAACTGTCAAAGACAAATCTAAAGAGCAGCTCTTCAGGTAGATTTTTACAGCAGTAAGACATGGAACAGGAGTGCCACGTACTCATCTATGAGACACTGGCCTTTTGGTTTACGTACCAGGGTTTAAGACCAGAGACCTGCAGAGCTACCAAACTTAAGCTAAGGTGTCAAGGGTATGAAGCATTCAGAACAGTTATCAATATTTTGCTGTCAGACTATGAGGTCATATCAAAGAAGTTTTTGCACAAGTCTGTCCTTAACAGACAGTTAATCTAATCTTAACAGCATGGATATTTCAAGTCATGATGCACTTATAAAGCTGTAGATGTCACTAATCTAAAAGAGTTTGCAGATACTCTGGAGGGACAGAATCAAAATTGTTTTGAAATCTGTTCATTGGAGAACTGTATCCTTTCCATGTGCTCTGTGACAAAAACAATCAAGACTGACAGACTGGAAAATCTCTTGCTTTGCTGCAAAAATACTGATGCCCTAGGACCTGCTAAATTAAGCCCACTTCTGCAGGTATTTGTTCTGCCCCACTAGCAGGAGGTAAAACAGGGAGTCAGAGTGATGCATTCTAGGCAGCACTGAACTGCACCTCAGGACACCTGAATTTAGTAAATAGAGTAATTGATGACTTTTTTTTTTACAGTTCATGTAAATTTCTATAGTGACAAACATTAAGCTTCTTAGGAAGCACAGCAATGAAGCATTGCTGCCTGTGAACAACAAGGAGACTTGAATACTGCAATATTCTTGGTTCCATGTAGTCACCTCAGCTATTATAAAATAGCACACTATGGACATTTATGTAGCTATGTTCAGTCATGTTTTCTAAGCCACTTCAAAGAATTTCAGAAAAAATACTTCAGATAAAGTGACAAAGGAAAATCCTACATATACAAATTACATTTACAATCAAGACCTATACTGCTACTACCATTATTTAGACTTGAAATGACAAGGAGTAGAATTCAAGTGAAGCTCTAAAGAACAAACTCACATACAATCATAATATAGTTTCTTGCTTTTCTTGTATTTCCTGAAAGCAGCTCTTGCAATATTCTTAACCACTTATTTAACACTGCAGCTATGCCTAGTCACTATGATTAAGGGAGATAAACATATTCAGAATAAGTCATCTCCACCAATTCCTATAAGGAAAAGAAAATTAAATTAAAAATCCCTGCATTTTAAGCACATTGGCCCCTAACATATGCTAGGAACTACAAAGTAATTGCAGTTGCTTAGAATATCTTAAAAAATTACTGGCTGAAATACTTCTAACTTCATTTAAGACACCAAATCATTGAAACCAAACTCTTTCCTCAGGAAATGTGTTAAATGTCTCTCCTTGAAAAGAAGGCTTGAAGGTGACAAAAAGCCACCCTTTTAGCTGAACAGTTATGCTCCTAAGTGTTTTTTGTTTAAGAAACAGAAGTCAAAGTTTCTGAAAGTGTGGCTGAGATAGACATACCAAATTATCACAGCTAATTCTTTTAAAAGCTTTGAAATGTGCCAATTGAATCAAACTTGATTTCCTTTTTATTTGACTGGATTTTAACTTTTCCTGTGCCAAATCAGGGAACACCTCTAGAAGCTGCATTTTTTCAGAGTGGTCCATAATGCTTGGGATTTTCATCTGTATGGAGGGCACATGCAAGGTAGTACCTCACAGAGGATTCCTGTTATATGTTGGTGATGTTAACAAAACAAACAAAAAACAATGACATTACCAGTATTCATAGCAAAACCAGGAAAATTGAGCTTCAAAATTATGGGTTTAAAAGTAGACGTATCAAGTGCACAAACAAAAATATGGGAAGTCTTGGCACACACACCAGATTACATCTACGAAATACTACAGACACTTTGGAATATGCAGACCATGTAGATCCTAACACCAGTAAGCAATGCAGCATGTGAAGGGGTACAATGGATAACAGTTGTTCTATGTTACATCATCATGTTCTTTAAGACCAGGACTGGATCAGGTGGAATCCTCTGGTGAGAAGAGGAAAATTGTTCTTCCTCTTCAAGCTACCTCATTTTCAGGGAAAGAAGCTTCAGACTAGCATAAGGGCAGGCAGAGAAAGAAGTAGAGAGCAAAAAGAGCTCAGCAAGATCTGGGAGCCTGCAGTTTATTCAAAGACCAGGAGACTACTGAGAAAAGCAGATGGACAGACTTATTAGGGGTAACAGCAGAATACCAGCTCTGGGGTTGACCAATGTTGGATACCAAGAGCTATGAAGGAAATCTGAAAATACCACCCTCTGTAATAAGTTTGGCAAGTGATACAACATAGAATAAAAAATGAAAGTGTCCAAAGACATAATGGGACAGGAAAGTATCAAATTTTCACTGAAAATGCATTGAAATGGATGTCTGTTTCCAAAGGTTCCCCTAGAACACTTTGTGGGCCTGTATTTTCAAATTAACTCTTAAAACACAATTTCTTCTCGAGACAATCTCAGATTAAAATAGGGTCCACTCTTATTTCAGACTGCTTCCTATCCCCACCTTTTTTCTCTCTAATATTTAATCAAAGTGTGAATGTTGCCATATTTCTCATGTAGCACTGCCAAGAAAGAAAAACAGAATTTGTGGCCTCAACTTTAAGTCTGTTTTACTTTATGCTAAAATTTCCCAGTCACTAGTGATTTCACCTGCTTTGCCCCCAAGAGGTATTTACTGAAATGGAAAAAGCCTTTCTGATGGCATCTGTGACAACAAAGTATTGGTATGCATTAGAGAAGCAGCATGACAGCCAAAACATATGCGAGAGGCTGATTTCCCCCTCCCTCCAACAGTATCTAGCTATTCCTGTTGCAGAGCTTAAGCCAGGCTACAACAGTGCCAAGCTTTAACTACAGATGAATTCTTTCCAATATATTTTTCAATGTCATTTCTAGACATATTTTACATTTTTATTGTAAATTCAATTTCCAAAGGAGCTCAAGCACTTTGCAAACTATGTGAAGGACTGCACCTCAGATCGTTAACTTTTGGAGTAAGAAGCAAGTAAATACTTATCGGCGGGTGGCAACAGTTATGGGTAAAGGTAATTTGGGACCAGTACCTATCAGAAAGGGGTCTCCAATGTATGTAACTTCATTAAAACGTAATTCAATACTACCAGGATATGAGCCATGGATTTTATAGTGTCATACTTCAGCACTTCTTGACAGATATTTGGTAGCCACACCGAAGTTTCACAATATGAGTTAAGTCTAACGTGTTAAACACATACAACACCACATATCTCACCTGAACTCAATTAGGTATAGCTTACATTGTCACACCTTTGCCATACAAGCATGCCAGGTTCGTAAACATAGAGTGATTTAAGAAGGGTCAAGCTTGTGGTAAGAAATTTACCATGTTTGAATATAATTGCACATTTTTAACAAATACTTAATACACCTAGTCTCCTAACATGTGAGGACAGATCTTGCTCTAGCTTTCAGTGGAGACCAAGTCCGAGTAAGAATATCAACAGGCTAACTGAAACTATTACTCTTTTAATATGAGTTTGGCCTTTTTCTGCAACAAGATTTTCAATATTCAATGCAACAAACCATGCCGTCTCCAACTTACAGATATTAACAGTTGAATCATCACAGGGTATCTTTGGATGGGTATATAAAGACAGACTGCATAAAAATTCACAAGCTGCTTTCAAATTTAAGCAACAACAAAAGTCCTTGCAAAATAACGAGTTAAACAAGCAGATTCTTCTAGGTACATGCTTTAAAAAATTTTTCATCCCCTGAATCTCAACTCAGTTCAAGAGAAATTAATTTTTTTTTTTACCTGAGAATTCATTTTGCATTGTTCTGCTTTGCTCCCAATGCCACTGCCTCCTGTGGGCTTCTTTCTGTAAGAACCTTACATAGGAATTACAAAGTCCTAGCAATACCAAAAGTAAATGAATTGAACATTTTATTATTTAAGGTAATTAATTCATGTTATATTCTGATAATGTAATTTAAAAAACAAAGAGAAAAGTATCCTGGAGGATATTCGAAATATGTCCTATCAAATTAAATCTAAATGCAAAAACTACCCTTCTGCTATCTAAATGCAGAATGATTCCATGCTAAAAGTGTACATTCCTTCAAAAGAAAAAAGATGACACAAGAGACCTAAGTTACTAGCAGAGAGATGGAACAGTGAATTAAAGACTTACAGATTAATCAAGATTGGGAAATGTAATTTGGATGATAGAGTATCTTTGGGATTTTCATGAAAAGGAACATAAGGAACATATGGACAGTGTCAGATTAACATCTAGATATGATCAGATTACTGAATACTCCTGCACCTTTCAATACTGTTTCATCACACTATGCCCAAGAGGTACCTTCCAAAATTCCTATTAGAGAATGAACTAATTAACTGAGCATAAAAACTGACAGGAATTTCTGAATGTCTAAGTCAATGATTAAATCCGGCACATGGCTTTTAATGTTTTTGAAAATTAGTTAGGTAAGATTTTCAATTAGCGTAGATTAAGTAGAGATTTACAGATTTCAAAGGCCTTCTAATAGTTTAACAACTGTTTCAAATCTTCAATAAAACATTATTTGATAACAGATGTTAGTCTCCTTTGTTTCTAAATCCAAAGGCAAGGAAGAATACCTTCCAAAACAGTCCTGTTCACAATTTTGTCTCAAGGGAGAAGGAAAAAAAATGTACTTCAATAAAAAGCAATAAAGAAAAACAGTTTCCTATTCACAGGAGCTAATTATGTTTACTAAAAAAAAGAAAAATTCAGAAATGACTTTCAGTGAATTGCAAATAGTAGCAGAGGGATATAAATAAAAACCCAATAGAATTGCTTGGTGTGATTTTGCAATCACAGCTTTCAGAAGCAGAGAGCTGAAAAAGACTAAGAAGTAAGTTGCTTTCCAATATCACAGAAATAATGATGTTACAACTAGCCAGTCAACAGAGGAAGAAAATGGGTAACTAGAGGAGGGTGACAGAACCAGCTTTTAGTGACATAGTGATAAAAAGGAGATAAAAAAGCAGCAGAAACACTGATGCAAACAAGTATTTGTAAACACCAGATAAAGAACAGCTGAAGGCAATAACTCAGGCTATAACATGGCTGATAAAGCAGCCTTGCAACATTCTAATCACCTACAGTCCCAGGACTCCTTTTTTGTGTGAGGAGCAAATAACTCATTGTTTTGATAGAGCAGTAAATTTCATGCCTAATTTTGAAGTGCTGAAATAAGATGCATCCCTTAGGAAAGCAGACAGTTTCCAAGTAATTGAGAGATGGACATTGGAAATGGAATTACAATGCAGTTTGGATAGAACAATTCCCATATGGAGAGATTCCTGCAGAGCGGGACGTCCTTATTATTAGACTCCTCTTGGTGCCCAGAAGCAGCATCACTTCTACTGTTTGACTCTGCACTGGTAATTTCTTATCATTCCACCTCATCTATATAGGAAAAGGGGATGCAAGATAACAAAAGAACTATCAGGTACAGGTTGTAAGAAAGGATGTACAGCCTTTATAGAAGTCTCCCACAGCCATCTATGGGTGCACATAAACTTCAGCAGAGGGCTGCCAGAAGGTATTTCAGCATCTTAACTTGCTTCCTCCCTAAAAAGCAGGCACATCTCAAACAGGTTTTACATATAACTGGGCTCCCATCCATACACTTTGCCAAATAAGCCCCTCAGAAATGACCTAAAGGGCACATAAATCTAACTATGTGTATGGCCAAAGCCCAGAATGAAATGTCACTTCAATACTTTTAAAAACTGTCTCTTATCATTTGTCTTCATTGTGTTTAAGTGATCCTGAAGTATAGAGAAATATGTGGATGGACCTTGGGCCAATTGTAAATTCAACAACAATGGAGCCTCAGAGCACAGATGGATGACATAAATGTGTTGGAAACAAATTAGACACAATAAAATAATTGAACATTAGTCTTTGTATAATTAATTTGTTACTAACTGACATTAATTGTACCTTTCCTCTTGGATTTCTGTGAAGCTCTTCTCAATCACGTAGTTTCTAATTTGCCTGAAGCCTTGTGAGGAAGCAGCATGTGCAATAACACAGGGTGATACTTCCCATAGCTCCCTGATGTTACATTCTAAATGACTCCTCTTTGCAGAGACTCATCCCTCTTTTCTATACATCTGTATTAGAAATAGAGCCTTTACACTTGCTAAAGGCTTTTGCCATGTACATAATGTATACAACAGATTAAAGCTAGCATCAGGAAAGAATCAGGATTCGTAGCTTTGAGAAGGCATTCTAGGTTTTGCTATACATAAAAATATCCCTGCATATTCCCATTAACAATAACAAAAAATACAAGTATGAATCTCCTCTCTGAGCACTCAGCTCTAAAATTGTCCCAGATCCTGGCAAACAGCATGCAATTAAACAAACAAGATCAGAACGAGAACAGAAGAGGAATCAGATTTCTAAACCTCTCGGGAGGGTGCCATATCTGCACACATGTTGATAGGACAATTCCCTTTGCTTTGGTGATTATACTGCAAACTGTTTATAACTCTTACCTAGATTAATAAAAAATGCACCTGAATAGAGCTTCACCCACTGAGAGCCTACAAGTTCTTTATGCACGAACTTTCCCTTCATAAAAGATTCCTAACTCTTTCCACTGACCTGTTTATTTATTTTTTTTTTAAGGTTTATATGACAGTAATATTTTTTGGTGTACATATGACAAAAGTGCATCAAGCATTAAAGATGGCAGAAGATTAAGTTTTATCAGCTAGAGCTATGTGCTATTTTGGTCACCCCAAAACTCTTTATAAATTGACCATTATTCTCATCCTTATGAATTCAGCCTTTTGCTTCCTTAGCTGTAATTAATTCTAAACAAAGTCAAGCAAAACACAATTAGGTGACACTACATAAATTTTAGGGACTCATTCACCTGTCATTCCATATGACTTTTGGTTCTTGACTGTACCTAGAGAAACTGAGAAAAAAAACAACCCATAGGGGTGTGTATGCAAATTAAGCCTTATTAAGCATCAATCACGTATTAGGAGAAGTCCTGAAACATAGCAGTAGAATTTCCACGTCTTGAATCATTTTGACTGATAGAAAGACTTGGACATGGCATCTACTGTTGTTCTACTAGGAAGAAAATATTGTTTCAGTGTGTTGTGTGTGATTAAGTGTTCTTTGTTACCTTGTGTATTTTTCTGCAAGATTCCTGCCAGTTTAGTGTGGTAGCAAGTCTCCTGCAGAAACTGCAAATGGAAAAAGAGCTGTAACCTAGAAAGCTTTTCCCCACTGGCATTTGTTAGGCTCTGACTGAAGAAAAGTCAGTTGAGAGAACCCACAACAACTCCCAGATTCCAAAGCCAAAACTGAAAATTTGACAGGTATCAAGTCTTAACCTGCTGAGCTTCACTCTGCATGTTTTAAGGTACAAGTGCTCCCCTGTGCAGGGGCAGAAACCTCCCCCACTTGCACATCTTTTTGGAAACTGTCCAATTCAAATATTTTCATTGGGTACCCACCATTCAGTCTGAGTAATAATTTCTCCCTCCCTCTAATTAACCACAATTTACTGGTTCAGTTGAATTTACATTTTCCACAGGCTCTTGAGAAGCGAAGATTCGAATATTGCTCTTGCCCCAAATCAGTTGGCCTTCGTTACAGTTTAGTTGTGGCTTGCTTTATTTGTGAAGGATTTATTAGGATGAGACATACACAACAAATATTCCTATACCCATTGGAGCTGGGTTCTGCCACAACGTTTGAATCTTTGGCACATATTTCAAGCATATATATGTTTTATTAAATTTACTTAGTCAAGCATTTAGAGGCACAACTCAAGCTTAAAATTACCAAATATTAAGTGCTAGATGATTATGTAATCTCATATCTGTAAAAAATGCAGTTTCTTTTTATATCTAATCTTCATGGCTTTAAAGAGACATGGGGCAAAATAAGCCACATATAATTTATTTGAGTAGCAAGCTACTTCATCATTGGATGCATACATTTTTTCATCCTGTTTTAGAACATGCAGGTAGACCATAGAAATGTTGTTTTCCTACTGGTTTCTCACTGATCTAATCTACATAGGTTTATTTCTAAATACAGTCTCTTAACTGAGTTTACATCTTTTTGTACAGCAATGTTAAGAGAGTATCTAAAGCAAAACAGTAAAGGGACTTGAAGTAGTGGGTTGAAATCCCAGAGAAAGTTTTAAGAATAAGGTTGATAGAGGGACAGAATCTGTTTTTCTTCTGCCATCTGCTATAGCTTGGGGAAAAAATTCAAAAACAAGATATGAAGTATTAAAGTCCTTTTGAAGTCATAACACAGCCACATAAGAGACTGTATTCTTCTCTGATTTCACATGAGCGTCTGTGTGGTGTTTCTCCTCACTGTGGAGTGCAGGTCTCTCCCACCCTTATAATGACAAAGTTAATTTTCAGATCTTTTACCCCTTCAGTTACTTGCAAAGATTACAACTATACTAAAATTTCCCCTAGTATTAGGCCACCAACACTAAGATGTTAATTGTTTACAAAAAACATTAACCTACAAAAATAAGCTTTTGATATTCATTCTCATCACCTGTGCTTCATAGGTGTTTGTTAAAAACAGAATCAAATTTTATCATAAGGATAGCGCTGAACTATGATTGCTGAGTTGCTAAAAAATGCTTGAATGTTTTCAGAGGCACAGGCCTGAGTCACTTAAACATTTAATTCCTATTGATCTTAATGGAACTCAGGCACCTCTATTCCTTCGTGCATCCGAGACTTGCATTCTTAAGGCCTTTCAATCATGGTGAAAAAATGTACCCTATCACTTGCTAAATAAGTTCACTCTAGGTTGTATTTATGTCAGCTTTCATATGGGCAATGCTAGCAAAGAGAACAGCAATCATTTTCATGTAGCTTGGGGCTTGAAACAAGCTCTCACTTATACAGGAGTAAATTCAGGGTAATTCCATTTACTTCATTTGATTGGATCTGGCCTCTTGCCTCTGACACTGCCTGTGGTAAAAAAAACCACTGTACTGTAACATTTTTTCCCCTCCAAAATAAGATTGTATTTTAAGGAGAATGCTTACTAAGAGGAATGTCAAGTTTTTGCACCACTTACAGAGATTGCTATCCTCTCTACATGGATATTTAAGCACAAGCAACCAAAGTTATTTTTTGTAAAACGAAAGGGTGAAAGTCATGCACAGACATTAACACTTGCTACAAAATACCTTCCCCTTACACAATTACTTTCCCCTCTCTGCCCCCAAAAAAGAAAATGGAAGTCTGAACACACAAGATGCCTGTAGTTATGACACCGCATAAGCTATATTGAGCTATATCAACAAGGGCAGAAAGATCCATGCTAAGGATTAATACTCCAGTAGTTAAGAGAAAAAGATAAGTCAGATACCTAAACATCTTTTCTGGCACAGTAAACTATTTTTACTTCTTTGTTTGCTCCAACGTAACCATTCCCAGCAGTGGCCTGCCAGGCAGGAGCAGATGCACAGCTGCTACTATGCCAGGTAACACATGGCTGAAAAGGGGAGCCAATTTTAAGACTTGCAGAACACTTTCTATCACCCCCTTCACAGAGTTTCAAGTTTGGCATATCTTTGCATCACTACTCTTGAAAATTTTGGCTTTGCTAATTAAATATACAAATAATCCATAATAACTTACAGTTCCCTGTGATAATTATTCTTTCCACTGAAAATTATGGCAACTGGAATCCTCTGCACCACAGCACATACTGTGTACGCCAAGAAAGAAATCAAAGTGTGTCATCACTGTTGATAGAAGGATAAATATAGTTGAAGTCAGATTAATATTTCCAAGATTACTCATTTCTACTTCAAAAGAGAAGCAAAGATCATGTGCAAAATGACAGCTACCCATCTGGGACTAGAAAAGTCACCATATGGATGTCTTTTTGCTAATTATAGATACATTTTTGAACTAAGGGATTTTAACGTAGGGATCTGTCAGTTCAAAAATATACTTTGTCTCCTCCCTCATTCAGGCAGTACTTTGGTGCTGGCTAATCAATTAAGCAGAGCATTGGATCACATAGATTTGCTTCACCTTTAAGAAGGCAGTTTTCTCCTGCTTCATGTAATATGCAGTCACATTTGTAGTGCAATTAAAGGAAACTTGTTACAATGATTCCTTCTTT
Source organism: Mycteria americana (assembly GCF_035582795.1). Taxonomy (NCBI): domain Eukaryota; kingdom Metazoa; phylum Chordata; class Aves; order Ciconiiformes; family Ciconiidae; genus Mycteria; species Mycteria americana. The sequence goes on from NC_134376.1 coordinate 12,017,681, forward strand.
TTTTCAGATCAGAGGAATCTCTATAATCTTTTAGCCCAATGGCCCACATATCAGAGGCCATGAGACTGCCTTGTATTACTGCTTCACATACAATATCTCTACTTGAACTACAGCATACACTCCTGAAAAGCAGCCCAAGGGGATTAAAAGATGTTTCAATAACATAATTATCACCCAAGGTAAGTTCTTCCAAGAGCAATTAATTTACATAAATGATTAAGTACGTATTCCTAACATTATGCAAGTTGGTTCCTCTTCCACTATAAGATTAATTTTTTTGTTGTATTTTGTTTGCTGAATTGACTGATTAACTCTCTGTCAAATTACTGAATTGGTTGCATGTATTTATAGACCAATCACATTGTTCTTCAGCCTTTGCTTTGATACACTAATAGAGTGGGCTTCTTGACCTTGGGAGATGCTTTCTATATTTTAAGTCAGAAAAAAAGAGCTCCTTTAAACCCTGCAGCTTTTGGCCTCCTTCTAGAACTGCAAACACTAGACAATACTCCAATAGCAATTATATCAGTGCCAAATGCAGAGGCTGCATAGTCTTTTCATGCCTGCTTAGCATTTTATAGCATTTATACATGGATTGCCTTAGCCTTTTTGTCACTACAGTAGAAATTAACTTCAGCACATAAAGGTAGCTGATGTGAAGAAAACTGCATCCCTAATCAATGGGGAGAAACAGGCTTTTCCAGAAGACCATTGCGAGCACTCATACTATGCTCATGACCTCTGATAAAGCCTCTTTTTCCTCCCGTCTATTGAGTACACTAAAGGTTAGGCAGGGCAAGTACATTGGAGTACACCCCTCTCTCCCAAATGTACTAGGGGTGGGAGAAGGGGTGTGGGGAAGAGTTAAAAAATACAATTAAGTGGAGTTCTGGCCAACAGCTGTGCTCTTCACTCCTCTCCAGAGGAGTTTAAGACACATCATAGCATCTTCAGCTGTGCTTTACCCATACGAACCCTGTATGAGTTCTGCTTAGCATACAAGTCAACATATCAGAGACATTTTTTCATGCTTTTCTTCTCCTGTCCTGGTAGACTCTCACATTCTGTCCATCATTAAACAAAGCACCTATCACTGTTATGTACAGAATTAGTCCCTGTACCTGCCCTAGACACAGCTGAGTATCTACTTCCTGAAGATCACCAACAGTCATCTTTGACATCTACACATCAGTGAGACTGAGGATAAAAAGGCAGAGGGAAATGGTAATTGCACCTGGTCCATTTAGTTTACTACTTAAAAGACAGCAATTTCACCTTGCCGAGTCCCCAGTTGTCTTAGGAGCTAGTGCTTCCAGGGAAGCAGACTGCCTGCAGGATCAGGGAAGGTGCTTTCAGCAGCTGGTGAGCAAGGGCCTATATTCCAGCTTCTCCCATTACCTTCCCTCACAGTTCAAGGAGAAAAAAAATAATGTAAAGTGATAACTGCAAGAAATCAATTCCTTTACTTACATGACTTTTAATACAGGTGGCAATGATCTAGCACAATGACTGTCCATTGAGTAACATAATTCTCAATTTGACCATTAGTTAAATAATCCTTTATCCCAGATATGATTCTTATCCCACCAAGGAGCTAGCTCAACACAGCATTTTTTCCTCCAACTATAACACTACACCATATAACTACAAGAGTTAGCTCCATCCTCATCACTGGAGTCTTATTTTCAATCATGTCGTTATGAACAACTTAGTAACTTATACTTTATCCATGCCATGAAATCTGGAAGTTTAACCATGAATGAAAGCCTTTTGACTGTTGCAGTCACACTCCCAAATGAAGCATGTCCATCCATCCCCACACAGACCACAACCTGCATAACCATCTTACACCACTTCAGTCCCTGTTAGCTTCAAGTTTTCCTCATCTTATCATGAAGTTTTCCACCCTTGCTTTCAAGAAGTAAAATCACAGCACACAAATGATTTAGTCCTTCAGCTAAACCAAAGAGCCTATACTTTCCTAGAGAAAATGCAGGAAGTTAGTCAGCCTTCCTAAGGATCATCTAAAATTCAGCTTTAAACTCAATCTAACATCCATCACATGGACAAGAGCAGTAGTTCTCCTCAGCAAAATGAAGGTAAGACAAGGCACTAAAACTCTAGGCCTATGTTCTGACCTATTTGCTTTTCAACACAAAACTAACCTGCATCTTCCTTAGTCACTCTCCTCACACCACCTCAGCAGCCATCTTAGTTCACAAGCTCCTACCGTATTCACACTCTGGCTGATATCCCAAAGAAGGGCTTTTCCCTCCCCTCATGCCCTAAAAAAATATCAAGCAGCCCTTCCATTATAGCTCTCTATTTATCCTAGCCTCAGCTGTGGCTCTCTAGTAACACCCCAGCCCTTTTATATGCTTCAAAAATCACTCACATATAAAGCAGTTGCACTCCCACTCAGCACTGTGCACAGTACAGCCACTGCAGCCCAGCAGCAGATGAACCCCTCCAAAGTCCACACTGAATTAGGCAGCAGGCCACAGACACCTTCTTTTAAAACTTCTCCATGCCTCCTGAGACAGGCTCTAACTTCTCTGGTCTGACCACTTCTATGCCCTTGGACATAGCCTCCTACCCAGCCGCTTCACCTCAGCTGCCCACAGGTGCCATGGCTGCCCCCAGAGCCCCCTCAGCTCCTCCCTTCCCCGCCTGCAGCATCTGCTCATCATCCCCCTCAGCTGGGGCTTCTAGAATTTTCATTTGAAGACTCAAATTAAATTGAGGCCTCCTTATTTGTACAAAAGGCTTAAATTAAAAAAAAAAAAAAAAAAAAAAAGGGCAGGGGGGTGGATTTAGGAGCTGTAGCACGGAGCTTTCTGAGCTTTTAAATACATAGGTCTGAATTGGGTCTGGAAACATTAGTGAGAGGCCCAGAGAGGCACGGGAAGTCACAGGTCTCATGACCAGATCCTTCACTATTAGTATGATGATCAAAGAGCTGCCTAACAGCAGCATGAACAGAGACATTCAGGATAAGCTCCTGAAAACCTTTCCTTTCATGAGTGTCAATAGTTTACATGCTACTGAAAGGCAGCATCTGCTTCCACTTGAAGTTTGCAAGGCTGAACTTGAAAGAATTTAAAGGTTTGTTTTTGCTTTAAAAGATGTGTTGTTGCCGTCTCTGCCCTGTTGTGTTCAGGAGAGCGCTAATCTGGAATAAGGGAGTCCAAGACAAGTCTCTTGCTTATCTGAAGAAGTAATAGTAAAAACTCACTTTTCTCACCTTTCTGGAGAGCAAACTATTTTCACAACTCATCTAGGCCTTTCCTTACCGCTTCCATCAAAGCCATACCGCTCTACAGAAAGTAACAGCAGATTTATGGGGCAGGAGAAAGGGAGCAGAACTCTGCCCTAACGATGCAGAGTGTGCTCTGAGGTGAGAGGGGATGGGTAGGCAGAAACTGCTTCAAACACAGCATAAACTTCTGTATCCCTCATTCTGTTTTTTTGCTCTGCCAGGCTGGATTTTTAAAACAGATGACTGTACAGTGGGTCATGCTTTAAAGCAATTACATCCAAAACATACAAGCATTTTAGTAAAATATCTAATATTTTTTCCAACCGATACGTATTGTGACCTAACTTGTGGGATGCTAACATCCCATTTATATATTTCCCAGAGATGTCAATGTGTTACAACAGAAATCAGGTTAGTTCTTTGCTGCTTTCACCAGCCTTATTTTGCTTAGGGTGGCTGCTTTTGCATTCAGCTGGAGGACCATTAGGACTAAGGAAGAAATTTCACGTGGAGTTTCTACTAAAGAGAATACCTCTCCTAATTCCCTGAAGCTGTCCTCTGCCTTAACATGAAACTCAGGGGAAGAAAGGAGGAAATCCCTTAGAAGAACAAACAAAAAGAGAATTTAGCCTGTCTACTGATAAAAGCACTGGTATTGATGGAGTTAAGGGATTGGCACAATCAAGTTGTTTATCTGCTGAAAACATGAAACATAATGTGAATCATTACAATTCCAAAGAAAAGAAGATACATTTGAAAATGAACAACAGCATATGCATATGCTTCCTTAAAATTAGCTTCAGGCCACTTGTTTGTATCCCATGATAATACCAAGCATGAAACAAAAGAAGAAAGTTTCTATATTGTAAATTTCCTTTAGGAGTGAGTCCAAAAGTACATGGGTATGCAGTGAGCACAGCTCAGGAGAAAACACATCCGAGGTTCTGCTCTACCAGAACTGCTAGTAATGCAGCCACTTAAATAAACCAACTAGAAAGTTCAGTGTTTTAAATGTAGATCTTCTCTACGTAGGGAACAAGTAATGTGAATTTAGGTCCTTTTGATACAATGCTAACTTTCTGAATATATGCAGACATATTTAGGAGAACAGGATGTAAGTTAATGATCTGTCCATCCATGAAGATGCTTTAGCAAAAAGGTACTTCAGAACAAAGGGCATGGTGTGCGTGATAGGGGGTGTTTGTGTGTGTTACAAGTGTGCAAAATTTTAACCACAAACAAGTTGTGCATTCTGATGTACTGACCCAAATTAAAGCAATCAACAGACATATGCCCTATTCAGCATGTTATTATACTACAGAGTTAATGCTATTATACATATCTACGTCTAAGGCAAAAGTTTGCAAGCAACTACAAAATGAAATCGTCAAATCCTGAACAGAATGTTATAATAACAGCTCAGATGAAAATCAATATACTTTACCTGAAAAGACTTTAATAAAGCCACTCATGAATTCATGGCATGCTTCTTTGCCTTAGCACAGACTAACAAATATCAAAGTAGTTAGAACATGTAACTTGAACAACAAATAGATTTTCTTTCATAAAACTTTAATTGGTAAGCATGCTCTACATTCAACCTATCACTCAAACCTACTGTGGATATCTCAAAAGGAACTTAATTCTTACACCATGCATTGTGCCATATATAATCTGTACTAAGTACCACCTCTGACTTGTATTACAACAATGATTTTGCTAATAGGTTATTCTGATGACTTTTTTTTTAACTTGAGTATTAAATAATATAAAGAAAAGGGAAGAGCCTTGCCTGCATGGAAGAAGTATTTGTTTCTCTGTTCACTATACATAAGATTTTGATACGTTGTACAAGATGAAAGGTTTTCCCTTTTCCTTAGGACATTTCTTCTCTAGACAATATTCTCAAGTTTTATGTTTATACTAAGTAAAAGAATTCTTATGTGACATCATATATGTCCAATGTGCTTTGCAGACCTGTGAAATCACAAAATGGAAAATAATGCACCTGTCTAACAGACTGGCTGAACAACAGGAATTACCTTCAGGCATTCCAATTGTTTGCACAGCAAAGAAAAAGTAAAAAATCAGGGCAAGCTGGCAGCTCAGCAGCCTCATTTGCGCTCTGTAGGGATTGGACTGGCACTGATCAAGAAGGGGTGGCCTAAGACCCGTCCCTTGCGTAGAGTCAACACAAGCGGAGCCGCTGATGAGGTGATAAAGGTTCCAATGTGGCACTACCTTGGAAATGTGTTAACTCCAGTCACCACGGGAAATATCAGATGTCAGCAAGCATAAGGTGCTTGTAGGAGGGCTGGCAAATGAAGGCCTCTCATTAATCTCTTACAGATGAATGATGCCTTTGCTACAATCTCACACAGGTGTTTAAGGAGCCAACTTGTCTTATGTTTATTATCCAGAGTACAAGAACCTGCACTGAAATCAGAGCAGCTGCCACTGGAGATGTGCTCCCTCTCTTCTCAGTGGAATATGTCTTGATCTTCTCTAGCATAGCTAGAGGAGAGGAGGAAACTTCACAGAGGGAACCTATTTCTCCTATGGAGTAACCTAGAATTTTATAGTTCAAATAAGTATTGAGCCCAGCTTCTAAAAAAAATATAAATGCTAGTCTCAGTAAGTACTGATTAAGCTTTTAGGAACTATGAGAGCTTTAATTGTGTATTTTGTGTGTGTGTGTGCAAATGTATTATTATGACAATTAACAACAGTTTCTAGCTTCAAGCCATGGCTGTGTATGGCAACTTCTCTGACAACCAGATTCCAGTGAAACAGTCTACACACTGTCCATTGAACATAAGGATGACTTCTAGAGTAAGGGACTGCCAAGGCTTAGTCATGAGACGAGAACCCCTTCCTGCTCTTGTACCGATGAAAAAATTTTGGGGAATATAATGTGTTTTCATTTATGGTTTGGACACCCATGCAATGTTTAATGTCAGTGGGTTAAACCACAATTCCGTTTTTGTATAATCATTTTAACAAAGCATTATTCTTCATTGGTATGTGATGTTGCCAAAATGGTCTCAGAAAGGGAAATCAATGGATGCTATTAAAAATGTGAAGCACAGTGACTGTGCTTTAATACACAGTGTTTCAAGCTTCCATGAAAATTTAATAATTTTTGATGTTTCAAAGAAACATCTAACTTAACAAGTGCTTGTGCCATTACTCACATGTATTTAAGTGTGTGACATTGTCATTTCTTCTGTCGTTTCCACTCTCTGGACAACATAACAGAGAGAACAGAAAAATTCCCCAAAAATGTCTTCTGGTCCCTACGGGCGGAGGACAAAACAAAGATAAACACACACTTCAAGGCATTAAGTCATTCAAGAAAGCTGTAGTTTAAACTTTCTTCTGTCTCTTGCTACTACAGTTGTTATACAACAGACCAAGATCAGAAGCACAGCAAATGGGAGACAGACCCTGAGTCAGTTACACGTGTGGCTTAAAAAAGTGGGTTTGAGTTCAAAAGTAGGTAAACTCCTCAGATCTAAATAATGTATAAAAAAATCTCAACACCCCAGAAAATGATCAGGGAACCAAGAAGCAGGTAACAGGATTGTTCTGTACATTCTGTCAGTAGCCTTTTCTCACAGGATATAAGAAATGAGCTTTTCTAGCAGATGGAGAGAAAGAAGGGGCACAGTACATTCTCTTTTTAAGGAACCTTCACCTAGAAAAGTAGTTTGACAGGTAGGTATAAGTTAACATAATTTACACATTCTATAGCTTGGGTAAGTGTAGCCTATTAGTGTAGGATGATGCAACCTATGTGACAAGAGGCTTGAAACTGAGGAAAGATGAAAGAAGATGCAAGATGAAAGAGCTACAGTATGTGATGTGCAACTTACACCATTATTCCTATCACCTCTGTCCTCCAGCTCTCGTAGATTAGGAGTGAAACACGACCTGCATGTAAGTATGAATACATTGAAAGAGCCATAGGCAGCAACCAGGGGAGCAATGAAATTGGACAAGTATTTGAAGGACACTTCAAAGAGTTTTACCCTAGAGAAGAAAATTTGATATATTTTTTATCTGATTTTTTTTTCCTCTTAAGGTGCATTTGCACTATAAAAAAAAACTATTTCACCTTCCTTCTGTGCACTAAGGAAGAAAACCAGCAAATTTGGGAGATCACCTATTATATCTTGGGTTTTATTACTCAGTACTAACGAAGTAAACTTCAATATTTCATCTCAATTTCCAACAGAAGTCATTACTACATACTATTTTATTTTCCAACTCTCTTAGAATTACTAAATCGTTCCATTGGCTTGGCTGGCTTTTTTATTTATTACCTTTAATACAAGATTAGTTGGAAGCCCTCCTTTCCAAATCTATATTTAGAATCTGTATTCACCAGATATAAAACAACATAAGCAACATAACGTTTTCCTTGTTGTACTTAAATAGCATTTATCATATGAAGCTGTGTAAGCTTACAGTTTCATATGTTACAGAACTTCAGTAAAAATTCTGACAAAACCCCTTCCAAATCCATGTCTGTAACTTCCTTCCCATAAGCCTCCAGCAGGTGAATAAATGGCAGATGAAAATACCCTTTTTCCCGGAAAATTTTTGGAGCCTTCTACTGCAATATCCAGCATCCTGTAATAGAATCTCTGCCATGGAATAAGCTAAAAAAAGCAGCAACTATTTTACTGGCAAGATCGCTAAAGCATAACTGTTCATGTTACGCACTTACCGTGTTAATAGTACAGACTGTGTTAAAGAAGCTGGGATGTAGTACGTGATCGAACTTCTGTTATTTGCATCACTTACTAACTTCCAGATATAGAACCTGAGAGAGCAGGAATAAGGTGGGCAAAGAAGATTCAACATCATGTGTTAGTGCATTACATCTAGCTACATGACAAATGGCTATAAATCTTTAAACTTCTACGGCTGTTTGCAAATAGCTAACTCAAAAATAATAATGTAAAAACCACGGTAACTACATTATTTCAGTGTTCTTGTACCTATACATTGGTGTGTGAAGAAACCAGGACCCAACTCCATAAAAACTCCAATGTCCAGAAGTACTTTCTCCTCCAGCCTATGTGCCATTCTCTGATACCTGGTGCTTATCCTCTGTGCTCCCCTCTCCTCATGGTGCCTTAGATCTCCTGTCTCTGTGGGGAGCTCTTTCTTCCTCCTCAAAAATAGCCCTAGCAGCCTGTGTAGCTGTATAACACCCTCTTTGTTTCTAAATATTTTTACAGATCTCCAGGATCTCATCACTGAACAGCTTAGGCAGTCACAGAAACAGCTAGAGACAAAATTAGGGCCAACGTCTTGTGATCATCCCTGCCTCTATAGGAATCGCTAAGCTAAGGCATTTGAAAATGTTAATTTGTTTTGAGGAACACATTTTTAATTTTTTTGTTAGCTTGTTCTGATTTTTTTCCCACATGCTACAATATTTAAAGGACGTTAAAACTTTTATAACAGTTGGTGTCTCATATCAAGGCAAAAATAATATATTTTCAGCTGTCTTGCTTTGTATGAAGCTTTTAAAGAACCTTTATTATCTGCAAACAATAATTGACAACTCAATACAGAATTACTATGTGTGATTTTTTTCCAGATTTTTCTGTTGTTTTGTCATTCTTTTTTCTCTCAGTATACTTTGTCCTTCTCACTTGGGTAGCCTCCAAAGCTCTGAGTTTACATCTCCTATGTACACACTAAGAAACCAACAGTTGAAATCAATAAAATAATTCAGATTGGAAGGGATCTCTGGAAGTTATCTCATCCAGCCCCACTCACAGCAAGGTCAACTTCAAAGTTAGATCAAATTGTCCAGGGCCTTGTTTGATTATCTCCCTGGATGGAGATTCCACAATATCTCTGGGCAACCTGTGCCAGTGTTGAACTGCCCTCACCATGAAAAAGCTTTTTCATTATATCTAATTGGAATTGTCCTTGCTGCATCTTGTGTCTGTTGGCCCTAGTCCTTTTGCTGGGCACCTCTAGAAGGCTCTGGCTCTGCCTTCTCTACAACCTCCCATTAGGTAATTGAAGTCAGCAATTAGATGCCCCCGCCACTCTTGCTAAGACTGAACACACGTAGGTCTCAGTCTCCTGGTACATCGTCCTCCAGCTTCCTAATCATCTTCAAGGTTCTCAGCCAGACTGACTCCAGTATGTCAATGTTTTTCTTGTACTGGAGGTCAAGAAGGACACAGTACTCCAGATGTGAGTGAAACTTAAGTTTGCCTCAGTTTCTTATTATTCAGCTATACTTAGAGTAAGCCAGGTATTTAACTTCCAGTTTTCTCCAAGCTTCTTTCTTCCAGTTTCCTGCAAGCCACAAGGAATTCTTGCCAGTTCTGCAGCTAGATAGTATTTTAGGGAAAGGCCTCAAACAAGATGAGTTTCATATGCGTTCAGAGTAACAGTAGCAGTAGTTTTCCACAACTATCTCAAAAATCCAATAATCATCTTTTCCCCTTTGGGATGCATACATATCCCATGCATCCTGGGATGCATGTAAAAACAATCCTAGCCCAAATCTAACAAAAGTAATATATTTAAAGCAGTATATAATGTTTAAGAAAAACATAGTAAGTTAATGAAGGAAAATAATTCTCTCTCTAAAGGTGGGGTAAGTTAGCAATCTACCCTCTCCCTTTGTCTCTGTTTCTACCATATGTTAAAGGCGCCTATCAGCAAGGTAGCTAATCTATTTCCACAGCAAGCATTCTATAAAACTTGTGTTACACATATGAAGGTGCTTGTGAGGCTCACCAAATATAACTCTGGTTCAGAGCTGAGAGGACATCCCTAGTTTGTATTCAGTTTATAAACTCCTCTTTGAGTACAGATTGATTTTAAAGAAATGAGAAAAAGACCAAATGAAAAGTAGCAATGATTTCAAGTCTGATCAATTGAAAGTAAAGGTTGAAAATTCCTTTACTAGTCTGTTCACATACTTTTTCTCCGAAACAGCTCTCAAAGGAAAGGGCCTAATAAATAACATTTAATCATAGATTCAGGGTTCCTATACAGAAAAGCATAAGAACTAGAAACATAGACAGAAATGTTGGTCACAGGGGGAAAATATATCCCTGTTCTAATTCTACTGGAACCTATAATCTTGAATTAGATCTATAGAATACAAACTTGAACAGATATTTCAGTAATAATTCAGTAGAAGATTTTTTGAAAGAATAGTTATTCAATAAACATCAAGTGCAAGTGATAACAACAATGTTCAAACTGCCTCAAGGGATCTTCTCTGAAATAAATAAAACTAAGTTAAGTCCCTGTTCAGAAGTATACTCCCATATGTAGCTTTGGGAAATGAAAAACTAACCTCTCTCATTAGCCTACTATTTAGCTTTTCACACTTGCAAATTCTCAGGAGCCTTTGTAACATGGAATTGTCTGTACCTTTGGAAGTTAATGTGCAAAACAATTACATGAGCATAGACTGGATCAGTTAATCTGGTGTTTTGTAATGCCTTCAGCTTCAAGCACTAATTGTTCAATGTTCTGTTCTCCAGAATATATTCACAAACAATTCCCATGAGCCTGAAAGTCCTTGCTAATTACGCCAATGATATCCATTCCTCCTCTCCTATCATCTAGTTCTCCAGTTCACCTCTGTTACTCCTACATGGCCAGTCCTTGCTGAAGACTGCCATCCTCTTGATCTAATCCGGCCCCTCCCCTCTCGTTCCCCAAGTGACTGAGTCCAAATCACCATAATCTTCATTCCAGAAAATAATAAATCTGATGGAGGAAAAAAAAGCAGTGCTCTGTGACAGAATTGTAGGCTCCGAAAGTCCTTCTGACAGAACGTGTATATCCTGTTCCACAAGACACAGGTATGAGGGCAGGGTGACTCACTTACTCCAGGGCATATTTTACCCAGTTGCTGGGGCTTTTGTAGGTGCAATCACAGCATCAACCATTTATATAATCAAAACACAACCCTTCAACCCGAATAATGTGTTATCTTGTGAAATACTAACAGGACAGTATCATCTGTCCTAAGGGTGAAATAAAGCAAGTGTAAAGTTCATACTACATACTCTGGCTGATTTGTACACCTGACCTGGACCATGATTCTTCATACAGGTGAATCTATAGCACTGAGAAAAGGTATTAATGATCACCTGATAAAGCTGTAGCTTAACGTTGAAGAACGACGTATTGATAATTTTGTGATGCCCTTGCAATAGGCAAGTGTGACTCCCTGTGTAACTATAGCAAGCTCTTACGGCACAGTGCCTTCTAGAAACGTACTGCTGATGTATAGGCTGGTATATTTAAAAACAAGATTGACTGCTAGCTATTTATAAGTACTTCTACTTGTGCACACTAAAAAGGAAAGAGCTTAAACTTAAGAAAATGCACTGACTTCATGTCATTTGTTTCTCCTTCAACAGAAAATTGACCAGCCTCCCTGAAATTCCCAATAGCTAGGCAGAAGGAAAAGCAAAAACAGTGATGTGAAAATTTAGCTAAAAGAAAGTAAAATTTTTTCAAAATTGCTTTCTATCTTGGAGAGGTTTTAAGATAAGCAAATTTGCTTTCTGATTAACAGATTCCTTATATTACACCTGGAAATCTTGCCTGGTCCTCAGCAATATGCAAGTGGAAAAAATGAAACGCAAGAATACATAAAACTGCTTAATATATAAGGTAGTTGAAAATGGTGTGGCAATACTTCCTTTTTATCCTGACTTGAAGCTTTATTTATTGCTGATGCACTAAAGTGACAGTTGTCTTAAAAAATCTCTACTTCATGGGAAGAAATAAAAGTACAAAACTTATTTTTCACACAGTGAACAATAAAGTCATGTGCAAAAGAGTGATGGCAAATGCACAAGATTTTCAGACCAGAACATTAGAGAGATCTTGGAGAAAGGAAAATACATATGAAGAGTGATACTTAAAAGTTTTTCTGACAGCTGGAGCTTTCTTGAGTCAAGATTCAACTTTCTTGAGTTGGTGTTGTGATATTTAATTTCCCTGGGTGTTCTGTAGCTTTTCTGCTTTCTTGGCCCTTACTTTGCTGGAAACCTAGATGGCCTGAGGTAGGCTACAAAATATACTGTTGTACATAACAGTTGAATATGATAATATTTGCTTCTGTTATTGTGCCTGTGAAAAACATCTTGGATGTTTATTGGAAGTTGTCACAAAACTTTGGTACGCAGAAAATATAAATATTATGATATCAATAAAATTACCTTAAATTCCTGATAAAGTGTCAGCACATGAATATGCAAATTCATCTCCAGTTTGCCTTCTGGTGTAAGAGGCTGAGGGTCGTGACTTGGAGGCAGGCAGAAGCAGAGAGGTTAATAGAAAAAACAGGATCTTTGGAAATCTCAGTGGCATTGGAGCAGTAATTACAGATCAGCCTCTCACTAAACTAACTGTTTTCACCTTTTACTGCACTTTTTGTCATACTTTATTTTTTGTAGTGAGAAAAAGGTTATGTGAATTAGACTGTCAGTCTGACTGTGATTGTTAAAGGACGGTACTGCAGCCCAAGATTGCTTACTAAATTGTTAATATCACTGATATAACTTTTAAGTCCGTACTGGATTTGGAACATTATTTTTATCATTTGCAGCATTCTAAAATGAGAACAGGAGGTGTTCTACAGACAGCCTGTCAATAGAGGCTGAGAGATTCAAATAATGTGAAGTTCCCTCTTAAACATGCTCCTAAACTATTGGATGAGGTCTTAATCCCAGTGTAACCAGGCAACATGTTTATAAAATCAAATGTAATTTTTATTCTCTGTGAATTACTAGAATATTCTGATCTCCAGTTTGCGGTCTCTTCCATTATTTGCTCAGTGTAATTACACTCTATATTTGTGCTCAGTACAGTTTAACAAAGTTTATTTCTGTTAGTTTCCTTTAGGACCAAGTTAAGTCTATGATGAAAATTAAAGTTTTTGAATAAACATCCACCTGGAAAGCCTGTGGGTGATGAATTAATCCAAAGGATTTGCTAGTAAGGCATTTCATGGTGTTGGAATGAGATTTCTGTTTCTCAGAGATTTTGTCTTCACCATTCCCATTCAGTGCCAAGACCAATAGCTTAAAAAGAATCCCAATCACATCACAGTTTTATAAAGGTAGAGCCCGTAGTCCCAAGAAGGGCATAGCCCACCTATGCCAGCTGATGTACATTTACTGCATAAAGAAAAGCCTCTGCCCTCTTATACAAGGCTTTTTTTTTTTTTAAATACCTAATACCTTTTTTTTGTTAAATACCTAACACCTTGTGGGACAAGGACAAGAGAAAGTTATGCATGTTTCCCCCAACCATATAAGGGACTGGTGAAAAAGCTAGAGACTGAATGTAGAAGATGCCCTCAGTTACAGAGCTGGGTGAATACTTCAATTTGAATTTTACTTTTTTACTGAAAAGCCCATGTGTGGGTCAGCCAAGCACTGGCTGACCCAAACCTGTTTCCATTTGTTTCAAAATATAATTTCAATTCATAATTGGAATTAAGAGTTATTCTCTTGTCCATATTATTCTCCACCCTAGGAATAAACTGAAAAACACTTATGTATCAGGTTTTCCTCAGCTCCGGTCTATTGTATTAGTCGCAGGACTGGTCTTGATGTCTTGTTCAACAAGCACTCGCATTTCTGATTTTACTTATGCCAGGTATACTAGCATGCCTGATTTGGCTTATTTTTAAGACAAATTTTCCCATTAAATGTGATTTTAAAGCAAAATCAATCACCCCTGTATATATGTAACAGTTCACAGCTTTTGTACTTCTGTTTGAAAATGTATCATCAGACTGAAATGCTCCAGGTAGTATGCACTCTTTGTTCACATTGTGCCTTTCAAATATGTCACGCGAATGAGAATAGTTTATTATTGATGTTCGCCCATTAAGAAATCTGTTTCATACTTACACTGGCTGTGGTATATTGAGGCCATGGAAAAAATGACAAGAGAGACTCATCTTCTTGTATTTGAGTCTGCAGACACTATCCATTTTCTAAGCATCAAACAACACACCATCAGACCTCTGAGCTTTGCTTTTCATATCCCAAACCTCTAGTCAATGTATGAAAAAGAAAAAGTAATGCTTAGTTAATAATGAAGGCTTAAGCAACTATTCAAAAGAAGATTGAATGACTTGCAAATGCAATATAATTGGTGGGAAGGTGGGGAGGTTATCTGAAGTAACTGATTTGTGCCTCTGAAGTAACTGATTTGTCCATGGAAACTTTACAGTATTCTTTTGCCTGAATTTCATTTATACTGCCAAATCCACCTCAGTGTAATTATTCTAAATTTTATTGAATATGTTGGAAGTATAGTAGATACAAGTTGACACATCATTTTATTTCCTTCTGTATTAGTCATGGCTACATATTTTAAACCTTTATGCCAAAATATGGGACCTCCATTTACCACAAAAGGGCATGAACCTCTGCCATTTTAAGAACTAAATTTTGAAATTCAAACAAAAAGAAGTGGGATTCCACTCAGCTGCACTAAAACCAAACTTCTTCTTCTTTTTTTTTTAATTTATTTTCACAAAAACAACTGACAATCTTTCCTCTTTTTGTCTGCTGCTACCAGGTTAAGGTCACCACACAAACTATTTGCTTAAAAAACAAAGAACAAACAAAAAGCCTCTCAGTTCTTTTAAAAAAATCTAATAGACTATTTTCAAAACATAGAAATCACAGAAAAAATTAAAGATGTCTTGTGTGCTTTATGCTTAACTGAAAATTAAAAATGTTGTTGCAATTATGATTTTATGTTTTAACTCTGAAACAAAAATTACTAGGCTTTAAAAAAATAAAATGGCTGAGTTATTAGAGTCTGTGAATTGCCTGCTGTGCCCAGGCAGTAATGTTTTCTAATGTGTATGTCTATATCAATATAATGACAGCACCACGCTTCAGATCAACTGGATACTAATTACAGATTTACCTGATAGACTGGAATGGCTCCCAAGGAGCTGTTGCACTCTATTTAGCAAGTAAGTGATTCTCCTAAAAGCTGCATAAGGACTTGTAATGCTAAATAATCTCACCTGGATACCATTTTGCAATACACTTTTTTTAAAAAAAGTTTTGATGAGGTTCAGCTAATACCTTGCAAAGATGTGGTAGGCCACTGCAGATGCTTGGAGCTCCAGACACCAGGGTTTTCCTTGAACCCACGAAGCCCATTTGTATAGAAGAGAGATTAAAGCCCTTGAAGCAGCTCCTCAGATGTCAGATTTAATGTCTCCTTTAACACTGTGAAAAGCAAGAATTCTCCATTTCATGACTATGAGAACAAGGATACATGTATTGAAATTATGAAGCAGAATATTGAACAAAAAAAGGAGTTTATTCTTCAAACAACACATGATTACATTGCGGATCTCGTGACTGCAAGAAATTGTGGAAGCAAAAGGAATAAGTAGGTTCAAAAAAGATGAGCAAAAAAGATGAGAACAGGGAATACAGCTAGCAGACCTTTAACATGATCTGGATACAACCTTACAGTCAAGAGTGGTCTAAAGCTCTCATTTTTTGAAGTAAGAGGACGAGTTGATGGAATAATTGCTTTAAAGACCCTAAGTACTTTCTGCTGATTTTTCACATCATTGAAGCAGTTCGGGCTGGTGTAGAGCCCATAGCGCGTATGCTAACTCCCACTGTACAGCATAAACAATCCCACTGCATCACTGTGGGAAGGTGTTACTCAATGTGAGCAGAGTATCAGGTTGTGAGCTGTAATCATTGTTTACACAAACTTGGAAAGCCTTAGAGAAAGACTAAAAAAGACAATTTTTAATGAACACTCTGCGAAGAGGTGATTAATTTGTTCATGACCTGTTACTAAAAATGTAATCAGTGAAGTGTAAAAAAGGTTTTATACTCAATATAATTGCCTGCCTATAATGTAATAGTAATAATGAAAACACCTACAGTAAAGGCTTGTTAACTCAGTGTGGGATATATGATCCCTTTTTCAGTTTAAAGCAGAGAAATTATTCTGAGCCAGTATCAAGAAGAATTAGACACTTGCTTACGCTCGTTACATCTTTTTGTTTCAAAAGCACAGTAGCATAATCAATTGTTCCCATCTCATTTGGAAAATCAACACTTACAGTTCCTATTATGAATCATCATTCTCCTTGTCTATCACTTAAAACAAATATGTTTTGCTGTTCTTTGATTGTTCTTGTCTTTCAGGTTTTTACTTCTGGATAATAAAATGTACATCACTGACTATGCTAAGTAATTTGGTAATTTCTGAAATATGTACCCTGGGCGAAGAAATGAAAATTACACCAAAACAAATTAAAATGCAGTACAAAATATACTACAGTTTATAAATGTTGTATTCAGATTACATTGTGGACAAATTCTTGTCACTTGCCTAGGCCATTTAATATCTTGCTCTACAGGAAAATTTGACATTTGTCTTTAAATAATTTACATTGCATCCATCGTGGTAGCAAAAGCTATTGTGCTCTTCTGGATCTGAATTAAATCACTGGATACTGGGAGGATAAAAAGGAGAATAACTGAAGAATTCTAAAATTGTGGCAGAATTTTCATAAGTATATGGTATGTCTTACTTTTTACACTGTAGGGTTTTTTCCCGACACGTTATTCAGGGGGAAAAAAAAATCTACAAATGGTTAATAGTCTATAACTCATCATTACAGATCAGACTCTGGCTTTAGAACACTACGTAGTATCTTATCCCTTCACGTTGAGATTCATTCAACAGAACTAATCTGAAAATAAGGTAGCATTCAACATCAGTAATTATAAGCGTGCTCGCTCATTTTCCGCAGATACTTCTGGGGTTTGTTGCAGGTTTGTTTTGTTGCAAAATTTTTGGCTTTTGTTTTAAAAATGACTAGTAAAATGTACTAATAAACATACAACAGTGAAGTGAGTCCAGACAGGAGATCATAGGTGAGACATTCTTGGAAAAACAAGTAAAGGCCAGAAATAGCCATTGCTGCTAGGAAGAATTCCCTGACCCCAGGGAGTATGGAGTAATTCTAAAAGATCCAGTGGGAATTAAGCTTTATCACATCATCATCATCAGTTACCCTGTGGCAAGAATGACAGCTCTGCATAGTAATTTGCTTAGAAGTATAGATTTTGTATTTATTTTTTGTTATTTATTTTTTATAGGGCATAGGTCTGTATTTTACTAAGCTTTAATGGTTCAGAACTTCCTAATTTCCTCACAAATAATCACACCAAAAATAGCTCAAGAAATGATTAACAGGAAGCTCCAGTTTCTTATTATTGCTGACTTTATCTAATTACTGCATGTTGCTTTACACTCAGATATACACACATGCATATAAAAGCCTTACACCTTCCCTTACAAAAACTAAAATTACAGTAACTCCTGCAATCAGATTGAATGTAATAGGATTATCTGTTCAATCTATTCACTGAGTGCCTCCACACATGCTTCTTCAAATCAATAGCTATACTTAATAAAGAACTGTAAAATGCGTAGCTATTAAGAACAAGAAAAAAACTTAAAACACTATGTGCTTTTGAAGTTTATTTTCAGTAAACAAAGTCTTCTCTTTTTCTGAAAAAAGAAAGGAATAACACATCGTATTTTAATGCTACAAAAGCTTAAAAAAATGGGATTTTCTAAGGAATCCAAGGAGATCAGGCACCTACTTCCTTAAGCTCCTTTGAAAATTGTAGCATTTATCTTCAGAAGTGCTTACAGCCCGCTAGAGAGAGGCTGGCTGAAAGGATTCCATCAGGATTTCGCAAGCCTGAAGTCATGTAAATTGTACCACTGTCTTGATTTGCTGGAGCTTTTAAGTAACATAGGCAACATTTCTGCTGCAAAAATCACAAGTGTACCCCAGCGTGCCCTAAAAGACTGGGAGTGACGAAAGTAGATTCTGAGCTTAAAAAAGAGGAGCGAAACAAAGAGAGCAAGATTCCCCAGGGGAGGCAGGTTATCTGTGAGATGCATGGGAACTGGCCATCCTTGAGCTGAAGAGCCAAGGCAGGACTGAGGAGCAGGGGACTGCTTTGTTGGTCTCCTCTGCCAGAAGTCCCTATGCAGGGAAAAAAAGAAATGATGGAAATCGAAAAGGGTTGTGTGCTGGCTTCTGCCAAGCTGAGAAGATTCACTATGAGGCTTAACCGTGTACTTCTGTGACCTGAAGCCACATACCACCAAAGACGGACTTGCCTCTTAACCCATCCCAGCCTGGGCATCCCTGCCGGGGACTCAGAGCCCCTGGGAACTGTGCGAGTGGCAGCTGCTGAAAGCTGATGGGACTGGGAGGAACTGCAACAGGGCTGAGGAAGCTGGAGATAAGACAGTCTTAATCTGTACCCTTCAATGTTAATGTGGTGTTAACAGAAAATAGAGCTGAGGTTGGGACTTTCACAGTTGTTTTGTACTGCTGGGGAAAAACAGTCCCAAGGATCAGTTGGTTCACATCCATTGAAAGATGGAAGCAGAAATGAAGAAGGCAGCCCAGACAGCCGTGAGGGAAAACAAGCAAGATGAAAATCGTAAACCGTGGTTTGTGAGGGACTCTTCTGTCTAAGTCTTATTCCTAGTGATAAGCTGATTGTAGTTCTTTCCCAAGAGCAATCATACCGCACTGGAATTCAGAAGCAAATGTTCTGTCTTTTTCCTTAGAAATTTGAACCAATTATATTAAACAGAACTTCTTGCTTAGACACAATATCATCATTAGTGAATGGACACAGAGTCAGGCTTTCAAAAACTATAGTTTCGAAGAGGCACAGTAAATGCTACTAATACGGTTTTGTTAAACAAATAGAGATGTGTGAAACCTCTGACTAATTCAAACTGATTCTTGTGCTGACAATGCTATATGTTTATAAAGGTTTATGAACATTGATTGCATTTGTTTTTATAGCTCGGAAGCCACCAACTGTTCCTCTCAAAGTCTGGGTATCTTTGTTCTGTGTCTGTATGCATGGAAAGATGAATTTTCCAAGACATGATTTGCATTTTAGCATTAAAGAAAACAGCTAAATGGTATATAATACAGTACAGGAAATATACACACTTTCAAAATTGCAGAAGTGCATCGAGCATATGTCTCAAATGGTAAGAAAAGTAATTGATCTTATAGTAAAGGTCTGATCCTTCTGCAAAACATACTGCATTCGATCCCCAAAGAAACAAGTTCAATAAAGAAATAGATACCATCACATGCTAAAAACAGTGAAGTCAAGCACAGAGAGCTCCTTTCACGCATCATTTTTGATTGTCCTACTTTGCTCTGTCAGGAACAGCAGCAACAGCTTAAGCGTTAAAGCTTTTTGACATTGCAACAAACCAAACAAAGCCTAGTTGCACATTCTGGAATTTATTTTATACCACATCTAAAATATAAACAAAATAGGGAGTTTTCGGCATTCTCAAACAACAGCAGCCACTGGGGACTGTTTCCAGAGATGATGTTTTCCTCATATAAGGATTCTCACTAGTTGAGTAGAAAAAACATACTTGATAGCCAGCTCCAGCAGCCAGGCTGGCCAACACAATTATTGCACATTCTGTCAGCACATTTCCTCCCTTCAGCTTTACTTCTCCAATCTTTTTCAATATTGTTAAAATGAGCAATCATTCGTGATTCACACTCCCAAAAAAGGCAGAAACCAACAATTCCCAGTGGCTATAAATTATTAATGCAATTGTGCCAATCACACAGAGCTTAGTGCTTTTAAAAATGGAATGAGATTATCTGCACAGTTATTTTCAATCAGATTCATCTCTTATTAGGGGGCATTATGCATATGGCTTCCTTTCAGAAAGCTATCTTCTTTAAAAAAGATTATTGCACAGTCATTTCTTGTGAAATACTATGCAAGCTCTACACTTAGATACCAAATCAATTTTTTGTTTCAGGAAATAATTATATGTAATGGGTATTTTCTTTTCTAGATAGACTGATTCTCTCCAATGTAAAAGCCTGTTCTGTTCTCAGTTGTCATTCCCATTCAAACCATCCCTGCTTTGAGTTGGTCCTGGTTTACACCAGTCTAGCAAATATATAGGCAGATCTGGTGGCTGCGGTATAGCATTTTTTTGCTGCAATAGCTTTAACAGGCTGTCATAGAAAAGTTTGTAAGACTAACTATACAATGTATCTGTTAAAATATAGCTGGGGTATATGGCTGTCTCGAAAACTACAAGCTAGAAAATCTTCCTTTCTGGTACACAAAAATCTAAAAAGAATACAGTCAAGTGCAGTAGAGATTCAAAGGATTTAAGTATAGAGGTCAATTTTGTGGAATGCAGAAGGTGGTCAAGGGAATTATTTTCTTTGTACATTCTCTCTGACAAATGCTGTTCAAATGTGTGTTAGATTTTGGACGCTGTCCTGCCAGGGCCTGCACTGGAGGGGGTATGGAAGAGACTACATGAACTGAAGACAGAGGATGATTTTATATTTACTATTGCATCTTATAAGAGGTTTGTAAAATTGCCTTTGTACTCCCAACTCCATATGACATACTCAGATTATCCCAACATCACACCATGGTGTCTAGGACCCATCAATACACTGAATGCAAAGAAACTGCAACCGAATTCAGAGATGCCTCAAGCTGCAGGAGTAGGAAAGTTATGTTTCTATTCCCTTGAGTATGCCTGGCGAGCAAGGTGGAATCTGACCTGCATTATATTCAGATAGTTTGAGAGCTAAAATACTGAAACAACAAGGCTAAAGACACTGATTCAGAGCACATAAGCGTGTTCCACGTAATGGAACTTAAACATATTGTGAGTCCACAAAAACGTCAGTAGAAGACTAGCACACGCTTAGTTGCCTTACGTAATCTGGGCCAAAAACCAGCTCTCACTAAGACCCTTGCTTTTTGCTCTAAGCATTAGATTATTTTATTTCTTGCATTGATGGAAAAAGGGATCTTTAAAGCACTGAGCTGTCAAAATACTGCATCAGGATTTTGCTATATTATTTTACATATTTCAGCTCTGTATTTCAAGTACTGGCAATCATCATATTGAACACATCTTCTACAATATGGAGAACTGTCTGATTCTTGCGGTCATATGCCATGGTGCCATTTAACAACATGTATTCCCATCTGTGAATTTGCTTTCTGGCATTTGGCTTGTACTTTATTTTTCCCATCTAAAAGTCTGGCAATAGTTTCTCACTATTATTCTGATAAGAGTGTGGGTCAAACTCATTCCACTGTGAATGTGCATTTGTACTTGCAGAGAGTGAGTGATTGACTGGTATCAGGCAGAAGTGACTTCTCCTGTTACATTTCTGGCATGTTATTCTGTGGTTAATCAGTTCTACTGAATGTCAGTCAAACCTACCAGATGTGACTCTAATGGATAGCTGCTAGTTGCCTGATGTCTGTTTTGTCACTGATGTGGCGAGAGTGCTCCTAAAAGTTAAAAAAAAAAGGAAAAAAAAGGAAGAGCATGTAGTTCAGCAAGTATGAGGAAGCTGTATTTAGAAAGTAGCTGTATTTCTATATCTGCTTTTAAATATTCAGTCAGCTGATTTTTTCAATATGAATTAATCACAGGACTATCTGCCCTTGCTTAATCAGGAAAGATTCATGCAAAACAGTACTTGGGATTTTTTGGTATGTCCTGTGGGGGGTAAAAGAGTGTTATTATTAATTTAGTTATTTAAACGCTTAGCAGTTCTGGAACACATGCATTATGAATAATCTTCACCAAAAACACCACAGAAATTTGTATCATGACTATGTCTTTTAGGCTGAAGCAGAGTCCCATTGAAGCAAACACTGTCATGAAGACAGAACGGAAGATTGTTCTCTCCCAAAAGGAGCTTAAAATTCAGTCATAGTGAAGGACTGAAATTCTTTTCATTTAATTAAAAACCATAAATCCATCCAGTTTTAGATCCAATATGAACCACAGACTGCAACTTGAAATATCCCAAGATTCCTTTTCCATTCTGGTTTATATCTGAGGCTGGCCCTGGAATTACCAGATATTTGACAACCAGCAGACTGGAACTTACAGCTCATATTTATGACAGATGTGGTTAGATTAATTAAATTGCAGACATTTAAGTATAGGGATATTTATTCAAATATAATCTTTAGCAATTGCACATCCAATTCCACTGGATCTAAACTTTATTTATGGATCTGAATGGACCTGATACAAATTTTTAACAAAAGGTCAATTATTTCATTGTTGTTTAGGATTGTATTATATTGATGTTTTACTTACCATATAAACAAACTTCTATTGTGTATTTGCCAAGCCTTTCAGTAGCAGTTAAATCCACTGCCGGCACAGTTCACTTATTCTCTTCATTCAACAGCTTCAGTAATATTATTTGTTTCAGCAGGATTTGGCTTCAGATAGCTTGCTTGTCATTTGAAAATAATAGTAAAATGTGTAACACTTGCAGCCAAACTCTGCTCATCCTATTCAGTTTTACTAGAATCAACAAGATCACCTAAGTATGTGCAGCGTTAGTCCTCCTTGTTATGGAGTAGAAATGAGTAGTGGAATGAAACAACTTACATGTCCTAAGGCCTCTCAGAGAGCAAACTTTGAAACTACCTCCACATTTTAAAGTTTTAAGTTATTAAAAACATATTTGGAATAAAATAAATCTCAAAGTTCAGGGTGAACTTGGTAGGCGAGCTTGTTTCAGGAATTGCTACAAATCGCCATTTTTGTTTTCTGGCTCTTTTTTTTTTAGACCTGATTTTTAATATGGTAGAAATGATTAATGCTAGTTTCTGAAACAGAAATTGAATCCAAAATTGAATTCTCTTGGAAATTCCAGGGTATGTTCTTGTCCTAACACAAATCTATAGCTGCTGACGGCTGACAAAATTTATCTTCAAATCTATTCCCAATTTGGAGATTAAAATTATGCACATGATGGAGAACATTAGGAAGGCAGTTTTTCTAAGTAACAACTTAGAAGATTTTTTTATTTTGTTTTTAAGCAAACTGTAACTTAAAACAAGCATGAATTATAAACCTTGCAATGAGACTGGAGATGGTAATTGTGCTTCATTTTGATCACGCAGTGAACGTGACCCTTCCTCTTCTGATGCTTTAGAAAATATAGATATATATCTAATGCAAAGCACAAATTGACCTTAATTCACTGACCTAAAATATTTATATGCCTTGTTGCTTTTAATTTTCAGGGAAAATAACATAGTATCTTAAACACACGCCCAAACAGTATTGTGGCGTTTTTACATTTTATTAACAGGTCAAGACTAGATCAAGATCACAGTCATTAGTCCTAAAACTATTGTTCTATTGAACACATTTCATAAACTAGAAGTGAACTTGGTTTTTTGGCACTTTTCTGATGGGTACAAGTGCTTTGCTTTTCACATTGCTGAGATATCATTTAAAAATAGCATGTTAAAGAAGAATTCTGAGGAAGAAAGTCTACCCTTACCTTTATCATATCTGCCTCCAGCTAAATTAATGATACTGAGAAATGTAGAGAAATTATTAATTATTCTAAGGACTCAGAATTCAACAGATATTATTTTTACAGCTTCTTACTCACTTAATATGTGCAAATGTATGCATGTGTCTGTATATATGCACACAACACACTCCACATTTTTTTACACGTGACTTTCTTGCACCGTAAACAGACAAGTCATAATGAGCTATAGCTTTAATAATTCCTTGTAAGCAAATGTAGCACAGAAATTTGGCAAGGAGGATACCAGATATAGATAACATTGATAATGCCAAGAAAAAGGATGTAGATGTGATTTTAGAAAAAAGAGCAGTTTGGCAGTAAGGATATTTATAGTACTGGAAGCATAGAATAAACATGAAACTAAACTTAGAAAGTCAAAGGGACCAATTAAGGAGAAGTAAGGGAAATATTGTGGCTATTACTGAGTCTTTCACAAAGGCAATGATCACCTTTATAACGTGCATAGCAATGCTCTCCTACATGTGCTAGAAAAATAGAGCATCAAACAGGAGAATTTTACACTGCATAAACCTCTATAAAGGGACTAAACAAAACATCACAGAGCTGACTTCATCCCATTATGAATTTAGGGAAACCATGCTTCCACTCTATTTATCAATTTACCCATCCCTGCCTATGCTGTAACAGCAGTTCTACAGAACTTAATTAACTGGTCCCTTTGCAGTGAAGTACTGCAAAGTTAATATTAAAGCAGCTAAGCAAGTCCAAACTATTACTATTTTTAATATCGAGACCTGCTCCTTAGAAAGAGATAAAGTTTTACTGCACATGCAGGAATGGGTCAGGCCCCTAAAAAAAGCAGTGAAGAAAAAACAAAAAACCTCAAACCCCATAGTTTTAATTGGGGGCTCTCTTAATTTAAAATCTGCAAAGAAAAAAATAGCTTAAGAGATGAAGCATATAAAAGAGTAGTAAGCATTTTGTACTGTACATAATACTTCTTCGGTGCAACTAAACTACAAAGCAGGAAGAATAGCAAATGCTAGAAATAAACTATAAAGGGCTGCAAGTGTTTGTGCTCTCAAACCAATTCCCTCCGTATCAGTGTTAGGAAACCTTGTTCATGTTCTTGGTTGTGGGCATTACCAGTAAACAAGTTGGCACAAGTGGCAGAAGCTTGCTGTGGGGAACTGCACAGTGTCAGTCCCACTCCTCTGGGTAACGCTGGCACTGCATGAGAGCCAGGGGCCAGATCCTTTGGCGGAGTACCCCACTTACAGGGATCTGCTCTGATCTTCAGCAGCTCTGGTCCTCATAGGGAAGGGGACCATTACAGGAGAATAGCTAGTAAATGTGTAAGAGGATATTAACAACAAATATCTACAGGAGAACAAGAAAGATGCTCTCTCAGTAACATTGTCTCAGCCAGTGACAAGTATATACGTAGGCTCCCAGACAAATATGCTGTTAGGCAGCTACACTCTATAGTGCAGAATCACTGTGCTGGTTTAACAGTCACTCCTTAATGGCTTTCTGACAAACCTTTGGTTGTAGCTTCAGTAGCGAGCAGGCATGCCCTTTCAAATTGCCACTTTATTTTTAACATCTTCATCTCAAGCTACTACTAGTATGCTGTTCGTACGCATTTTTTTCCTATGTATACATTCACATCACACAAACAACAACCTGCTTCAATAACTACCTTTGAGCACCTTCAAACCACTTGTCTGTTGCATCCTTTTTTCCTTCCTGGACAGTTGATCAAGTAGAGGAACATAAGCTATTTTTTCAGACCTGCAATATTAATAATGAAATTTCAAAACATGTCTAAGGATGGTGCTGAGGAAATGTATTACTGAGGTTGACATATTTCATAAACCTGTCAAGTGATTTGGTCACCGCATTATATCATCTCCAGAAAGCTGGTGGAGTCTTACGTCAGGGAAGATACAGATGCTTTTATAGCTCCATAACTGTTTTTGTTCCTCAGGATGCTCTAAGTTTATCACAAGGCCAGAAAGACAGGATAAAAACCTCCCACAACGAAAGCAAGCTGTTAGGTTGTGTGGTAATGCTGCCAATGCAGCATCACTTTGGCAGTGCCTTTTTAAGTGTTCTTTATGCTTGTTAGGTACTCCGTGTTTGCCAGTCTGCACTCCAATCGGTTTCACCTGCTATAGCTGGTAATTCACTTTCTTATAATCTCCCAAATGACACGTATAAGGGACTGGGTGCTGGGGGACTCTGTGTGTTACGCTGCTGGCCTTGAACACTGCACGAAAGAGCCTGCTGTGTGAGTTGCAGATCACAAAGTAGGAGTGTTGAAAAGATGTATTGCAAGTTTGAAAGTATGAGCAAGGAATTTCTTATTCTAACATTCAAAACTCTTCAGCCCCATCATGTTTATGGCTAAAACTTCTTTCAGGTCTACCAGTCTAACCAATGAATCAGATAGAAGGTTTGCTGCTGAGTAATCCCAGGTACTGGTAGGAGCATACCACAAATCTGTCTCGAGGTGTGTCTTGTAATAAAATGCAATGAAGTTATAACAAATAGAGTTTTTTACTATGTTCTTACTACAGTTAAGGACACTGAATGATAGCATTTACTTGAGAGGTGATATAAGTGTTTTGCATTCATTATCTTGTGGAAGAACTAAAGCGGCTTATAAGCCCCCCTGGCCTGGCTGTTTAGCACCAGTTTTTATAACATTTGCTCTCTACAACACGCTCCTAGCAAACTCTGTTAGATACAATTATAAATCTTGATGTAGCTACATACGAGCCCCTTCAAATCATTCAGATCATCCTCTCTACTCCTCCACATGCCATCTTCATCATACATGAGCATGAGTAGCATTTCTAAATGTCATTTGGGTTACCATGAAGGCCTACTAGTAAGAAGCTAATGCTTGCAGTTAAAAAAAATAATAATAATCACATAACACCCGGTAACTTTTTACCCACACCTGAAATTAATTAGATGTTGGTCTGAAAAACAAAACTCCAATAAAAGATGAAAAATGAAACACAACACTGCAAGAATTTTCATATTCACTAACAAACAGTAAAATGTATAATTCTGGGGTTTCCCCCACTCCTAGGACCAGTAGTTTTTAGATTTATTGATTGTCAGATTACAGAAATAAAATAGAAATGAAAAATAATGCAGAAAAAATACACATCAGCTGCATCTTTTGGAGTGTCCAGGCAGAGAAACAAGCATCCAGGTGCTCTGTTCACATCTTAATTAGTGATAATTAGTCAGTAATCTGAAATCTTAAAAGTATCACATATGACAAAAGATTATTTCCACTTTGTGACTGGTCTCTAACTGCTTACTTAGACTGATTAAAAACAAAACCCAAAAATGTTTCAGCTACCTAGGTAACACATTTTCTCATGTTCATCGCTAAATTTTTAGATAATATTTCTCAAGAGGCCTTGTGTAATTAAAGAGGTTTTAATCACTAGGATCCTGTAGTGAAGGAAGGCCGTTGATGATGTGCCAGAGTGTACTCAGTACTAGATAGAACATAAAGGAAGCTATGGATCTTCCTCAAGGGTGTTCCCTTCTGCACAAACAGACTATCTAACCTAGCAATGCAGGCAGCTTTGGATAAACTGCAGAAATAATATCACAGTCTACAAGTTCTCCTGTTTTAATAAATAAATGACCTACTGCTAGATCACATCTCCTGCTGTCTGTTCAGCTGTAGGTTAGCACCCTATGTCACTAAGCACCTGGCCATCGTTGTCACAACATCAGGCTGCTTCACAATCATTCATGGATTTCTTTCTCCTGACTTACACCCCTTTAGCAAAACACTACTCCTTATTTCCACTTGGAGAACTGCAGTGACAAAAATTCTGTGATTAAATTGGAGATTCAGCTCCTGCCTCCCAGGCTTACTCCACAGTGCTGGTCCCTCGTCCCTCCATACCTGGTTTCCTTTTCTGCTGTAGGGAGAGGACAGCACGTAGGGAGTAGTCCGTTGCTGAGATGAACTGGAGAGGGCTGCTCTCAAAACGTCCTGCAGTAAGGTTTTTTCTACAGTTCTGCCACCTCCTAAATCATGTCATTACACAGAACATTTTGTGAACCTTTTGTACCAGGAAGAATTTGCAATCACCTGCAGTACATGAACACAGAAATAAAACTTATTCATCTGTTAGGAATAGTGGTAATGTCTTAATCCCACAACTAAATACCACAAATCAAAGCAGCAATTAATCATAAGTGGAGACCACACAGCTGAAGTCCACCACATACACCCACAACCACACACACAGAATCAGGAGGAAAGGAGACAAATGAAAACACATAACTACAGCCCAGATAAGTCCTAGACAGAGGTGGAACATAGCATAACATCCCTACACTTTGGTACAGATACGTCGCACTGCAATCAGGGTTGCAATTTAAAATCAGCATGTAATATATAACCTACCTGGAACTGAATTGACAGCATATTTGATGGAGTTTAGAGGAAAAATACAGAGGCTGCTGCTGAATTCCCAAGTCAGAAGCCTTGCCCTCTCCAAAGCTGGAGGGGATCCAGATGTGGTGCTAGAATGAGAACAGAGAGCAGTTTATCGGGATCTAAACCTCTTCCCAGTGAGGTTAATTGAAAAACTCCTGCCAGTTTAAGTGGACTTCAGCAAAACTGATTCTTAGTTTGTGGTTTTATCGTATGTTTTCTTAGTTTTCATATCTCCTACTTATGTTCTAAATTATTTTATCCCCCTTTGTTAGGCTGAAGGTACTGTGTGCATTTGTGATGTTTGCAAGAGGCAACCTAGCCTGTTTTAATGCATATATTATAAATCATATATTATTATTGGGTCAAGAGGTTCCATTAGCTTTTATGGGACAAAAACCTGTGAATTGTAAGACATGAAATAAGCCCAAGAAGTTTATTATCTCTTGCAGAAGACAGGTAGTGGTATAGATAGCTACAGCTAGCTCTAGTTCTGGAAAGCATGAGTTTCACCACTATTTAAGTCCGTGGCCTTTGCACTTCAGACAGGTATGTTCTGCCACCCACACAAGTTCCTAACCAAAGCTTGAGTTCAGTATGTGTGCAATATTTCTGAGTCCCAAAAGATACTGCAACATTTGGTACAGCCAAACATCTTGCTTAATTCATTATTCACTACTTAAAATTTTGTCAGTATTCCAGGCATGAAGTGAAAGAATAAAAAAAGTAAGATAAAGAACTTAAGCAATCACACACCATCATCAACAACATAAATAAACCAGAAAGCCAATGTGCTGAAATTCATGAATCCAAATTACATGATGAAAAACTTACACACGACAGAAATAGCACCAAACCCAGGATAAAAGCATGAAAGGGGCACATTTCCAGTGAGTAATTGCCACCACTAGTAATGCCTGTAACCGCATGTTTTTCCTATGAACATGTAGCTTTATCAAGTGTGACAGTAAACATCCCTTCCTGATGCTTCCTGTAAACTTTCACATCCTCCTGGAAACACAGTGGTGATCAGGGACACAAAAAGCTTTGCTGTCAAAGCTCCCCACCAAACCCTGCAATTTATGTAGCAAACTACATGCTTTTCCCCTCCCAAGACTTCACTGACTCAAGAGACAATCCAGTCTTTTCCATAAGTCCTTGTACTCCAGGAGCTCCAGAAGAGGACTGGCAGAGAGCCAGGCTTCGGTATTTCGACCTGGGGGCGAGGGCTGCATTCTTCCTTAGTCAGAAGCTCTTTGACAAGTCTCTTCCAATCTGCACAAAGAACGAAGCAGCTTTGTAGCTTTGGCAACCCAGCTTTAGTCTTTCTTTGTATTACATCAGTGATAAAGTGGAAAAGCACCACTCTTCCTTTTTCTTTTAACAGATCTGATTGACTTAAAGTTACAAACTTGATTTTAGCTGCATAAGGATATTTAGCAGGCATTGCAGGAGTCTAAGAAGAAGCCTGAGCCTGCAGATGGTAGAGCAAAAGTGTCTGCTTCAAGGCAATGGGAAGATGTGGAAGCTTAAGGGACAGGTCATTTACCTAGGGGCTATAGCAGAAGTTGCCCCTGTAGAAATGGGCTGTTGCAACCAAACAAAAAGGCATTGCTGTCAGGTAGACTTAGAAGATGAAACTACAAGACTTTCTCAGCAAAGATGTGTACCACTGATTTGATCAAAGTACAAAGGGTTCACAGCTCTTCTCAAATTCAAAATACAGCTGATTGCAAACCACAAAAGCGCGCTTTGCTCTAACAGTTTATACAAACCTTCAAATTTTCTCTGAAAGGATACAAAGCTTGATAGGGAAGTATCCTTCTCTGAAAAGATACTAAACCTATGATACTGGGTTTTGATATACTTATTTAAAGTTTTGCAAGGAAAACCCTAAATATTGATTGCTCTATGCTGTCACTGAATAAGGTTTTAGCATACCAGTCCTAGGAAAATAAGATTTTAATAATAAATTGGTTATATTTTATATAGATGTTATACACTGAAAATATAACCTATCACAAAAGTTAGCTTTCGTTGTTAGCTGAAGAGCTAACAACGGCTAAAATTATTAGAGAATTAATAGTGCCACAAAGTTGAAAACTGTAGTAGGAAAAACACGAGAGAAAATAGGATGTTATCAGAAACCTTCAGGCCAGAAACCTGCCTTTGAATTCCTAACGTGTGACAAGAAGAGTTATATAACATGGTTAAAACTCAATAAACAAAGCCTGTCTGCTCAGGAAGCCAGACTTAGACCATTTGTTTCCTATAAGGAGGAATGTTTAAAGTTATTTCTCTGTCAATGGTAAAATTATGAATAAACCTAATGAAAAATACAGAATCTGTGGGAGTAAAGAATATGCTTGGCTATAACTTCACTTTTGTTTAATTACAGAAGTATTGCTAGTTAAATGTTCCTGTATCTTAAAATACTGCCTCTGGTAAGATAGCGCTCTATTCTAATCACCTACAGAGTAGGAAAAAAAGAAGTGGGGCACTGAAAACAAACATCTTCCTGGTAGTCTAACCACCTTCATTTGATGGAAATCTCTAGAATCAGCTTTAGTGAGCTTAACAGTATCCTAGTTAGCTGTTAATGACTTGTTGTAAAACTACCTGTATTGTGGAAAAAGTGTAAAGCTTTTTAAAAAATTACCAGAGGTCAAAAGTTACGCTTACAGCATTCTCTTTTTTTAAAGTGAATGAAAATAAGGGTCATGGATAGCTCACACAAGCAGCATTCAATCTTTTAAATACTTCCCAACTGCAGAAAGTGGCCACTTCTGTTGTTCAAACACTGTTTGAATGTTCAAATAGCATTGCGTGTATTGGATGAAAGGTACTATTTTATTTCCACCTCTTTCTTCTGCTATGCACATAAGCTGAACAAGTCCAACAGCATACTCAGATTTCTTACTCTGGAAATGAATTTTGTAGAAATCACAGCCATCCTGACAATGGACAGGTCCATTATAAGAGGCATAATAAGTCTGGTCACTCCTAGGTTATTGTTCCTTATAATAGAAGGCAGAGAAGCTGCTGATCGGGGAGGAGGGAGTGAACAAAAGATGAACATGAATCAGCAGTGCACCCTTGGGGCAATGGATGCTAACTACACAGTTAGCAGGAGCATAGGCAGCGAGTCAAGGGAACTGAGTATTCCCTTCTATGTAGCACTTGTGAGAGCTCAGCTGGAGTACTGCCTCCAGTGTCCCCCAGTACAAAAAAGACATTGACATACCAGAGCCAGTTAGTTAGGAGGCTGGAGCACATAGCGTACCTGGAGATGGTGAAGTCAAAGCCAGGGTCTTCTCGGAGACTAGCAACAGGTCAATAGGGACAAGACACAGCAAAGACAAGTACAACCAGATATACCAAAAAATAATTTTCATAGTAAGGGCAGTCAAACATTGGCATGGACCTTGGAGGTATTTAAAACTTGTCAGAATTAGACCGAAAGCAACCTGATCAAGCTTCAAAGTTAGCCGTGCTTTAAGCAGCTAACCTTCAGAGTCCCTGTCAATACACATTATTCTATATTAAATATAAACATGGTGTTTCAACAATACACCATATACCAGAGTATATTCCCTCAACTACTTATGAAATAAAAGGAACATGGTAGCAAGAATGTACCCTGATTATTGTCCAATTTTCATTTGTGACTTTCCTGTACAATGATAAAATATATCTCCACTGTACTGTGTGGTAGTATTTCTATAACAGTTCCTTCATACTAGGTACGATGAAGGTACAAAAAGCTACATTCTAAAATCACCATTTTGCAGTGATCCCAAAAGAACAGTTTAAAGGAGTTACCTAAGAGTTTAATAAGTATGAAGATAACAATTTCAACCAAGGTGCAGGAGAACAGTCAAGCTCCAGTTTACTCAACTGGACTGCTCCTTGACATCCTTTCTGTACTACAGCTACTTTGAGAGCCAGCATGTCCTAAGATTATGGCAAGAAGAGGTGGCAAACAACGCAGTTCCTCTTCCAATAAAGAGGGAGGCGAGGAGCTCCGTGGAGCCTGCAAACAGCTAGCTGTGAATAACCCAAATCCTCGAGAAATCAATGGAAACTGGATGGGGGGTTCCAAAGCTCCATTCCACTAGATACACTTTTCCTTTGTATCTGTTTTCTGTCATATTACACACCGTAGAGAATAGGATTCACCACATCAGCAACCTTAAGTGTGAGTCATTACAATGACTTTAGATAGAGTTAGAGTTACAGCTAGAGTTAGATAGAGGATAGGGTTACTTTTCTTGGAGAAAATATACTGAATGCAATTTAACTCTTAAAATATACTCATAGCTTGGAAACGCAGAGGTGTGCCAGTTTAACAATGTGTGGGCACATAAATCTTCATGTGTTCTTGTAGTAAAAATCCTGCTGAGAAAGCAGTATCACCCAGTGTGCTATCATGTCCTCGGGACAGGAACAACTACTTGTGTGAATATCACTACTCAGTCTAAGAAAGCAAATAAGCACATGAAATAACTGAGCAAGGAAAGGAGGAGGAGGTTGATGTGTAGGCACATTCTTTGCTAAGCAAAAGCAGCACAGTCTAAGTCCTTCTGAATGTCTGGAAGTCTGTTTGAACTGAGCAGTCCTGATCAGTATGACCTTGTATGACTACCTAGGAGTCAACAAGGAGGATATTATCCGTAGCTTGAGTATGCTTTGAAAATATAACACAATTTGCCTGAACCATGCATTTTTAGAAATCCAGAATGCTTCTAACAGAACCTGAAATATTTTTTTTCTGAGAGGAGTTGTTTGCTTATTCATGAATATAATAATCTAAAATGAAATCACATAGGCAGCTTCATAAATACTGTACACAAGTCAGAAGAAGGCAGAGGTATTTCGGTCTGATAACATTCCAGCAGGACTCAGCTTTTGAGCTACTTTGTAGGGAACAGCAAAATACTAATCAGATCTATATGTTTCATAGCTAAAATAATCCAGAGATTGACATTATTTTTAATATTGTTTCCTTCCTGCCACTTATATTACCAAATCTAAGTATCAGGGTTACCTTGTTAGCCTAAACCAACACTCATTCAGATCAAAAGAAAGACATCCACTGCCTTCATCAGATTTTGAGCAAGTCTGTATGAAAGCAAAGCCCTTGCAGTGCCATTTGGGACTCTGGCTGGTTGTGCCAGGGCCCCGAGTGTGTCCCGCTGCCCAGGGCTTGGCTGCTGATGCCCAGGGCTGCTGCAGAGGCAGTGCAGCCATGGGTGCCCCCTTCATGCGTGCCACGTGGGGAGTGCGTCCCGGCAGCTGTGCGGGGCCCAGCCAGGGCAGCCCCTGTGTGGGGGAGCTGCCTTCGGCTGAGGATCGGGCACTCGGCCCACACCGCTCCCCCCCACAGGCAGTTGCCAGCAGAAGGAAGAAGCTGGTTTCTCCTCAGGCTCCAGCTCTCCATTCATCGGGGCAGCAGCTGGAGAAATACAGAGAAGCTTGGCAAGTAAAATGTTTATGAGGTTATCGTCCTTCTATGACTTCTTTTCATCTGGTTTTAACAAGGAATTACTGCAGAGGGTGGGTCAGGCCTGCGCTGGAGATTGCAGCAGGCCAGGGTTAATGATGGGGTCACTCTTTCCGATGAATTGATAACCTGTGGTTTTGGGGGCAGCCACTGAGCCGTAAGAAATAATTCCATTAAATTAAATCCAGCTTCGTGTAAGAGATACATGCCACTTCAGTTCTAACTTCCGCATACTCTTTGTCCTCAAGTTATTTTTGAATTGATAATAAGCTACAGGGCTTTAGCTTGAAAAGTATGTTGGAGAGAGAGATTCAAACTCGTGAGAAGAGCAATCTTCTACCCAAGAGCTCTGCAGGTGAGCTCAGATCTTTTTCTTCTGCCTGTGGGCCCTTAACCTGCTTTTGTACAGGGGGTTCCTCTGATCGTGAACACACCAGTTACACTGGGACACAAGAAGGAATTCTCAGTCCTTCTCATCAACATTGCTCCCCTTTGAATTAATGGTGAAATATTCACTGAAACCAAAAATCAAACTCAGGTGCCATGTACCCAGGTGTCCAGACTGCATTTTCTTCTTCCTTTCTAAACACCCAGTAAGCCAGGGCAGAACACAGCTTTTGCAATGGCAGCTCCTCTCACTACGCTGCACAAAGGCAATGACCCCGTTCACAACTGCTGTTATTCAGTCCTACCCTATTTGTGCAGATGCTGGTTTCACTTGAACAAAATGGCACAACCAACCACAGCCTGTCCAAGGGAAAGCCTCCTCCTGACCTGAAGCCATTCCTTTGTTCCAAGCCTCCTCTTCCCACCCCCTCATTTAATCTTATCTGCTCTTGGCCTTACATCAAGCTAGAACTGTGCAACATAACAAATACATAAATTAGCAATAAAAATTCCACTGTGATACCAGATCAAAGTTAGAAAGAGCTGCTTAATTTCAGAGCCAACTGTAGCCCTCAACCAGTTACGCAGGTGCTTCACCTTACCCTGTCTTTGCACATCTTCCCTCACCACACTGTTACAGAGATTTCCCATGGATAGTCACTGCACAGACCTAAATACTAAGACTTCAGCACGTCAGGAAATATTAGATCAAAAGAAGAGAGTAAGAAATAAACTGACATTTTCCACACAATAAATAGCTTATCATTAGCATTACATAAAGTGTTATGACAAACTTAATTTTGGAACTATTGACAAGAGCCTGGAAGTTAGTCTTTAATCATGAACTTTTTAAAACTGCCTTTGAAAAGGAAAGTCTCCACTCTTGCTTTGGCACATCGGTTTTCAGTTTTGGATTTATTGGCACAGAAATTAACAAAATCACAAAGCTGATCTTCAGTCATCACCCTAGAGCTTTTTGTATCTGTTTGGGCCTGTTCAGACTTTCCAGTTACTTTGATTCAGATAATGGAAAACCATTACTCAAATCCTTCCACTAACAGGCCCCAGCTCAGAAGACACTTTTCACTGGACACCAAGTTAGCCAATGCTACAAGATGAATCCGTCTTCTTTTAATGCAAACACGCTCCATTGTAAAATATAGAATTGAATTTTATTTGAAAGTAGGCTTGCATAGGCTAGAATTACTGAATAGAGCAACTTTGAGTTGGTGGGAAAAGCAGATTAAAATAAAAGGATTTGTTAACAGATCTACTCCCCTCCAGTGACATCCTCGCTGGCTGAAACCTTTTCTTCAATCATCCTTTCTAGTCCAACACATTTCCATGGCTTCTCGGTTTCCAGTAAGCTCTGTGAGCTCCTTCTGGAATACTATACATGGAAAAGTGCTATCTGCCATCACCTCTAAGGTTTGCCTGTGACTTGCATCAGCTTTTCTAAGAGGTGCTCCTAATCATCTTCTACACTACTCACCTCCTTCTAGCTCTCTCCCATGCCTTCTGCTCCAGGGTACTGCAGAAAGTTCTCTGAGCTGAGAACACACAGCTACTCTGCAGGAGGGTCCACTTTCCTACTCCGCTGGCCAGTTCCCCTGGAGCAGGGCAGGACAAGGCAGCCTTCCTCTGACCCCTCCAGACACTCTAACTATACACAACAGCGGTGAACACACAAACCAGATATACCATTTATCTATCACATATACATAAAATCAAGCATGCTATGAAGAAAAAAACACGTTAAAAGTACTTAATACCTTCTTGAATAGGGCCATCCCTAATCAGATCTGAAGTCAACAGGACTTTCTTTACCTTTTCCAGTAGGACCAATACATGCCAGCTGGAGGAGATGCTAGGAGCCAAAACTGCCAGTCTCTTGCACAGAGAACAATGACTGCTGCCACCATATTTGAACCCTCACTTAATTATAATGATTTGAATATTTACTTTTATCTGAAGATATGATCAAGTATTTACCATAATGGGATCGATCCCCAGTCTAAGATTAAGTTTTCCTTTCTAACTAGGTTTATCTTCCTCCTGACTTTAAAACAACCCTGAAGATCTGCAGGCCATTGCAATGTAACTTAAAATATCAAAATAATACCCAAGTCCTCTGAGCCTAAGACATGTTCCATGAATGCATAAAATCCAGCACAAAGTACCCCTGATGGTGATGGCTTTTATACAGTAATTTAGCAATTCAAACACAGATCTTCTACCTGACACTTTCTTCTTATTTCTTTCCCCCTCCTTGTTTTAAACTCCTGCATAAGAACTAACTAATAATTCTCATAAATCTTTAGGGTAGGGAAACATTGTCTACTTCATAATCCAACCGGAAAGGGGTCCACGAAAAAGCTGACCTGATCAATGATAGCAAACGATTGTCAGAATCAGACTCAAAACTCAGGAACTCTTAGCTAAAACAGCATTAAGCAAATTGGTTTGTTGGACAATGCCTAGTGCAAAGTACGAGGAAAACTCAATTTGGAGCTTGCCAGCTAAGCATTTAAGTTAAGCTCAAAACAAATCTGAACACTAGAAAAATACCCTCACAGCCAACTGAGATCAAGAAATGGTTTAAAGATAATGCAGCAACCAAGAACCCGTTTTTTGAGCACTTTTGAAATTAATTGATAAGATCAAATCAGTATTTCTCAGATACTTCAGAAACCAACATATATAACACTTATATAACACATATAATGCTTTTAAAAAGTCAGAAGAGGCACATACAGTGAAAGGTTAGTATCTTGAATATATTATTTTCCAGTTTTCAAAAGGAGCCTGTAACTAACAAGCATTCACTCATATAATATAAACATCTTATCAGTTGCCTCTGAAACTAAGCTCAGTGCACCCACTTGATATAAACTTCAGTATTTACAAGGGCTTACAAGATCAAAAACAATTGTTCATACTCACGTTCTGAATTGTGGAAAAAAGCTTTTGACTTCTAAAATTTTCACACTTTCAGTCTAATAATCAAGAAGAATAACTGCTGGTATTTTGAAGGTATCAGTATACTCCTGCTGGTATACTATACCTTCCTCCTCTCCACAATTTTTGGGGGAGACATTTCAGTCAAGATAACTGTAGTTTTAAATAACCTAACATCCAGGGAAATAAACTAAACATAAGTAGCACGTGTACTCTACTGTTTTGCTTATTTTTCAGATTATGCTTAGCTACTGTGAAGGTCTAATTTCATTCCATTTACTTTGTGAAGTGAAAGAAACCCCTACATTATTCCTTCCCTAATCATCAAGTTCTCAAGGAATGAAGAAACACTCATAATTACTGAAAAATAATTCAAAACAAACAACATATAATAATTTAGCAAATGTAGACATCTTTTTGTTCTCCTCATACAGCTTATAACACTTTGTATTATGTGCTCGATCAAGAAATACACACGTGCCTGTTCTCCAAGATTGTACAGGAGCAGAGTGCCAGTCACAACTTCCCATGCTCTCCGCATGTTCGCATGTGCAAAGGCCATCCGACAATTTAGCCAGCAGCTGTCTCTTCATCATCTCTTCATCTTTGCCAAAAGATTGCCATGGTAGACATTTATGTGATTCTAGCCATAGTCTCATTCTTTTCTGTTCATTAAAAGTCTGTCTGTCTGTAAAATGCTGTTGATATGTCTGAATTAGTTTAAGCTAGATAGCTTGCTAGAAGCTTAGCTGTGCTTCTTATGTTATGATACATGTAAAAGGCACAGGCAATGGCAAACGAACACAAATAGCAAGCTGTATTTTGATTTCAGTGATCACTAGTAGAGAAAGAGAATGCCATTAATAAAAATTTTACAAATATAGTGACACACAACTAAATCTCAAGTGCCATTAATATCCATAACTATGTATTTAGGACAAAGTAATTTATTCTTATTCTTAAAGATAATGAGTCCTGTAATCATTTATCTTTTCTATTCCTACCAAACAGTAGAAATCCTCCATTCAGCAGAAAATTGCTTATAATCTGGCCAAATTACTGAATGTAAAGTGTCCCTTGGACAGAAGTTGGCTCTTTCATCACCTCCCTCTTTCAAGAGAAAACAGAAGAGAGTTACTGAAAACATTTTCTAATAAAAGGCACTACTTTAACATGTCAGTGCAGAGCTGATCAGCTTTATTAATTCCACTACACTTTGGCTGGCGTCCTCCCTGCATAACATTCCAATGCTGAATGCATTGCAACAAAGGCTAACTATTTAAGGGAAAGAAAGTGTATCACTGACAAGCTTATCCCCTTGCTGACTTGCTTCAGTTTCCACTCCTTTGTGTTTTTTTCCTTCGACTTGATGAAATCCCTTTCCAACCAAGTCAATGGTTCTAACGTACATGAAGCAAATGATTTTGAAAGGCTTGTAACAGAACATAAACACAATTTTGAAACCCCAAGACTCTTATCTGAGCTTTTTAAAGCTTACAGGTCTTTCAAAACTCTACCAATGCTGCCTGAAAAGGCACATAAATCCAGCCATGTAGGGAGAGGTTGCCATGACAGACACAGTGGTGAATCTGAAATTCTCCAGAATGTTATTATGGCCTTCAACCACAGGAAAGCATGTTTGGATGTGAGGAACAATACTGTATCGCCAAATAAGTACATAAGAGCCTCTTGTTCTGAATGCTAGATATTCTTGTATTCTTAATCAAGTCACTTATCTTCCTATCGAGTTGACTTAAACATTTTTTCACGTTAGAGTCACGTATTAGGGTCAACTAAAGCAAAGGAACTATGATGAAGTATGATAAAAAGGACAGCAAAAGTGCTATTGAAATAAAACAGCTTTGTAAAAACTGCTTAATCATAAGAAATCAAATCAAAGAAAAAATCAGCAAATCAAGCATCTTTGATGCTTGCTAGCTGGAAGTTTCATTATAAGCATCAGGTGAAAGAGGCAGAGTTTAATGGTCTTTTATTCTCTAGAATAGAATCTCTGTTCCTTAATTTCCAAGTTGCTAGAGTTCACTGGAGGACAAGAAATATGTTTAGCAAAACATGGATGTTTCGATAGTTTTCCTTCCACACCAAGGAAAAAAAAAAACAAAAGACCTTCAATATTTTCAGGGAGACCATAGGAGACTCCTCAAATATCACATCAAACTCTCCATCTCTTAATGTGTCTTGTTTGAGTTTTCACTTACTGCAAATATTTAACATTATTTACCCTAAAGCCATCCCTGTATGTTGTGATGCAGTGTAAATAACTAAATATTCATTCCTTCTGCCATAGGTGATTTGAAATTTATTTCTGGTTATATCTCACATTTCCCCCTTGTAGTTTAGAAGAAATTATATTTGTCAAGAATTGGAGGGACTGCTCCTTTCCATCAGCTGTTAAAATAATATCCAGAGCTTTGTGCAAAAGCAATTAAAGAAAAGATGAGTTCTGACACTAGCCTTATTTTTTATAATTGCAAGAGAAAATGTGAAACTCAGATGGGTCTTGTTAGTGCTAAATGCACTCCTACTGACTCCAATTTGTTTTGTTCTATTAATTTATCATCTTACATTTGGAATGATTTTATAGTCTGCTAGGAAAAGGTCTCAGAAGCATAAAGCAGTGAGATAATAGAATGAAGATGCAGCTAACTGTGATATTTCAGAGCAATTTGAGTACTATTTGTGAATATACTTTTATTCTAAACAACCCTGCAGCTTTTTATGCCTACAGCATATACAACATTGTTTAGTATTAACAAATCTGACAGTCTCGGTGGCAAAACTCAGTGAACCCCATCCACATGAGCTTGCAACCCTTACAAGCTCTGCTGGAGAAGACCCTGTAATTTGTTCATCTGTAGCTGACATGTCTTCGCATTGATCAGCTCTCTTAGGTCTATCCAAGTCAATCCTTGAACAGCACATGCAGCAAAATAAGAAAATATCAGGACTGTACAAAATGGTGAAGGTATTTGCTGATGCTATAATTTAGATTTAATCTATAACTTGCTTGCTAATTTAAATAAGAATATATATTGTTGTGGTAAGTCGGAACTTACTGATGTGACAAGTTACATCGCGATGCTTTGCTATTTAGACTGAAAGCCACACTAAACTTTGAGAGACCTTTAGTCTGCTTGAGTGGTTTCAGGATTCTCAGGATTCGTGGCTTTCTTTTCATAACAAAAATGAATAATGTGTTGCTTCATGCTTTTCTTATTTTATCTACTGAGAATTCCTGCCAGTTCCTGCCAGAGCTACCAGTAAACAAAGACCACGTGAGGGATATTGTCATATATGGATAGTTCTGCTTTCCAAGATGACAAACAAGTGTTCGATAGCACTATGAAAAATGTGCATCTACCGGTAGTCAGTGAGAGGCACACAAGTTGAATGTTTAATATCCTTCATGAACTTCTGCAGCACCCACAAAAGCACCAAGAACTACAAACTCAGTCACACCTTACCGATCAGAGCTATAAAAGATGTTAAAGAACCCATAAAGTGAGCTGAAGTGGTTTTCCAAGGTGTTTTTTTTCCCCTATATTATCACCAGTGGTCAGCAAAGGCAACTCACTGGATGGCACAACTCCCTCTGAATAAGTACTGCATCTCCACGATACTTGCAGGCTCTGTGATGCTAGAGGTATTGCACGAGAATGGCATACAACTGTGTTTTTTAGTTAGATTCCAGGCACTATTAGAAAATCTGTGTTATTTACTAGTATCTTTGCTACATTTCAACTGGAATTGTCATGCTCTTTTAATTCCCTATTTTATTTAACTACAATTTTTTTTTTCTTTCTTAGCACTGCTATTAACCCACTTAAGGACACCTGACATTAAAGAGGCTGCATGTCTGTGCCTAGAGCTAGAGTGAAATGAGTCACACAGATAGTGAGGTACCTTCTTTTTTGCAGAAAATATTATCAGTCTGCAAATGCAAAGATTTGCCTGTGTTATGATACACAGAGACTCATAAACTAGTTTATTTGATAACAATTTTTATATTGTTTTGAAAAATACTGCGTATGCTTCTAAGACTTCATAGGATTAAGAGAGCAAAAACCCAACATGCTACCCCAGAAACACAACTGGGAAGGGCCAGGAGGTGCGGTCATTCCACACGCAGCCACACTTGACCTGCTTTTTTTAAAAAAAAAAAAAAAATCCCATAAGCAGAAAATAGTTTCTATTTGGTAATTATCATGATGAAAATCACTTACCCAAAGGTCACACCTGACAGCAAAAGAAGACCTGGAAAATAGAAGAAATTATAAAATCATTTTTAGCATAAATAAAGTATTTCAAATTTGTTTGCAATATTTAAAACCAAAAATCAATGCAGAAATTCATTCTTTGGAAGAATGCCAATCAAATATATATAATATATAGAGGAAGCCAAAGTGTCTTACTAATACCAGCATCCAGCTTCAGTCCAAAAATACAAAAATGGCCATGAACGCCTCAGCAGTGTGACAAGAGACCCAGCAATGCAGCGAGGTGGATGCCCCCATGGTGTTGCTGGCAGTGGGAAGGGCAGCACTCCAGCTTGCCCCTGAGGGCAGTGGGACTCTCATAAAGGTACTGTGCTGCATCTCAAGGGAAAGGGACCTGAGCAAAGTTTTGTCCTCTCACTTCACAGAGCTCTTCACTGGAAACCCCCTCTTTGATTTCAACAGATGAGTTCCCATCAGGTTCTAGCTGACCAATACAAATATATTTTGCCCTTAGACGAGTGAAGTAAGATGAAGCCCATCTTTGCCAAGACATTGCTGTGATCATAAATGCATTTGCCTGAGTCACTGTGCTTCACCTTGGTTGAGGTAAATACTTCTGGACTTGGTACATTCCTGAGGATCTTTCTTGTAAGTCTCGTGGAATCACCATGGTAATATTCTCCACTTGCAGTAATTATGCTTATATATCCTCTCTGAATATCTAAGATAGTTATAATCTGCAGAAATAAAAGTAATTATATACCAGTCAGTGTAATACAGCTGTGGACAGCTGTAAATAAAGTGTTTACATGGGGATGGGGACATTGCAGAGCTTTAGAAAAGTGTGTTATGAAAGACAAGAAAATAAGACTGTTCCAATTTGTGAGAATATGCAACTTAATCCATGTAGAAATCTTGTTCATCAGTAATTACAGAAGGAGATAAGAGTCTTTTCAATTAAGATCAGGCGGAAAATGCTTTCATTTAATGTGTCCTGAGAAGTGTCACATAAAAAATAATTAAAGAGAGACGTAAAAACTTCCTAGTGTTTTAAATATATTACCTCCTTCAAAATTTAGAAAAGCTTCAAAGAAATGTCAGGTTCTGGCATGCTATGGAAAGGGCACTTGTGTTTAAAAACAACAAGGCCTTTCCCCTAGTTTTATACACATTTGATGGAGCCACCCAAAAAATAATAACTGAAAAACTAATTTAAATTCAGACATGATCCTTTGGATAACACTTTTAGCTCAATGGTTGGAATTATTAGGAATGAGCCTGTGACAAACACTAGATTAGGAACATGACACAAAGGAGTTTCTGTCAAGCTTTTTCAATTATTAGTCTTCTCTTCCTGGTTATTTATATTCCTTTCAACTCACATGTATAAGCCATACAGCAGTAATACAGTAGCATCATCTCTGAGGAACAGTCTAGCAACCTGTGCTAGCAAGCTTGCTTTCATTTTCATGGTTTTAAGATTTTCTATGGGAGGCAAGAATGCATTTTTAAAATTTTGCATTATTGTTACATTTTTACAATCTCTAATCATTCCTCATGCCTTTGGTAACCAATCTTCAGGGCTCACTCTTATTCATTAACTAATCAATTACACACTCACTAATCTGTTTTATCCAAAGATAACAAAGTAGAAGGAAAAGGCAGATGTGGATTTCTTTATACTACTTAAAAAAGATTTTCTTAAAACTCTGGTTAGCCATGGGCCCCCAGCCTTCCATATGGATTTTCCAAGCATCCGTGTGAATTCATTTTGATTTGAGTCACTTATTGTACTCACTCAGTGGGCTATTTTGTATGATATGGATTGGCTAAGCATTGTCGTCAACTCATTTGAAATCAATTCATTTATTGTTCACGCCCGGTACTCCATTTTGGACAGAGACAGAGTACAATGAAATGAGAAGAAAGACCCACCGGAAGGCAAATAATAGCACAGAAAAAAAAGGAGAAATATAATAGCCATGGACTGGAGACAAAAGAATACAAAAGACAGATTAAAGACAAACATTGATCAAAGACAGAAAAGGAACTGCAGACAAACGAGAACCTGTGATCAAAACCTGATGGAAAGGAGAGTAGTGAGATGTGAAAAAAGGAGAGAGAAGAAAAAAATCCTAGACTCACTGCTTCAGGATATCCTATCTGCTTTTGATTCTCTACCAGTCTCTAATCCAGCCATGTTTAAGAAAGATGTGTATGAATGTTTTCTACATCCCCTGAGGATAAAAGATTTCTGCCTGGATATCTTATCATTGACTCTCCCTTGTCCACTTTGCTGTGATGTTCATCTTCCTAACGCTGTTTTCAACCTGCTTCACTGGTTGCAAGAAAGGATTTTCTCATATTTCTGTCACAAATTTCTCAACAAAAGCATGTGTGCTAACTCTTACAAGCTAAACTCTGTCACCAGTCTAATTTCTGCAGAACTCCTGCTGCAAATAACTCTTAATCACTAATTGTGGAGCTACTGCCAGATGACAGCTATTTATGCCCTGACCAGCTGAGGTGCGAGTACCTGCTCCCCAGGAAGAAAGGCCTTAGAATTGCTACGACACCAGTTTTGCAAACGTTAATCAGAACATGGAAAATGTGAGTTTGTTCCCAAAGAAATGAGCAGAAACCACACAGAAGAGGGAAATAGACTTTCAACCCATATGTCTGAGTCCATACGCTATCAGATGTAAGCATGATTTGTGGTCCATTACTCGCACTGCAGATTTTGGCCAGAAATAGGGTCATGTCACAGGTTCACGCCCCTAGGGTGATGGGCACTCTCAGAATCCCTAGGCTAGTATAAATAATTACTTTTGATTTTTGCTGAGTTTGTGAGAGCTGAACGCTGTGCAGGTTATTGCTGACAGCTCCCAGGACTGCTCTTCTGTGAAGTTCCCAATCGGCACTCCCACGTTTGG
Source organism: Mycteria americana (assembly GCF_035582795.1). Lineage (NCBI taxonomy): Eukaryota > Metazoa > Chordata > Aves > Ciconiiformes > Ciconiidae > Mycteria > Mycteria americana. Next base: position 12,061,897 of record NC_134376.1, read on the forward strand.
TTTTTGGGAGGTGCTGTAGCAGACTGCTTCTGAGGCACCACAGGGATATTCGATTTTCTTACACTATCTTAATATTGCTGTGCAACAGGAAAGCTACAGTTGGATGTGACTGAGCAAGTCCATTTTGCTATATAAAGGGAAATTGTCCACTTTGTTTCAATAACTACTTTCCAAATAAAAATAAAGTTATCCTCTTTTATGGTTTTCAGATGATTTGCCAGCTAACCTTTATTGGTCAAATAATTCTAAGATTAGAATATCTTGGGGGTACTACTCATCAAACGGGTCAGTTAAAGCAGCCACACGGCTTTCCAAATATTTCAGGAAATCTGAAGCACTGCCACAAGACTAATTTTAGTTCACAGAACCACAGACTGGTTGACATTGGCAAGGACCTCTGGAGGTTGTCTGGTCCAATCCCCCTGCTGAAGCAGGGCCATCTAGAGCCAGTTGCCCAGGACCATGTCCAGAAGGCTTTTGAATATCTCCAACGAGGAAGACTCCGTGAGAAACTGAAAGAGTTAATGTCTCAAACATTGTGGTGACTTGAGGCGCTATTTGCATGGCGATGGCACGTTGGCTAGCATGGGATGGGGGAGAGCGCGTCGGAGGACGCGCGGTTCTGGGTTCTGCCAGACCTTACCATGTATGGCCAGAGGTCACACAGAGCTGATCTGAGGAAGGGGCTTGCAACTGCCCGAGAGACCCCTCGTGACCACCCCCGTCCCCCAGCGCCTGCGCAGAAGATTGAGAACTTTCTAGAACAAGAACCATGTAAGTCCTGAAGGGGCATACTTGGAGGCGGGGATTAGCTTATAAAAGACATTGCCCCCTCCCGCCCCCCCCCCCCCCCCCCCCGGGAATCCAAGGGTGGTGATACTTTTTCTTTCTCTTTCCTCCTCTCTTTTCCTTTCCTTTTCTCGCTTCTCTCTCCCTCTACTCTTCCAATATATGCAAGTTTGGGATAAATCGTGATGGGTTGCCCAGAAAATAGCTCCATTGCCAAATCACCTCTGTTCGTTCGTTAAGCTCGCCAGTTCATTAAGTTTGTCCGTTTGTGGAATTTGCCAGTTAATAAAGTTGCTGGCCAGCCTGTTCTTCTGAGTCATTGTCGTGACTCTACTGACCACGCGGCTCTGCCGAGCAGAGATCGGCTTTTGTCGGTACACAAACCGTCGGGGAATTGAAAAGATTCACCCCTCTCGAAACCCACTGAGTGGGACGAGACAGACTCCCTGGGTAACCTCTGCCAGTGCTCAGTCACCCTCACAGTGAAAGTGTTTCCTGATGTTCAGACAGAACCTCCTGTGTTTCAGTTTGTGCCCATTGCCTGTTGTCCTGCCACTGGGCACCACTGAGAAGAGCCTGGCTCTGTCATCTTTGCACCCTCCCTTCAAGTACTTATATACATTGATAAGATCTCCCTGAGCCTTCTCTTCTTCAGGCTGAACAGCCCCATCTCTCTCAGCCTTTCTTTACAGGAGAGATGCTCCAGTCCTTTCATCACCTTCATGGCCCTTCACTGGTCTCTCTCCAGTATGTCCATGTCTCTTGTACTGGGGAGCCCAGAACTGGACACAGTGCTCCAGGTCTGGCCTCACCAGCGCTCAGCAGAGGGGAAGGATCACCTCCCTCCACCTGCTGGCAACGCTTTCTCTAATGCAGCCTGGAATACCATTCGTCTTCTTTGCTGTAAGGGCACATTGCTGGCTCATGTAGGTGTCCAAAACGGCTGGATGCCTAAAAAGGGGAAGCGCTGACTGGGTTTGCACAGGTTCAGACAGAAACAATTGCCTATATTTGAAGAGCTAGCAACAAACGTTTTTCTTGTGAGGACATCTTGTGGCTAATATTCCACATTATTGGCAACAAGCCATGTCATAGAACTTGGCTGCAGAGAAGTAACTGGAACATCAGGAGTCTTAAATCACCTCTTACGCCAAATGTACGTCCTCTTTTCACATTTAGTCTTGGTTCATAAAGATGGGATCAGAATCAGGAGCTATATTTGTAAATGAAAACTATATTTAAATACCCAGCGGTATTTTTGTGAAATTATTTCTCCTATGGTAGCACTCAAATTATTCTGTATTTTGCTGGAGATATTTTAATCTTTCATTATTGCAATTAATGGCTTGTGTGTTAAGTATGACATTGGCATCTACTGGATAAATAAAGAACTGTTAATACTGCACCACTGATGAGCCCTATAAATTGCTGAATGTTTTTTGAGATGGTACTGTAGCATCTGTTCTGGGGACATGTGCCTCTAGCAGGGAGACGGTGGATATCTTTCCAAGATATCCCAACAGCCACTGTGTACCACCCTGTGAAGATGACAGTAGTTTTGTTATTACCCAAAATACTGCTGCCATAAGATATTGCTAAGAAAACAGAATTTGTAAGCACAACACTGCTTTCTACAGGCTTTACAACACTTCACAAGGTAAGTTAGGTGCTTTTCATTAGAATATTACAATGCAAAGTTGCTGAGACAATTATTGAATTAGATGGACCTAGAGGACAAAACATTTAAAAATTCAGACTTTCAGCAACTGGGATAGAAGAACAAGAAAAAAATCTACATAGGCATTTCCAGTGAGACTGACTCTATGTTGCCACCATCTTGAGAGCAGCTTTGTGAAAGCAATGGCACTTCCCATTTTATTACAGTAAATCTTCAGTCTCTACACTTGGCACCTCAAAGGAGCTCTCAGAGTTTAATATGCTTCAAAAGAACTAAAAATTCATCCTTCCCTTTAACCCAGATACCCTTATGATGAGTTTTCTAGCACTGGCAGACGTGAGGAAGTGATTATCTTAGACAAATTTGTTTGTATCATTTCTTGATCACAAATGATACTAGAACAGAAAATATTTGCCTTCATAAATCAAAACTTTTATAGCTATCCTAGCAATGGGTTACAGTACATTAGAATCTCAATCTACAAGCCGCTGATGAAAGATGAACTATACAGTTAATGATTTAATCAGTACACTGTGTTAATTACAAATGAAACAGAAATCAAGAGGAAAATGAAATATAGAAATAGCACATATAGGACCAATCCTGCTTGCTTTATTCACTGTGGCATTCCTGTTTAGATTCAATGGGACTAGCTGCATGAATGAGGCAAGCAGGATTTGATCCTACATATATTATCTCTAATCGAAAATATTTAGATACTCCTGCCTGTGGCATATTTTACAATATTCTCATTATAAAGAAGATTAACTCTATATCAAAGGAACAATGTTAAAAGTTTCTAATGGAATCCAGAATAGCTGCAAAAATCACTTTTTGGAAATGTTCTCATTTGTGCTGCCTCATTAATCCCTTTAACCATGGAACTCACATTTTAATTGCAGATAGTAACCAGGCTCCCAAATATCTGGAAGCACAACTGTTCCTCCACTGCAAATAGTCTGCAAAGACCCAAATTCTGTGGTCCCAGCTGTGGAGAGAATGCCTTGGGGGAAGCTGATAGAAAGGAAGAACAATCCCGTGATCAAGGTGCTGGCCAAGCACCTGGCCAGATCAGCTCCCTAGATGCTGCAGACATGGGCAAGTTGTACAGGCTTTCCAGGCTTAAGTTCTCCAAAATGCTGTTAATAGCGCTACCCCACACAGGATTGTATTAGGAGGTTAACCAAAACAAGGGAGTGAAGTTCACACTCATACCTATAGCGGTGATTGTCTTAATTATAGCTTCATGCAACCTTTTTGTTCTTACTCTTCTACTTAAAACCAACTCCCTTTTCCTCCATACTTTCTGTTGTGCGGAGCAGTACACAGAGGGAAGGCAACACACTGGCTTTTTTCAGCTGATCCAGTAGGGACTGCTCCAGGTAAAATAATTTAAACAAGCTTGCAGATTTTCTCATGGTGTCAGCGTTTGTTTCATTTTTCACACAGCTTCAGGACCAGGAGAGAAGTATTTCATGTTACTTTACTTTTCTCTCTTGCCTCAGACCTGTATCTAGTTTTGGTATATACCTTGCAACTGGCTCCCAGCTTTAACGTTAACAACTGTGATCCAGAGTATGTTTTGCTAAATACATCTGGCACTGCTCTGAAGCAGTAATATAAAGAATGGCAAACTTATTCAGATAAAACAAATCCCAGTGCTGATCAGCACTTAATTGTGTCCTAGGGATCTTCTCCCGCTCATATGTGCAGGGCATGCAAGGAAGCATCTCTTGCTGGTGGTCCCATCATCAGCCTCTTAAACCCATGACACCAGCTCACTTTCAAACAATAATTTAAACACACATACACACTAAATAGTAATTTAAAAAATTGTAATAAATACAGGAGGTTGAACAAGAACCCAAAAATCTTCACCTCAAACTCCAGCTATTATGTGACAACTCTCTTCAAGATTCAAATAAATAAATAACACCCTGCACACACACACACTTTCATTCTCTGTCTTCCTTAATTCTTGTCTTAAACTAGATCCAGAAATGGGTGAACACAGACTGTGAACCTGTATTCTAGATTCAAGTGTTTCTAAGAGAATTTGGGTATTTTTAATTTCGCAAAATCTAATCTGAACTGAGCATTTTCCATCCCTACCATAAGTGGCATATATTTATACATATGTATAAATTAGGTACATGTGTGTGTGTATCTTGCCACAAGGATGTATTACAAGCAATTAAACCCTTGATAATAAATGGTTCATCAGTCCGCAGGTGATGTACTATAAGTGATTGCTCCTGTAGGTAGTAATCATTTGGTGCAATTGCTAGAATTATAAATTCCCTCTGGGCTGACTGGATTTTATCAACAAGAAGCAGTGAAGTAAAAAAGGGTTTGGGGGTGAGGGTTTTTTATAGTCTAAAACCTAATATTAGAAACTTGCCAATTGGAAATTAGTGCCTTTCCCTTGAAGACATACCCTCACCATGACCGAACAGCTGTCAGAAAAATGTAACCATTTTCAGAACAGCCTCTGGGACCAGAGTGTATTCTAAGGCAAAGACGACATTAAAAGTTTTTTTCCCACCTCCACAAAAATATATGCAACTCTCACTGAAACTGTTTTCCCATGGGCAGAGCAACATTCCATAAATCTATATAGGGACTGAAGTAACATGATCATATTTAAATTAAAGCACAAGAGCTAGTTACTATTATCATTTGGACAATCTGTAAGCACAATTTATGGATTATATTTGAAATTATTGTTTGTCAGACCATCAGTTCCCCTGATAGCAAACCGAGGAACTATGGATATCGAATTTAGACCACTGATGAAAATGGAACAGTATGTTTAAATTTTAATAAAAACCCTACCTGTTAAGTATACCATCCTTTTTTCTATTTTTTCTTTTATTTTGTCACAGAATCAGTTTTCTTTAACCAAATATCAAAGCAGTAAATATAGCTGTGACAAATACTACCCATCAAAAATAAATCCAAGGCACAAAATCAAAAAGCTCTCGAAAATAGCCTCACTTATTTCCATATCACATGGTTTCTTTTCAACTTTTTGAAAAAAATCTATTTATTGCTAACTTCTAAATTTTTGTTACTAATATTGTTACTTCCCAAAATATATTTAATGGGCAAAGGATACCCCAAAGAATATAAGCATTCAGAATTAATTTCAAATTGATGTTTAATAGCTGCACTCAGATTCTTTTCTTATTTTTCTCATGAAAATTCTGTTGAGCACAAGGTGTGTGTCAGCTATTTCAGCTTCACTTGGGCAAAAGGATTACATCCCAAATTTAAAAAGTGAAGCAGAAGGCTGATTGTTTATTCTGGCTTTTATGACTGTGCATCAAAATCCTAACACAGTAAATTGAATGCCATTACTTTCAAAAGTTATACCAAGCCCAAATGCAGCCCAATTGCATACCCCAGCTATTCCAACTGGGAAAAACATTGAGACAACATAGTATCCAGTCCACATAGGTGGGAGATTTTCGGAAGGGAAGAGAAAGTAACAGTTTCAGGGTGAAAACTATTTTATGAGGAAATAGCACAGTAATATGGTGAAGCATAGATACAGCTAAATAACTTTTAAATTATCCTGAATTAAGTAGTTTCAGTGTTGCTCTGCTACACTGATTCATTTATACAGAAATCAAGTACCTAGCTACACTAACAGAAATAGTGTAGTGTAGCCATTCTGCACCTTTCTCGTTCAACATAAACTGATTTTTTCAAACAAAATTAAGTTATTTATTTTTCCCACACAAGCCTTTTCCATACCTTCATCCCTGCTCACTTTTACTGCCAGGAACCACCACTACTTATCATGCCAGCTGCTAAAATTGGGAATGATTTTGCACTAATTCTGCCTAGTGTCACACCTGCTGAGACTTATCCAGGGCTCCAGATCACCCCTATTCACAAAGTATTGAAGCACATGCTTTATTGTTGGCTGTTTAAAGAGGAGGTGGAGAAGGAGAAGTATCTGTATACTTGGCAAGCAGGTCACTAAATCATGCTGTACACCTCTGCTGCATTTCCAAGCACTGGCATTTGCTTCCAATTTGGACAACAAAGACTATTGTATAAGCCTTGCTCCCCTGCTGGATTTCCTATATGCTACTACCTGCATGCAAAAATAATGTCTAATTATACATCATAATTTAAGATGAGACAATAATTATTTATACAAATTAAAAAATTGTTCCCCCTCAGTGTATATGTGTCTTTATGTAATACTTTGCACTCTTCTACTATAGCACTTCCTTCTATTTCCTTCTTTTTTTTCTTTTCTTGTAGTCTAAACGAAACTTGGAGATGTTTGGGATGTGGTTTTTTTAGAACATACTCAACACATATCTAGATGCTTTAGCATAACGAACAGCAACAATAAGAATTTGACATACATCAGACAAATTATAAAATGAGACCTTTGAAAACACAACAGAGGCATCAATGGACAGTCGAAGGCTCATCCCTGTTTACTTGATTATTCTGACACCAGAAGTCTACTCGCAGTGCAAAGTAGCAATTACAGTGTACTCAAATTAGACAAGAGCAAATTTATAGCAATAACCCAATAATCTAAGAGCCAGCTTAATCAAAATGTCAAACCATTGGCCTGCCTGCTTTGAGGAAGCATTCGGAAAGAGGGTGATGGCTGTTTTGATATAAGCAGAAAACTTACTGTAAAAGACAACTACACAGCCGTCTTAAAACCCTTTCATTTGGAGGTATGACATGCTTCTGCTTCCAGTGTAGAATTACAGGAATCCAGGAAAAAATATGCGATAGTGGCTATTATAAACAGAAAACCCACTATTTTAGAAGGAACTTTTGCAGCACCATTCATTCTTTTGAAGAAAGGCATTTATTAGCATTATAGCCAGGTATTGTGAGCCGAATTAAGGAACCGAGGGAGAAAAAGGAAGTTATCTTTAGGAAAGGCTTCTCCAAGGCCTGCATTGTTAAGTTAGCAACCTGAAGTGTGTATCACGAGTGGTTCTCCTGGGTTTCTTTGGAAATAACCAGGCATTGCACATAACATTTTCAACACTACAGGGACACCACAGTTCTGTGGAAAAATAGTGTGTAGGTTCCACATCACTTGGGTGCATTTGAAACGTGTGAGGCATAAGAATAAAGACTGAGGGAAAAACAAGAAACAAATCAGAAAGCAGCCACAGCCTGTCACTGTATTCCTTCTTTAAGCACAAACTGAAGACAAGTTACAGCTAGTTTTAGTGAACCTTTACTAGATTTCTAATTTTTCCATCTAACACTAGATACAGTTTTAAGAATCCAGAAGATAAAACATACAGGGATATAAAAGGGGAAAAAAGAGAAGAAGGAATCCACATAGCCATTGCCTGTCTGATCTGGGATAGGGAGAAAGTACTTATCATTTTCTTCTTTCATCCTTTAGCAAAAACATTGCTCCTGGAACAGTCTGTCTTTGGGTGTCTTGATATTTGCTCCATAGCTTGAAGCATGGATCTAATGAGATTCATGCAGGTTTGTTTATTCTGAAGTTCTGCTCCAAATCCTCATCCACCTGGAAGACACTGGGACCTTTCAAAGCCATCAGGGCTTTGGGACCACCAGTGAGGCAAAGGGTGCCTACAGCCCAATGCAAGGCTAGCTGAGTGCAAGAATGCTGCATTTGTTCCCCAGATTACACCAGGCCCTGTTGGCTCAGTGCTTTAGGCCTTTTTTCCACTAAGTACAATTACTTCACATGGAATCATAAAATCATTCAGGCATTGGAAGGCTCTTATTAGGTCCCCTTAAGCCTTTTATTCCCCAAGCTAAACAAGCCCAGTTCCCTTAGCATCACCTCACAGGGAACGCCAGCTCCCTTACCATCTTGGGCTTCACTGGGTTTGCTCACCTTCGTCCACATCTTTCTTGTACTGGGGACCCAAAACCCGAAGCAGCTGGGAAGGGGGTTGTGTTCATAAATTAGATTAATACTATTAACTCCAGAGGTCTTCAGACCCATTGGGCTCAAGTTTATGGAACAAGCTGCCACAGTGACCAACACCCAGTGGATCAGGTCACAGACATCATGTGTTAAAAACAGATAATTCTGTAAGTTTAATTCATCACATGCAACCCTACTATCCAGGACTACAACCAGACTTGTAATACACAGCCATTTGCCCAGGAAGAGAGTTACGTAGCAGTGGGTCAGGACAGGATCTAGGAAAAAAAAAAAAAAAGAAGAAGAAGAAGAAAAAGGGCAACAGAAATTTCTTCCAGCTTTGATATCCACTGCTTATTTTAATGTGCCAATGTACAAATGATTAATCCAATTAATTAGCATACATAAGTCTTTTTCACTGACAAGATTCCTTAGTGATCATTTTACATGTGATGTTCCCACACCATCGAGGAGATGAGCTGGAAGCTCTTTTATTCTTTTGTTTTAATGGAAGCTAGGAGACCAGCAATCATTTGATATCTTACATCGATCTTGTCACACCACACTATTCATAGCAGCATTTCTATCTGAAATATCACTGTACTTTTCTGGGTTTGATTGTTATTGGGTAATCTTAAGAGCATTCCTCTGGATTTCATTTGGGAGTGACAATATATAAAACTTTGTTTCTGTTCTTTTTTATTTTCCTTGCTTTTTAATTGTCACAAACTGTCAAGTAGTTCAGAGTGTTTTCAGGGCTCCAAAGGGCACCTGGATTTCCGGATCCAGCATTTACAACCTTCTGCATAACTGATTTCAACTACAGCTGAAAAAAAATGCCATTTCGATCCCAGACCAACTTCCCATTTGGGAATCAACTGTGGAAGAACCACCAACACTCAGTTACAGCATTTTCCATTTTAAGATCTCAAAGCACCTCACAAAAAAACATTTATCATTGCTGTAAGGGAAACTGCATAGCCTGTTCTCTACCTACACATAGGAGTAGACATGGCTGCACAGGAGAGAAGGCTAACTTCTTGTTATCTTTAGGCAGGCGTTAGTTTGCTCTGCTGAATGCCAAGCACTTCTCGACTCTGCTGACTTCCCTCATCATCTAAGATCATTCTTCTTGCCTGTAAGTATACGGTTAATGTAATGTTCACACCAATGCATGACACGTGGCTATGGATTTCGTATTTCCAAAGTTTGAAGGCATTCAGATTAGGTTGATTTAGGTAATCTGTATTAAAAATATACTTATTTCTGCAGAATTTCCCTTTGAACAACATGCTCAGTTTTGTCCTGTAGGATGGTAATTAACATGGCGAGGTACCAAGGTGCTAAATTATTTCTAAGTATTTTGAATTCAGGATATTTTCTTTCTTCAGTGATAAGCAGCATAAGCTGTATCCAGCAAAACCTAGAAACTGTTGTTTGAAGTGGTATCATTTTTAAAACCACTTCAGCAGCATAGCAGAATCAGGACATTTTTAAGGGAGTGGGAGGAGGAGAGATCCTATATGAAAGAGAAAATATTCTCACTCTCTCCAAAACTCAAGCATGAGTGAAATGAAAAAAAGACAAATATTTAAATTAACTTTTTGAAATTTATAATGTATTTGGAAGAGCAGACTTAAAAGCTAGCACTAACTGATGAAGGGGGTAAGCTGACATTACCTTTTTGATTTATAATAGCTTTTGAAAATTCAAGCTTGGAGGGATCAGAAAGGAAAAACAACACAGTGCATCAAGAAGATGAGTCAATTAAAAAAACACGAGAGCTTTATGGAATTAGTGAAGGCAGCCACGCACTGTTCCCTTTTTGGAAGCACTCCCATTCTTTAAATCAGATTAGGGTCAGTCCTAATTGTTTCAAGCACAAAGATGTGTGGTATATATTTGCTGGGTGCCTTCTTTTCTGACTGATTAGCTTTATGAAGATTAGCTGCTACTAATTTCTGCAATGGCTAAGGTAAGGTAATTAGCTCACAGCATGCTGCAGTTTGCACTGCCCAGGAGAAGAGTTTACTCGTCTCAGCTGAGAGAAGGATTACAGAAGACATTACAGACAAAGAAGCAGAAAGTTAGCAGAGTTCCTCCAAAAAACTTCCTGCAAAATTTGATTCAGCTTTTTTGAAAATACACTTTATAAATAGAATATGAAGAAGATAGGTATGTCCTGAACTATGCTAGAAAATACTTTAAAAGACAGTACAAAGTGCTTCCAGAAGGGTTTCCTTAAAAACAGTATGGCATCTCTCACAATTGTCATTCTCTGTGGTATTATGTTTAATCTTTTTATGATGTTCATAGAGAAAGAACAGTGATGCATCCAATAAGAAAACTGCACTTTTAAGGAGATCTTACAGTACGATTTATAAAAGTTTCTTCTGAAAGCAGTCTCAAGAAAAAACAGCCTGGAGCCAGAAATATGCTAACTAGGGCATTCAATAGAGATTCTAATCATAAAGCCATAATAAAGACAAGTGGAAGAAATTATGATTTTCCACAGAACTACATGATATCCTGGTTCCCAGTTTAAGAAGATAAGGGGGAAGTAACCAGGAGTTGAGAGGAAGAAGCAGGACTTTTCACTTGAGGCTAAAGAAAGGGCCAATTGCAAAGACCAGCTCCTTTAGATAGGTCCAACCACCACTTATGATAATAGGAGCAATGAAAATCCCCTATAAATTCTCCAAGGTAGGTGACTACAGGAGAAGTTAAAGAAGCGGAGCAGCTATCATAAAAATCAGCTAAGCGTCCTCAGGCCAATAATGACATTTGTTATGTTAAATATGCTGTTAATAATATATCTTCCATTTTGTTTCTCTATGTGTGTTCTATTATTTAAACCAAAAGATTTTTGATAAATCTCCCAAGTGAAGCTGAGGTTTGGTTACCCTTAGAACCGGGATTCTCATGGTGTTGTGCATCCCATGAAAACTCAAGGTACCCACAAGCTTTGAGGGTGCTCATTCACTGGGAATGGTTAATATAGGTATTTGCATCAAAGCAATGTTTTCCGTTAACTAAGTTCACCCTGTCATAGAGCAAGACAATGACTGGTATATGAACACAAGCAAGTGCACAAGAGGCTCTGCCAAGCATTTTGTACTGATGTGCCTTCCAACTCGTTAGTGATCTGCTGCAGAAAGTCAGAATCTCTGGCTTTAAAGGATTTATGAATTATTGAATTACAATAGTTAAGAAACTACCATCTTCACCCAATTCATATGCAATTTGCTTTTTCCCTAGAGCTACCTGCAGTCAGTGTTCAGCAAATATTTACAAGAATAGCTTACAAAAGTGGTCCATTTAAACACAGGAAGTTAAATACATTCACCACTGTTAAGAGGCATGAAGTTTTAGCTATGGTTCTCTTGTTCCAGCATGTCCTGGTCGTCATATTAAACTAGAGTGGAAGCCCTGTAATATGTTTTTAGAGAAAACTTTTTCCATAAATTTAATCTCAATCCCTACTTTATTATGCACAAAACTTTTGGTTCTTCTTACATAAAACCCATCACACAATACATGTCAACATACAATGACTCAGTTAATGGGTAGGTGGGAATATGTGACAGGTAAAATTTGTTAATGGAAGACTTAATTAGAGTATCAAACAAAATACCTATTAGCATTAGGAAGGACTGAAATATTTTTTAAATGATTACTAAAAAAACAAGCAACATATTTAAATGTGAGATGACGAGTGAAAAAGAGAGTATTAAAAGCTACTTCACCATAGAAACATACGATGTCATTGATACACAAGAATATTGTAGTTGCCTTAAGCTATACCCAGCTACAAGTCTTCAGGCTGCTATAAATAAGGTTTGTTAAAGTTCTTGGATTGGAAGATAAAATGAACAGAGTTTTTAATCTCAGGAGAACCATGGTTAAACATTATAATTACTGAGACCAGTTATTTTAATATTGTGTTAATTTTAATGACCTTATTCATCAAAAGACTTATGAAAAGGATGACTAAACCCTAAATGGAGAGAGTAAAATGTATTCTGCTTAAACAACAAAGGATTTCAGGGATTCATGGCTCATGTTTAAAACTCAACACACAAAGTAATCTGACTCATAACTCCCTTCTCTGTAATGTTAGAAATCTAGGGAGATACTAAAAATTGTTAAGCAATGTTGGGAAGAGCAAATGATTTAATTAAACTAGAGTGTAATCCTTTTAAGGAATTTCAAAGCTAGATCAGTGGCACTACACAGAGTAATTTGATTGGTTTCCTTTACTACCTCTCTTCCCTTTTTTGAGTTGTAATACCACTACATTAAACATTAATCACTTTAAATATCCACATGCCAAATTCTTGTCAAGAATCTCATTATCTCATGTCTCAAATATTGCAATATCTTCTTCTCTGGCCTACTCATATCTGTTCAGATTACTGCTGCAAAAACAGGTCGCTTACCAGTATCTAGACCACAAGCACCCATAACAGCTAGGAAAAGAAAAAAACAGGCATTTCTTCTTAGTGTGAATATATCCTCGCTCTTGGAAGATTAGTTTGAGGGTGTCATCCCATATCGGCCATTTGTAGTCTACCTGCTTGAAAAAGGTGAGCTAATGTTTTATCGTCCATAGGAATGCAAGGAGGCATTCTGTACATCTGACCATAGGCAGATATACAACAGGTTGAACACCAATTTCAGAGCTTCCTGACAAAGAAGACGATGGCAGATGCTATCATTGAGGGCCTGACAGCTGAATGTACACAGATTTTTGTGTCTGCAGAGGAAGGTGTGATTTTCCCAAGCAGATAAGACAAGTGTGACTACTGGGCAGAGGGGTGAGCACATATTAAGAAAGGCATAACTTATAAATTCATAGCTTTCAGAGAAGTTACTTTTCTTTTCTGCAACTATGACTTTTAGGAGAAAAGAAAGAAAGTTAAAGAACAAAATACTCTCAAGGAAAAGAAAAAAAATACTGAAGAGACGGACTAAGCACTTGAAGCGTCAGTGCTGACCGATAATAGAGTGGAAAGAAAAGAAATTAAAATTATGGACTGCAAAGCTTTCTCCATCTTTTCCATTTGTTTTCTTTTTTTTATTCTGCAGTTTTTAAGGTCATTCACAGCCTCCTATCAGTATCATTCTGTATTGACAGATCAAGCAACCATGATGCTCACCTCCAAATCTCACTGATTATATTTTCAACCAAATGACTTTTGTTTTTCTGAAGTTGTCTTCACACTTAGAAAAATCTCTTCATGAACACCTGCAGTCATGATAGTCCTTTAAACTTCTCAAAACTGCTCCTTCCCATGGTACTTCCCATGGTCTCCATGGCATTTTGAAGGTAGAGGTGAACAACCTCTGCCTGTATTGCATGATAGGTGATGAGCATAAGCCAGCTCTAGTCAGAAGGATGATGGCTATGTTACCAAGGGCATAGGCGTCTCAGCAGGACTCTTTAGTTTGGGCTTACACCAACAAAGGTGGCCTCTGGTTTGGAGCTGGCAAGCAGGCATCCGAGGTCTGTCTGGAAAAGACCACAGGCACACAACTCATTCTTTTCAAGTTTAGCCAGATAAAGCAGAAATAGTTACATTTAAAATACACAGATAAGAACAAAAACTAAATTCTCCTCAGTTACATTTCTTGACTGAAATGGAAATATGCAAAATCAGTATTTTATAATATTGATATATAAAATACTAGCTCCTCTCATTCAAATGCTGAGCAAAAGATTCTCTTCTGATCTATTTTAATCTTTTGGATTTCTTATTTACAATGCAGACGTTACAGGTCTGCACATCATCTGCAAGGAATGTTCATGCTGGTATTAACGGTGTTTATACTTGTGGTCAAGAGAAGAATATAATTGGGAGATAAGATCTTTTTCCTTTTTATCCTGGAGATGCTAAGAGCCACCATTAAATTAAATACAAATACTACTATAGCTGTTTAAAAAACACCAGCAGCAATATTTCTTCACATTCTCATAGTGCAGTAAGGTAGGTGAGTTTTCATTAGCTTTTCATGTTGATCTTTGCCATGTTCTCTATAATTTAATTCCCTGTTTAAGCTCTACAAGCTACATCTACACTGGCACATGTAGATCCATCGCTCTACTAGCCAGATCCACAGGAGAGCTTCTTGGCACCTTTCTGTGATGAGTCTAACACAAATGCGCTTCAGTTAAATGTTTGGTAACTGTGTATAAACATGCCTTTCAAGTTGTGAGATAACAGAAAACAAAAATCCCTGCAGAGCAGAGAGTGCAAAGGCAGCCTGACAAAGGGACTTTCTGCCTCCAGAATCTGGGGGAAGTTTTATGACAATTAGTGGAAATGTAAAATGATAGAGATGAAAACACAAATGGAGAGCTCTCTCTTTTCCTGTAATAGTTGCACTGGATCATGAAATCGAAGTCATCAAGTAGGAAAGATCCTGTACGAATTTCCAGAGATACTGCCTGTTTTGGCTAATTGTGTCAGCCTGGAGGAGCTGATTAGCATAATTAATCTAAACTTCTGATTACCCAAAGGAAGGAGATGTTCCTGGAGGCACAGGTGAAATATAATGATTGAGACTTCAAGAAGCTAATATACAGTAGCTAGTAAGTAAGGGTATTTCAGAGTCCTGTTTGCTTGTCTCTTGCTTTCTTAAAAAAGGAACTGAGGGGAATCAGGAGAGCACACTGCATTAAGCCCAGTTCTTTGCTGAGGGTACAGTGTTGTAAGGTGTTAAAGTTTGACTTGTTAATGACAAAAGAGCTGTTCTAGTAAGCAGGACTTCAATACTGTAGTATTATTACTAACTGTTTGTAGTACAACAACACTCAGTGGCCTCAAATCAAAGGTGGGTCCTTGTGATGCCCAGAAAACACAGAAAAGTCCTAGCAGAGGCTTAAAGATAAAAAAGCCCGGAAATGAGAAGAGAGAGGCTAAAAAACTGAGCTTTTGCCACCATAGTAGTCAGACAGAGAACTGCAGCTGGACTGCAAGTGTCTTATAGCCTGGAAAAAAAATGTGTGACCCAAGAAGTCAGTCTTTTCTGTAGGTATACATCAAAAGAGCCCCTGCATTACATTTTTAAAATAAAATTCACTAATTTCACTAACTGGTTTATATTGTTGTTCCACATCTGGCCTCAGATCTAACCTAACCCTATCCTAAATAAATACAAGCAAAGGCACAGGCTATAAGTATCTGGAAAAGAAACCTAACAGCTCCTAAAAAGAAGGATCCAGTAACTGTGATGATGTTCCAATTGTGTTCTGTGAAGTCACTGAAAGAATATTTTTAAAGTTCCAGATAAGCAGTTAGTGGATACATCTAGAATTTTTTATTGACAATGTGAGTCATGTGTTTGGTTGTCCTCAATTATAAATCAGGAAAGCTTCAGCAACTGCAACGTCTGAGAATCCAACTTAATCATTTTACTATTTTCTACTACCTCAGGAAGAGAAGGACAGCTATTTAAGTAATGATGACAATGGAAGATATTTTTTAATGATTACATATAAAATATTTCTTAAGAAAACATAATGAATTTTGATTAAGTGAAAGCTGTGTTACTGGAAATCTTCTGTTTGTTCTCAGTATGGGCACTGATGGTGAACCATTGCCTATTCCCATCACCGCCCTTCATCTCTCATCTGCAGAGAATAATTATGGGATTTTCACTTAAAATTATCTGCTAATTCAATCCTTTGTTCTCTGTTGATAGTACCAGCAAACAGGAGCCTCATCAACTACAAATTGGACTGAAATTGCAATTGTGTTGCCATATGAGCCACCATGCAGTCAAGGCCAAGAAACTCCGACTTGTTATACTCCATTAGGAGTCCAGATCATGGAGGAAAAGCTAGGTTTGAGTGGTCTTCAAATACACTAGCTACCTTTACAAGGTCCTATATTCTTAGTTCCCACAGTCCCTTGAAATACAGGCTTATCAGTCAAACAGAGTTTTGTCTTTTTTTGCCATCTTTAAAAGCCTTTTCAAACGTTTATAAAATTTTGTCTTTGGGCATGAACTTTTAGATAATGAAAATGAGGTTTCATTCCACTGGAATGAACAACAAAGGAAAAAGATAAATGAGACTCCAGGAGTGCATCTGCTATAGAGCAGCAAGTTCTTTCACCTCTAGTACAACTAGCTGGCATAACACATCCTGCCCTAACACATAAAATAGTCTCACACAAATGTTTGCTGATGCCTTGTCCTGTTCCTGTATAGACTAGGCCATCGTCCCATCCTGGAGACAAGCTGCAAAGACATTTGGTCAAAAACTCAAATACAAATGTGTCGTCAAGACGTGCAAAACAGCTGCGCAGCCTTTCAGGTGAAAAAAATCCAATGAGTGCAGTGATGTACCACTGGCTGCCACAGAGCAGATGGAATCTGAGACGCTTCCTCAAACTAAAGCCCAGCTGCTCTGAGCGGGGGAAGGTACCAGCAGCACAAACATGAACACGTCACTGTGCAATAAAAACTGCCAGCACTTTTGGGAAGTTCATTAAAAAGTGGAAATGTTCTCCTTAAACCAAGTTTCCCAAAACCTTTGCCATTTCCTGAGTGAGTGAACAAACAGCTTGATCTAAGATTCAGCAGAATCATAAAGAAACTTAAAAATATAATATACTTTACAGTCTAATGTCCAGGGGCTCAACAGGCACAGCTGTTTCATTAATACTAGACTCACCGCCAGCCCTCACTGTTTCTGCTGTTACTCAGGATGCTACTGACTTGTCTCTAAACCTTAACTCCATGGATAAATAAATAATTGCCTTACAGCACTTTGCGATACTCTTGACCAGAAAAGAGGCTATCCTTTCAGGTGCACAGCTAGCTCCCTTCTCCCAAGGAAGAAGGCACATTTTGATCCCCAGGAGCTTCATTTCAGGAGAGGTCCTGCAATTGCTGCACACCACAAAAGCAGTTCTATGACAACCTGATCAGAGTAAGGAATATAATTAAGAAATGAGTGAAGTCAAGTGGCATGAAATTTTCAAAAGGGCCTCCCCTTTGCCTTGGGGAGACAAGGCATCCTGTTGCTCAGGACACGGCTTGGAAAAGTATTCTGAGACAGCTGTCTTGTCCGTCAGCTGGAGGGTTTGCGTGCTTTCAAACACCTGCTTAACTCCTTGCATACAGTTTATTTAGTTATTCTGTGCTGGAAAGGGTCTGCTTGACTTTCTGAGTATTATGCTGAATGAAAGGGAGACATGTGTGGGAAGAGGCTCGTGTTGTCATGTGTTGCCAGGGGCTGGTTTAGTTTTGAACGTCTCACAACACTGTACTATTTTTCATGTTAAATGGAGCTGCTTTATTTTAGACCCTCAGAAGAGCTTAAATCAGAAGAAGACATTTCTCTAGGCTAATGTACTAACCTTCAAAGTATTAGCTTTCTGAAGTCAAGCGCTAGCTACTTTCCTACGGCTGAAATGAGTATGCCTTTAGGTTCATCCAGAGCTAGATGTCCAACAAATTCACTGCTGTCAGTCAAGCATGAGCCACACGCAGCCCTTGGCTTCCAGAGGAAATAAAATCTCCTACAATTCCCAAGAAAACCTAAGAGGCCATAGTCACAGAGTCACACAACTAGTCCTATTAACTACAAGGAGAGCACCCTTTCTGGGCTTCCCATTCCACAAGCTAAGTGCCTCTTTCTTGGCCCCAGCTTGTCCCACAACAAGTTTAGGTGTAGGAGGCAGACAATCAGCACAACTTTCTAAAAGTATAATTACTTTTCTCAATGCTTATTTTAAATGAAGACTACTATTTATGCCACAGAAACACTGATGCTTTAGCTGGTCCACAGAAAGATCTGGATGGAAAACGGGATCTGCTAAGATTAGGCAACATGGTAGTAATAGAAGAATTGTGCTGTTCATATGAATTTTAGTTTAATTTTTCAGGGAACAGTTCACCTTTCTGCTTGCTGTGCTGATGAGGCACTGGAGTATTATAGGAAATACCATGTTCCATACCAGAAAAGCAATTCCATTTTAAAAAGCTAGAACACTTGGGCTAATTAGAGTGGCTCAGATACTTTGATCAGAGATAAATTAATGCTTTGTATGAGATCCTGCTCTTAGTTAACTCCTTTTAGTAAATTCCCTCACTAATGCTTTCTAATTTCACATGGGAGGGGAAGATGAAAGGAAATTTTTTAATCGACTTGCTGTAAATTTAAGAATAGTTTGCTAAATGTTTGTTTGGCTTTATAAGAATATATTGTGATTTTGTCTTATTAACACCTTGTTTTATTTATTAAACCATTGCATGATATATAGAGCAGGAGAACCACAATGCACTGGGTATTTTATGCCCCATTCCACATTTGTTATTATTTTCTCATTGCAGTAGTGAGGGTAGGGACCATAGCTCTGTTGTGAGTATGATAAATAGTACTAGCCATCACCTGTAGCAGTCAGTACTCACACTCCAGCTACATTTCACATATGAGTAATTCTATTAAGTTTAGTGGGACAATTTTGTACCTAAGGTAGCCTTCTAGCTGTGTAAGTTTTTAGGCATCTTCAGCATTCACATGCTCTGCATTTCAATGTGCTTGCTCATTTTCCCAAGCCTTTTTCACTATTTGTACTGTCCAGTTATAAAAGCCAGGGCTTACACGGGAAATGATTTAGGAAAGGCTGAGGAAGAGAAAGCATGGCAGAGAAAGAAGTAAATGAATTCAACCTTACTCCAAAACTGCCTTGGATCACATTTATATAGTGGCATCTTTTATGATAATGAAAAAACAAGAAAATACATGTGATTGGTTATCAGTTTAGCAAAAAGCTTAAAAACTGGAAGTTTGATGAACATTCCTTTTTCCCATCTGCATGCTTAACCAGTTGTGAGTCTATCAGAGCATCTTGGTTCACATTTCTGCCATTCCCTTATTTACATCAATCAATTCTCACTGAATACCAAAGAAAACACTGTCTTAACTACAATGATATAGTAATACTATTTTCAAAATTAGAACTTGATGTCTACTTAAAGCCAAAAAGATTCATGTAAACACATAAGGCCTACAAGAATTTCCCAGGAGATCTTCAGACAGTACACCTGCTCCTTAGAGATCCTGGATTTGGCTCTTTTTCATTTACTCAGTCCCTACTGGCAGATGACAGAGCTCCAGTATTTCTGAACATTCCATTCCCTTTATAGTCAAGTGCCTCATAACATTGTGAATCCTTTAGTCATACAATGATTGTGGGGCTGATGGGACACAAATGCTAGTTACTGACAAAGACAGACCCCTCCAAGAAGTCTTGCCACTCTCAGAACAGATGTGAGAGTCCCATTGACAAATTTCAGGCCCCTGAACAATCACAGCGAGAACAAAATTACATTCATCATAATTTAAATAATTCTTAAAATATACAAAAGCCATTTGTAATTGTTCAGAAAAAGGAGTTTTTCCATCTGGAATTGTAGGCTCTGATACTTGTTGGACATATCTAATGGCAGAAGTAGTTATACAGATCTGATGCTAATGTAATGGGTACCAGCACAATAGATACTTAGATACAGAAGACAATGATATGTAAAGAAAAAATATAGTTGAAATATATATGTAAGTATGTACTTACATATATGTAAGTCTTACATATATTTGTAAGACTTGCAATTAAACAGTCATAGACAGCTCACGAGCAGCAATTATCTCAGGCAGTTGCAAATAGGCTGGAGTATGAGACGGGAAGGAGGACTAGCAGAGACCCAACTCCCACCTCTCAACAGATGGTTAAGATCTGTTAGTAATTTTGCTCCACTTTCATCACTGTGTCTAGCAGACTTCAGTTATTCACATGCTATAAAATCTGCAATGTGTTTTTCCTCACACTTCCTATTTCTTCACTTCCATGTCAGAGCCATGAAGTATCTTCTTTTTTTTTTTCCTTCTAGCATTGTGATTCCTGTATTTTCTTAACCTGGCATATTAACATGCAGGAAGGACCAGCTAGCTTTTTCCATTGGAGACAAAGGCTTAATTTCACTATGACACACAGTATACATTTCTGTACAGCTGAGCAGGGAGGCTACACAGCAGGGATGCAACAATTCAGAAAAATTCACTGCGTTATAAGTAAATCAGTCACCAACACACCCAGCTATTATTGTCACTGGATTTAATAAAGCAGCTTGCTGTAATTTTCATCGTCATGCCTTTAGCACAAAGTAGTTTACTAGGCACAAATGTGTTTTCTGAGGTTAAGAACTACAGAATGACAGAATTGCAGACTGGCTGAGGTTGGCAGGGACCTCTGGGAGCTCATCTGGCCTGACCCCCCCTGCTGAAGAAGGGCTACCTAGAGCCAGTTGCCCAGGAACCTGTCCAGACAGCTTTTGAATATCTCCAAGGAGGAAGGCTCCACAACCTCCCTGGGCAACTTGTGCCAGTTCTTAGTCACCCTCACAGTAAACAAATGTTTCCTCTTGTTGATCTTTAAAGGTCCCTTCCAACCGAAACCATTCTATGATTCTATGATGTTCAGACAGAACCTCCTGTGTTTCAGTTTGTGCCCTTTGTCTCTGGTCCTGTCACTGGGCACCCCTAAGAGCCTGGCTCCATCCTCTTTGCACTCTCTCTTCAAGTATTTAGATATATTGCTAAGGTCCCCCTGAGTGTTCTTTTCTGCAGGCTAAACAGCCCCATCTCTCTCAGCCTTTCTTCACAGGAGAGATGCTCCAGTCCTTTCATCACCTTTGTAGCCCTTTACTGGACTCTTTCCAGGAGTTCCATGTCTGTCTTGTACTGGGGAGCCCAGAACTGGACACAGTGCTCCAGGTGTGGCCTAGGTCATATAGGCCATCTAGATGGCCATCTAGATGCAAATGCAAGTTCATAGCAAATGCTATAAGAAAAACATGTGAATGTTAAGACTGACTAATTGTTGTAGCTCATGCCAGGCATTCCTAAAGAACTGTGGAAGTACTGAGTGTCTACTGGCTCCATCACAGCATATTTGGGTTATATTTCAGCTTCCCAGACTCATAGTTGTCCAGTAGCAGCACTGCAATATCTAATTCACACAAACACTACTCTTTTCCACACTCTCAGACCTGTTTTCTTGCAACTTTCTGTATGATAACTCCTCACTGAGGACCACGCTTGTCCGATAACCTGTGTTCACAGATCTTGTGGACTTTGAGCAGCCGTGATTCAATTAAAATTCACAGTTCAGTATGGCTTATAACACTAGAGATTTCAAGTCCTGGGCACTTGCTGTTTAGCTGTAGTTAAACACGCTTGACAGGCTGTAGCACAGCCACAGTTTCTGGCAGTGCCCAGCAATGCAAGAAGCTGATGCAAAAGTCATTTTCTTCCGTTCTGTCAGCCACACTAATCATCTCCTTCCAGTTGTGCCGCAGTGCCACAGGCTGCTTCTCAAAGCCTACTCTGACACAACAGCAAGACAACTCGTACAGAGCTCCCTGGAGCCTAGCCGCTCCTCTTTCTTCCAGTTGCAGAAAAGCTGCAAGATGGACCAAGTAGGGCGCTCTGCATCAACTAAGATGAGGCAAACTCAGGTCGTGCCCAGAATACATGGAATGTTTATACACCAAAATGACTTTTTCTCCAATTACAAGTAAAACATCAGCATGAAGCAGTACTAAATCCTTCAGGCCACCTATAAAGTTATTGCATATACATATAATATGCACATACTACAAATATAAAGGAAAGTGCATGTGCATAGAGAGAGGTATTTCTATTTAATGAACAACATCGGGTTCACCAGAGCGTATAATACATAGTGTCTGTCACTGGGATTTGTTTGTAATCCATCACAGGTTACAGTCTAAACTCAGAACCTGAATGAATGTTGTCAGTTGCATGCATCATGCATATGGGAGTTCATTTTATTGTGTTTATCTCCCTGGTGGATTAATGTTGTGATCATTTGAGAAAACTTCAAGGTATAAGAGAGAACATTTCAAGCTTTAAGGACTATCATGAATAAAATCCTGGCCATGTTAGGAGATGTGCATTGCTATCTTCCACATAACATTCAGAACCCCATCCTTAAAGAGAACTGAAATTTGTAAAAATACAAATGCACGTACTTGAAACAAAAAAAACCCTTTTAAATAAGATTTCTGAAACATATCTGTTGTTCTCTATGCACTCACTGATGCCATGCTAAATCAGATGACCCAATAAATTTTATATATAGTAACAAAAACTGCAATTAGTATCCTAAAATAACAAAGAATTCTTCACCATGCAATTATGCTACAATTGATAGCAAATAGTTTTTTCAATTTTTTTTTCCTTATGTAACAGGTGTCTTTCAACTTCCCATAGCAACAACAAGCAAATGCCCAGCAAGGTCATTAAGAAAAAAAACTAAAAGAAGAAAAAGCTGTATTTTAGTGATAATTAACAAGTGTAATGTAACATTTTTTGTTCACAATACTCATTTACTGAGTGCAAATGTGTTCATTTCCTTCCTGCTCCATTTTTCAGTCTTGTAATGTCAATGCGAAGGAAAGCTGCAGAACCCACATTGAACTAAGGTGCATCAATCACTTAGACAAGTACCTTCCTTCTACTTCTGTCTCTCTCTCACCACACTTTCCCCCCCAATATAAAACCAATAACAAGGAAATCTAAGTTTGAACTCTAGAGGTCTGAAGTTAAAATGAGTGCATGAGTCAATTCTCAAGAACAAAAAAGAAATAGATATTGGTCAGCTTACACAGCCCATAATATTTTTGCCTTTCCCTGGAGACAGGATTGGAAAAGACCTCCTTGTTTATTAAGCCCAGTACCCCTTTTTATTGCAGGCAACAACACTACATACTCTCCTTCATAAACTCATTGTGGGCAACCTTAACACTCATTAGATTTTTGTCTCCACTTTTCCTGTCTGCCTATTCCAGAACAACACACCCATCAGAGCAAGGAACGATGTCTTAGTTTCTACTTAAGATTTTTTTTATAATCAGCTTATTACAATTTCACTTTGTGTTATCTTTTAGCTCAAATCCACCTTTTCACTCACTGGTATTTAATTTCTTGATATCTTTAGAGATAGCAATGCATTATATGCCATACTTTTATAGTTTCTTGTAAGATTGGCTTTTCATTCTCAATTAGCCTAGCAATTTTTCCTTGCAACTGCTGACCACAATAGATTAGAGCATCCTAGATCCAGTCCACTAGTGTCTTTTATGAAGGCATTAATTTCTGCTGCATTTTTGCACTTTTATATCACACAGCAGCTAACGGTTTCCTTTTGACCAGCAAAAAACCTTTGGACAGTGGTGGGTTTTTGACTCTTGATTATAATTGCTGTCTCCAACTTCAGCAGATTTTCCTTGTCTCACTTGCTGTATTCTTATACTTTCATCCTATTTCTATCATTGCAACCCTCAATATCATCTATTCTTTCCTGTTTAATATTCTACTACTTCTCCAAATTGATGTCATCTTCAAGTCTGAGTTATAAGCAAATTAATTAGCACATTTGTACTTGTTATGCCAAGATCACAAGAAAAGTTTCCTGGGAATTTTAGATGCATCAGTTTGGCACTTTCTCCTTCACTGCAAACGACCATTATATACTGTCTACTAGCTTCCACTGACCTTTGAATTTTTGCATGAAGATGTGCACAGATCATTAGTTCTGCACCCGAATTAATAATTTTCTATTTGGCATTATGTTTCTGAAATCCAGATTGATTAAATTCTTTCTCAGTTATCTTCTCAAAAATAATACCTTAAGATCACCTGATTTATCAAGGTGGAAGAGTATGTCATATTCCACTTCCCATTAACATCATTATTTATTTACTTTTTTTGTTAAAAAATGTTCTAAAGACTTACATTTTATTGAGAGTAGAGTCAAGAGCTCACAATGCCTGGCTCACTTTCCTCCACTCCTGAATTTTTCAGAGCTTCCACTTTTGTAACACAAAACCTACCCCTTTTATATTTCAGTTTAATATAAGCAGGTTTTAACTAGTGGTTTCCTGGTCTACTGTATTTTCTACAATAAGCAATTCTATAATACCCTCATTAACAACCAAGAGCACAGATAAAATAGAAAGTTTGTCACAGATTCAGTGATTGCTTTGTGAAGAAATGTGCCACCTATCCCACTCCAGAATATCTAGACTCTACTATTGATAGCAAAATTTGTTCTTCAATCTACATTTAAGAAACCAGAGTTTTCCATAAAGGACACAAATCCCAGCAGTATAAGTCAATTTTTGATTTGTCACCCCATCACATTATAATATACTAAAAATACAAAAGGATTAATGCTAGTCTTGGAAGAGAAAATGATCAGAAATACAGAAGGAAATGTCCCAGAATGCTTTCTAAGATCAATGATTTCTTGGTCATGGCCTGTACTCACCATGAGTGAGCAAAAGACAATAGTTTGATTCACTAGCTCTGTTAGGCTGTGTAATAGGATGAGAGTTTGATATTAGCTCTATAAACCCTGCTATCATGAGCGCAGATTCTGGTTATGAATACAGGTGTTTTGGTTTTTATTTCTAGCCTTCAGAGCGCGTGTATTTGTTTCACCAGATTTAACTACCCAAGGATGGGAGAGAGAGACTGAAGAAATACACGATTTTTATTCTAGCCATGCGAATTATAAACTATGCCAGACAACCACTATATTAAAGTACTGGGCATCATTTCTCAACACACTGAACTTATCTCCCGCTCCCTTCATGCATGATTTCCCTTCAATTCCTTGATTGGCACAGGACAGTTGTGATGGTAGTACAGAAAACAGTATAATCCAGCTGCACAAAGCTGATGTAAAGCCTAGAGAACTTAGCTGAACTATTGCCATCACTAAATTCGGGCTTGTCGCTTATATGATTGCAGGGAATAAATCTGATAAATGCATATGACACTAAAGAATGAATGCTGTTTTCAAATAAAACTGCTCCTACAATCCACTTTTTTTCTTGAAGAATTTAAATGTTTTCAGATGTATGAACAAAAGAAGAATGTACAAATAATGACAGTCATAGGTAATGAGGGTTAACATCATGGGAGTGGGGGGTGTCCTATAACACAGCTGTGTAATTCATGTTATTTCATGCAATGTCATTCATGACATTCAGCTGTACTTTATTAGGTAGGTTCTTAGCTATTTAGAACACTTTACTTATCTTTGGGAAGCCATCCTATTTCTGCTGAGGAAATAAAATTGTTCCAAGATTGAAGTTACTACAGATGCTGTATATCTCCTGTCAGAATGCTCTAACACACCCCTGTTTCCCAGAGATTTTACAAATTAATTTTAAATGGCAGAGGAACTGGAAAAATTATGTGCTATTCTAACATCATCTGTCCAACTATTTTTTCCACATGATACAGGCTTGGAGGACTGTGCTGGTTTTGGCTGGGATAGAGTTAATTTTCTTCACAGTAGCTAGTATGGGGCTATGTTTTGGATCTGTGCTGAAGACAGTGTTGATAACCCAGGGATGTTTTCGTTCCTGCTGAGCAGTGCTTACACAGAGTCAAGGCCTTTGCTGCCTCTCACCCCACCCCACCAGCGAGGAGGCTGGGGGGGCACAAGAAGCTGGGAGGGGACACGGCTGGGACAGCTGACCCCAACTGACCAAAGGGATATCCCACACCATATGACATTATGCTCAGTATATAAAGCTGGGGAAGAAGGAGGAAGGGGGGACGTTCAGAGTGATGGAGTTTGTCTTCCCAAGTCACCGTTAGGCGTGATGGAGCCCTGCTTTCCTGGAGATGGCTGAACACCTGCCTGCCCATGGGAAGGAGTGAAGGAATTCCTTGTTTTGCTTTGCTTGCGTGCACGACTTTTGCTTTACCTATTAAACCGTCTTTATCTGAGCCCACGAGTTTTCTCACTTTTACTCTTCCGATTCTCTCCCCCATCCCACCGCGGGGGGAGTGAGCGAGCGGCTGGGTGGGGCTCAGTTGCCGGCTGGGGTTAAACCACGACAAGGACTAAGAAGGCTAGAAACAATTTAACTAACTTGACCTATATAATTAATGAGTACTCTTCAGCCATTTTTGCTCTTCCTTGCAACTATATTTCTCTGAAAACTCGCTAAGTTGCATTTTGTTTCCATGAATATCTGGACAATCTCATATTCAATGAAGAAGCTAATTCTGACATCCCCAAATTTTAGGATTCGTGGTAAAAATAACACAAAATTTCAAAAGCAAACAAACAGCATGAAGACCAGTCCCTCAGGTGTAACACTAACACATAGGTGCTCAAATGCAGCAGCACAAGTAAATGGTTTGCAAACAATCTTCCTAAAATGCATAAATAAGAACAAAAAACTCATTACATGATGACTGTGTTTATTTTTTTAAGTTAAGGGCAAAACTGTAGTGACTAATGACTGAATTAATATTTATTCTCACCTTTGAACTATGGTTTTCCTGATGTGAGAAAACTAAGTCTTTTTTCAAGCACAGAAACTCTGTTTCAGAAATCTGAATTTTTAAGCAGTTAACTCTCACTAAGCACTAGTCTAAGTACTCCTCTATGATCCAAAATGAAAAGACAAATAGGGCTTCTAATTGAGACCTTTAAGTTAAACACCTATTCCTCATCTCATGGGGGAATATAATGAAAAAGAGTAAACAGGAATTTTTCTTTACAGAAATTTTTCTTCAAAAGATTTTCTTACTGTTTGGAAACTGCAAATTATTCAATATTTCTTTGCAATTACAATGAGATATAGCTTTCCAAGATGGTTTCATTCCTATTTAGGTACTTACTTTTGTTGAACTTTCCTGAAACATTATCTCTTGAGTCCATTCAGTGATAAACTGAACTTCCCCAGTTGTGGCTCACTGGCTTATGGGAATACTGATATTAAAAGCTTCCAATTTCAAATGTAAATATTGATGTCCCAAGACAGTTGTCATGATTTGCAAGAGTTGTAGAGACTGATAATTTATGTGATTGCTAAAAATGTATCATAAGCCTTTAAAATCTACTCTTCTCCAGGCTTACTGGTAGGCATTTGGCTAAATAAATTCTAATTTCTAAAAGGCTTTAACAGAGTTGACCAGACTCTTTCCTTCAAGTTCTGCAAAAGAAACTACAGAAATATTTATGGGGAAAAAGACTTAGGGGGAAAAGATTGGGCAGGAAAGATTTATGGGGAATTAGGGCACTATTTTAGAATAAGCTCACGCTAGGATCTCAGCAATGGCCCTTGAAGCATGATCAGACTTCCTCAAGCTTTGCTGGAAGTACACAGCTGCTGGCTGCAGAAAGCCTGTGAATCCATCCATGATTACTGTTATTTTTGAAAGCACTAAACACATCTTTTGAAAAAACAAGTCCTAAATACTTGAATTTAAGGATAGAGAATTATGATTAAAGTTAAGCTTTACCAATTCACTGTACATTGTTCTTAAATGAACACACCAACCCGCTTCAGATTTGTGCGTTTGGATTTCTGTAGGTTTTTTGTCTTCCTCTTAGTTAATCTCAAGGCACAGGGAGAACTTCTGGCCACACACAAGAAAGTGCCGTGTTTTTTTCTACTAAAGAGATTATGAGCAATATACAATCATCATTGTAAAACTTCAGCAGAAGGACTTAACAGCACCGCTCGTCTCACTCTCCTATGTCCTTTGCACTCTGTTCTATGTTATAAAGGGCAGAGGGAAAATGAGGTCCTGAATAGGACAAGAAGTTACAGAAGATAGACAATGAATCAAAGCAATCAAAAGAATATATGACATTAGAGCAGGAGGATTAAGCCCTTCTGGTTTTGAACCAGGGTTTCCTATACTGTAAAGCAACTGCATTCACAAAAGCGGAGTGTTTTTCTTTAAAGCAAGAGAAATCTCTTCCTCTGCCCTTTCAAAACTTGAAGTTTTGATCAAAGTACAAAGTACATGACCTGTAGCATTAGATGAGAAAGCAAATTCATCTTGTCTCAGGGGAATTATGGAGAGCTGACTCTATCTTTAAATCCCAAACACAACTCTGCATACAATTCTCCCTCTGGAGAGATTAAGAGATGTAAGCATATATGACAAATGGTAATCACTCTGTGCAATGTGCTACCAGAAGATGCTAAGATACTACAATAATGAAGATTTAAGAGACATGCATAGCATAGAATTTATTCCTGCAAATTACTGACCTGCTATCAAGTAGCACTTGAGAGACTGGAAAAGAGGTAAAGCAAAAAACTAAATAGGGCAGCTACATGCAGTTTTAAGGCTCAATCTCTAATGTTCCCACTAAGTTGTACTAGGAATCGGACCAAGCCTCTCAATTGAAACCGAATCTTGTAAAAGGATAGGCAAACAGCATGTGACGTCACAAATTCTATCAACCTCCAGCATTTAAACTCATTTAGCATCATTCACAGGCTTTACATTTGCCTTTTGGGCAATGGTTGACTCTGCTTTCAGCAACACAATCCTACATGCACCCTTTCAGTTGCTATACTGCAAAAACACAAAAATAAAAGCAACAGAAAGGTATGTCGACAGAAAGATTGGAATGTTTAACTGCTGTAGGGCAGGTATATATCTTTTTTACAATAACACTACTAAATATGGTCTACTCTGCCTTCTGAACTGTAATGAAAAAAAGGCATTTGTAGTTTCAGATACCCTTAAAAATACTGGGTTTAAAACATCTCTCCTGCAATAACACTGCCAAAATACACTGCAAAGCTTTCAAAAGTTTAACTTTTGGCATCAGAGAACTTCTTACATATGTCCTTTTGCATCAAGCCCCAGGAACCCATTTATACTCTCCAACAGATCACCTTCAGGATTTGCTACGCTATACTCTGAGCTGCTGTCATTAAAATCAACTTCTGCAATGAAAAACACAATTAGTGTCAAATGTCTGGGAATAAAAAGAGAGATATCTTCTACGATGAGAATGGGAGTAAAGTTTTATTTATATTGTAGGGATCAAATTTCTTACACAGTGCACCTGAAGCAAGGAAGTGTAATATTTTTTTTCTGCATAAATGAAAGCATGTCACTATACCAGGAATGTAGGAATTAATCACCAAGATGCAACTTTGTTTAAATCATCAGAAAGTCTAATTAACAACCAAAGAGTATGTACAGCATTTCAACCATATATTGGGGGAGGGGGACTGAAGAGGGGCATAGAGCAAGGAAATATCCATATTTCTTTATAGTGAAGATGGATTCTTCAGGAGAGAAGAGTAAGATCGTTTACTGCCAAAATCACTCTCTTCTCCAAAGCCTTGAGACCTTCCAAACTGAAACATAAAATTACTGCTGCTGTGGATTGAATTTAGTCAACACAACATCTTTTCAAGTTTCCCAGTTTCCCTTGGAAGGAAACAGAGTACACAAGTGGGGATGGCGTCACTATGTACTCCAATGTATGCCCCGCTGAGGTAGTCAGGGACGAGGAGTGCGGTGTATTTCACAGTGCAGCCAGGGTATGCCCCCTGGAACTTGGACTGCACCCTTCGACCTAGAACATAGATATAGGCAAAAATAACAGCACCTGGCAGGACCTCTCTCCATGGGATGTGTGACCTGCTTCTTAGGCTGAGTTATGTTTTCTGTACCCAGCTAAGGAACAAGACAGCCCCCCCCAGGCAAGGTGGTCTCAGTCTGTAGCCTAAATTTGCTTCTCTGCAATATTACGGCCAAGACAGAGCCTCAGAAGCTTCCACACGTGAAGCAGAGCCTGCAGAGCTAGAGACCCTTACCCTGACCCTTACCAACACAATTCTTGACTCCTGCCACCTTGCTGTATCTATCCTCTTTTGCATAAGGAGGAGCTAAATTGCCTCTTCCACTCCAGGAGGAACTTTCAGTATGGATGCACCATCACTCAACTAATGACAGTACTGAGAATATTTCTGAAAAACCATTGTTTATTGTGTGGCACTTAGGTCTCAAACCAGAGGACTCCACTAGACCAGCTCCCACTGTGTTACTGTGACCAACTACCAGCAAGTGATCGCAATGTTTGTACCATTTATTTAATTTCATTATCAAGTACACTGTCTTACAGAGATACCATTTATTCAATTTAGACTCAAAAAGTTACCTTTTAAAAAATCTGTAATCTGTTTAATAGCTATTTATTCTGGATGGAACTTCACTCAAGCAACAATATTTTTTATTTCAGACCAGTCTAAAATAATAATGTATTTTTAAAATAACAACAAAAGTTACAAATAAATGTTTGCAAGCCTTCATTTGAACTAACTAAATTTTAAAACTCTGCTTCAGGGTTTTGCAATCCAGTTTACTCACTTGAAACAAAAACTTTCAAAAGTGACAATAACTAAACCTGAAGGGTGCATGGGGGCAGTTGAAAAAACAGTGTTTGCACTGTTTGCTTCAAATACTGCAAGTGTTTGCACTTGAAGTATTTGAGAGGCTACCTTAAAATCTCTCAGGCTTACCAAAGTTTATGCATCAGAAAATATACAATATGATTTGGGAAATGAATCACACAACACTAATAGGGTGACATTTCTCCCTACTGCCTATGACCATATGGAAATCATCAAAATAGGAAGTGGATTGATCTAGTGCAGAGGTTCTTGTGCTAAGGTCTAGGTCCAAGATGAATTTTTTTCACTAGTAAATTAAAACTGTAGATATTAAGTGCAGTAGCAACGATCAATTCTTAGTCTAAAATAGATCTTAATCAACAATTTCTCAAGCACTCTTGAGCAAAGAAATAAATTATTTAAATAAAAAAAGGAGCAGCAGCAGCAGCTTAAAATCCATTAAAGTATAAAACACATGCAGGAGAAAAAGGAAGATTCACATTGCCAACAGCAAGACTTGGAAGTCTGCAGCCCTGTGCTATTTCTCTTTGTATAACTATGCTTTTCTCTGGCAGATCTGCTTTTCAGATTTCACCTGGTCTGAAATCCAACTACAAAATGAGGATGTTAAAATCAAAGGGGAAAACTGGTGGAGAGGATGAGATCCTTGGAAAGAGGAGCAGGCCTTTGCACCATCCTGTTCCAGGGACGTAAACTTGATTTTCCTAACAGGAAGTGGTATGAGATAGTGAATTCCATGGATGTGAACAGCAAGCTCCTGTAGAAGCAGCTACAGTTAGTCAAGATTTGTTCAAAATGGTTTTAACAAAAATTGGCAGTTTTCAAAACCAACCCTTCATCAAAATAGAAAATTTCCAAACTTCAACTCCCTATTTTTTCTGCCTTCCTTTTTCCTGTCTCTCCAGCTGTTGGTTTTGGGGTTTTTTTAGGAGAGAGGGATATTATTACTCATTTTTTACTTTTTTTTTTTTACTCTGTTTTTTACGTCATCTTCAAGTTTGTATAATGTTTGGAGCTCTAAAATGAAACACAAACCCCACCCCCACCCCCACCTCCCCAAACAAAATCCAAAAACCCAACAGGTGTGTCTGTGTTCCTTCTTCATAAATCCCCAGTATAGAAAAACTGTCAAAGAACTGAAAAAAGGAACACAGTAAATTCCATTACATTGCACTCACCTCAAAATGGGATGAAAACAGAGAAGAGAAAAATGGAAAAGGGAAAAGAAAAGTTCCTTTCAAAAAATTATATTCTAATATTCCTATATCTCACTATTGATTTAAATATAAAAATATTTATTTTAAATTCCTATCAATATTTGGGGGGAACAAACAAACAAACAAAAAACAAACCAGGAAAACTTGCCAAGTAGAAGACCTCTGAAAACATATAACCAGTTCTGGAATGGCATTTAAGTGTTACCATATCTTTTTCTAATGGCTTTCTCAGCAAATATACAATGTGATACTCCTAACTATTAAAATATTAGAGTTGTAATGCAGTAGATGGTGTGTTTACACAGTGGTATTTATGCAGAGACCCTTTTATGTCACAATCTCCAGGATTTCATTTATGTTTTTATCATCTTATGATAAATACTGTTTAGTTCTGGAAAGCTCAATTTCTGGTCCACAGTATAGGAAGAAGGTTTAAAACCACTAGATTCAGTGTAAGGATCCTCAGTGGTTTCTATATTGTTCATTAGAAATGTTACAGACATTTTTGCTTTTAAATCTATAGTCTGCTTTTTCTATGAAAGCTCCTCAAATGATACTTGGCCCAGCTATACAAAGTATCTGTAAAATACTGACTGACTCTGACAGCTTTTCTGTCAAGTTCGCAGGTATGACAGAACTTGGAGAACATTCTTGAGCTCTCCAGCTGAGCAAATACTTAATAATTCATACATTTTCTTGAATCCTTTAACTTGAAGATTCTCTTGAATCTATCCCATTTGAAAAGCTGCAGGCTTTTTTGTTTTTCTTGAACTTAACTAATTTTTCCCCATCTCCTTTTCTTGTCTTTTTTTCCAGAAATAAAAACCATGAGCATTCTCTCTTTCATCTGTTTCCCGTGCATTAGCAATGACATTTTCCCCAAAATACATATAAAGTTAAATTTGAAGGGAGCAAACCTGCAAAAAGTGATCTTAAATTACATACAAAATCCCATGAAATCTGCAGATCTAACTTCTCTATGAGTTTACATTTTTGCCTTCTCAGAAGGGGTTAAAACCCTTCCACTTTTCTTGTAACACAGAATAACTGTACCATGTCATTATTACTGGAACTGTAATACATGTGTTGTCAGTTCTTCAAGAAACAGCTAATGAATAACCATAAACCTTATATCAAGCTGAATGTTACATATCCAACCATTTAGCAGCAGTAACAATCCATCTGTTGTACATTATTACTTCTATGAATCATAAACTTAATTTTAAATTAGGTGATTAAATAGTGGCATAATTCACTTAGATGTTAAAGGGATAATATTTTGTTTGTGGTTCCAACTGTTTACCTGGAATTACATTAGCTGAAGCTTAGGACATAACTGTGCGAAAGTCAGTTAACGACTGGAAATGAACACCAGGTTTTGTGTTTACAATTCAGAAGGGTAACAAAGTTTTGGAGATAATAATCTTGAGGAAACAAAAGTAAGTTGATATCACCATTCCACATGATGGCTATACACACTTTTGAGTGATAAAGTAGAAAAAGATAATGATTGTGTTTTCCATTGTGTTTCTCCTAGCAAAGCACACTAGCCTTTCCCTTATAACCTAATGTTGGGTACAGGTATCATAGGTCTGAGTGGTGGGATGGTAACACCACCTTACCAAAAATGTTGAAACTATTTAATTTCCAATGCATAGGATTTTTCCAGATCCTGTGAAATTCTCCCTTTCACCTTTTCTTACTTTACTGATTAAACCACAGGCAGATTTTATATTGACTTAACTCAAGCAGAGAAAAAAACCCATGCTTTTTCAAATAAAAGCAGAAAACAATGCTTAGGAAGCACTGCCAGAGGTTCAACCTTTTTCCAAATATTGAACTACTGTATCCTTGGCAGGGATATGCCATGAAATGGGATGAACTACAAACACTCATTACCTTTCGGTTCCACTAGGCTGATATCCCTCACATTTGTTCCATCATGGCGCCGCTCTTACAAACTTGCATTTGTATGTGAAACCATTGTGTGTGGAGTGGACTGTCCCTGTTTAACTGCAAATCCCATCACCCAGACTGATTTATATTTGAGCCTGCAGCATTGCTGCTATTGCTAATAAGCATACTGCCAGGACTGCAACAGGACCTACACTTCCCTACCTGTCTGAAGATCCCATGAAGTACAGAGCTCATTGCACGATTCAGGCTTTGAATTCATATAACCTGCAGTGTTACTGGATCTTGTGACAGCTCATTCACAGCACATCAAAAGCTTTTGGGCTTGATGGAATTCCTGATTAAAAGTCCTGTAGGATGCAATAGGAATGTAACCAAATATAGGTCATATGTTTTAAATGTCAATCAGCTTAATAATATAACAAGACTTTTTAGTACTGCAAAACACGTTAGCAGTAGTTGTACGTGACTCCTTTGTACCAGGCTCTAAACCTACAAAAATCAATTTTTGCCCCAGGCAGCTACTACCTAACTTTATGGAGTCACCCTGCGGAAGCAGGAAGAAGAACAGAGATGTGAAAGGGCCTATGCTGGGTGCCACGGAGATCAATAGAAGAGACAGAATATGTAAGTGCTGAGCTCTCTTTACTTCTGGGTGCTGCAGTGGGAGGAGAATATTTAATTTAGTTCATGTTCTAGCCGAAAGTATTAAATAATAAACAGTAATTAACTTAAATCTCTCTAAAACTATCAGCAAGTGAAATAAATGTATGTGTTACTTACCTTAGCTGATCTAGTGCGTGATGCTTCTTCCTAATTTTAAATATCAATAAAAATATTATGTGCCGTCAAATCCTAGTTCAAAAGCTAAGAAGTCAACAGGAATTTTCTCATTGACCTCAGCATGCTTCAGGATACTTAAGCAACTTGTAGCTGTACAAGAGGGGGGGCATGAATTCACCAGTACTTTGTTCCAAATCATGACTTTAAAAAAAAAAATACCAAGAAGAAACTACAGAATGGAAACACATAACATTCAGTTGCAGTGATCATTTAATTGCAGACTGTAAATGGTGTCTACTCACAGTGCAGAAAACCTGTGCTTTCAGAAGTATGAGGAGGTCGGAAAAAAGGAAAGAAGAAGAATAAGGCATAGAGTAATAATGTCCTCCCTCTGCTCAACTGCAGAGAGTTGGAAGGGTGCCTGTTCCTTAGCGTTTGGTATGATTTTGTGCCTGTTACATATTCTGCTGCTTAATAACTTTACTCCGACAAGGAAAGTATAATCTTTCCTGACATAGCATAGTTATTATCTCCCCTAGATGATGAATTCGCTTTCTTCTTTATGGGAGTTGCAAGAACAGAAAGAAAGCCTTAGCTAACCAGTGGCTGGTGCTAGAGGTTCAACCATTTTGAAGTAAGCATTACAGTTTTTTATTAGAAGGAATTCACTATGTTGTCTTTGAGCTTCCCTCTATTGCTCCCTGGCTTTGAGAATTTTATTTGCTACTAGAGAACAATAGTTCTCATTACATTTGCTGTAGGCAATGTCAGAATATCCCCACCCAAATGGCTCACCAGCCTCACGCATATTGCTGTCAGTCATGCCATGGGCAGATCACTAACTAAGGCAAGACATCCTGAAATGTTCTTATAGCTACATAACTACTCTAATAATGACATGCAGCTGCCTGTAGCAGAGTGCCTGCAGCAGCTGATAAATTCATAGTCTACTTGCTGTCCAGTTTTCACTCTGTTGTAATAAAATGCTATTGGCAGGTGTAGATACAAGGGGTGAACAAGGTTCTGCTTCAAGGTTCTGCCCTTTGAATTGCTTGTCTTTTAATAACTATATTGGGAATGCAGAAGTAACCAGTATGGTAGAGCTTTAATGAAATTTAGAGTGAAACACTACTAATGTGCTCTTGTGTTTTAGCTTCAGTCAGCAACTAAGCACTACACAGCCACTCACTCACCCTTCCCCCCCCTCGGTGAGATGGGGGAGAGAATGGGAAGAGCAAAAGAAAGAAGATTTGTGGGCTGAGATAAGAACAGTTTAATAATTGAAATAATAATGATGATGATAATAATAATTATAAATAATTGTAATGAAAAGGAAAACGATAAAAAAAGAGAGAGGAACAAAACCCGGGGCAGGGGGGAACCCCCAAACAACAAGTGATACAACCACTCACCACCTGCCAACCGATGCCCAGCCCGTCCCCGAGCAGCGATCGCTGGCCCCCAGCCAACTCCCCCCAGTTTCTATACTGAGCATGAGGCCATATGGTATGGAATAGCCCTTTGGGCAGCTGGGGTCAGCTCTCCTGGCTGTGCCCCCTCCCAGCTTCTTGTGCGCCTGGCAGAGCACGGGAAGCTGAAAAGTCCTTGACCAGTGTAAACACCACTTAGCAACAACTAAAACATCAGTGTGTTATCAGTATTATTCTCATACTAAATCCAAAACACAGCACTATACCAGCTACTAGGAAAAAAATCAACTCTATCCCAGCCAAAATCAGGACATGTGCATAGATCCAGGCTCTGACACATCCTGTAGAATGAGCTATTGAGCCCAAGGAAATTACTGCACAGTATATGTTTGGTAACTATGGATTACAACTGACCTGCCATCTGGCACTAAAGGAAACAGTGTCACACTTCCAGCACAGAGCAGGCACAGGGGAGCCTGTGATTACTTTGCCAGACGATACTTTGCTTGAACGAAATACATTGTACAGCCTCATTAATTGCATATTTTAACTCTACATGACTGTAATAGTTTGCCATAAAAATAAGGTTTATGAAGCTGAAGTACATACCAGCACAACAGAAAAAGAGATAGGAAACCCGAAACTGAGGGACTCATTAATTCTCGAAATTTTTCCATCATGAAAAGGTAGGAGATTGCCAGTCTTAAACTCAGTCCAATAGATTATAATTTAGAGAGAAGCATATGTAGCACCTTGAACTTCAAAACAGAAAATTTTACATTAGATAGGCAGCAGGAAGAGTCAGTGAGCCCTAATGACAGGAAAATCTGTTTTCAAGGACGTGGCCTTAGCAATAGAATACAAAGAAATACCACAAAAACTTAGCAAAAGTGCAATGCTTCTCTGTAGAAGTGATGCTATTATCTCATGAAATCTCAAAAAAGCCCCAATTCTACAGAGCTGAGTCAAGGCTGGGTATACTTTTCATAATTTTGACAAATTAGCTCTTCTATCACTTCATTTGAGCATTGCTGTATTATATTGCTCAAAAAAAGGATATACCAGATCCAGTTCTTAATTCTTTGTTCAGGCAAAGCTCCCTGTATGTTTCCTGACTGATATGGTGTCATTAGCAATTATCTCCAATGGCAAAAAAAATGTACTAAACCATAAAGAGAATACCCGTGCCAAAAATATTTCAGGTAAGTTGATAGGAAAAATGGTAAATAGGTATTTGAAGAACAATGTAAACTCCCAGTCGGAAGTCACAGCAGGGAACCTTCTCTCCTGCATGGGACTCTTCTAAAAATCAGGAACAATAAAGAGGAGGCAGAAGATCAAATTTATCTTTAGATCTTGAGCTTTAGCTGAACTGTATAAATAAATAATACTGTTACTTATTTGCTTACATTTTGAATAGATATATCTTCAACTCCTCAGATCCCATGTATACAATGTAGATGATTAGAACCAAATACGGCATGAATTTTTTCTTATCCAGAATGTCAGTTCACACGTAAGCACTGATGTTCTTAGCAACACAGGCCGGTCCAGCCATTGCCATTGAAGATGTGCCGAACCTTTAGTACCTGTTTTTGGCAGAACTACAGCAATTTTAGAAAAGATTCCTGAGAACATGCCTAGCTTTCCCCTAACAAGATGCTACCAGCTGCAGAGCCTTTTTTGACTTATGTTACTGATACCATACAGATAAATTTCTGCCAAGACAGTAAACATAGAGAACCAGATTCTTCACTGAAAAAAATTCAATAAAATTGTGCCACAGAGAATCTGCCCCTCTGTCTTGCCACAATCTGCCAGGTACATATCAGACACACACCTAATTTTTTTCCCCAAGTTAAAACTTTTGGCTCTAAATAGCTTTTTATTTCACTTTAGATTAAGAGAGAATAGCCACTTCCAGTTTTGTAAATGAATGCCTTTCTCCTTTTAAAAAAGTCAAAATTTATTCTTGAGACAATACTGAAAAGATCAAGAAAAAACTCCTACAAGCGAGTTTCCTACTTACCATTTGTGTTATAAAGATAAGTAAGGAAAACATAGAGATATATCTCTTTTCCATAGTTCCATCCAAAATAACTATGCACAAAAAGCTAACAAAGAGAAAAATGCAGCTGGGAGGATTATGCTCTTTCAGGGTAGCAAACCTGTAGTCTGAAGTTCTCACAGCTGCTTTACATTTGCTTTTCCTCTGCAAACAATAGTTTGGAGACGAACTGACAAAAAGGTAATAGTCACTATAAATAATATCCTCTTAAAATACTCTCATAGAAATATAAGTAGTTATTTTTACTTAAAATGTTTTTAATATAACACAAATTTTCAAGATAATAAAGAAAAACTTTTACAAACATGATAGATCAGTACCTACAGCAGCATTAACCAATAGAAAAGATAAACAGGTACATTACCAGAAAAAAATAGATGCTATAGTATAACTTGAATTTATGTACCTCGGCATTAATATGTATATATATAAATATTAATTGTTGTAAACATGATATTATCTGCAGTCCATTTTTATGGAAAAGTCTGAAGAAAAAAAAAAGCTTCTTGCTAATACTATCTGTATACTAAAAGGACTGGAGAATTTACACTATACCTACATGTATACTCCAGCACTGGAGAATATAAAAATCAGACAAAGATATTGTACAAAATTCTTTTGAAATACTATGTGTATTTGAAACACAATTCTATTTTTGAAACCATGGTTTTGATTTTCCTTCCATTCTGTCTCTTCCTTTGTAAACCCAGGCACAGTGAGAAGCTGTAGAAGCAGTAAAGCTGTCCTTGGTTTTAGCTGCTTTATTTTATTACATTATATCACACATTCCTCTGTAACAAAAAGCCACTGAAACAGGACCATCTTTTGATAGAGTTGTCGCTAGTAAGCTTGCTTGCTGCTTTGTTTTCCTACCTGTCCTGGAACTCAAATGACACTTACTATTAGTACAGCATAAGAGGCAGGAATGCATGTAGGTTATTTCATGTATTCAGGACAGATTATGAGAACACTCTCCAAGGAAGTGTTTTACCCTCACTCTTATCAACTAGGTCTGCTCCACATAAACCTGACAGGTTTCGGGTTTGGGGAAATTTATGGCTCAGCACAAGGGTGGCAAAAATCAGGTCTTGAAAGAAATCCCCTGTGTTTACTTTGCAGAGCAATTCATTGAAGAGCTGCAAAGATTCTTCATTTCTTCACACTGACAGGACCCAGCCTCATTCCTCTGGCACTGCTTGTTTCACACAGTGAGGTGGATAATGCTGGATGGTGGCGAAGAGAAGGCAACAAGCCAACGTAAGACAGCAGAGTACTTTAAAATGACAAATGGCATTAATTGATGGATGCCTTTAGCAGCTCCTTCACCTGTTAATGTAGATGACACTGAGTCTCCAACTGTGGGAAACAAAGGACTAATATATGTTAGAGGTGCTGTCGCACCTCTAACAATTATATCAGTAGAGGACCTTCTCTGTAGATATTTAGTGGAATTTGTCAGTATATTTAAACTACTGTTTCAAACAACATAAATGAGTACAACAAAAAATGTATACTTCTCTCTTGTCCAAAGATCCAGTGAGCTGTCTCAAAGGCCAGGACAGCCTAGGCTAACCGGTACCAAAGGGATCACAGGAATTAGACCCCATTAATCACACTGAATGGGCAGCAAATGTTAATTTGCTCATACTAACACACAGGTCTGACTTTGAAAGTAACATGAATTATGATCTTTCCAGACTCTGCTGTTAATATTGATTAATCTTAAATAATGAACTGCCCAGGCCTTGCAGCCCCTTTTAGGAACAGTCTCTTCCTCCTCATGCAGTTTTGAGACACTCATGTCTCTTCATCAGCACTGTGTGATTAGAAACCACACCTGCACACACCTTCAATAGCACTGCTGAGCTTTATAAAACGCAATAGCAGCACTGGGTAGTGGTTCCACTGAATGAGGGTATCATATACTCCGTACACCATACTGTTAGATCATGGAAAGTGCTACTTTATCTAGCACGATTCCAAAATCATAGTCTCACCCTCTCCATAGTGAAATTATCTCCTCTCTGCCCTTGGTCTTTCATCTCACTTTTCTTCTCAAAATTAGCTTTAGTAAAATTAATGAATACCTGGAGAGGAATCTCAGTAGTATTTTAGTTCAACTTTTAGTCTTTGAAATCCCTCAGAAGAATCCCATGTCATACCATGAGAAAAAATTATACTGCAACAGTGGTGAAACATTTTTTACCAGGGAATACAAAATACCAAACTACTAATTTGAACAAGCAAATAGATATATGAGCATGAGTTAATGAGAAAAAAATATCTCAGTCTAGAAAAACAATAAAAGTGTGGTTTCACATCAGTTAAAGACAGTCTGCTCCCCAAAAAAAGATGGGTTGTGGTGGTTTGGTGGTTTTTTACATTTTCAGAGAGATACAGAAGGTATTTAGAGACTTGATTTACAGCTGAGTTCATATAACTTGAAAATACACCATGCTCAAATCACCATCCATGCCTAAGTTACTTCTGTTTAAAAAAAAAAAAAAAAGCTACAAGTATATGAAAAACCTGAATAAGAGAAGCAATAAACCAGATTTCACGAAAGAAAGTACAAATGGTTTCCTTCTTTACACAGCTGACACTTGGGAAACCCTATTTGAAAGGACTGACTTAAAGAAAAATATAAAAATCAGGCCCCAAAGGTGGCTCCCACAGCAATGATATTAGCTGGTCTTGTGTTTCTTTACCACTAAATACTTGCCAACTGTTGCTGTCCTGAGCCTTCTGACTTTATGTACATCAGTATACCTACTACAGCCACGTGCTACTGATTATACACATAGGCAGAATATCTTTATTCATTCAGACTCAAAACTTTAGCTGACTTGCTTCTGAGCTCTGAAAATAACACACTACTTACCTATTTTTCTGAGGAGACACAACTGCTTCATTTTGGGCATGAAATAGTAAACAGCTTTCAGCCTTTTCCAAAGTCATCTACATAATATGCTAATAAGCAAAGACATTTATTCCAATTTCCTGAATCAATGATAATGATAAAAGCTATTACTTCTGCAAAGAGTTACGGTTCTTTCATAACAAGTGTTGTTACCAAATAATTTGTTTGGCAAACCATCCAATATCATTTAAAGGAGAATAAATTTAGTTCTTAGAATAAACACAGATTAATTCCCATTCTTATGTTAAGCTTATTCATTTTAGCTTTCCCTTTATACTGCATAGTCCTCTTAAGACCATTCACTTTTCTGTCAAATACTGTCCTCTTTTCTTTTTTCCTCTGTTCAGTGGGCTTTACCTTGCATCGTCTCATCATAATCTCATTCAATAAATTTTTGATGCACTGTAACTGAAATTTTAAGTTCGTGAGAAATAGGTAGTCCCCGTTAGAAATAATCATCTTCCTGGAGGAAAACCTTACACACTGATGTTTCAGAACATGTGTCTAATTGCATTTATTTATTTTCAAATGTTAGTGGGTTTCATTTCAACTAGATCATTCACTTCGATCAACAAATGTCACCTCCACTACCAAATTACCTAAGCAAAACAGCAACAATGCCACTGAGTATCTACAGGTCACTGCTGGAGCATCTGAAACTCTGCCCATGCAGGCTGACAGGGGTAATCCATCATACCCTTACCATTTGACACTTAACTTCCTCACAGCCCTTCATATGGTCAGCAATACAAGTTGAATATTATCACAGAGAACCTCCTTGTGGCTGGCTGAGAATTCAGTTAGTAATTGTTTTGCTTTTCCACAGTGAATTGCCATGTAAAATAGCAAACAGTGTGTTTAATCCTGTTAATTTCTACAAAGGGCTTTAGGTTTTCACAAATTTGATATATCAACAACAGTTTCCTCATCTGATCACAATAGGTCTCTCCTTCCTCGGGTATTTCACTCAAGCAGAAAGGTAGAAAACATCCACATTTGATGGATGTTTTTGTCACACATAGTCTTCCAGCCCCGGCCGCTCCCACCCAGGTCTCATCCCAGCTTGCAGCACCTCGGTACAGCCCAGCCCTCGCTGCCGTTCCCGCCCCAAAGCGCCAGGGGATTCTGCAATGGCATCAAAGCCATACAGCTGGCTAAGGTTTTGCCAGGGTCTGTCTTCTTTGACAACAGATATTCTCCTTTCTACTTCCACCACTCAATTTTCTACCACTGAGTGCTATCACATTACATGTGTATTCACATGTATTTAAAAACTGAGATGTTTGACTTCAGAAATGTCTTAATTAAATAAACATAACAAGATGGCTAGCGCACATTCATCCTGAAAGAAAACTACAGACGTAGGCATAAGGAGAAAATGTGAGAAAATCAGAATAACCAATCCTGGATTTGGTTAAAGGGTTCAGAGTGCCTACAGCTGGATGTTATTTGAACAGCCTTTTACTCCATTCCTCAGCGATTATAACCACTTAGGAGTTTGATTATAATTTTCTTCTCAGGGCTCATTTTATAACTAGGCCCAATTTGATTCATATCCTCCATCAGCATTAGGAGACTTGAAATCAGCTATCATTATCATCTCACTTCCATTTTAGAGATAAAGAAAGAAGTCACCAATAAGATTCTTTATGAATTGTCAAATCACGGCCTTCATTGGAGCCCACTTGCTGTTCCCACAAAGGCATTTGAACCCATACAAAAAATACCCTTGCTGTGCCTGGTTTTCAAAATCTTTATCATCAGTGAGCTTTGGGGTTATTTTAACCCTTATTTCTCTGGGTGACCCTCACACCTGCCAATGGAAGTTTCAGGCAAATCTTTACAGAAGTGACTTTCTAAAAAAGAGGGGGAAGGGGGGGGGGGGGGGGAATATATACCTGAATAAGAAAAGCAAACCTATAAGTAAGGATAGCGTACTATGACTACCTGGCTTTGTTCTGCTGTATTCAGAGTTTAATATTCCTAAACATAAGCCAATGGATCTGTATGATCCTATATATGTATTTCAGGATGGGAGTGTTAACATTTGGAGGAAAAAAACCAGCTATAGTCAAAGAATGTTTTTTTCCTTGAGAATTAACAGAAAAGATATATTTTAAAAAACTAAAAAATTGTATCCATTAATATTATGTGTGTTTTGATCCCATGTCATACTTCAAGGTAATAAGTACTTTATTTCTTTAACTAACAAAGAGCAATTGCAGACTTCCAGTTACATGGTTTTCTTTTTTTGTTTGTTTGTTTCTCCTGCTACTCTTGATTACTTAGAAAAAAAATCTGAGAAAGATATCATTGTGTGTTTCACTGCTCTTTAAAAGGTCTGTAAACAAAAAGACTGAAGCACTTTTTAAAAATGTAAATGAGTAAATCATACCCAATCATTTGGGTTTCAGAAAAATCTGTGTTTAATGATCAGTTGGGTTGGGGGGGGGGAAAATCACACTGACATCTCAAGTAGCACTTGGTAAAAGATGGAGGAATGAGATCTTTAGTTCTCAAATCATTTTCAAATCAGTAAAAATGTAATATCATCAGGATCCTACGGATGCTCAGTACCTTGTAGGACATAAGCAGAGGCACGAAACAGTCAGAAAAAGATACATACCTAATCCACAGAATAAATATAAATGAACACAACTGGCTTTTTGGAGTGCGCAGACTGAATGGAAAGCAAAAGCTTATTTAAGATTAAACCAGAGGTGTCATCCAAAGTTTACAGGCCTGTAAAATACACAGCCGCTCCCTCTCCAGGCTCGTTTTCCTGGATTCTGCCGTCTTACAAAAAGCTCTCCAAGGATACATTTTTTTCTCCCAATTCCCTTTACTTTTTCCCTCTCACTCCACTCTCCAATACATGAACTGAACTGCTTGACACTTCCCTTTCTAGTATTCTCTTACAGATATATTTCTGTATATATTCCTACTGACTTAAGTGACTTTAGTTTTTTAATATACCACTGCTACAGCTGAGTCATAAGTGGCACATCCAGTCCACCTCTGAGAGCTCCAAGGAAGTGCCCTAGAGACAGCAATCTTAGTCTACTTCAGGACTAATGGGCACCCTAACATATCTGCACTTCTGCAGTTTCAGTATGGCAAACTCGCAGGTACCACTGGAATGAAATGCAAGAGGCACTGAAGACAGGCAGCTAGGGACAGAGGTCTGTCTTCTTCAAGGTATCACTGTTATTTAGCTGCCTGTTTGCCTCCAAGGTCCTTCCATGCTCTGCAACCTTTGGCATTTTGACATTGAACTTTTACTCATATAGGAAAAATCAGAAACTATTACAAGCCTTCCGTGTACTTTTAAAAGAAAGAGGGAAAAAGAAAAACATCAAGAGGATGCCTGAGATGAGACCAACTGAACTGGATGCCCAAACAACTGAATTTTCAAAGAGAATTTTATATGCCCCAACTGTTTCAGCTCTTCTCTTTCCCACTTCATCAGCCCTGGCCAGCTCCCAGGTGTGTGCTGCGGACAGAGCCCAACCATTCTGGGGTCAGGTGCTGTCTCCAAGCAGCATTGCTGGGAAGGCATTCAGCTCATGGTACGGCTTTTGAAACAGACCTCTGGAGCAAGCCACATATTGCTAATGCCTATGCTGCACTTAGGTGGAGTAATTTGTAACACATTTGGATGCAAACTG
Organism: Mycteria americana; assembly: GCF_035582795.1. Classification (NCBI taxonomy): domain Eukaryota; kingdom Metazoa; phylum Chordata; class Aves; order Ciconiiformes; family Ciconiidae; genus Mycteria; species Mycteria americana. The sequence goes on from NC_134376.1 coordinate 12,106,559, forward strand.
GTTCAACCTTTGCTATGAAGATTAAGATTTAGAACTAGTTTTGCCCCATAATGCTCAGGTCAATTTAGTAGTTAGTGCCAATTTGAAGTTGAAGAAATCAGATGTGGAAGGGCCAAAACCATACAAGGAAGTCCTGCTCCCAAAAGCCAAAGCTTTAACTGAAAGAGTGAGTGAAGGAGCATCTGAGCAAACGTGTTCACTTTGCAATTAGAATCATAGAATGGGTTGGGTTGGAAGGGACCTTAAAGATCATCTAGTCCCAACCCCCCTGCCATGGCCAGGGACAAAGCCCCATACAACCTGGCCTTGAACACTTCCAGGGATGGGGCATCCACAGCTTCTCTGGGCAGCCTGTTCCAGTGCCTCACCACCCTCATAGTGAAGAATTTCTTCCTCGTATCTAATCTAAATCTACCCTCTTTTACTTTAAAGCCACTACCCCTTGTCCTATCACTACATGCCCTTGTAAAAAGTCCTTCTCCAGCTTTCCTGTAGGTACTGGAAGGCTGCAATAAGGTCTCCCTGGAGCCTTCTTCTTCTCCAGGCTGAACAACCCCAACTCTCCCAGCCTGTCTTCATAGGAGAGGTGCTCCAGCCCTCTGATCATCTTTGTGGCCCTCCTCTGGACTCGCTCCAACAGGTCCATATCCTTCTTATGTTAGGCCCTAGAGCTGAATGCAGTACTCCAGGTGGGGTCTCATGAGAGCAGAGTAGAGGGGGAGAATCACCTCCCTCGACCTGCTGGTCATGCTTCTTTGGATGCAGCCCAGGATATGGTTGGCTTTCTGGGCTGCAAGCGTGCATTGCCGGCTCATGTTGAGCTTCTCATCAACCAACACCCCCAAGTCCTTCTCCTCAGGGCTGCTCTCACTCCATTCTCCGCCCAGCCTGTGTTTGTGCTTGGGATTGCCCCGAGCCATGTGCAGGACCTTGCAACTTGGCCTTGTTGAACTTCATGAGATTTGCACGGGTCCACCTCTCAAGCCTGTCAAGGTCCCTCTGGATGGCATCCCTTCCCTCCACCATGTCGACCACACCACGCAGCTTGGTGTCGTCGGCAAACTTGCTTAGGGTGCACTCAATCCCACTGTCCATGTCACCAACAAAGATGTTAAATGGCACCGGTCCCAATACCGACCCCTGAGGAACACCACTTGTCACTGTTCTCCACTTGGACATCGAGCCGTTGACCCCAACTCTTTGAGTGCGACCATCCAGCCAACTCCTTATGCACTGAGTGGTCCATCCATCAAATCCACATCTCTCCAGTTTAGAGACAAGGATGTCGTGCGGGACAGTGTCAAATGCTTTGCACAAGTCCAGGTAGATGACATCAGTTGCTCTTCCCTTATCCACCAACGCTGTAACCCTGTCGTAGAAGGCCACCAAATTTGTCAGGCACTATTTGCTCTTAGTGAAGCCATGTTGGCTGTCACCAGTCACCTCGTTATTTTCCATGTGCTTTAGCACAGTTTCCAGGAGGATCTGCTCCATGACCTTGCTGGGCACAGAGGTGAGACTGACTGGCCTTTAGGTATTCCTTTTTTCCCTTTTTAAAAATGGCAGTTTTGTTTCCCCTTTTCCAGTCAGTGGGAACTTCACCACAACTTCACTTCAACATCAATATTCTTCCATTTTGTTTTTCTGCTATAAAAAAATGTGCCATTTACAAAAATAGTTTTCTTCAACTTTTTGTTTTTATCTTCAGATTTGTTCTTAGAACTGAAAGACATCACCAACAGCATGAAAACAAGACCTGGCTTGTTCTATTAATACAGGTTTTAATGTACTTGCTAGCACCTCCGTGGCCCATGATAGCTTAACAGGAACTTAACTGTGCAGCCTGCCGGTATGCAGGGCAAGAAGCACCTTCATTTCTCTAACAGTTGCATACTTCTGGAAGCTGAAATCTCTGTCAAGAAGAGTGTTTTCCTTTCTATAAATAAAAAAATGCAGTTCTCTCATTTACCTCCATGTTTAAGCCATTCAAAGCAATGAAAAATGGGCTTGAAATTGCCCATTTCAATCTATGATTACAAAATAGTATATCTAAGGCTATGTCTACATGACTCTATAACCGGTTTAATTGATTTCACAGAGAATTAGTCCATATTCCAGAGGATGCTGGAGAGGATTAGACAAGAAACGACAAACACAGACAACCCTTTGCCCTTTACAGTATCTACTCTCAACCAGTCTGTTTTTAAATCAGTGATCTCTATTCATATTTGCAGGAATAATTAAATAAGAACCAATGGTACCTCCCAGCTAGCAGTGATGCAGTTTTCTCCTTTGCATCTTAAGACATCAGTAAGTTCAACACAGCAGTACAAACCAAATCAGCCTACCAGACCTGGCTGTGGCCAGTACACAGGATGACAGGTGCCGTTTAGAGATCAAAATCTCCCTATGTCCAGTTTGCATCATCCCTAAACATCCACCTTGTACAGTTACAGGAATGAACCTCTCCTGCAAAGAGCAAGGGATTCATTCACATATCTGCAAAGATTTCTGTAACATCCCCAATCAGCCTACACTGCAAATTGGAAGTGGATTAAATGCCTCAGAAGAACAAGTTATGATGAAATTCAACATCTGGATAAAACAAGAATATTAATCAAGGTTTGAGTGCCATTGCATTCCAGTTTGAGAATGCCTGGGGACTAATCCAACTTGATCCATTATAATGCACTACAAACCACTCAAATTTTATGCTAAGTAAATTTGACTTCGCTCTATCATTAATATCTATTCTATCCCATTAATAACAACTTTAATAAGCATAATGACTGCAGAGCATTTCCAAAGACTTCTCAGGTTTGGAGCCACAAATCATTCCCATTTGTTCAAAATAGGCAGCACTTACAAGTCTTTCTGGACACAATGTAAATGATGAGTTTGACAGACATGGCTAGACTGATACTTTAAAAAGAGTTTCTGGTCAAAATAGAAACTCCCCCATATCTTTCTTGAATGTCTTGATTTACTGGTGGTAAATTATGTTCATTGATAATGCATTTGTATATCAGTATTTAGTATTAGTATTGATAATGGCTCACCATTTATTTGAAATTAATTACTGTTATCTTGTCACAAAAACTTCCTGGCATTTTCTTTTTCTTAGATAAACTGCTAAAAGCAGCTTATTCAAATGGAAGACAGTAACATACCATGAGATCCACGCTTCTAATTAATGTGGCTGACAGTTTTGCATTTTGAATGCTAGACATTAAGAATGGAAGCAAGCTGGAATTACTCACTAATTCTGTGGGTAGTAAGTAAAGCAAGTACAAAATAGTCATATAAGAGGGTATAGATGATGTCACCAACGAGAGGTTCCCTAAAATACATATCACGGAAAGACATGTAGACTATATGATAGAAACATTCTGTATTGCCTAGAAATATGCCATACTGGTCTTGACATTTTAAATCTTTTTATATGAAGCCTAGAGGTTTGGGTTTGCTGGTTTGTTTTTAAATTCAGTTCAATACAAAAATCAGAATGTTTTGTTCTGAAAGCATAGAAGCCATGTATTTTGATATAATTTCTCAATATTTTCTAAACCAAATGTTGACAATTTTAAAGTATGTAGAATTTGATAAAAACTATATCTGCATTGAAAACTATTTTGCTTTAAAAAATGCAATCTGCTTATGCTAACAGACTGAGGATTCAGATTTGTGTGGAAATTAGTGTCTAATAAGCTGGGGTTTGAATTTACTGTTTTAGAAATAAAGTTCACCCTCGTAAGTACTTAAGACCATGAAGGGTCAGGTCTTGCTGTGCTGATAGAAAAAATCCCTGATCACAGCAGCCAGCCACTCCCATCCCTACTGACCTGCAGCTAGAGTAGCTCTTGTCAGTGCTCACACCCAAGTGGGCTTGCACAGCAATTTGAACCATCTAATATAATGCTGTGGACTTTGATCTTTGAAGCAGCTGGATTTGGTAGCCCCTCTGGAACAGCTGAGTCCCGGTAAGGCAATCTGACAACAACCTTACTTTATTGCTATGAGAGTTGCTTTCAAATAGTGTGCTGCAAATTCATACCCAATTTACTTAACATTAACTATCCATGCAAATCCACATGTGCCCATACAGAGAGTTAGTGCAAAATAGCCATGGTGATATAAATTTATAACATAACTTACAGTGCATTAACTTCTCTGCATCAAAATACTCACAGTAATAACAATTGTTTTGCAAATTTATGGAAGTGATGCCAAGCTGTTGAAGTGTTTGCCAGCTTCGTGGTCTGTGTTCCATATCTAAGCGTGTCTCAGCGACAATTCACACAGAGCATAAAACACAGAGGTTATAATGATAGATCAGTGCCCTTCTTTAAAATTGTGATCTAAACCAGAATTATAGGCAAGCTGTATGAACTAATCCCAGTACAGTTTTTCTCGCTCTTTAAGGTGTTTAAACATCTTGTGTTATCTGCTATTAATGGATTTTTACATTAGTACCTCATGACATTTTTATGGGAAATAATAGCATCGAGCAAATACCTGTGTGACTGTGATTTATTTGTGAACAAATATTTGTGCAATGTTCATGTTCAAACATTTTGTGAATTCTGAAATTCTTTCAGAAAGAATCAGACTGTAACAGAAAAAGCTTTGCTCCTCTACCTGTTGTTCTAAAGTAATAGACTGAATATCTTGTAGATAATATTTGTACTCCTACCATACCTATTATTTCAGGAAGAGAAGATGTTAAAATGTTTAAATGTTTAAATCATTATCAAGACAAAATAAAAGGGAAATTAAACAAAAGAACTTCTCATTTTCTCTATAAAGGGTTGATCAAAAAACCTATAGCAATACCAGACAACAGGAATAAATTGTATTTGCATAGATATATTTTTCTTTGTGCTGTGTCTATTGAAGACCTTTATGGATTATTTTTGCACAGAAAATTCAAAGAGAACTCAGATGTTTTTTACTAAATAAAAAAGTCTAGAGTAATACTGTAATAAGAATGTGTGCTGAACTGACTCACTGGTGACATTAGGATGAAAATATAACCAGGTTCTACAAGAACATTCTTGAACTCACAGCACAATAAGAACAGACTAAGGAAGCATAAAAAAACCAGTGTTACCAGTGGAGAAAAAAAAAGATGGCATTAATAGAAAATATAGAGGAAAAAAAATGGACAAGTTTCCTTGCTCTGATAGCAGTTAAAAACATATCATTACTTCTAAACTCAATCCATACAAACATTAGGGCAGAGAACGATGTCTAATTACATAATAAAAGGAAAAGTCATTTTTGGGGGTAAAAAGAAAACACCCTGCAAAACATGGACTTGAGAAGACAGAGTTGGGTTTTTGAGGGTCTTGGTGTTTTGTTTGTTTGGTTTTTTGGGCAGGGGGTGTGTTTTTAAGTTTACCAAATATAACCTTTACCATCTAAGATGTAAACAAACACACTAAAATCGACTGGTCTCAGGTATGAACCAACTGAAACAAGGTGTGGGTCCATGTGTCACCTAAGGAAGCAGTTGAGCTAAATGAATGAGATTACATTTCTATTTTTCTTTTTGCTAACTTTGTGCATATAATATCACATTGCATATACTGCAGGTTTTTCCCATGTAATCTATTGATTTTCACTGTTTACATTAGATTATTTAATCCACCCGCCCCCCCAATCTCCCCCACCCCCCCCCAGCTTTTCTTATTTCCAACATATAGTGATCAAAAAAGCAGGTCCCTGCTGCAAACTTCTTCCATCACACCTCCATTCAGGACACTTTCCATTTTCTTTCCCCTTTTGAAAACCACTGCCAGAGGAGACCTCTTCCCCTCAGGTCAGCTGGACGTTGAACCCCGAAACATGAAGATGCCTTGGGACATGCTATATTCACCACTGTGAATAGTCCAGCTCATCTTTTCCTGTCTTGGAGCGGCATCAGTCTCTGCTTCGAAGTTCCCAACGTAAGTGGGTAAGATCTGATTGGATTGTACTGACCCCACTGATAGCTCCAGGCTCCAGGGATGGTCGGGAGGCTGAGAGGTGATGCTACAGATCCTTGTCGTAACAAAGCATGTGTCGCCCATTTGAATTATGACAAACATTTCTGCCATTAGCTCTCATCCAAAATGGACTATAAAGCCACCAAAACCTCAGTCACTCTCATGTAAAAGACACTCTACACCAGGGAAACAGAATATTTCTTATCATACTACAGGTATGTTCCACTCTCGTCTTACAAGTTATAATTACATTGTGTACATAAAATGCACACAAGCAAGCCGTATATATGCATACATAACACATTCACAAATGTCTTAAAGACCCGTTGAACCCAAATACCTACTGCAATGCATGTACAAGACAAGAAATGGCTAGGTTACCTGCCAACCATCAAAGCTTTTGCTTTGCACTTAGCTAGTTTCATTCATTCCCTTTGTGCACAGGAAGCAACAACCTTTTATTAGTCTTTCCACATTCCCCATCCAGCAGTAAGTTCTAATCCTAAAGAGATGGTGTTATCAGACCTTGGTGTTTGACTGTGATTACTCTCCTCACAACGGAAGATGCAATCAGAGGAAGAATTTATGTCCTGTAATTCAACAAATGGATGTGCTTCTCCAGTAATTTCTTTAGTAATTATTTGTGTAAAGTATGTTCTTCTGTAATTGAAATTCTACAGTATACAGTCATTTATTAAAATATATAATTTATTATGGCATTTTTCCATCTTCATTTAATTACTTTCCTTCAATACAATGTTTTCATAGTCACATTTTTAATTCATTTTATTGGTCTGGAGATACTGAAAATTGCAGGGCAACTTAGAAGCATTCAAACAGAAAAGTGCGCTACAAAGAGAGAATAAAACCAGAGGAGAGGACGTAGCAGGGTAGTTACTAATAGAAACAGAAACATAACTTTTTACCTCTCCAGAGGTAAAAAATAGTCCAAAGTAGTCCAAATGTAAAACAACAACATGTTCTCTAATATTCCCCTACTTTATATAGTCATTCAACTGCAAAGAACACATTAACAATCCTAATTAGCATTCTTACCCTCTAACAAATATTCCTGAGGGAACAGTGAAAAGAAGCACAATGTCTTCAGGGAAAAACTGGAAAGGAAATCCTGAAGGATCCATTCATTTATTTTTTTCCTAGCCAGAAAGCACTGAAGACATCATCTCTGTTATTCACACAAACACTTTTCCTGAGCAAATAATTTAGCTAGATATTAAAAGTCTTATAATAAAGTTACTCCAAATAGGGCTGGAGAGGATAATCTCCCACAAGAAGATTACAGATTAGACTGCTAATCAGTCTCTTAGTGCAAAAACTAAATTTTATAAATTAAATGTATTAAGGTATTAACCTGAAATCATATATAGAAATAGATGCAAATTCTCAAAAAGCAGAATATGATCAAACTTCAAAGAACCACTTGTGGTGATGACTGCCTGGGTGCAGCCCGTTGTGTGCCTTCTGCCACAATACCTGCAGCAAACCGGGCAAGCACAACTCCAGCAAATAGTGCAATAGTGGAGCAAGGAGTAGAGGCTGCTGGGAGGGAAAACTCAGGGGGAGAGCCAAGAGACAGGTAAAAGGAGGAAAAGAGAAAATAGGAGACTAGCCTCCTACTGCTGTGTTTTCAACAGGGCAGAGGGGGAAGCCACTACCTTTCCAACGGGAAAGCTGATGCTTCCATGGGGCCCTGTGAAAATGTTGGTAGCTATGATGAGCTGAGCCTGGCCAACAACTAAGCACCCACCCAGTTGCTCGCTCACTCCCCCTGCAGCAGCATGAGAGAGAGAATCAGAAGAACAAAAGCATGAAAACTTGTGGGTCGAGATAAAGATAGTTGAATAAGTGAAGGAAAAAGAAAAGAAACAAGTCATGCAAAGGCAATTCCTCACCACCTCCCACCAGCAGACAGATGCCCAGCCAGTCTCTGAGCAAGGGTTACTTTGGAAAGACCAAACCCTCCCATGTATATTGCCGAGCATGATGTTATATGCCACTGAATATCCTTTTGGCCAATTTGGGTCAGCTGTCCCATATGTTTCCCCTCCCAACGTCTTGCAACTTCCTAACACACTCATTGGGGGAGGCAGAATGAGAAACAGAAAGGCCCAACACTGTGCAAGCACTGTTCAGTGATAGCTAAACCATTGGTGTGTTACCGACACTGTTTGCGTCACAAATCCAAAGCACAGCACAACACTGGCTACTGTGAAGAAAGGTAATTCCATCCCCGCCAGCCCCAGTACCGTGGGATTCTGCACTGCTCCAGCCTGGCCAGCCTCACAGTTCTCCTGTGTGCTCACCACCCTCTTCCATCAAATCTCGAGAAAGACTGCCAGACACCCATGCCTAGGGAGGAAAAGTTTGATTTTAGTGAGAGTAGACAACTGAGATTAGGAATGAGTAATGTTGTGCTTGTAAAAAGAAAAGAGCATCTTGAAGGTTACGTTTTCTGCTGTTTCAGCAGTTGTAGGTCAGCTGAAAAGATTGCAAAGAGCAGCTGAAACCAGATAGCGTTGCTAGATTTTTGTGCAAAGTCCCTGTGACTTAGGGCTGTAACTTTGAGACATTAAGTATTTAACAGACTGCTTATCTTTCCTGCAAAACAGTTTGAGGACATCTTTTAAGTATCACTTTATCACAAATATTCCTGACTTATGAAAATAGAACCATATATGTTTGATAAAGAGCCTTTTTATTTTCAGTTTTATATCTCTTTGTATCAAATCCTGGCAACTGAAAGAACAGAAAGAAAACCTTTCCCCACTTTCAATTGTAAATGACTTTCATAATTGCAACTGAGTCTCTCATTTTTCCTCTAACATGACCTGCTCTGTGAAAATCAATATCTCATTATCCAAGCCATAAGGTGAAGCAATTCCAGATCAGAATGCACAGCAAGTCTGTCCTCCCTGCTTGTCTGGAATGATACAAACGCAGTGAACCTTGATTCAGTGGGAGTTTTGCCCATTGACTTAATGTAAAGTTATTTAATAGCACTGTGTGTTTCATTCAGGGGAGGCATAAATTTAAATAATCCAAACTATCTGTAATGAAAATATCCTATTCTGCTAATTTATGCCAAAATTATGGGGACTTTTTGCTTCTTTCCAATAACTGCTGGAGTAAGTTATTGCACAGATGATTTCAAAGCAAACATTGCCCTAAGCTACAACTTCATAATCTAAAATAAGACTTTACTTGGAAGGTGTTTTAAGAACAGGAACCAATGGCAGATGTACTCTGTATTTTGCTGCCTTCTAAGGCACTTCAAACTCGAGATCATCTCCTTAGAGGTAAGCAGAAGATTTGGCAATGGAAGCCAGCACTTCATACTCAGTTTACTTAATCTTTTACCTTGAGAACGCAGAACAGAGAGAAACAAATGTAGCCAAGGGAACTGAGGGCATTCCTGTTTTCTATTAGCACAGATTTATGTACCCTTCCCTTCATCTCTCTAACCACAGCACAGTTGCATTTACCGCCATGATTAATATTGCTTAGAAGTGGACCTGCATTCCCAGATACTATGCCACTAACTTTAAGACTTAATTTGTTTCAACTTCTTGAACTCTTTTATTTTAGACACTTGGCATGAGCTTCTCCCATACACTTGGATACCTTCAAGTAAACTAGTCATCTTGATTCCTTTTGAAGTCCACGAACAGAAACCTAGTATTCACCTAAGTTGTTTTAGATGTCAGCCTTAGGATGAGATGAAAGGAAGCCTGTCCATTCCCTATGAAGGGAACTGAGATGCCTAGCTTACATGCAGATACCCACACCTAAAGATAGAAAGTCTCACCCAAATCTCATTTTTCCTCAAAGGAGTGAAACCCATAGCAGAAGGCTCATCCTCCGAGGTCGTTAGAGCCTGCACTTGCCCTACATACGTTCGTACTGAAATTCTGAGACTCTTGGTTGGGCACGCACTGGCTACTGCAACCCCTACAGACAAACGCACCCATTCAGCTTCTAAAACTCCAAGCTCAAACAGCAAATAATTTCATTTTACTAAATGTTTACTCTTGGCTTTTATCACATACATTTTCTTCAAAATATTTTTTGTTTTAGTGTACCACCAGTTCACAGCAGGCACCTGAAGTGATGGCAAAAGCTTCTATGCTGAGATCATGTGTAAATACCAATAAAAATTAATTTCCTTCAGCAGAGGATATTATCTAAACACTGCAATATGCACCTGATCACAGTTAATACTTGATCCACCTAGATTTATCTATTTACCCCCTTGTCTGTACAGTCTTTATGAATATTTTTAGAACAGCAAAAATGAGAAGAAACATAAGCTCAGGGATGACATGATTACTCCTATTTGCTCAGGGAAAACAAGTTTTCTCTTTACAATGGGATTTCCAAGAGCCTTTTAACAGACATTGGATCTTCATTCAGCACACAATACAAAACACACAGTTTAGTGTAGCATATATAAACAATATTGCAGGCCATAATTTTCTAGCGAATGAGACGCCCAGGAGGAGTTAGGCTTCTTCAAGCACTTTTGATTGTCCCTTTTTTTTTTTTTTTCCAAGAACCACCTCCATTTTCTGCCTTTCAGTAATTTTGCTACTGAGGTAGTGCACACAAAAGCCAACAACATGAACCAGAGTTTGATTATTGTGTGCATACAGGAAGAAAGAAAGAAAGAAAGAAAGAAAGAAAGAAAGGAAGGAAGGGAGGGAGGAAAAGATTCCTGCCGCAGTGAAGCCTGTACTGCAAATATAGGGCACTAAAGGCAAGAGCTAAATACAACAGTCAGAATGGGCAACCCAGAAAATTAGTGCTGAAAAATTACACAGGGAAAACAGAAGTGAGAATAGTCTTCATTTAGGAAAGAGGCAGAAGCAGGAAATAGAAGAAGTATTAGTGAACAATTTCAGGACTTTCCTTATTGAGAAGACTATAAAAAATTTCAAATAACCATCAAAATTCAATGGGTGTCTTGACCTAGTACGAGTATTTTCAGTAAGAAGAAACAATCAGCACTAAGTGGGAGAGAGGACAAACAACTCAGCATATCATATTGAGCCATTTCACCACTAAAACCTTAGTACAGCTTGACTGTATCCATGATATGTGTGTTACTGATACTTGAGGAGTTCTGTAAAATTAACTTGAACTTGATAGTACTTCAATATTGATCTTCACCTGTGTGTCAGCAAAATTATAGTCTATTGGATACTTCCTTGTAGTGTTAAAAATTATTGCCAGAGGGCAGGCATAAAGCAAGTACTCTCCACTACACCCAAAAGAGCTCTCTCATTTCTGGATTGTCAAACTAGCACCTTTCTAGAATTCAAAAATATTTTAAAAAATAGTCTCAAGCAACTCTTTTTTGAAAGGGTAAGGTGAAAAACTAGGACTACATTTTGCTATGCCTCTCCCATGCACCTCTCTTGTTCACTTAGAGCTCTTCCAATGTCCGCACCTCTCAAAACCACCTTCCTCTCCAGAGAGGATATTGAAGTGGAGAATTGGTATTTTCAGCATGCCCATTTCATCTTGGGAAGTAACGATGTGCAATTAATACAGGAAATTGAGTTATCACAAGATATGTACTTTAAAGAGCTTTAGAAGGTTAAAATAGTATCTGAAGAGAAAATATCATAAAAATATTTTCTACTTCAACAAAATCCGTAACATAAAGTTTCTGCAAGTCAGAAGATGTCATTAAAGGGCATTAAAGCACTAATGTGATAAATTAATGTGATTAAGCAAGTACTAATAGTTCACAGAGCAGTGACAGCATTTGTACATACTGTCATGCTAGCAGTCAGGTTCAACCATCCATCACACAAACTAAAAGCTTTTTTTTGATAGTTCATTCTTTTATTCCTCAAGTTTATAACAGAAAAAATAATTAGTATCTATCATTTATTGGGCATTCCTGAGAATGTCTGACCATATCTGGGATTTTTTTTTAACTTTCTGGAGTTTATTTCAAATGCTTGTTTTCCTAAACCTCAAACTTCACATTTGCCAAAACAGAATGTGTGAAAACACAAGGGAAATTCAATTAAAAGCATAGCAGCTTCAGCTCTTCTGAAAGCCTTTCTAATTTTCTTTATAGTTTTTCTGCTGCTAAATTACTTCCCCCTGGATGAAACACGAAGAAAGCTTAGACCAAGCAGATGGTGGGTTTGACAGTTGGTTTGAGAGTTAATCTACAAACAAAAATCAGCATCATGATGGACAACACATGACTGCTGCTTGCCTGCAAGTATAGGTAGAATCCAATTTGGAGACTTGTTTTGAATCCTTTTGTTAATTTGTTCTTCAGGAGCACTTCAGGAAGAGAAGAGCAACTGGAATAGAAGGGATGAGGAAATTCACTAGGTGGCCACAGCGAAAAGAAATGAAAATCAGTCCAAAGGAAGATAGGCAGATTTCTTTAAAAAGGTAGAAGGGTAAATATCCTGCAATTTACTCTTTCAGGCTCAGACTGATACGTCTTCACATTTCAGACGTGGGCCAGCTCCCTCTCACATCCCACTTCTCAAGTATGTTGGACCTGTTCCACCCTGTAAAGAGTGAAGTGATACTCCATGGACTGTTCTTGACTTGTTTGGAACCACTAACCTTTTACCATGTGGCCTGAGCTCAAAGGTAACCCTCTCCATGAATATTGATAATGAAGTGTTCTTTATAATAAGGAAAATTATCTACACCTTTCCAAATTTAAACTGTCTTCTCATTTCAGTGTAGAGCTCCTGCCTCTAATATAAAGTTCCTTCCTGTATGAACTCTTGCTATAGCTCTCAAAGCTCAACATATCCAGCTACTTTCCTTTTCTCAATGCTTCCTCTATAGATAAAAAAAGAACTAGGATTTAAAAAAATCGTGGATTCAAATGAACCAGTGACTGCAGTTTGTTAACAGGAATTTTAGAAAATTAACTGATTTACAAAGTAACATATGGAGACAGGTGCACAAATCCATAGCTACTTTTAGAAATCTCACCTGATATTAGCTACTTATTTCTGACAGCATGGTTCTAGTTATCTTCTGGTGCTGAGGAATTTTTTCTTTAGTTGGATAACCAAATATCACAATCCCAGGATGGATATGTTTGGACTCTTCTCAATGAGAAGACATGTCACTATTACCAGTGCAACCAGGGTCACCCAGCAGTGCCGGTACTTGGAAGCAAAGGATGCTACTATGGTTCTTCTATACAGAATATTTGCAAAAGGTTGAGACTTTTGTTTCACTGGAGGTTGGGTGTTCTTAGCTATTGGATAACTGACTTTGGATGATTTCAGAAAAAAAAACCCAAACACTTTCACTGCAAGTACTTTTTTCTTCATAATATAAATTGTGTAAACTATCAAGGAGAAACAAACACTTCTCCTACACTCCACCATTCTCTGATTTCTGATATCCCTTATGTAAAATAAGTCTGACTGAAAACATTGACTGTAAGGAAATTATCTGTGTCTACATCAAATGACAGCATCCATACTATGAATTAAGACATAATTAATAATGAAATAAGAAATATTTCTCTTTAAGAGTCTCCCTGCCCCGGTACAGTAAAAACAACATAGAAACACACGAGTGCTTGCAGTGTATTGTTAAAGCAAGATTAGTGTCTCTGTTAGCCCAAGTGTAAAGTGCTGGTTACCAGGAACATGTTTATCTCCAATCCAGTATTCAGAGAGACGTGTACATCCTGTGTTAGAGCAGCGTGAGTACAGCCACAAGGTGTGACAGCTCACAAGGCCTTACGATTTAACGTCATTTCGATCATCTTAATCTTTTTACATAGCAAGAGAAATGAACTGGTGTGACACAGTATTATTGAACAAAACAATTTAAACCTGGCAAGTTCAAGGCCCTCAAACAGCCTCAGGCTATAACTGGCATAACTCTGACAGGAAGGATTCACAGTATCTGTGAAATAGAGGAGAGAACCCACAAATATTCGTAGCTCTGCTTTAGTCTCTGCAGGCTATTTCTGCTTCTGGAGCTATTTTAGTTATGAAAGCCTATGCAGCACCTATCTGGATATCCACAAAAGCTGACAATCAAAGGGGAAGGAGAAACAGATCAGAACATTATTTTCTTTTGTAACTGAAAGAATTCTTTTCAAGTAGCCCTTGATGCTTTTAAAAAAGAATTAAAGAGAATGTACCATTTCATCTGACTTTCAGGCAAAGCTATAGCTTATACCACTTGTATTTGCAAGGCGTGAATTTAGGAACGAATGTAACTGTTGCCCAAGTATGTGGGGACAGATTAGAATGAGAATTAACACAGTTACCAGTTGTCATCTATAACATGTCATGTTAAAAATTAAATCCAGATTTCTTTTCCAAAGATTACAGAATATTAATTCCTATCTGGCACTACCTACTTTATTAAAAAAAACCCAAGAAACTCTGTCAGTAGTATTGTAGGACTTGTTAGTACCAAGAATCACCACAAAACTAAAGCTAATACTGTTGTCACTGCCACCCCACTTTTTCTTGTGCAACCTGAAAAATAATTTGTGGTTTGAACATCTCTGAAATAATCCGGTTCAGCTTCAGAGCTTAAATTTGCAGCTTCATTTTCTTTATTAAAGAATGGAAAAGACAAAATTATATTTCTCCTGCACATTTCTAGGTGTCATGGAGATGAAAGTTCCCTATACACCACACTTTTAATCGTGATGTTTTTGCAGCACATCTAGCATCTCTGTTTCAGTTTGCCCAGTCATTTATTGCTGAGCAAGTCCCGGTGCTACACACACTGTAAATCTGAAATACAATAGGTCTTTTACCAAGCCTTCCCCTTTTCTCAGTGCTGCTCTAAAAGATGTATGAGCAGAAAATAACAGTTTTGAATTTCAAGTCGTGATCAAAGTTGTCCAAACAGTGAGCAACGGACAATTTGTACTCAGCAGTGAGGGCTGCATTGGCTAAGAGCACTGACTACTATAAGCTCTTTGCCTTCCTCTGATAATATGTCCTATTCCTCCCAGGAAATGATGTGAGGATTGAAGTTTATGCAATGTTTAGAAGGAAAGTGGAAAAAAAGAGCAAAATATTATTTTCAGTTCAGTCCCACTAAATCCACACATTTGCTGAGGGTCCCTGAAATGCCAGGGTGTCCTGATGCCCCATATAAGATTCAGTCTCACTTATTAACTGCTGCAAGAATGCAAAAGCTAGTACAGTTTCAGCTAACATATTGCTGATTGCATGATGCACAATTTATTTGCCTTAATATACTCACAGAGCTGTAGACATACAGGTTTGTTCTGAATGGGATGAAAGAGTGTTTGATTAATGCCAATAGTGAAAAAAACTATTTCTGCCCTACTCACCTACACCCAGAACACACCTGCTGGCAGGACATACTATTTGTTGTATTTCAACAATTTTTAAATTAAATCTAGATAATTTTAATGCCAGAATTATTTCAGAACTACTTTGCAAACTGTTTCAAACAGGACACTTCTGTTAAGTGGAATTTTCCTCTATTTTTGTTTCATCGAAAACTGCTGTGAAAAGCCCCAAAACCGAGTGAAGAGCAGTGTGTATTCTCAGCTAACTTCTAGCAGAATTAATGCCAATTCTTCATTCTGTGTGCCATCTCCATGAATAAATTATCAGGCTTCATAACTATGCAAATCTCTTACAGTTCATTAGCTTCTTTTGAGAACACTATTAATAATAAAAAGTTTCATAAAAAATAAATAAAAATAAATTCTATTAGATGCTGGTTAAAAATTTGGATACAGAGTCTAGCAGGATGTATTTTCTGCTCGGTATCTAAATTCCCATTGATGCTAAGAGTATTTAATATTAATAGTTCTGAGCAAGTATGAAAAAGAAACCAGGCAAGCTTGAGTAGATTTAAGAAAGTTTTAAAACTCTGGCAAATTAAAAGTAGAAATTGGTAGTTGACCACTTTCAGTTAGTATTTCTTCCACATTCAGATTGCAATTTTGCAACCCCATCTTTCCACATTAGATTTCTGGTGAAAGAGTACTCTTTCACCAGAACACAGTGGTTTTGGACATCACAGGAGGTTAAAAACTGTAAAACCAAAGCAAGACAAGGATTAGGCATTTCAATAACAAATCTTACATTTCTGTGGTTTTGTTTTTGGATTGTAAGGTTGTCTCTAATAGTCTTAATGGGACTTTTTTGACCAAGTGTTTCAAATGGTCACTATATCAGTCAGCTAACACCACTGTCAAAATTAATAATGAGAGGTAATTTTTATTGTCAGTCTACTATTAAGACGGACATAATGTCAAATTAGCTGGAATTTACACAGTAAAAGTAACTACTGTGATTTAGTAATATATTCCAAGATTTCACATTTTTTCTGAGGCTGTCTTGCAGCAGCACTTACACAGTTAGCATGGAAGTATGCTGCTAGACTTGTACTCAGAAAAACATCTAATCAATCTTTTTTCGTCTTTATGTATTTGGCAGAGGAATGTAGGTGGATGTAGATGTCTAATATGAAACAACACTGCCCGTATAAAATGTGACATCTGCTTTTCAAATATTTTTTTCTATCTCTATTTCACAATAATTAGTTTCTAAACTAAAGGATTAGACTTTTGATAGTCGTTCAAATATTTTAACATTGTCATGACACTCCCTAGAATAGTCCTAACAATCAACCCCTAACAATAACCCCGTCGGGACGTTATGCTCTCATGTGCTTTATAAGCATAGTATGAAAGAGCTGCTGAGTGAAAAAGCATAATCACCTTTCTTGATTCACAGGACTCTCAGCACAGCACAGCAACGAATGCCTAGGGAGGGATACATCAGTATCAGACACACATAAAGATCTGTTTGGTTTGACTCACCCTTCATGATGTCATTTTTAGACTACACACTTCAAGCAGAGCTACATCAGGCACCTCTTTTATAGGCACACAAATTACATTTTTGATGAGCTAAGTGATAAGCATTGTTTGGAGTGATGCAGGGACAGATTTCTACTTATAAACCTAGGTACAACTGTTATTCCATCTGGGTGTTTCAGACAAAAACGATGAACACGAAAACAGGGCAGGAATATAACCATATTCTATTTGAAATGGCAACGCCTCGGCACAGGTTTGGGTTCTTTTAAATGAAGAAAACAATTTACTGTAATGTTATTGTTGCATCTTTCATGATATCTCTCTTCTTCTGCTTAAGAAAGTGACTATATTTCCATATAGTATACTATACTGGTAAATCAGTGGAAAACACAACTTAAAACCATATCAGAGTGAAATATTTTGTGTTCCAGTCCAACTCCTCACAAATTCTGAGTACTACAGCTGTCCATCAGCCATCCAGCACATTTCATACACTCACAAGAAGTCACAAGGTTCCTCAGAAAGTCCATTTTAGCTAAGCACAATTTATATTTTGCAGAAAAATTAAAGTGAGTTACTTTCTGTTATGCTAATGTCAAGCAACCTCTCAAATATAAAATATTAACAATTTCAAAATGAACAAGCAACCCACACTAAATGCAGGTTGGTATGACAGCTGCCAGAATGGATAAATGAGCCGGCTTTCTGCAAAATGCCATAAGGAGTTTCACACACAGTTTATATACTATAGGTTTGGGGCTTGCTGCACAATTCCATGCTCAGTTAGAGATGATCAGATGTTTAGTGGACCATTCGTGGTGCTTCAAAATTCTGGCAAAGAAATCCATTACTTTTCATCATCTGCAGAGGTTGCTTGCTTTCTTAACTGCTGGTCAGAGGTGGTAATTTGTTCTGTATGTCATATGACAAGCAATGGTATTACCTAGGGCTCCAGCCACATTCATAGGGACTGCATTGAGTTTAGTATGGTTTTGAAAGAATTTTACAGGGATTTGGGGGGGGGTGGATTTGGGCTTGGGGGGGGTTGGGGGGGGGGCAGTGTTTTGGGGGGGGGGTTCAAGTTTTATCACGATCTGTGTCACTTCTAGACCACACCATCAGACAATTCACAATACTTATTCTCTACAACAACTTTATTTTTTGGATTATTTTTTAATTAGAAAGCATAATTACTATATTTTGGCCTGTTTTCATTTCAGTCTTTTTTCTAATGAATTCATCTTGAAACCACCAACAACAAAAAAGTATGTTTGCTTATTATAAAACAAAGACAACGCGATCAGTTGATTTTGTTTTTTTCATTGCAAAGACGGCGCTAAGAAAACTGTCATGACTAAGTTAAATTTAAGACTATTAGACCAACACTAACTAGACAGATTTATATTTGTTCTGCAGTCAACAACGTCGGTTTGTCACAACTATGTTCACCATAGGCTCCAGATAAAAGAATATCTTATCTAGTATATTTTATCAAGTTTTTATGAAGAGCTCTGTTCATAAGCCATGTCAGTCAGAAAATCTGGATGGATGATTATATTTTGATGGTCACTTGAGGGATATTTGACTGAAAAAAATACCCAGTGCCACTAAATTGTTCTACTTTCAGATTCTTTTGTGAATGGCAGGGAATAATCACATATTTAAGAGGCACTGGTTGTATGTTCCTAATTGGAAAGTGTTCCCTGTTAGACAGTGATGGTTTCACATTTCCATCTAGGTCCAGAGTCAAAGGCTGAGGTTTATGCAGTTTTACTTCCGCTCCTCTAAACACCATACTGAATCTGAATACATTCAGATTTACACCCCATTTATGGATATTCATACTGTGAAAACATTGTCATTTAGATCCATTCTTCATTGGCAAAAAGGTATTATTCACATATCAAGAATGCTGTGGGGTTTAATTCAACCTATAAAATACCTGAAGACTCTTAGAGAGAAGATCACATAGCAGTTTAAGGTCCTGGGCTTTTCTACCACTTACACAAACTATTTGCCTCCAGAAGTCTTCTAAGCACAATCACTCTCACACCATTTGCATTTGGGCAACTGTCCTGGTTTCAGCTGAGATAGAGTTATATAGAGAAAATTAACTCTATCTCAGCTGAAACCAGGACAGCAACGGGTAAAAGGACATCAGGGGAATGCTAGCATAAAGACTACATCAATTTTAATTCTACGGATAAATACATTAATATTCAGTTTAGCCCCATTTACTCATTTTTTCAGTATGGCTCTAACATGTTTGATGACTTAATTGTTTTTTGCCACTGCTTTTAAAACATAAATACTTTGTTGGTTCTGTATGGCACTCATAAAGCAATAAAACACATTTTGATGTCAACCACCCATCTGGAGGTCCCTTTTTACTTTTGCTATTTTCTCTAGAAAAAATTTGTGTTGAAGCCTGAAAACTTTCTGGCTTCTTCCCAGCTCAATTTTCACTGCCTTTTATTCGACCCTCTGATTTTTCCCAGCGCTCTCCCTCTTCCATGCCTGATTTTAAAGGACAAAGTGTGACTTGGAGCAGCTCAGAAATCAGTCATGTGGCTCAACTGGAGGAAATAGTAGAATTATAAGGATTTCTCATCTTGCTTTCCATTTGCAAACTGCCCGTCATAGACTGAATCAGCACAACTTGACAGCTCTCATAATAATTTTTTTCTGTTACAGATTTCTGTTCCAAAGAAGTCTTCAGCACACTGAATGAGATACATAGCTTGCCTAAACTGACAAGTAGGAAGCCTAGTGTTCAGACAGACACCTCGTTTTTAATTCCATGCTGCAACATACAGTTTCCAAATAGAGCATCATTTAACCACACCATGAGACTAATGCTGCCTTCAGGTGCAAGTACACAAGCATTGCCTTATGTTAATAAGGGTCACAGACATTTCAGGTTCTCTTTACCCAAACATTTCAAAATGAATGCACCAAACTTGTCAGCCTCGTTCTTCCAACCTTATTTGGCATTTTGTGAAATCACCGAGGCCACTGAAAGATGCCCTCAGGCTTCTCAACTTTAGTTTCTTGCTCTTGATCAAGAATACCACTGAGATGATGCCAAGCCAAGACACAGTATTAATTCAAAATTATCTGCTTTTTTCTGCCCTTATTATACCTTTTTCAATTTGTTATTTAGTCAGTCACTTATTTCATATATTTCTTTGTGAATACAAAATCACAACTAAAAGCTTCAGTTTTAGCAGTTCAGCTAGCTCTTTCTTGTGGCTTTTCTTTCTACTGACAGAGTTGCTAATATCTCACCCATACATACACCTATACCCCTTTAAAATGAGTATTTAAAATGTTCCACTTGGCTTTAGATGGTCCATTTATCTTCTGGAACATCATGCATTGCTACAAAAGAGATCATCTTCACATGGTGGCCAAGCTTCTATCTCATCAGCACAACCTAGACAGAGGCAAACTGAGTGATACCTGTGTCTCTCGGAACATCCACTCCCCACCGATACAGGGAAATCCAGCCTCAGAGGAGCTAGGTTGCTTGGGAACAGTGCCTGTGAAGCCAATTTACTAATCACAAAAGATATTGCAGTAAATCTGACAAGAAAGTCATTAAAATCTCATACTATAGAGATGAGAAAGTGCAAATATCAAAATGGGTAACTGTTGTACTTGTAAGACAAACAGAGGAAAATTAGCTTTCCATGATAAGCTGCAGAAAAAGGAAAAAATCTTATTACTAAGAAGGCTGGAAGCACACTGTACATTAGCATCTACCATTTTACCAACTAAGACATCCTAATTAGATTTCCCACAAGAGAACAGCAGTAAACCTTTTATGTTGGAACACCTGGCTTAATTTATTGTTGACATTTTAAACCCTAATGCATTTCTACATATAAGCACAGATGGTGCTCAGTGCTGTTTGATAAACCTTCTCCCCATGGCCCTGACTAAGAAGCATTTATGCTCCATTCAACCCACAGATCCAGAACAAAGAAAGTTCAGGAGGTTCACATGTGCCCTGGCATGCCAGGGAGGAGATAACTACCTGGAAGTTAATGGGAGCCATGAGCCAAATGAGAAAGCCATTTCTGGTCTTACAGGACCGGTGTTCACAGAATCACAGAATCATATAGGTTGGAAAAGACCTTTAAGATCATCGAGTCCAACCGTAAACCTAACACTACCAAGACCATCACTATACCATGTCCATAAGCACCTCATCCAAACGTCTTTTAAATACTTCCAGGGATGGCGACTCAACCACTTCCCTGGGCAGCCTGTCCCAATGCTTGACAACCCCTTCAGTGAAGTAAAATTTCCTAATATCCAGTCTAAACCTCCCCTGGAGCAACTTGAGGCCATTTCCTCTTGTCCTATCGCTTGTTACCTGGGAGAAGAGACCAACCCCCACCTCTCTACACCCTCCTTTCAGGCAGTTGTAGAGAGCAATAAGGTCTCCCCTCAGCCTCCTTTTCCCCAGGCTAAACAACCCCAGGTCCCTCAGCCGCTCCTCATCAGACTTCTGCTCCAGACCCTTCACCAGCTTCGTTGCCCTTCTCTGGACATGCTCCAGCACCTCAATGTCTCTCTTGTAGGGAGGGGCCCCAAAACTGAACACAGGATTCGAGGTGCGGCCTCACCAGTGCCGAGTACAGGGGCACAATCACTGCCCTAGTCCTGCTGGCCACGCTATTTTTGATACAAGCCAGGATGCCATTGGCTTTCTTGGCCACCTGGGCACACTGCTGGCTCATATTCAGGCAGCTGTCAACCAACACCCCCAGGTCCTTTTCTGCCTGGCAGCTTTCCAGCCACTCTTCCCCAAGCCTGTAGCGTTGCATAGGGTTGTTGTGGCCCAAGTGCAGGACCTTGCACTTGGCCTTGTTAAACCTCATACAATTGACCTCAGCCCATCGATCCAGCCTGTCCAGGTCCCTCTGCAGAGCCTTCCTCCCCTCAAGCAGATCAACACTCCCACACAACTTGGTGTCACCTGCAAACTGACTGAGGGTGCACTCGATCCCTTCATCCAGATCATTGATAAAGATATTAAACAGGACTGGCCCCAACACAGAGCCCTGGGGAACACCGCTTGTGACCGGCTGCCAACTGG
Source organism: Mycteria americana (assembly GCF_035582795.1). Classification (NCBI taxonomy): domain Eukaryota; kingdom Metazoa; phylum Chordata; class Aves; order Ciconiiformes; family Ciconiidae; genus Mycteria; species Mycteria americana. Next base: position 12,128,508 of record NC_134376.1, read on the forward strand.
AGTAAACTCCATTCACCACCACTCTTTGGGCCTGGCCATCCAGCCAGTTCTTTACCCAGCGAAGAGTACACCCGTCCAAGCCATGAGCAGCCAGTTTCTCCAGGAGAATGCTGTGGGAGACAGTGTCAAAGGCTTTACTGAAGTCTAGATAGACAACATCCACAGCCTTCCCCTCATCTACTAGGCGGGTCACCTTGTCGTAGAAAGGTGTTCAACATCGGTCACTGTCAGAAGGGCTGTTAAATCTGCTGATGAGTATTATTTGAGTAACTGTTGGCTGCAGTTCTGGGATAACAGAGTGACAGGACATTGCTACGCTATTGAGGAAGGCACTGGACAGCATAAGGTTAACATCTCACTTGGGCTGAAAGGTGCACATCTGCCAGGCAGCACTGAAGTTTTCAGCAAATGAAAAGCTCCAATATCTCCCTAAAACCAGTACCCTATCCCAGTGAATTCAAGTCCAGTTCATGGATCTGAGTTCTTTAAAACAGTTACTACAACTAGATACTTATAAACTTTTAACTGGAACTCTCTATATACTCCTAACCTGCTGAGCTCACTAAACTAAGTAAGGTTTGAGGTTGCAAGACAAACTTTCGCTCAAAGTATATTTTCATACTATTAATTTTTCAAAAAGGACAGGCTAACAGTTTGCTAGTTCCTAACTGCTGATGTTTCCCAGTGCTTATCAAATTCTGCCCACTGCAAAATAACGTGTGGGGTAAACTACAGGGAGTCAGAGCATCAGCTGAGGTAGGCTATCATACTTTTTCAGATGCTAATGGGACTATGATGATTTTTACAAGTTGCTTTATAAGAGAAGAGCTTGTTTTGTGTTGCTATTTACAGATAGCTTGCTGGGTAACATGACCAGGATCAACCCAGGAGAGCCTGCAAAAAGCAGCTTACTTTGCATCTTAGAGATCTAAATTGTTCTAAGCTGAGCTGCCTCACCTGCAAAGGAATGCAATGGAGACAGAACTTCACAGTCCAACCTTTCTGAGTGTCAGTAGCTTAAAGCAGTCAGTAAAGACCTGCAACATTATTGGTTAGCTTCATGGTATATATTTCAGTGCAACTTTCCAAGAGAGAGTTTTCCTGAATCTGTGCTGGTGATTCAGCTCCACTTCATGTGGTCATCACTGCCCCATACAGGCATGGACATCTTTACAGCCAGAAAAGCTAATTGCACCATCCTTCTCCACAGGACTGCTACACCAGTGCTTCTGAACTTTATAGTAGCTGTGTTAGCTGTGAATGATTTACATGTGTGCAGATTTTTGTTTGCATCATTTTTTCTATTGTATTTCTCCACAAATATTTGCCTCACTAATCCCTCCGCTCACTACAGGCCACGTCCACGTCTTTCCACCGCTTTGCCTGATCTACAGCAGAGCAGTCCCAGCTGCAGAAGGAATGTAGCTCCCCCTCCTCCAAACAGTTGCTTCTTCCTCAGCTCCTTTTACATGTGACAGTGCTGCTTTTCTTCATGCTGATGTTTAACCTTGCATGAAATGTTAGAAAAAACTATTTTCTTTCTAATTCAAACCAACTAAGATATTTATATTGTGGCATAACCTTGTATGGCACTTTAATTTCCAAGGAACTCCTGCTAAAGCACGTAGACACGCAGACCTCCACATTCAAGGACCTGAGAGCAAAACAACCAAGTACACAAATTTTAAACCTGCCCTGTTTCTGTTTCTCTGTCTACAAAATGGGTAATTTATACACTTTTTGCAGTTACCTTACATTGTGAAATTGATGATGTTTCTGAAGGCCCTTACAAACGAAAGGTGTTACAACATTTTTGTGTATTATTTGGCTCCAACTCTGTTTCAGTTAGTCCTGCTGTGAGACTTGTTACAGAAGGCATTTTCCTGAGTGCTCAGAAAGCACATTTCTCAGTTTCAAAACCTGGCAAGGTTCTCAGCTGACAAAACCATATTCATGTGTGCTGCTGAGGATGGTATAATGCTTGCACACATACTTTTTAACATCTTAGATGAATATACCTCTACTTAAATAAGTATGCTTTTACCTCTTACATTGTTTTAATTGGTTCCAAGACCCAAACATAACATGTCCCTTCTCTTACAACTGCAAACTCTCCTTGCAATTCTGAGAACAGATACTGGTGGTTACCCAGAAGCTTTAGATATTTAGATTATTAAATATTCCTCCAACCAGTTTGGCAGTAGTAAAAATGTACACATGAACCAAGAAACCCACCAAAATCAGAAAGTTGTCATCTGTTTAAATTATGAATAAATATTCTTCCTTTATTTACTGTTATCAAGACAAAACCAGAAGAAACCTTTTGAGAAGAAAGCTCTAGATATTGTAAAACAAAGAAAAATCCAAAACCACACGAAAAAAAGAAAAAATCCCAAACAACCCAACAAAACAAAAAACATGTGAGAATGGAAACTTGACAACTCTAATCAAGTATTATCCCATTTGCATATTTGCACATTAGAGGACATGAATATGCAACTGCAGAAGCTTCTGAAAATAAAAACTGCTAAATAATAAACTACGTTTATTTAACATGCTTACTGTCCTTTGTATTGTTTTATTTGTTAAGAAAGCATGCTCACTATTTAAGGTCACAATAAATACCTCCAGCATTATCCATTAAAACGGGATCACAGGAATAAACTTGCTTCAAGGACACCTGTTTCCGATGCATGATTCAGTTGCTTATGTTTTTAAAAATATATACTTGATTTACTTTAGATCCAATTTAAATTTTATATAGTGGTATCATTTCCTTACATGTTCAACTATCAGATTCTGTGTGAGACTGGGATAAAAGCAAAGCAAAGTTTATCACTAAACAGTATACCAGATGTTTGGAGAAAACAGAAGCCATGGAGCGGCAGGAGGAGGAAAAAAGAGGCAACAATCTTCCTCGTTTCTCGTTATCCTCCCTTTACTTTCCATTTAACATAATCCTTTATGGTAGCACCATTGGCTGTCCTTTACCTTACTACAACTTCAAAGATGGTGTGTGTCACTATAGTCAGTAGTGTTACACTGATTTGCATCAACTGAGAGTTATCTTTCAGACAGCCATCAACTGAAAAAGCTATTTCTGTCTAGAGAGCTGTTCATACAGCAGCAGCAAGAGTGAAATGAGTCACCGCCTCTAACAGGCAACATCATGGTAAACATCTTCAACTTGCAGAGACAGGATTCGACCAAAATCAACCAATGCTGCTGTTCTAGTCTGTAATTCTTGTCTTCTATTATTTTTCATAGGAACATTTTTCTTGTAAAATCATGTGGCCTAGCAACACCAGTTAAAAACTTGTGGGTGAATATTCTCTGTTATGAACTGATGATTTCAAAAGAACTAGGGCAATTTCACACTGAATAAGGATGAACTCAATTTGTTTTCAAATTACCTCAAGTTTTTTCTGTGGCCATCTATGTTCTGCCTCCCTTCCCTTGAGGGATATTTTGCCACTGAATTCCAAGTTGCCTTTTACTGGGTTACTAGATTGTTAAACTTTATAGTCACCCCCCCAGTTTGAATGCAACTCAGTCCTTTTTCATCTTCATTACCCAAAGACTCCCCCAGTCAATCCCAGCAGCTATGCTGCACAGCACTGTACACAAGTCCTCCCCATTTGGAACCACTAGAGTCCACCACAGCTCATTTCCAGCAGTTCCCTTTCCCAGGTATTTCAGAAGCGAGCAGTTGACAGGATGAGATTTTTGGCAGAGGCATCTTATGGTAACCCCCCATCTCTGTGTAAGAGCTCAACCTTCACCATGTGCCTCCATCAGGCTCAGAGGATCTATGAAATCTCCACCATTTTGAGACTTTCAGCCTCTACTGGGCAAGACCCTGAGCAACTGGATCTCATTTTAAAGTTAGCCCTGCTTTGCTTTAAGTTTGATGACCTCCAGAGTTTCTTTCCAGCATATGTTATTCTATGTAACAAATAAATCCTCTTTGGATGGTAGAGGAGGGGCCAAGAATCCACTGAAAAAAAGACAAGAGCTAACAGTGTACTGCAGAGACAGAGGAATGACTGCCCGGCAACCTACATCCTGCATGATGGTGGAGGACCATCCCTTACAAGGGGGCAGACAGGAGCCGCATTAGTGTGGCAAGGACTCTGCTGTGCCGCTGGTAGGAACTGCATGCCCTCCCCAGCCAAACAGGTCAGCCAGACCAGCTCTGAAGGCTTTTGGGAACCTCCAAAAATAACATATTTGAAGCATATTGATTTACAGTGTTATTTTTCTTTCCAATTTACTGGCCAGCTGAGAAATCTAGAAAATTGTACACAAGCATCACTAGAGAAACTAATTAGCTTTTCTTCGACAGCTTTTCTTTGGAAAATAAATGTCTTCATGAATACAGCCAGCCTTCAAGGCTGGATAGGAAGAGGTATGAGTCAGCTGTGGTTGCCGATGGTCCAAAAAATCCCAAAGAAACCTTGTTTAAAAGCTTTGATCAATTCCTTTTACTTAATGGCAGTACTGAGACTCATCAGACTGCCTTTCCTGGCAAGAGAATTTGACTTTTTTAAGGGTAAGATTGAAGACATTCAAAGTTCACTACCTCTCTCATTCCTCCACTGGCAATTAACAGGTAGTGATTATATACTATTCAGTTTGGTGCCAACATTTTCAGAGTTTAATGTTATCTAGCAACAGGAATGAGGTCAGGAAACTAGTTCAGATACGTTACTTTCTAGTCTCTCTTCTTGATCCTTAAACTTACTGATGCCAATTAGCAAAGTACTAATGAACCTCTACCTATATTAAATGGCTGCTGCAATTCCTAAAACAAGCCATTTCCAATCCTAACTCTCTAAGAAAAAAGTGAATTGGATCATGATATGCATTCTAGTTAATGAGGAGCATTTAATGTATTTCTTCTTGCAGGGTGCTCAAGTGGGTCACAACCAGATAATTGCATTGACACTTTATTGCAGCCAATCTTTAGAGAACTGATAGGCTGGTTTATAACTCAGTTATTGTACACACAGCTCAGGGTAGTGAGTGCTCCACTTCTCATTTCACATGATAGTTCTGTGTACTGATGATTGACTACTAGTAGCTGTGTGTGACTGTAGTCTCTTTATTTGGTACTACTGAACTCAAAAATCAAACTGCACGGAAGATTTTCAGCAATATTAGCATTTGCTTTCACGGAATCATAGTATCCTTTTGGTTGAAAGCTACCTCTGGAAATCATCTAGCCTAACCCTCCGATCTAAGCAAAGCTAACTGCAAAGTTTGGTCTGGATGCTCATGGCTTTGTCCATTCAAATTCTGAAAACCTGCAACATTTCCATCATCCACCTGGGCAGCCTGGTTTCAGTGCTTAACTCGTGACATTTCTCTCATGCCTACTTAACTAGGTAAAAGCTACACAAGTTGCTCTGTTTTGGGGTTTTTTTAATTCTTTTATAGTACTTCTCCAGTATTTATTTCTTTCACATCAAATGAAATGAAAGTCAGAATCACATGACAATATTACTAAGCTCCCAAAACTAATTTTCTGATAGTACCTTTCCAGTCAAGCAATGGGAAAAGCTACAGCACACCTGTGAGCAGGCTGTGCTGCAGGCAAAGCCACAAGTGAGCCGTGGCTTCAGGCTTTCTCCAGTTCTGTGTAACCCACTGTACAACTATGCTTAGTAAACTTATTAAACACCCCAAAAACATTGCATACAACTGAGTTGAATGAACAGGACCAGATATATGCCTCCCTATATAATTTCTTAACAATTCCAGCTCAGATAATATCAGAAAGTAAACTTTTTAGAAGCGTTATGATCTATTAATGTAAAATGGTATTGTCTCAAAATGCATGACACCATGGAACTACCTTCCAGTTTTAAACGCTTCACCAAGAAAGGGCAATCTTTATTCCCACTCAGAAAAGCCTTAAAAGTTGCTTTGCTGCTTTTCAGGATTATATTCTAGAAAGATTCATCGCTTACTGTAGGAGAGATTTTTCTAAACTTTATCTTTGGTTATAAAGTGGGACAGATAATTTGCTAAATAAGCACCTTTAAACACCTTTAACATCTTTAAACACCCAGTGACTGAACAGCAATTGTGATCACACTCATGAGAGTTCAGGTCTGTTCCCTCATCTGCCACAGACTGCCACTTCAGCAAGTCATAATCTTTTTGAAAATTTAGATTCTAATAAATTAAAAAAAAAAAAGGAATAATGCTCCTCAAAACATACACTTCTTTTGAAGATATGTTAGATAACATTTGCACGATACTCAGATTCTAGAAATCTGGGTTTATATTAATAGCAAAACATTACAGAGGAAGACATTGTTAACAGGAGACAGACTAGGAAAATTCAAATAATGAAAAGACATTTCCATTTATGTATTTAAACATCATATCTATTTTACATTACCCTAATTCTCTGAAACAAAAGCCAATGCTTCCTTTGCATCATAATAAAGGGCTTTGTTCACACATTATTGAAATGCACTTACCTGCCTGGTGCACACAGGGATGACCCTGGTAACACTGAGGAGCTATACTCCTATTTCAACCTGATCACAATTTAATTAGCAGTATTAAAAATATATCATGTGTGATGCAGAACTAAGAATGCTGTCCCTTTGCTGGAGTCACAAAACAGCGGACATCTTCCCTCCCACTTTCTCTCCTTGATATGTCAGATTATTAATTGCTGTAAAAAGCAAGAAGCAATTATCATGAAACTCAAAAAGGTTTAGCAGGCACTGACAGTGAAAGGTTACAGACTATGTGCTGTACAGTGTTTGCTTTTCCAGTGTTTCACAGAAATTCATTAGGTAAATGCAAGAATCTTAGTGCCATTTTTAGACATTCCAACAAAGCTTTGAATCAAAGGACTCCCCTTAGAGATCAATGAAGGTCAAAAATAGGAATCTGTTAAAGAATAGATAAAACCATACCAAAATTAGAAAAGGAGAAGCACTGTAGGGGTGAGGCTTGCATCAGTAATCTTTATACTTCAAAATTTTAAAAGTCAATTTATAAGATTACAATAAAATAATAATTTCCAAACTAGACCATAAGCCAGAGGTCCATGACAGAAGTTTGTAGCCAGAATGCAGAACCATACTAGACAGAAAAATGTGCTAACGCATCAGACTCATGTGGCTACATGTGACCTATAAAAATGTTTAAAGGATAATACTTGTCCATTCAGCCTGAAGCCTGGAAGCACTTTCATAATTAAATATTTCCCTCACCCTCTGATATATAATCAGATTTTATTTTATAAAGAACCAACTGAATTCTCAAACGTATGAATTTTGGACATCTTCAAATGTTTGTCAAAAATCAGTCACATCCCATTTCAGCATAGATTTGCTCAGGATGCAGAACTCTGCTCAAATAATAGTTTTAACACATGCTTGATGCATATGATGAATATATTTTGGCTTATATCTTGTTATACATAAGACTAACTTCTTGAGCTAAGGCCAAGAAAGATACAAAGATCTTTCATTACAATCAGTATTCCCTATAGGACATGGTATACTTTGTGTGTGGTATACTTTTGGAATCTTTTCTTTAAAAAATTAGACTTATTTTTAAAGGTGGCTGTACTGGAGGAGCCAACAAATGAATGCCTTTTCCCAGTGCAAGTTTCAAGTTTTGTTAAATCTCTTTTGATATTTCTTGGACAAGGGATGATGGCTTATCTCCTTGTCTTATGGTAACATAAAACCTTGTCGTGGTTTAGCCCCAGCTGGTAATTAAGCCCCACACAGCTGCTCACTCACTCCCCCCATGGTGGGATGGGGGAGAGAATCAGAAGAGTAAAAGTGAAAAAACTCGTGGGCTCGGATAAAGACAGTTTAATAGGGAAAGCAAAAGCCATGCACACAAGCAAAGCAAACCAAGGAATTCATACACTCCTTCCCATGGGCAGGCAGGTGTTCAGCCATCTCCAGGAAAGCAGGGCTCTATCACGCCTAACGGTGACTTGGGAAGACAAACACCATCACTCCGAATGTCTCCCCCTTCCTCCTTCTTCCCCAGCTTTATATACTGAGCATAATGTCACATGGTGTGGAATATCCCTTTGGGCAGTTGGGGTCAGCTGTCCTGGCTGTGCCCCCTCCCAGCTTCTTGTGCACCTGGCAGAGCAGGGGAAGCTGAAAAGTCCTTGATTTAGTATGAGCACTACTTAGCAACAACTAAACCATCTCTGTGTTATTAACACTGTCTTCAGCACAAATCCAAAACATAGCCCCATACTAGCTACTATAAAGAAAATTAACTCTATCCCAGCCAAAACCAGCACAAACCTATAGCCCAAGAGGGAATGTGTGAAGGATCTCATTATTATTGTTTCCATCCATTTAAATATCTTTAGTGTATGTTTATGCAGAACATTTCTCAAAGTAGTGCAATACTGCTAATCTCAGTCTAGAACGCCATAACTGAAGCTAAGAGAGAAAAGAAATTTTATCCAGGCCATGGAAGACAATATATGCCAACATTAAGTTCTGACATCCTAAGTACATGAACATATTTTTTTGTCAAATAGTCAAGTTTAGACTCGGGATATGTCCAAACAGCCGTTCAAAGCTTTAGCTGTAGTTTGTACCCTCCACCCAGAATAGCTAGGCAGGGTAATGACAGTGATGGATCACTGCAGCCCGGGGGCAGCCGAGGCCATGGGGCTTCCCAAGGGACTGAAGGGATACTCAGAGGCAAACCTGAGAGGTGCAGACACACTGACAGAGAACCAGGCTGTTAAAACTACAGCTATACGGCTAGCTCACATTAACTAATATGGTTGCAAAAGATGTATAAATAGGCTCAGGAAAAACAGTTTCACATAATAAACAACCAGGGGGCTTTGGTTTTAAATATCAGTCTTCAAGAAACAGAACCAAAATAATTCTTAGTTGAAAAAAACCCCATTCCCTCACCTTCATTTCACCTATCAGCAGTATTAAAACCCAGGGCTTCCATTTTATTTTTATTACTTTTTTTTTTTCACAACTACTAACATTAGGGAATAAAAAACCAAACCATTGCAGAACAGAGTTGCACGTAGGCTACTTTACCCTGCTGAGAAGAACATTTCCAAACCCTAACCCAATTTTTACAAGAATATTACAGAGGAAGGTTGTTTCCAGCTACTGTAATACGTATGTTATGATAAATGGATATTTTCTGCATATTCATTAGAAGACTTCTTTCTCCCCAATTAGAGGAACAAAATTTTAGTAATGTTGCTTCCTATTGCAAGAAACTACTTTTCTTTCCCTCTCATTAACTCACTATGATACAAATATTAAAGATTAATTTCTTTTACTCTGCTTCTGCAAGATACCACACCTATAAAAGGATCATAAATAATATATAGTGATGGAATAACTTATATTTACTGTAATTTCACTTTTGAGAGAGGAAAGTATTATCTGCCCAATTTCAATTCTGAATCCAGAGAATACTAGCTAGTCACTGGTTCTGAATAACAGCTTTTTATTAAAAAGAATTAAAAACTTACGCTGGAAAATATGTGTATGGATTGTGATAAGTCCTGAAGATCTAAGTGCTCTGTCTACAGCTCAATAAGTACAGTAAATGTACAGACAGCTGTGATGCAAGCTTTCTTACACCACCTTGTCAAACAAGACTTGTCCTAAGCTAGTAGAGCCATTTATAAGGGTGACAGAATAATTCACTCTGCAACTATTTGATTTCAGCCTGGGTTGTGCAACTGCAAGCCAGGGCATTTACCTAGTGTCTGTCACCCATCTGATTTTTGCCAAGTAGGAACTAAATTCCTATAAAGAAGGAGGCTGACATGTCAGATGGGCTCTTGCTCTCTTTACTGGCACTGACCCATTTGTAATAGAAGCTTGCTTTATATCAGAAATTGTGAAAGTAATTAGATACAAATATAGCTAGAGACATCTTCAAATTCCATGTAAAACAAGACTTTGAACAAGGCTCTGAATTCAAACAACAACCATAATGTGGAAAACAAAGAGCAACCAAGAACACACTTTAAAGGAGAAAACAGCGGAGAAACACTGAAGGTCAGAAGCCATCACGGGGTACAAAGCCAGGAACAACCAGCAAGAGCTCACACAGGTGGTGCAAATGCCAAAAACACCCCTAAACCCCTTATGTTTATAGAATGTTTTTCTGTTATTTGTTATTTCTAACACAGATAACATCATTTCTCTTAGAGACCTCAAAAGTTCCACAGCACTGCTTTTTTCCAGGAAAAAAGTTTTCTTTTTCCTGCACCTGAAGCAATATTATTGCTATTGCAGCAGGTTATTGCAGATTATAATTATTACAATATTAAGGATTATTTTGACTCTGTAATATTCCTTAACTGTGATACCATATGGAAATAAATCACCTTATGTTTGTGGTATAACATTGTTTTGTTATAGGTTAAAATTTCAGGGTTTTATCAATTTAATCTGGTAAGTACCACAAGAGACTCAGTATCCTATTTAACCCATCTGCCAATTTTATGGTAATAAACATAGAAGTAGTTCATCTGCAGGTACTTTTTTTAAAAAAAGAGGGAGGAGAAACACTTAACATAAGATGTGCTATAGCAGTTGTAACAAAGCCAGAAAGTTCTCATTTCTAAGGAATAAAAGCCACTAAATATTAAACCTCAGGAACCTCCAGCAAAAAAAAAAAAAAGATCATCCACTGCAATCCTCATCCCAGCCCCAGTTTTGTTAAGAGGACACGGCCTCCTAAAGCCCCTGCTTCTTCCAGCACACACACCATAAAACTACATAAATTGTCCTCCAAGCCCCAGTATAAGAGGCATCCAGGGGGCAAAAGCAGCACGCCCTGAGCAGACTCCTATACTTACAGCTCTCCATAAGGTGGCTCTGGGATACACCACAATTTTGTTGGTCATTCAAATCTATCTAGTGTTTCCTAGAAGACTTGTAACTTTTTTTTGATGGGAAGGCAGAAACAGGGCTCCCTTAGCCCTATTCCTCTTGGGGAGTAAATCCTGTGCTCTACTTTTTAGTGATGTAGCACAGTTTCTAGAAACTGATAGGTCTCAATCTGTTTTAATCAGTAGAAGAGATCATTTGTAACAAGCTAGCAAAAAAAAAAGTGTAAAAACAGTGAGTTTACAAAACCCACAAAGGAATTTCAACTTGAAAAGTTGTGAAGTGTATAGCTTTATGCTCAGGGCATAACTCATCCACTAGCTGAGGTGAGGTTAAATAAAAATTTCTCCTAATTACCCATAAATACATGTAATTACATTTTTGTTTGCATCTTTTACCATGCTTTTACAAGGCAGTAATGCTTGTGATCTGTGTAGACACACTTTATGCCAAATTTAATCGGTCTTTCATAGTGTAAACAGTGTAATTTTGACAGCCTAAAGCTTAGTTAAAAATGCAAAACCCATCCAAAAAAAGGTGGGTAGATATGTGGCTGGTCAGCCATCAGTGTGAAGCTGGGTCAGTCTTCTCACTACTTAGCTTGCACCTAGTCAAGACGCATGCACATAAGCAGCAGTTAGTGTATTACAAATGTATCAAGAGAAAGAATTCCTGGCTAAAAAAAAGTTAAACATACAATCTAACAGTGAAATGTCTATCTGCTTCTTAAACTCTGGAATAACTTCATTACACTAACACCTAAAGGCTTCCTTGGTAATAAACCAGTAACTGGTAATAGGTAACACCCAGCTCAAGTAGAAGTTGGGAGGGGAATATAAGAAGCAGCTTATCCCTCTCCTAGGAAACTTACAGCAAATACATATATAACCAGAAACCCTGTATTTGGTTTTGCCTTTATTTTTCTTTTTTTTTTTTTTTTTTTAGGAGGAAGAGAGAGAGAATTTCTTAGCTATCAAGATGATGTCTGAGATAATCTGATTTGCCTTTAAGTTACTGCTGTTCAGACATAAGGCACTCTTAAGAATCCTTCATTTACTTAGTCTTCCCCCTACATTTATTTTCCCTTCCATCTGTAACATTCAGTAAACGCAGCAGCTGTCTGCAATCCATCTGATCTGAAACACAGACGTTTCACTCTAAAGCATTCAGTGCATGTGTTTTGAAAAATAAGTCATGTAATATTCTACATTATTTAAAAGCTTTCATCATTCTTTGAAGGCTACTGTAAACAGTAGCTGCAGGGGAGTTCATTTAAATATATTCACTTTGAACTGCAAATCGTATATGGTAGAAAACAGAATGACACATACAATTTTACCTTTTTTCCTGCTAACTGCTGTTTACAAATGTTATAAAATCTCTTTTAAAATTCAAGGGTATGTCAAGTTTCAGGCAGTTAATTACCAGTGTTAGAATGAGTACTATGGGGTCGTAACACTTGATGGGCCTTGCGGGGAATTAAGTGGCATTTGGATTAGGCAAGCAGGATTGCTTCTGACCAAAATACACAAATCCACAAGGAAGTAGCCACTGAGATCAGGATCTGTGCCCACTGATAAGCACAGACAGGTAGAAAGCATGGAATATCCCTGGCAACTGAATGCTCCTGATTTCTTTCTAAACCATCGATATTAGCTTCAGAAAAAGACAGCAACGGTTGAGCCAGCCATGTCAGTGAGCCCTTTTCTGTACTCACAAACTTATCACAGTCATTTCATCCCTTGCTGTATGAGAACATTTTGGGAAGCATGATGTAGCATGAGTTTAATACAAGATGACATTTGCAGCATACCACAAACAGGAGTTTCACTGGAACAACAGCACTTGGGAACAATAAAGTATATAGCACCCTGTAACAGATGCTCCAAGCAGGAGCACACAGGACCACACAGAAAACATTTACAGAATAAAATAAGATTTCCTAATAACATATTTCCTACTAACAATAAAGTTCAAAGGTGAAAGTGATAATGTTTTATAGATCTTACCAACTTCCAGAACTCAGATCTTCTTGTTAATGGCATTACCACAGCAATAAAGCTAGGTCACTGCAGTGAAAGTGCATTCCAAAAATGATTAAGATTAATTCCAGTTGCTACTGGCAAAATCACTTTTTGACGTTTAATATGTAAATTTCATTAACCACCACATAGTAATTGCACATTAAGTCAAACTCTACTCCCCAGTTCTTATATTAAACAACATACTTTCATATACTTCTTAGTAATATATCACCCTAAAAAGGAAGAGCTACTACACTACTGCTAAATAAATGTTTTACTGGTGGTAGAAGGATTAGTGGAGGAGGGAAAAGCAAAAGGCATCTTTTTCTGCATCCAGTGTAACACTTACGCACAAGCAACCAATGCCTGAGCCAGGTCATCACTGCTGCCAACCGTTTACATTACAGCGGCTGGTGCAGCTCAGGGAAGCCTTGCTGCCAGGCTCTGCCAAGGTACTCTTCATCTCCTCCAAAGTCACACCGCGCTTCACTGTAAACATGTGTAACCCTTGTTTAAGCTCATTCAACCTCACAGCAAGAAAAAGTGCGGGCTGGAAGCCATGGAAAGGTATCTAGCTATAACACTAATAAAGGCATCGTGAAAACAGGAGAATAGGGGTGAGGTGCCTAGTCGAGACTTGACAGGCTTGTGCAGACCATGCTGCCCGTCACCTTATTTGAAGCATTTGCTATGCGATACCACACTGACTTTCCAGTTTACTCATCTGCTACTCAGAGAAGCAGTATTGTTAGATAAAAGGGTGGTACAAAACTATGTGGTTTCACAGCTAAGCCTTGTTTAAATTCAAACATCTCTGTCCCTTTATGGAAGATAGCACAAGACTCTCAAGTTTCATTAAGGACTGTGGCCTTACTGTGTTAAGACTGAAAGAAAAAGGACAGGCAAGAAAAGCAGCTACAGCTGCAGCATGGCCCGGAGACAGCAATGCCACACAGAGGCCAGCCTGACTCCTCACCTGAAGGAGGCACAAAGTGGTGCTGTAAATACACATTTATTTAGTTTTGAGACAGAAATCAAAGATGAAAATCTAAGTTCTAGCAAATGCATTGGAGAGTAAAATGTTCTGCCTTGAACTTGTGGCCTTCACTTCTTTGAGAAGGTCCTTATTTTAAAGAGCAACGCCTGGAAATTTAACAAACTTGCTTGTTCATATCTCTCCCTTTACCACATAGATGCTTTTATTCTGAAATAAGAACTTCTTTTTCCAACTTAACATTACCTGCCTCAAAATCTGTTTTGCACTTAGAACATTGGATTGCCTTAGCTTAGATCAGAAGAATATGAATTCAGTAGACAGTATTGCCCAATACATCTGCTTTTTGTTTTGTTCTACCCCTCTCTCTTTCTCACATTGTAGTGCTGTTCTCAGCACTGCAGACCAAGTTCCAGGCACAGAATAGCTGCAGAATAAATCCTAAAGCAGATTTGGATTAAAGAAACCCCCAAACTTTCCTTATATAAAAAGCTGTCAGAAAAAAATCAGGCACTGTGCCACCCCTTAGACACAAACCCTGAGTGCTAATTTCATTAGATTCCTTTGCAAATCTCAGCTAAACACTTAATCAGAGTGCACAGGAGCAGAAGTTTTCATGGGTTTGTTAGATGTACATGCTGCATCATGTTTTGTGAATATATGTGTGCAGGAAAATACAGCACTGAAAATGAAAACACTCTAGCAGAATTGCATCAATACTGATTTTAATGAACATTTTGGCAACAACGACTTCAGTAGTGTCCTTGGATCAAAACTCTGCACAGATAATTAGTTTGTATGCATCAATAATTATACCATTGTGCCAATTTTTGAGGTTTTTTTTGCCAAATGGAAAGTGTTTCAACAATACTGCTTAGACAAATTAAAAACTATTAGTGCAATAAATGACTTTCACTCTAGATTCTAACCACGGATTATCATATTAAATTTTATTTTTTCGTATCTCAGTCTTTAATTTATGCACAGACCAGTAGTCTTAACCCTAAATGGAGGATTTACAGGTCTCATTATTATTTACTTGGCTGCATTGGCATCTCCATTGCACTGTGCAAAGACGACAGGATCTGGTCTGTAATACCCTCAGCCTACAAAGACCGCCCAACTGGAGCCCCTCCTCTCCAGTCATGCTCAACTGGCGGCTTCTGGTGGCTACACACATGCCACAGGAATGCCCAAGCCAGCCCAAAGCCATAGGTCACTGAATAAAAGCACACTGCACATATTTCTTTCCAGTGAAACAAATGCCAAATATTCTAAATTTTCAGCTTCTGTCCCCTGCAGAGGTTTTATGTGCTGCACCTCTATCCTTGAGGCAGCAGCCTATAGAATGTGTCCAGCATTTAAGAGGAGAGAAAAGAATGCTATCACCTAATAATAGTCTGGGTTTTTTTCCCCTCAAAAATCCCCTGCCTTTTATTTTGCATTAGCATTTTCACTCTCACAATTGTGCAGAAAGCTTGTAAATATGACAAGAGGATCCCAAAGGCACAGAATGCAATGGAAAACTTGAGCTGAGAACAGACAAGAAGAAAGGTACTTACCTAACCATAAAACCTAAATTTTCTTCCACCCATAAACCAACAGCAGGAAGCTTTTCATTCACTTGGGTAAGAGCACTGGGGCATGGAAGGCATATTAGCCCTTCATATCATCAGTGTGAGGATCAGCACAGCATATATATATGCTTCAACTTCTGCACCTGCACAGCAATCACATACAGCTCACTTTGCCTACAGGATTGTTTAGAAAAGCCCTATCTACGATCATATAAGCAAATGTGATTATAGAAAGCAGAGCTCTACACAAAGAGCAAGTATTGGGAAATACATGGCAGATCTGAGCTGATTCCTACCCAAAAGATTGGTTTACCATTGAATACATCAAAAATAGTCTCATGACTAGAACTTTTTTTTTACTAAGTTGAATAACTTTGGTGCAAAGAAGTGATGCTTTTTCATACCTGTCATTTTATAAAACGTTCCCTAGATTCAAAAATATCTGTTCTTCTAGTCATTCATTCTACGCAAGTGTTTTTAGAAATGTGAAACTTTTTCTTCTAGTTTATTCTCCTGTTTTAATTAAGTGACTAAAATTATTATACAATAGCACATGTTTAGAACCATTTATTCTCCTGATGGAAATAAAATCCTGAAACCTTTAGGTTATCCACAAGTCAAAGAGCTGAGAAATCTGTTCTGCACTCACAGGCCAAGCCTCTGTTCAGTGATGGAAATCAGGATTCTGCTGCTATCAGTATATTCAAATCAAAGCAAACTTGCAGAGATGAACAAAGGATCTGGATTAAGGGGGTTTCATTTCTTCATTTTAATTAAATCACTTGGGATAGTTTAGCAATATTTTTATTTCCCTAACACAAACACAATTTACCATTATAAACCCTGAAATGTTTACAACAAATCATTCATTCATCCACAAACTAGCAGATTTACATCTGCACTTCACAGGGACAAGTATCTGCCTGAAGTGCCAGCAGCACTTATATATATATATATATATATATATATATATACACACACACACACACACACATATACACCTAAATCATTCCTGCCTTCCTGAATGGAGGACAAAATATATCCCAATAAAAGTCATGCTTTTGGATTGAAGTAATATACACTAAATGCCCAGTCATGGGTTTTATCAACAAGGAAACGTGAATGTAACCTCACTCACTAGCACCAGCTAATGTATTCCCATTCACACAAAGCATTCACACAGTTAGCCACATTCCCCAGCCCAGCTATGCCTGGTTGAGTTTTCAGGGCCATGATGTTTCAATATGGCAGCCCTTAATTTTAGAACCTTCAATTTGCTATCTTAACTTCCTTCTAAAGTAATATTTTCTCTGGAATACATTATATTGTCCAAATAAAAATATAGTCAAAAGAATATCCCAATATATTTACTACATTTATTTACTTCATTTTAAAGAGGGATCTTGACAAGCTTGAGAGGTGGGCCCATGCAAACCTCATGAAGTTCAACAAGGCCAAGTTGCAAGGTCCTGCACATGGCTCAGGGCAATCCCAAGCACAAATACAGGCTGGGCGGAGAATGGAGTGAGAGCAGCCCTGAGGAGAAGGACTTGAGAGTGTTGGTTGATGAGAAGCTCAACATGACCCGGCAATGCACGCTTGCAGCCCAGAAAGCCATATCCTGGGCTGCATCCAAAGAAGCATGACCAGCAGGTCGAGGGAGGTGATTCTCCCCCTCTACTCTGCTCTCATGAGACCCCACCTGGAGTACTGCATTCGGCTCTGGGGCCCTCAACATAAGAAGGACATGGACCTGTTGGAGCGAGTCCAGAGGAGGGCCACAAAGATGATCAGAGGGCTGGAGCACCTCTCCTGTGAAGACAGGCTGGGAGAGTTGGGGTTGTTCAGCCTGGACAAGAAGAAGGCTCCAGGGAGACCTTATTGCAGCCTTGCAGTACCTGAAGCAGGCTGACAAGAAAGCTGGAGAAGGACTTTTTACAAGGGCATGTAGCAATAGGACAAGGGGTAGTGGCTTTAAACTGAAAGAGGGTAGATTTAGATTAGATATGAGGAAGAAATTCTTCACTATGAAGGTGGTGAGGCACTGGAACAGGCTGCCCAGAGAAGCTGTGGATGCCCCATCCCTGGAAGTGTTCAAGGCCAGGCTGGATGGGGCTTTGAGCAACGTGGTCTAGTGGCAGGTGTCCCTGGCCATGGCAGGGGGGTTGGAACTAGATGATCTTTAAGGTCCCTTCCAACCCAATCCATTCTATGATTTTAAGTTAGTTGTCTTTTGTCTTTTAAGAGAAGAAACAAGACAGAATTATTACATGGTGTGCTCAGAACTCCAGGCAATCTGCATCTAAGCAGAATTTAGCACACAGTTTGCCTACCTGTCCACCTTCTCCTGCCAGCTTGACAGCGCTCCTCCCTGGCCTGTGTGAAGGGCAGTTCAGGTCCCTCAAGAAAACCCTGGGAACCCACCTCTCACATGTCTTACACAACAGCTCTAAGGACAAATGCTTTGTTTAAAAGAAGCTTATAACTCTATTTTCATGTTTTCTTTCCAAGAACCGGATTTTTGGGGGTCAAAACAATGGCTGGTGTTGAATGAAAAACATTTTAATGAGAGAATGAGCAAATTAAATTTATTTGATCAAAACACATACATATTATTTTCCATTTGCTCACCAACCCTAAAAAGTTCACTTATTTGCATTCTATGTAAAGCATCGTAATTGCAACATGGTTCTGTAGTTGTAAATAACCTCTGCCTCGCACTTCAGCTCAGTGAGGTAGGATAAATATGCCACCGCCTGGGTAAGTTCCTGCACTCTTTGCTTCAATTTATCCCAGGTTTATGAATTTTTCCCTACTCATGTCAAAAAATATGGGACACTCTCTTTAGAATAATTACTCTTTAGAGAAACTTATTTGGAATATATTCAGAATATTTCAAATGAATGGATGATTCCAGATGAGTCCCCAGCAGTGACGAGTTATATTGCACACCCTCTTTATGATTTTAGCACTCTGAGGAGCTGCAAACACTGTCCAAAACGTGCCCAGGTGTACGTCAGATCTTCAGCAACTACACACGACTCAATATTCAAGCCTCTCAAGTTTTTGCCAGAATCTTTGGCTTCTGATTTTCAAGATGGCTCCAATAAATTTAACAAAAAACTTAATTTGCCATTCTCTTTAGATAGATAATACCATGAAAGATAAATAAATCATTGGAAACAGCCTTGTAAGTGTTTTACTATTTGCTTTTGGCAATTGCTTTCTTTGGCAAAATCTTAAATGAAGTATTTCCTACATGAAATATTTTACAAGAATTTTATAAAATATCTTGCCTGAATAACGCACATGGCATCTTAAAGACATGCATATTAAACATTTACAAGGATTTGGATCATTTACACGCCAGATCAAAATGATAAATGCTTTTAAAAAACTCACAAAATCCCCACAGATGGTTACATCGGCCAGTTGGCATGCAGGGCTGCTAGCAGAACAGAAGCTATGGCAGACCGAGCTGTTTTAACTCTGCTGCTAAAGTGTCTGATAAAAGAAAAACACTCTGATATGTTTTCATACAGCTTCCATGCCTAGAAAGAGGATCCAAATAGGTCTCTCTCAGGGTTTATTTTGTCTTATTAAGACTTATTTCAAAGATTGAGAGATTTGTCATAACAATTTCTACTTCAAAATTTAAAAACAGGAGCATCCAAAACTTGTTTCCTAATCTAATTTCTAATAGAAATTGTATATTAGAGCCATTAAATTTAATATTAAAGAATCTGAGCATGCATCCCCTAGTTCTTTCCATTGCTTAGCCAAATAATAAATTAAAGAGTGCCTAAGCAGACATGCTATTAACTGTTTGACCACTGAAATCCAGAGTCACAGGACTGACTGCAAAATAAGTTAATTAGATGAATGCAAATATTATATGAAAAGTCATGAACTTCTACTGCCCCAGAAGTTCAACAGATCCTCTTACAACAGCAGATGGAAGGTATTAGAAATAAGCCTGTGAGCAGCGATATAATACAGGCTGATTTCCAGTGCCTCATTTCATATAGATTCTCTCATGTCAAATAAAGCAACTTTCCATTATTGCTTTCAGTGGAGGCACTCACATGGTCTATCTTCCACCTCACAAAATAAAACAGATTTTTAAAAAAAGAAAAAAAAAGGAAACAAAATATATTTGTTCTGAGATCTCTAGCCCCTTACAAAACAGCTAAAATTGGCCAACAGGTTCAAAGGTAGGGTTGAAAAGGAAAAGGAAGAAAAGCAGGTACAGAGAAAGACCCTTGACAAGCCAGGGCTAAAAAACTTATTTCAAAATATAAGTCTCTTCAAATCTATCACATCCATATGAGAATAAACTTGCTTGTTTATACAAGTTTTAGAAACTACATTGGATAGATCTTCAAAAGAAAGTTGGGGTGAGAGCACTCCATGTGTGGCCTGGTTGTCTGGCAGCCTTTCCTGTTTCCTTTTTATTTTCAAGGTTTTAATTTTGCTGTATGGCACAGACAGTAACAGCCATTTCAGTTGATCCTGGGACCCCATCTGTCTTAGCAGATTTCAGTACAAGTGTTTGCCTCCTGCAGTTACTGAGATAACCTTGAAATGTGAACTAAGTGATCTGAGTACCTGACAGCTGCCTATAGTTTTTGGACCTTGAATAATAATTCTGAGAAACATGACCTGCTGTATTCATATGAGCATACAAGATTTAGATAGTAATACTTTAAATATCAAAATTATTAATTATGCCCCCATGCATGAAAACATTAACAGAAATGATATGAGGAAGATCTGGAAAAAGAGGGAAAGACTACCCCATTCCTCCCCTAATCAAAATGTAAAGCCTGCAGAGGTTAGCAGGGCATTTGAGCACCACTTGAAATAGAAGCTTAATTTAAAACTCTCACAGGACACAAAGAAAAGGAGTCTGTAAGATGTATAAGAATATTTGCATTTGTACCATGGAGTTGCATCAAAAGAGTCCAGGGTGAATGCATGGCTTTACTACTTTAACCTTCCACTAAGTGAAGCATATGATAGCTGATGTGATTTGGGGCAGACACTGGAAGAGTGCCCTTTCTCCCCTCCATCAACCTTTTCCTTACAGGTTTTCACTCCTATTAGACATGAGATACACAGTTAGAATTTGTAGCACTGGAAGAACTGGTATCTGCAGGGCTTAATTTTCACATAGCGAAGGCACTACTACTGCCTGTTCCAAATGGGCTCAGAGTCCTACTCCAACAAATCTTGTGAACAAATCTGTTACTGTTCAACAGAGTATTTCAAGTTGTTTAACCAGAACACTATTAAAACTCTCCTTTTCTGAGAATAACACAATGGAAATGTTTAACCATCAGACTTCAGATTTGATACTGACACTAAAGGCCTTGGAAAACTATGGATAGGATTGCAATTCTCATTTTGTCTTTTTTTTCCCTCATTTGCCTAATACTCCATGATTAATTTTTTACTTATTTTCTTGTTTTTCCCTCATAAAACTGAAAACCTTTGCCAAGAACAAAGACAAGTGCCTCAAAGGGTAAGCCAAAAATACAAAAAAAATTTTAAATCCCCCAAACAGTTATTATTTACATTATAAAGCAATCTAAATAAATTATACAATAGCAAATAATGAACCTTAAGTGTCTATAAATGATGGGATTTCATCTTCAGTTTTTCAACGTGACTTTCAGTTCTTGTACATGTTGAATTTCAATCCCCAACCAAAGTAACTGGAAGAATGATTCATACCCTCCAATGAGAATTTCTCTCTTCTATGTAATTCATCATTTCATATGAATGACAAACAGTGCTTTATCTGATCTTGCCTGTAGTATATTTTCAAAAAAGTATTGCTTTTGTACTACCCTGGTTTATTCCAAATATTGGCACAGTAAACATGGTGAAGAATTATTAACATAATTAAAAATTAAACAAAATCAACTCAGATTATTAAATTCTATAGGTGACTGTTTACCTTGTTCAGACAGTGTTCCTTTCCATAGAAAAGGCAATTTCATGGGGCAAAATTTATGTATTACTGCAGAAAATTACATTACTTAAGGATGAAGACATAAAGGGGCATTCATGTCTTTGAACAACTGCTGACAGTTGCTGGCACTTTTTCCCCTCACAATTTACCTTTCCTTCATGAAGGTTCCCCATCACATGATTCAATATCACCACACAAAACTGAAAATATTAATCTAAAAAGGAAAGGATTGGGGAATCCATGACACAGATAGGAACAGTAAAATATCATCTGCGCCATTACAAACCTGACTGGCACACACAAGTATACCGTATTTAGTTTGAGGCATGCAGACCCCAAAAACATATCCTACATCACAGAATCCCAGATGATGTTCCTGAGCACCCACCACTTTATACCAACTGGAACGCTGTACATAATTTCGAGTCAGCGCCATTTTGTGCTATTTTGCCCACTTGTATCTCTACATATCATAGTTTCCACTTCCCTATTCCACAATCTTTTTTTCAGCTACATTTAGAGAAATTGTTCACCTTTTCTACTCCTTTTTTCATACTCTCTGCCAAGGATATGGTGAGAAGATTAGCGCAGATTATTTTAAACAAGGGAGAAATGAATTAGTCAATCCCTAATAAACTACTCATTTACTTCTGCTTTTTTAATGGGCAGAACGTCAGTGATATGAGACAGTTTTACCCTCTCTCTTCAGCAATAACTGTACTACTGCAACAATAGACAAGCTCAGAATGAAAGTACAGCCCCAAAACCTTGAATAACTGCAGCCACAACAGACTGAGCGCAGACTAAATTCTGCATGTTATTTCTAAGAGCAATTAAAAAATTAACATTTCCCTCTTCAGTTACCGTATGAAATAAAGCTATGTGAATCACACCCAACT
This sequence comes from Mycteria americana, assembly GCF_035582795.1. Lineage (NCBI taxonomy): Eukaryota > Metazoa > Chordata > Aves > Ciconiiformes > Ciconiidae > Mycteria > Mycteria americana. The sequence continues at coordinate 12,150,868 of NC_134376.1, forward strand.
GTATTTCACTCCTGTGATGTGATTCCCAAAGCCACTGACACATCAAAGCATACTTTGTTGTTCACCAGTATGTTCGCTATTGTTCTTACTCCAAAGAAATGGTGGAGGGAAGGTTCTTCACTCACTGAACCCAATTACTTAAGCAGCAGGAAAGCAGTGAAAAAAAATCTACTCAAGTTGAAACTGTAAATGGCATTAAAATGTTATTAACCCATTTAGAGAAATGTAGACCTGCTGAACGTGAAATCGCTATGACGCAAGTCCCAACTGAATACAGTAACACAGGCAAAATTGCACAGAGTATCTAACATTTCAGAATTTCTTGTTCCAGGAAACGAAGGGTAAACAAGCTTTCTCCTATGTGTTTAGAATGGATGATAATGTTTATTAAGTTTGTGAAGAGTGACATCTCAAACAGGAGATCAAACCAGGATTTTAAGATAAAGCTGCAGAAGCTATATTAACACTGGAATAAATAAGCAGTGCCTGGAAAAGGAAGCTATAGGGCTGGTGGCAAGAGCAGCTCTAAAATAGGAGTTGGCTGAAGGGTCTGAAAAGCCTTTTGTAGAGCTCTTCTGCTTTTGACATTATGCTGTCTGCTCTTCTCAAACGTTAATTCTTTGTCATCTCTGATCACTTGACTCCTTCTCAGCTTCCTTCAACACTTTTCAGCCATTCCCCCAACTCCAGTCCTTTTACTGAGCTCTCCCTGCATATTGCTGTTTTCCATTTCTACTACCTTCTCTGAACTAGTTTTTCAGCTATTTCACTTTCTTGCTTTGCCCACCCCACCCACCATCTGCTCCACTCCAGTCCCCTTTCAGCTTCTGTCTCCATTTGTCAGCTGTTCTCTGTTAGTTCCCTTGGCTGTTTTCATTCTTCTTTCAACTCCCACAAGCTTTCTGAATTTCCCCTTACCTGCTCTGTTATCCTGTTTTATTCACTGCTTTCCTCTTTATTACACCTACTTCTTCCTGCAGCATTTCACTCTATCACAGCAAGAGCATTCCCTTTGGATTCTGCACACACAATATTGTAATTAGACAATTATTTCTCCTTCCTGTCTCCAATCTTCTTTTTACCTCTCTCTACTGCTTAGTACTTTTCTCTTTTAACTATTTGCTGCATTTATTTTGTTGAGACAAATAGATGTGATCAGAGAACAAATCATACAAGACGTCAAAAAAATCAAGTTAACTGAAAGAAGATGCTGGAGGAAGATGAAAAAACCCTTAGTTTGAACAAAGAAAGGTAGTGTTTTATGTATTTTTTCATAGCATCAGTGAAAGAGAGGTCCGGAACAGATGGCAAAAGACTATGTAATACAAACTTTCCATTAAGGACTGAAGAATATAGATGTAATCTATGACAGGTATTTATCAAACCTATTCTTAACAAGCAACAAAGGAAATTCTATAACCTCTGTATTTAGCCTGCTATAGTGCTTTCCTGTTCTTACTCTTTCCTAAAAATATGCTATGTAATGTATTTGCATAAATCCATAATGACCTTGACTCCATAAATACTACACACAGTCCCACAGCTGGTTTTAAAAAACAAACAAAAAAAATCTTTCCATCAATACAATTTTTCAAAGCAGTCTTATTAAGTTATTGAAAACACATTTTTAATCCATTGAGGATAAACTATCTCAGATTACTTTACATCCATGCAGGATAAGAATATGCATATAAGCACTGGAGTAATATTGTACTACCTGCCCCATCACAGATGTTTGTTGGCTTGTACTACTCTCACTGAGAGATAAATTGTCACTGTTCATTTTTTTCAGCATGAACCCAGCAGTTCCATGCTGGCTCCTCACAAGGTAACCTTTATTCCATACAGCTTTGGGTTAACATTGTAATGGCTGCGAGTGACATAAAACTGGGTAAAATTCATCCCTCACATTAGAAATTGGCATTCTGGCACCAGTTGTCTAATCCAGCAGCTGCTTTAGAGTGCTCTCATGATTTGCTATTTGGTTTCGTTAGCAGCAGTACCAGCACTCTGCTTTCTACTTCTTCCTGCCTGACCTAGGCATGAAGCAACGAGCAACTGAAGAGCTGCATCATCCTCCCTTCTCCTCTCTTCTGGCTAAATAAACCTACTTCACTTAATCTTTCTTCACAGGTCATGATTTCCATTTTGCTCTCCTTTGAAATTTGTCAGCACGTTTGACATCACCATGTCAGACATCATCAGTATGATGTCCAAATCTGAGCAATATTTCTGCCTCATTAGCTCCAAATAGCACAGATTAATTACCTCCTGTTTCTTACAAAACTCTTGCTAACACATCCCGAAGTGAGATGTGGCTTTATGAAATAAGCAGCCTCCATCTCTTGACAACCTGGCATACAGTCAGTCTGCAATCCACTCCACTTCAGGGCCTCTTCTGTCGTGGGCTGTAAAGCCCATGGATGCCACAGTGTACTTGGGTTGAGCAGTTTTGCTTCCTTAATACATTGTACTGCCTCTGTCTTCATGAAATTCTGCCTTTTCAATAGAGGAGCACATCTCCAGGTCCTTCAAGATTGATTTGAATTGCAATCATTTTGCAAGAGCTCTCTCCCAAATCTACCCTTGAAGTTTCCTCTTGTTGTCGTTTAGCCCCAGCTGGCAATTAAGCACCACACAGCTGCTCGCTCACCTTCCTCCCCGGTGGGATGGGGGAGAGAATCAGAAGAGCAAAAGTAAGAAAACTCATGGACTGAGATAAGAACAGTTTAATAATTGAAATAATAATGATGATGATGATAATAATAAATTGTAATGAGAAGTAAAACAACAAGAGAGCGAGAGAGGAAAAAAACCCAGGAAAAAAACAAGTGATACAACCACTGACCACCTGCCAACCGATGCCCAGCCAGTCCTCGAGCAGCAATCGCTGCCCCCCGGCCAACTCCCCCCCAGTTTCTATACTGAGCATGAGGCCATATGGTATGGAATAGCCCTTGGGGCAGCTGGGGTCAGCTCTCCTGGCTGTGCCCCCTCCCAGCTTCTTGTGCGCCTGGCAGAGCAAGGGAAGCTGAAGAGTCCTTGACCAGTGTAAACACCACTTAGCAACAACTAAACCACCAGTGTGTTATCAATATTATTCTCATACTAAAATCCAAAACACAGCACTATACCAGCTACTAGGAAGAAAATTAATGCTATCCCAGCTGAAACCAGGACACCTCTCCATTCCCATTCCCAAATCATTAACAAGCACATTTGTTAGAACCTGACACTGAACAAACCCGGGACAAATCATTCCAAGATCCACTTGAAAAGTCCCGTCTGACATTAGACTTTGCTTGCTTGGATAAATTTATCCAAGGTTTTAATCTGGGGGATTTAGCTTCCTGAGATCTGTTTTATGGAAATTCTGTGTGTCATTTCATAGTCTTTGTAGTCCTAAATCACTTTTAATCTTTTGTATTTCTGATTTCCCTGAATCAGGAAAAAAGATCTCCACTTTCAGGAAAATTTTTTATTTTAATCCAGATTAAAATTATTCCAAGGCAGCTATTAGACCTAAACTTCTTTTCCATGCTGATGGCCAAATATACTGGAATCTTTGTGCAGGACCACGAAGAATTCAGAGTTTGACGAACAACTTCATACATCAGTGAATGAACTCCAATCAGTAAGAAATTGTCCTAAACAAAGAAAGTGATACTTAAATCATTAGAATTGATCTGTTCAGTACACAGTTTTTTCTACAGCTTAGATATAAATCTACAAGCTTGGCCAGATGCAGACTGAAGCACAGACAAAGCAAAAGAATGAACCAGCTAGCATTTGGATTAAAATTAAATAAGTTCAGGAAAAAAAAATTTTTCTTCTCACCATCATAATTTTCTTTCAGTTTCCAAAAATTTTTTACTAAGGAAAAGCCAGAAGTATTCCCTTTGGGAGATACTCATTACAGTGTAAAGCTCAACATATAACATCTACACCGTTAAACACACCTCCAGAAATGTTTGCATTAACTTTGGATTTGTGCAAATTTCATGGCATATATAACCTTCTTAAAGTTTTATAGTAGCCTCCAAAAAGATGAGATTCACCAGTGTCAGAGTTTAGCTTCAGTTGGCAACTAAGTCCCACACAGCCGCTCTCTCACCCTCCTCCCCAGTGGGATGGGGGAGAGAATCAGAAGAGCACAGGTAAGAAAACTCGTGGGTTGATATAAGAACAGTTTAATAATTGGGAAAAAAATATATTATTATAATAATAATAAATTGTAATGAAAAGGAAAACAACAAGAGAGCAAGAGAGGAAAAAAAAAGACAGGAAAAAACCAAATGATGTAACTGCTCACCACCTGCCAACCAATGCCCAGCCCGTCCCCGAGCAGCGATCGCTGCCCCCAGCCAACTCCCCCCAGTTTCTATACCGAGCATGAGGCCATATGGTATGGAATAGCCCTTTGGGCAGCTGGGGTCAGCTCTCCTGGCTGTGCCCCCTCCCAGCTTCTTGTGCGCCTGGCAGAGCAGGGGAAGCTGAAAAGTCCTTGACCAGTGTAAGCACTGCTTAGCAACAACTAAAACATCACTGTGCTATCAACATTGTTCTCATACTAAATCCAAAACACAGCACTATAGCAGCTACTAGGAAAAAAATTAATTCTATCCCAGCTGAAACAAAGACAACCAGAAACTCATTCTCACTTCAGATCAAGAGCTAAACTCCATGCTGAGGTTTTATTGAGGAAAAAATCCTTTTTGTCCGATAGACAGCAGCATTTAGTGAAATGATTAATTGCCATGTTGCACACAAGTCATACCTGGGAGTGTGATTAAATGAACCTATGAAAGAAAGGGCAAGTGGATAAAATCAACTTATTTACAGATCTCACATTGACTGACATTATATAATGTCCTATACTTTTGCATTAGTTTTATAAAGTTCATAAAAAACTTGTGCAGCTTATAAATAGCAATTCAGAAAACTCTTCTGAAAAAGATTTCTAAAAACAGCTTACAACTTTGGGTATTCAACCTGAAGCACTTGCAGCAACTAATTTCCAGATGTGAGCCTAAGAAATGGAAATTTCATCTTCTGATCTCATCTCAATATTTTCCTCCATAAATCAGAAAAAAAATAATGGAGTAGCCAGTTCAACTAAAACATTTATTTTCATTTCAATTCATTAAGGAGTCCACAAACATGTATTTTTATTCTTTACTATTCCCCTAGAGCTTCACAGTCTTTCACTACTAATAAGGAATGTTTTAGATAAAATTATTCAAAACTAACTTCAGAGAAAATAAGCTAGATATATCTATACAAACTGGTTGTCAAAGGTAGAACAGAGCCTAACTGAAGTAACACAGTTCTAACTTGCTTTGCAATGTCCAAAGATTGTTTACAGAGCAAAGATAATTTGTACAGTGCCAGCATAGCATAAGAACCAAAACCTCCATTATTTATAATAAGCCTATGCCATATTTGGGTGTTTCTCTCTGTCTGGTAGAGCTGTCTAGCATGGGCACGTTTGGGAAAGCTGGTATAAGGACACTACAAAGGCTCTAACCTTTGAAACATTTTGGTTTTATGCTGCCATGGCTTTCAAGTTTCACCATCATCATTACTGATGATCCAATATTATTACTAACAAAAAAACAGTATTGCCTCCTGTGTTCACCTTCAATTGTGACATTAATTATCAGTAATTGTTACAAGGACTGGCTGACGCACTTTTATCAATCCTGTCAGAACTTGTTGCAGAGTTTTGCTCTAAGTAATTGGGAGATACTACAACAGAGAAGGAGGAAGCAAATCACACTAGTTTAGTTACGCACCCCATAAGCACAGTGCTGTGCAAGTTTGATGTTTGAAAGCCACTCCGCGTCTCTACACAAAAAGTAGACCCATGCAATTCAGCTGTACACCAAGTTAAACTAACAGAAACAACCAACAGACAACACCTATCCACTCCAAATGCAAAATGCAAGCTAACTCAACTACATGTTAAGCCCTATCAAAACACATTTCTGTCAATATTCCTTGTATTTCTTCCTGCATGAGGTATTATGGAACTCGCCAAGTTCTGGCAGCAGATGTCTAAAATTCAGCCTGTTTCTCACTCTTTTTCCCCAATTTTCTGCTTAAAAAAAAAAAAAATTCATCTCTACAACAAACTGAGCATAAGCTTCGACTCAGAGCCAGAAAAGTGGTCACAACCTCCCTGTGGCATAATTGAAATGTTTCATTGTCCCAGTGTGAATTCTGGACTTCAGCCTATTTCACAAGATCTTGATGAAGCCTCTTCATGCTGTATTTTTAAGCAGGTTGTCTTTCCTTTTTCTCCTCAAATTTTCCCAGATATCACCTAAAATCATAAGGATATAAAACTGAAACTTGGTTTTTGACTAGGAAAAGATTTGACACTGATCCTGGAAAAGCCTTTTACTTTGTAGAACCTGAGAAAATATTCCATAGTGTGGTTTTATCACATGCATATTTATCCACTTGCTTTAAAATTAAAAAATAACGTAGGCTTAGATAAGTACCTCTGTGCAAAAGTTGAGTCTGTTGACAGTACCAACACAGAAGGAAGCACACTGGCTACACAAAATCTCCAGCAGAAGTTTTAAACTCCAACATGTGCAATAATACTGGAGTCAATTAAAAAACCATAATTTTTTGATTGATCGAATAGTAATAACAATCATATTATCAATTATTGAAATTATTATTTCTGACCAAATGTGCATTCATCAAAATGTGAACAATAAAGGCAAATAAAAAAATGTCAACTTTATCAGTGATTTGTTTGAAGATTTAGTATGGTTATTGTTTCAGCTTTTTAATAGATACCCTATTATATGGAATATATTAGTCTGATGAATATGAATATGAATATAATTAATTAGAATATTTTAATAATTATATTGAAAAGGACATATTTTGGAATATCTTTTTAAACTTGGTGACAAAAATGTATTTTGCCTTTTCAGAATTCTTCATAACTTCCTCTTCAAGGACCATCTATATTCTTCATTTCTATTTGAGAATATAATACATTTCAAGTTTCTGAAACAACAACTCTACAGAAAATAATAAATGCAAAGTTCACAGATACTTGTGATGTTTCTAATGTTCAGCTGTGGAAATGGCAAATTTTTGCTGCCAGGAAAAGAAAATGCAATGAATAGATGAAGTATTCTTGCATATACTTCAAACAGAGATTAGCACAGATTCAGTAATATAAAGGAAGTAGCAATGAAAGATTTAATTTGTCAGATGAAATAAAAATAGCTGTGTTGAGACTTAAAAAAGAAGTGCTAAAAAAATCTGACTCGTTTTGACATACAAACTTAATTACACTCAGAGATTTTTTTTTTTTTTCATATATCTAAATGTAGATACAGGGGTCTATTTTTAAAGATCAATTCTTTTTCAAAATCATGAAGATTCTGACATCCTCCTGACAGCCCCAGAGCTATCTGTTACTCCCAAAATCATGCTACTTTGTCTTCTTTCTCAAGGTACTTAAAGAACCAAACTGAAGATCATGCAAGTTTTCCCTTACTTTAGCATCTACCCCAAATGGATACAACTGCCTTTGATCCACATCAGAGGCAACATGGCCAGGCTGCTTTAATGCTTTTCTTTTTCAACATAAGGTTGATATCAGGTATTTTCCTGTATAGTGACATCTAGAAGTAACAAATATATATACAAATAAAATGTGTAAGCTTACATAGGCAACGTGCAATGATGTCTTTTGATACTACTTTTCAAGCAAAAGTATAAACTAAGTTCTACTGGTCCTTAGGTTTTCATGTCTGTCTTATTTTGTCCAAGATACTGTTCATGACATTCCTTCTTCAAACAAGAATGACACTCTATGGAATTATTCAATTAAAATCCTGAAACTATCTTCAGCAGTAGCATTTCTCATTACAATGACAGCTCTTTTAAGACATCTTTTCATTCTGAGGCTTCACATCTTAGATACAGTCAATGGCAATGGAAAACATCAAAACAGGATAAGAAGCACGAATGTAGCTTTTTAAGACTGCAACTGTCTACAGAAATGATTTGCACATATAAACACCTTGGAAGAAGTTCCAAAGTCCAAAGTTCTCCAAAAATTAGTTGGAGTAGACTGCAGCCTGGTGTGACCAATCAATGAACCCCTGCAATGGGAGAAGGCTCAAAGATGACAAGTGAGGACGACGTGCTCACGAAGCTCAGAAGACAATGTAGGAAGTGACCACAGCTATCATAAAGGAATCTAAACAAAAAACCCAACCCCTTGTACAATAATTGGTATTTTTGCTGGAAATCTTGAAAAAGAAGCCAAGGTGAATTCCAATGAATTAATTTCTGTGTTCACTTCTATTAACTCTAGGGCAAAAGGGAGTTAGAACCATTAATAATGTTTTTAAGTGTTTGTGTGGATGCTACTCAAGTTGTGCGTTTCTCTTTATAAAAGCTTAAATTTCCAAGGTGGCTTGCATTAGCATGTGAAGTGCATGTTGAATAAAAAAAATTCACAATCAAATCAGTACTAATGACTGTAACAACTAATGTTGCCAATGCAATTTCTCACACTCAATTTTCACTCAATATGCATTAAAAAGTCACTGTCACCTCTGAGCAACAGTGTAATGAATCATCATCAGGATTTATAACAAATTTCACAATTTGGAAATCAAAAGACATTTGAATATTCTACTGAGCATTTCAGAGACTGCAAAAACATAACCTTTTATCATTCTTGGGAAAACATTTCAGTGGTAGTGGACAGGGCACTGATGACATCAGAGTGCAGCATGTGTGCTAAGGAATACATGCTTGGAAAAAAAAAAGCATCTCTGACACTTTTCATGTAAAATTCAAGACAGACTGTGTCTCAACAACAGCACTGATAGTTTAGAATAAGCACTACCTGTAAATACAACTCAGCATGACTTTATAGCTCAACATGTCCAAAATGTATTTGGAAATACTAAATGAATATGAAAGGATTGGTTCTTCAATATTTTATCTGCTTGCTTGCCTGAAATGGGGGGGGTCGGGGGGAAGGGCAGGGGGATAGGGGAGAGCTTTTAAAGTTTATTTTTTGTCCATAAAGCCCAGGAAAGCCAGAAGCCAGCAACACTGACAGGCAGGGCAGCTTAGCCATTTGTCTGTTTCACCGCTGCGCATCCCTGATGATTGTAAGGTCTCTACAGCCCCGTTCCATTGCAGTATCCATCTCTAACCCAAATTCAGGAAAGCAGAGGAATGATCTCACTCCCACTGCCCTAGCTGCTGAGTCATAACAGCACAAAAACAATCAAGTTCAAAAGCTGACCCAGGAAATCAAAGAGCAATCCACAGGGACAATAAAATTCAGAGTGTCACAAAGGCTCTCCCCCAGGCTCTCGTTTTTCTTTTCACTGATACCGAGGAATAAATTTTTAACTTGTCTTGTTTCATGCAACAGCACATCACAACAATAAATGATTCATTTAACTGTAGGTAGTCTCCCAGGTGAAAACCCCAAATACAGTTTTAATTTCCATATATCTCTTTCTTCCATGTATAAAATGTTATTAATAGTATTTTGGTACTTTATCACTGTTTATTTTATCACTGAGTCTCATTTACTCGATGACAAGCTTGCCAGTAAAGGGACTGTTCTACTGTACATACATACTAAATCTCATAGCAAGGTCCAATCCGCTGTTTATACAGCAACACATGCAATTCTTATGATCAGTAGAATAATCCCATTAATGCCCCAAGTGAACTGTGAAGTGAACAAATCCAGACCAGAAAATGAAGCTGGCTACTGTAGATGTTCCCCAGAAAGCAGCTTATCTTTATTTTTTCCATCAACATCAGTGAACAACTTCCAGGTTATTGACACTTCCTTGCAATTTTTCACTTTTCCATGAATGCTTTTTAATTTTCTCTTTGTCATCACTGAAATCAGCTGACTTACATCAAATTTAATTCATTGCAAAGTGTGCTTTTGTCAAGAATTTGATTCCCTGTACACACCACGCCATATTGCCCCACCATGACATGAATCATGGTTAGTCTCTTCACCAGCACATATCAGAATTACCAGGGGCTGCCTCCCAGCCTATTCAGTGTTTGGACAGACACCTCATGAGAGCCAAGAAAGCAGGGAGACAAGCACCCTGATATTAATATTATTCAGTACCTGGACTCCACACTTTATGAGTACTCTGAACTTCTAAGCAATTTCACCATTTCAGATTCCTGCTCCTTCACAAGATACAGCAGGAATCTCGGTGGCTCTTATGTCTTCTGGTTTTGTCTTCGCACAGACAAAACTCGAAAAAGGAAAGTTCACTGCTTTTGGCAGAGAGACTATGGCTACGCTCACTAGAATACGCCCCAAACTTTGAGAAAGGAAAGACAAACTACAAGGACAGCAGCAGCTTCCCTCTTGCTGTGCTGGTGCTCTGAACCAACAGCACCCAAGCTTGTTGGCTGCAGCATGTTAAAGAGGCTGTCTCATGATTTCATGTGGGCCTAGCAGTGCCCTCTGCTCAGGAAAACAGCACTTGAAAGATTCCAGTAATAAATGAATTTCATTAGCTCACTACTACTCACTAGTGCAGAACACTCTCGTTCCTTGCAGGGGGAACTTTCTTCTCTCTTCACCAAGATAACAAGATGATGATGAATTTGCAGTCAAATATTTTAGAAGTGGAAGATAAACAAATATTTACCAGCAATTTGTTCTTAAAGAGGAACATCAAAAGAACTATTCAGGAATTGTTTTGCCATGTTGGAACAGAGATTAATTCTTCTGCCTGGAACCCCAGCCACTGTAGCTTTCACCATGACAAAAATAATTACACAAGAAATTTTTGGGAGGTTTCCAAAGTCCATTCTTTCCCCAGCCTTCACAGCTACTTAATCCCTTGAAGAAATGCATGCGTTTAGCTGCAGGAGACATCTGAACTAAGAACTACATCATACCTTTAGTCTAGACAATTAATTAAACCACCAAAAGTAATGCATAAACAGCAGGAAACCTTTTTCTAATCTTTAATAAGAAATACATTAGTGTATTCGGAAATATTTGGTAACTTACAGCTAAAACCAAGGGGAATATCTTTAAAAGAAATGAGGTTTTACATTTAAAAAAAAAAAAATTATATGCCTCACACCCTGCTGAGGATACACAGCATATAAATTTTATCAGTTTGGGCCTTCCCCTCTTTGAAAACAAGCGAGATGCCAGCACTGAGAATACTTCCCTCTGTTAAACATGTACAACTTCTCTTCATTTGAAGACTATGTTTTGTGGTGGAAGCATCACACATGTACTGGAGCACAAAATTTGGCTCTCAGCTTTGTTTTCATCCTGGTTTTGTAGATTCAGTCAGATGCTAAGCATCTTCTGAATATCTTTTGCAAATATGCTGTTAAGAACACAAGGATTTACCAGTTGCATATCAGGGACTTCAAAGATTCTTTAAGTTTAATCCCATATAAATGAAGTCATCAAGTTGCAATGTTGGACACCGGTATTAGATACACAATGAGAAGTCAGTAACCAAGTTAGAAACAAAGGGGGCAATTAACACAACTAAGAAAAAGGAGGGCCTGGAAGGGGGAGAGAAGGAAGCAAAAGGTAAGCAGCTCTAGTCATTACGGGTGCCTCTCTAGACTGAATTTTTGTCTTAGGATTTAATAAAGCCATAGTTTAGATTAACTACATACATAGATAGATCCCTCATACACTATATAACCATATAAATACATACAAGCATACATGCCGTGCATATGGAATAGTATGAGTTATGGTACTCTCTAATGATACTCATAGTCAATGGACAATCCCTACCCGTGCAGGGCAGAACATCTCCGTATCTCCATTGCTCTGATAGCAGACAGGGCTCCCCCTTGCCGGTCACCTCTGCTGCACTGCCTCTCCTCAAATGTAAACGTACCAGTCACGGTGCCCAGCAAAAGGAGATGCTACATCACATGAAGTCAGATATAACTGTCTTTTCTTGGTCTTCTGGTTCAGGCAAGCTGATGTGCAACTTACACTTCCAGCCAAGTTCTTGATTTAATGCAAGTAATTCTGTGCTGCTTTATAAACAATAGCTGTCAGCAGCACAGCTGTAGAAAATTAAATTGATCCCACCTCTTAGTGAGCAGTACATATGATTTATGTTGTAATATAAAGATTAAGTCCCTTTCTTATTTAATCAGGATTTGTCTTGTAAAGTGATTGATAAACTTGTCAACTTACTGCCGTTGATTATACACTTGAAGGACTGGTTGGATAACTTTAAGGTAATGCAATTAATTATATTTTGAAGAATTTGCACTTATTCAGCCTAAAATCATGCTAGAGACTTTTAGCAAAGGGTTGGCCTTTTTCTGCCCCAACAGTAGCTAAAAGGGAAGTATGGGTTTTTTTCACTCTTTGAAATCAAAAGTGAAAGAACAAACACCTCCTACTTCAGAGCACTTCAGAATATAATAGAGACCCTTCTAAGTGAAATACTTCTCTGGCATGCCTAGCAAGCCCCTGCCTTATAGAAATGATTCATTAAATTTAAGTGGCATGTTTTCTTATTTTGAGCATTCATTTCAAAACTTTGAAAATGCCTTGTCAGATCAGCCCTAGACACTACCTATTAAAGTGTTAAGTTGCACTTGATGAAATATAATTATAGCACTTTTGACATCTTTATGTAGCACACACGTTTAAGTCACATTTTTCTGAATTTATTTTTCTTTAATATAAGTTTAAGTTTTAAAGCTTTAAAGAAACAATAACATGTCCAGCCAAAATTTAATTTGAAAATTGCCTACACAAAACCACACTTAAATCTATTTTTGAGGATCTCAGCCTAACTAAATACACTTTGGAATGGCCTCTGACCCCAAGACTAATGACATTGCTTGCTTCAAAACAAAGCAGAAAATATCACTAGTCTGTCTGGCAACTGCTTATGCAAACTGTCCAGCCATGGCAATATCCAATGCATTCCATTAATAACATACAATTGAGGCACATAATTCTGCAAAAATATTATTTACAGATTGATTGATAGATAAATAACCTACTGGCCACTTGCTAATTCTAGAATCTGAAGAATTTATTATAAGTTTAAAGTATGGAACAAAGCTGCCAGTCTCTCCATCAGTATAAGTCACAAAAATACAAGCTCTTCTTGAAGATACAAATATTTATAGCGCTATAAGTGGACTTTCCAATAACACTCGAACCAGATATAGTCAAAGTTCCCTGAAAGAAGAGTCATTGTTATTTCCTTTCATATCTATATGTCTTTTCAGGAAAGACTAGTAGTCACCACATCACAACAACAAAGATTACTGAAACTAAATAAAATATTGTGTCTAAATGTACATAGGTGTTCACAAATATCCTGTCACAAGAACTAACACATTAAAGTTACATTAATCTTAATATACACATGCACAGCCTAGTATTAATGCCTTATTCCAGCACATTCATTAATGCACAGCTTATAATTGCTTCCATCCTTTTACAGATGGAACTACAAATGCGAATAAAGGTTGAGCACCTCCTTTCTTGTCTGATGTAGCTTGGTGGCCATTTCCAACACAGAGCACAGATGAACCAGAACTTTTCCATTAAGAAGCATCCTGAGGTACCGAGGTATACCCACTGTCATTCTGAATGACTGAAAACAACTCGAGGAGAGGTGGGAAACTTATTAAGCTATCTTCAAGATTCACACAACTCAGGTGGTTTCCCTTGTACCCCTCAGCTGGTGTTGCTCACTCTAGCCTGGATTCACTTCACAACATGACGTGACTAATTCCTTAAATTTAGCTCTGAAACATGACAACAATTTCAGTATCAGTAACAAAACACATTGTGACTCAGTAGTAACAAACCAATTCCTCTCTTACATCAACGGCCAACTACCAATTCACAACTCCCTGCAAGATTAAACAGTCCTATTTCCTATGGAAAATAAAAGCTAATTAGTCATCCCATTCTACATATAAAATCCTGCTTTCCCCACTCTGCTCTCTGCAATTTTGCCTTCTTTCAGTTGAACCTTCAGGGTTTTTCTCCTCATTAATTACAAGAGATACATACAGGCTCGTCTATTCTTTGCTAAGATAAGGCTGTCCTCTACAACGGAGCTCCCTGGAGCCACCCAGGAAGTGGATTAGTTCTGTAATTTGCAGGAATTTCAGCATCTCTCTCCTTTATTGCACAGCTTCCTAGCTACGTATTGCAGTTAATGCCCCATGTAAATCTATTCCTTGAGATTTCAGCTTGGCAGGCTTATGAAAACACATAATCTTGTGCTATATTGAGGGGAGAGTGAAGGAAAGTGGCATTTTAAGCTGGAAGACCAAATACAACTTTCTGTATTGGATTCTGTCACCTTCTGCTGAAAAACAAAGCATTTCTTCCAAAAAGTACTTCCAAATCTCGATCTTAGCAGCTAGTGTACTGTCACACTAAATTAAAAGTTACGCTTCTATTTACACTATAACATAGTTGTATTTGTATTTACATTTATTTGCCCTAAAGCATGTTTGTTGCATTTTCTACACTTTTTTGGATAACTGTATTTCATTAGAAAGAGTATTTTGATGACTTTGTTGCTAAAAGTACAAAAGTGCACAGACCCAGAGCAAAGTAAATTACAAAAGCAGAACTTCTATCTTCAAATAAATTAGAGGGGATGGAAGAAATAGGTAGGTAGGTATCACTGCAACTTGTGAATTATTACAGACCTTGAATTTCCCATCCATGTGCACTAAGCCATGAGCCCTGCAGTAAACAGAAGTGCTGAAAGCTGCTGCTGTTTGTGCTTGCGGAAATAGCTGATGGACAATATAACCAACTCCACCTGCAGCTCCCCTGGACAGATCAAGAGTGAACAGAGATTTCTGCACAAACAGCACCTAAAATCTCTCCTCTCCACTTGTTTATTTAAAGAGAAACTTTGACCAAGATATATAGGTATACGTCATTACTCCACTCCACCTTCACTCCCATGCATACATTACATTTCTGCTCTCAGCACCGTGTCCAGGTGGTGGCCTGGTTTCAGCTGAGATAGAGTTAATTTTCTTTATAGTGGCTGGTGTGGGGCTATGTTTTGGATTTGTGTGGAAAGCAGTGTTGATAATACAGAGATGGTTTAGTTGCTGCTGCACTGGTCAAGGACTTTTCAGCTTCCCGTGCTCTGCCAGGTGCACAAGAAGCTGGGAGGGGACACAGCCAGGAT
This sequence comes from Mycteria americana, assembly GCF_035582795.1. NCBI lineage: Eukaryota > Metazoa > Chordata > Aves > Ciconiiformes > Ciconiidae > Mycteria > Mycteria americana. The sequence continues at coordinate 12,166,098 of NC_134376.1, forward strand.
AGTTGATCCAAACTGACCAAAGGGCTATTCCATACCACATGACGTCATGCTCAGTATATAAAGCTGGGGAAGAAGAAGGAAGGGGGGACATTCGGAGTGATGGCGTTTGTCTTCCCAAGTCACCATTACGTGTGATGGAGCCCTGCTTTCCTGGAGATGGCTGAACACCTGCCTGCCCATGGGAAGTGGTGAATGAATTCCTTGCTTTGCTTTGCTTGCGTGCGCGGCTTTTGCTTTCCCTATTAAACTGTCTTTATCTCAACCCTCGAGTTTTCTTACTTTTGCTCTTCCGATTCTCTCCCCCATCCCACCAGGGGGGAGTGAGGAAGCGGCTGCGTGGGACTTAGTTCTTGGCTGGGGCTAAACCACGACAGGTGGGTTTCCAATAACCACTCCCAATACCAAAGCTTTTGCTCTTTGAACAAGCAAATATAAAAAAACTACCAACAAAGAGCCCAGAAGCTTAGACCATGCTTCAATACAGGGTGCAGGAAGGTAGTGGTGCCCGTAGCCAGCAAGAATGTAAAATCAAAACGCAGAACTGAAAAATCTGAATTAGGATTGAAGAGGGGAAATGCAAAGGGTGAGTTTGTAGAAGTGGACGTCCTGGGGTGGAAGAAACTAAGGATCTTGAAGCAGTAAATGAAAGGTTTGACAGGAGGTTTAGTGCTAGAGAGACCTAGAAGAGAACAGGATCTGGGGTCCTGGAAAAGAGAATCTGGTAGGGTGCACTGAACAGGCTAACTTTGCTGTTTGGGATGTGCTGTTGGGAACTGAAGATGGTGTGCCTGAAGCTCAGGAATGGGTTGGAAAGCTGAGAACTCCCAAGTGGTCAGTAAGGGGAACACAAGCAGACCAAGTGCAAAATACTAGAGGGTATTTGAGGCAGCAGGGATAAACAGATTCAGCACCCTCACTACCAAGCACTCCCTAACCCTATCCTTTCCCTCTATGGAAAACCCAAGTGCATCATGTTTTTTCTCTTATTTAGCTGTTAAAAATAGGATGACAGGCAGGCAAAAAATCCATGGCCTTTACAGTCAGGGAATCTCTGACATAAGAATGTGTAAGTAACCCATGGGTTAGACTCCAGTCCAGCTTCCTTATGCTACTTTAATGCAGGCAAAGCAGATGAACTAGTAAACACTGCAGTGTTAATCATGAAACAGCAGTTGCCACGGTTCTTGTAAAGCTGCTATTCCCACTGTCAATGCTCAACAAATTACTCCCATAAATGTACAGGGAATTTGGGAGCCTCTTGATAAGTATTAATCTACAAAGACTACATTATGGCTTCCAGTCTAGGTGAACAAACATACGCCTGTTTTGTTATTCTTCTTATTTCAGCTCCCAACACAGGACATTTTTGTTCAACTTGGCCTGGATTTCCAGCATATAATATGAGCCTTGGTAGTCTCATCAGCATCCCTCTGCATTTGGGGCCTACATAAAAAGTCTAAGTTCTTCACTAAGGTCTTTCAGGTGCTGAACACCCATCCTATCTTCCATAGATTTTTCTTCAGTGAGCACTTAGCTAAGAGTGGCAATGTAGGTCACTCCTCACTTGAGCCCAGAAGGTGTTTTCATTTCTTTATTTCCACAAAATTAAGACCTACAAAGGCCAGCTGTGGACTTATTTCAATATACTTTTCTCAAATGCGCTGGACTGTGTGACTACAAGCATCAAAATCTCCCCAAAGTTTGTGTTCAATTTATGCAACACATAATTGTAACTGAAAAATAATCTTTACTCTCAGAATGCTTACCGGACTCTTTTTGGCCATAACGGGTGTTTTAAGATCTGTGCTTTTAACAGTGTTGTCACACAGATGGGAAAATGTTTATAAAGACTCTACTCGAAGGTGGTGACTGTTAGCACAAAACCTACCACTCAAGTTGCAAACATTGCTGTGGAAATCTGTGACAACCAGAAAAAGCAAAAGAGAAGAAACTCCTAGAAAAATATAGGAATCCAGAAGTAGGGCTAGCATTTAATTCAGTTTCCATGGACATCTTTTTGCATCTGTAAATCTAAAAGCATTATACCAGATTTCTGGAGACTGTCAGCCCAGCCAGGTTATAGCCAGAAACAAAATTACTCCCTATTACATTCAGACTCAAGAGGCCAGGTAATAAAGAGGTGACACATCACCACTTTTCTCCCCCATTAACTTCTGTTTAACTGCTTCCTGAAGTAATTTCTGAAGATAAATTTAAAACATCCATATATGGTGTCTTTTTATTATTGGTACAGAAAATGGACACCAAGATAAACAATTCAAAATGAACTCCTCTTAAGTGGGTTCCTCATTAAAACATCAGTGGGAGATTTTGGGTTTTTTTCCAAAAAAATCATTGATTCTTTCCATTCCTGTTAAAAGCATAACACAGGCTAGAAAGAGGGAGGGTTTGATTATTGCTGTAGATCTCCTGCTTCGTTTAATACAAATGAATGGAAAAGGAGACTATGATGAACTCTGTGTGTGAGTACATTGATAATCCTTACAAATTGAGGGAGTGAAAGAAGAATCTTTGCCAAATAAATGGGACAAGAGTAGCTTTTCTGGTGAACTGTCAGTATGGAACGGATGTTTTATAGACTTAGCAGACATAATGTGTTCAGGTAAGATAATGTCTCCTTTTCATTGCACAATTGAAACTGTCTTCAGCTGAGCTGCTTTTGATTTAGACTGAAGCCTAACAGGAACATCTGGTGATCTTAGCTCATGTTCCACTGTGTATGCTGCTTATTGCTAACAGCAGGTAAATATTAATCATTTCTCACAGACCTCAGTCAAAAGGCTTACCATGAAACAGCAGCCCGCAAGTTTTTCTTCATATTCCCCTCCTCAGATACATCCCCTCCAACTTCTGCTTCTCCAGGTGTTTCTAGCATTACGTACAAGGAATTAGGCACAAGACAAACATTCTCTATGAAACCTTCTATAGCTGTGGCCATTTAAACAAAGATTTGCAAAAGTTCATCTGTGACACAAAATTTTCAGAGTTCTACTTCTCAAAATGACAAGAAGACATCACAAATTTACTAAAAGCTCTCCTTCCCAACTGACAAGACGACATATAAAAAATTTATTAAGTGATCCTCCCTATGTTACCTACACCAGATAAGTCTGGCATCAGTTCATAGTGAGGGATTATACTTCTCTTCCAAAGGAGCCGCACTGTGCATGGTTAGCCTTGATTTGTTACTATGGTGGGTACCCTGAGCAGTCACACTACAATGTAAAAGCCAAATTCACAAGGTTTGGGACTCCGGAGTGAGCGCCTGCCTCCCAGAGTGAAGGTGTGCTGCAGAAGCACGTGTTCTGCCACTGCTATAAGCTATGGCTCACATTTGTCCCCTCACTTTCTAAATTGACATAGAACATTTTGTACAAAAACCAAAAAACATTTTTCTCTTTTCTCCCCTCCCCCCACCAGTTCCTGTCAGAAGTTTCAAGTAAATCAAATTCATCAATCATGATAGCTGCATTAGAGAACTGATGAATACAAAAAAAGTATGTTAAATTTTCCAGAGATGTTTAGCAAGTTATTATGAATAGGAAGATTTTATTTTAAAATCAATGGTTGCTAATACATAGTTGATAATGCAAAATGTGAAGATCAGGTAAAGTTTCAAAGCCAAGCTCAAAATAAAGACAGCATTTATATTAGCTGGGGACCCTGATCTTATAGTTATTATTGGCAAATACAAAATTTTCTTCGGTATCTATTTGGTAAACCAAAAAGACCAAGGCAGCTGAGAGTCCTAAGCCAAAAGAATTGTCTGGAAAAGAAAAACTGAAGTACTGTTATACAATTCACTTTATGTCTCTCAAATAAAAATGCCCAAATCACAAGCCACTTAAGTTCACAGAAGAGATGGATATTTATGGACCTTATCTTGTATACAACTAAGACCATTCGGAATTTGCATAATCTTTAACGGCAACCTGTTTTCATTCTTTATTTGCCTTTGGTTTTGCCAGTCTAGATGACCAGGTATTGTCCCTTATGCTGAATCCCAAAGTGTTTCTGGAAAATAACCTGAACCCAAAGGGTCAGAAAAGCAAAAGTAATTTCTAAGGTTGGTTACAAAAAGATGAACCACAGGAAAATGCAGCAAATGTTGCTGTCCTTCTTATGGTTTGACCAGACAAAACACAGCCTTGCCCACCTTCAATCAGCTGTGAAAGATTTGATGTTAACCTGAGAGCAGGTATGACAGAAGGCAAGAAAGGTGAGTTGCTAGTGACACATGAAAAGTCTTTGTTTAATTGTAAACAACTCTTTTCCCTTCCCAGTCTAAAATCTGTTTGCTTCTAGCTGACAAATACAAGTCCTTGTATGCTTCTGGAACAAAAACCTGAAGCTGTTAGCTATTGGGACAAGTATTTTGGATGTTAAATACCGAGTTCAAATTTTTGTAGGCGATTAGAATGAAAAGTAGGTAGTATATGAACATAAAACAAAGGCAGATGGACTGCTGAGAATTAATGATGAGTAGAGTTGCTTAATGATGAACTCGTGCTAAGTTATAGTCAGGACAACAATTGATTCCTTTTAGGTTCTTCCCTGAAGGCTCTATCTATCAAAAGCAGCTTCTCCAAGCTACTTGACAAAACTGCTTGTGGCATAAAGATTTTCTTTCATGTTTATCACTGAGAAAGTAATCGATCACTTGACAAATACTAGCGGCTCTTATTCCACCTTCAAGTTTTTAATGAATCAAAAGTTGTCTGTGTTGACCAGTATGACCTTTATCTTGTGTGCATATAATCTGTGCTGAAACAGGTTTTTAAAATGTCAGCATTATTCCTGCTTAAAAACAAAAATGTTCAAATTATTTTAGAAATTATCTGTCTCTAAATGAAACACATACTAATGCCTAAGGCATGCAGGCTTTTACTATAAAATGACAACTATATGACAACTACTGTAGATTATTCAATGTACTACTGAAGTTAAAAAATAACACGTATTGCAGTAGGAATCCAATTTAATATTCCATATGCAAACTTCCAAAACATTATAACTTCTTTCCTGTCAGCACACCTCTGCTTATTCCCTTTGCAAGGGAATCTTTATTATAAATAGTTATTTTCCTGCATTTATCAGGAAAATAAACAATCTCTAAAAACTATTCCCCTAACTAGATTGTAAGTATATTTTCTCTGCGTGAAAACAGGCAATGCATCAAGTTCTGAATGACTCCTAAGTGCTATTAGTTTCAAGAAATACATTTAGGACATACTACAATACCTGAAGGTAAGTCAATAGACTGCATCTTGAGGACTGTTTGGCTTGCCTGTCTGACCTGGGCAAGTCAGCTCCAGGGCAATTAATGGGAGCACAGGGAGATCCTGCTGTTGCTTCACTGCCTCAGGAAACTGAGCTAGGTCTGCACGACCTGCATGGCATCAGGTAGGCAGACCAGCCCATTCAGGGCCAAGGGGGATTTCGCAGCATGCCTTTCAACTTCTACGTGCAATGCAGCATTCAAGACAATATGGATGTGCTCTCAATCTGCATACGCTTCAGAAGGAAACATCAACCCTGCACTCTTCTTTTTGGCCTAGTTACTAAGGGGAGATTGCTCTTGATTTGAATCTACGCACTCAGATTTCACCTTACCTGAGAAAGAAGCAACTCACATTTAGCAAAACCAGTTAAGCCTTATGATTAACAGAAGGAAAAGATGTTTTTACCAGGTTTCTATTTTCCTCCAACTCATTTTTCTCTAGGCAAAGAGCAGTTGTTTTGAACAGTGAAATCTGGCAGACAGTTAACCTTTATTTCAGAGAGACAAATTACTTTTTCATCACAGTTTATCAAATCAGCAATTCAGCTCCATAGATCAACACAGTGGGAAAATTTTATCAGGACGGAAAGAGGATTTTACTGAAAACAGATTGGCTCAAAATAAGATATGCCTGCTTCTGTGAGGAAGAACACCAGAGTTTTTGAGTGTACTCCAAAATGAAGAATGGGAGCTGGCAAATTAGAGGAGGTAGAATGGCTTGAACTGCCACAAATCTTTTCCTGTAATCTCTTAACATAGGGAAAGAAGCCTGCCTGTTGTGGATTAGGTAACATAAACCCTGTCTCCACACAGGCTTCTTTCACTGCTTCACCTTCCATAATAGCAAAGCAAAATAGCATTGTTTTCCACAATTATCAGGGGAGGATTGACAAAAGCATATGTTAAGCACAAAAACCTTGAAACAAACAATAAAGCTAACCTTTGGCATGCTAAAGAGAGACATATGAGCAATTGCTTCAAAGCCTTAAAATGTGTGGGTACCAGGACACTAAGATTCAGATTTATCATTAGCTCCAACTGCCTACATGTTCTGCCCCAGTGACACTTAATACAAACCAGATCCTCCAGTTTAAAATTAGTTTGGGTAAATCTGCATGGCCTGCTGCTCCATCCTCACCTATCTTTTCAGTGTTATCCCACCATGCCTGAAAAGCAAACACAGGCTTGGCCAAGTCCTTTCCCAAAGAATATTTGTTTCTCAGGCTCAGAAGTTTCCAACTCTCCTGACACACACTTAAACTACAATAAGCAAAGCCACACAGTTACAATAAGCACAATAAAAATATAAACCTACCCAAATGGCAGCAAACTTTCCTCTGGATAAAGGACAGACAGTTTTCCTCCCATTTTTATGTCCCTGCCTTTCAATGCACAGTCTGCAAGTTTCTCAAGCTTTCCAAAACTACAGCCTGATTGTTTATACACAGCTGCCACAATGCAGCTGGCTCCAGGTTTATGACACAACTTTCACCTCTCCATTCATATGCCCAAAACTTCATACACTTGCTTACCTTCACACTTAAGCAATCCCATGAAGATGCACTTGAAAAGGAGCATCCATATTATGCTGTAAGAACTTTGGCCCTGCTTTTCATCACAGCTTGACAAAAAAGAGTTCATCTACCTGAGTTTATTTTTAAAGATTTTTAAAGATTTTTTTCTAGGTGTTATAGGTAAATTACAATTTTAGTAGTGTAATACTGTCCTGGTGGACTACTCAGTATTAATATCTGAGCACTGTAGTACCGATCATCACTATGGAAAAGCTGTATTTACATTTCACTGTATTGTTTCCTCCCCAGGAAGCCTATAAAAAAGATATCCCATTCTTGTCCTGAGGTACAGAAATAGAGAGTATGTAATCATAATGAACTAACTTTTACACCCTTTACTAAAGTAAACTGGAATTCTCAGGAGTATTAAAGTTCATGGTTGAATATAGTTTCCTCCCTGTTAAAAACAAACTCCTGATGTTGTGGAAATGTAAATTTTCAAAAAATTATTCTAGAATAAGTTGTGCTTTATTACTTCCTGATTTCCAATGCAGTTACTGCTCTTGAATACCATCCTTAATACACCTTGAGGCTAAAGTGAAGTCAGCTGATTCCCCTGAGTTCTCAAGACAAACACCATTTGGGGAATGAGAATAAATAGCTCTGAGAATTTTGAATTATTGAAAAAAGTTACATCTGAAACATTTCTTCCCAGCTTCTGTTTTTCCTCTTCAGAGTTTTCTGCTGATGGAAAAGACTATTCTGACCCTTACTCCACATAAAAACAGGCAAATGCCTCTTCCTTTGCCCGACCCAGCACGGAGCAAGCAGCTGCCATGACAGGGAGTGGAGCTGGGCCCATGCTGCCTCCTCCTCGTGATTACATCCTGGCAGAGCTGGGACAAGCTGTCACCAGCAGAGCTCTCTAGGAAAGGGATTCTCAAAACTGCATTGGAACATGGGGCCCTATGGAATACGCTAAAAGTCAACAGGACTTAACAAAGGTTCAAGACGACGCATTTGCAAATCCTACTGCAGAATTCAGGACACGTTGCAGCTTGAAAGGAAACATTTAATTTATAAACAACACTACTCTGAGGAAAAGGAGGCTGCAAGAGTTGGTTAAGGATGTCATTGCTATCAACACAGGCAGAAAGCGAAGGAAACTAGTTATGTCAAGAAAAGCACGTTATTCTCTTTTCATGTAACTCTTCATGCTATCAATTTTCCCTGTGCTGAAAGGGACGATGAGGCCTTGCCTAAAGTAATAGTACTGTAGATAAGCATGAAAAGAAAACTGATTATAGGTCAGATGCTGAAGAAGATGATGATGAGAACAGGAACAAAGGAGCAATGACATGCTGTTACCATGAACACCACAGATATTATTTTGCTCATTAATTGCTCATTACATCCCATTAAAGTAGCTGTTCCTTCAAATTATGCCAGTGCTCCTGCAGAAAGAAGCATAAAGCAAAATTGTGATTCACTAAGTGTAACAATGAAAAGCATTTTAACAATTTAAGTAGTAGTGCTCTGCGTTAGGCTTGGCTGACTCCTCGGTAGGAGGGCAACTGTCAGAATTCTAAGTAACTTCTCAAACTTTGCTCTCACCAAGCAGAACAGTATAATTCTTTCAAAGGAGAATCAAAAAGCACTTTGCAAATATCAGTGATTTAGACCTCAGAACACCTTTGGAAATAAAGAAGCAGTATCATCTCTCTGACGAGAAGGCATGTTTTCTGAGTTATAAGTCAGCTTAACGCTCCTTTTGCTGCTCATCACAAAGGCACTATTCTTCAGCTGACAAAAAAAGATTGGTTTCACCTTATCTCTCTGGTTTCCAAGCAAACCTGTGCAATATATAAAGCCTGTGACCTAACTCTAGAGAAACAGAGACACATGAGCACAGCACTACAGTACACAGCAGCCTAGGTATGACTGGGGAAGGGGGGGGACATGGGGAAATAAGCAGTGAAAATAAGTAACCAGTCTTCCAGTGGACTGAGAAAATAAATCTGTGAAAGAAAAACAATAAAGCCATGAAAAACATACAATAAAGCAACAAAAGAAGAAATTAATTGTAAGTTATAACCCAGAATTGTTTTATTGCCTGATTTTATTGTTTTGTTTAATGATTTCCAGTAAGGCTATCAAATATTTAAGAAAAACTTACTCATCTATCCTTGAATCTTGTCCAGTAGCAAAGTGATCCCAGAGCAATGTGATGCATGTGCAATCCTGCTTTCCTTTAGGAATAATAAATCAATAAGCAGCTGATCTGGAAAGGTCTCAGAGTGCCTTCATCTATAGTGAGTTTAAGCCTTACTCAAACCAAACCCAAATTTCAAATAACCTCCTATCCTAAGGGTCTTTATTAAAGTAGAGAAACCCAGTAATTAATTGAATTATGTGGGACCACATTCGCTGTTGTCACGGGACAGGAATTAGAACCACCTCAGATGACACAGACTAAACCATGCAAGTGTGGCAAATCATCGCAGGAAAAGCAAGTCACCAGATGCACAAATGGCAATTAAATGTCACAAGTACAGATGAGAAGAAGTTGGAGAAATATCTAAGCAGTTCCTAACGTGCAAAAATAACAATGATATGTTTCCTCTTCAGTCCCTCCTTCCTTTCATATGTTCTTTGTAAGTTAAAAAAACAAGGTCTTTTTGTCACATACAATCTTCGTAACATTCAGGGTAAGACCTGGATCTGTAAACTTACCACATAAGAACAGCAATGAATTACCTGTGACAAGCTGAGTCTAGAACCAGGTCTCTCAAGCCCATGTATTACAAACAACATAATGCTTCCACTCTAGAGAAAAACTAAAGAGAGATTAAAAAAAGAAAAAAAAATCTATTCATTCAAAAGATAAGGCTAATGATATTGGTAGAATACTTTTTATCATCAAAATACATAGTATATTGTTAAGATCTAATAATTTTCTGAAGAGGAACAAGTAGCAAACCTTAGCAAATAGGTTTCTAAGGATTACTTTCCAGAACTGCAACAAGGCCAAATGTGACCTCTGAATACCACAAGGCTGCCTCATACATTGTCCTAGGAACAACAGCAACTCCCTTCCCAGCCTTCCACAGAAAAACAAACTACCAAACAGTTTTCTCTTTACTCAGGCTTGGGGAGAAAGAATACATTTATCACCAGCTGGTGGCAATACCAAAGAACAATTCTGCAGGAGTACATCACACTGGTCAGTGCCACAGAGGGCACAGAGAAACTTCCAGTCCTTTTTTGCTCCCCTTCTCCACAGCAAGTGGGGGAAGGCACGCAGTATATGCACTTCGGCACGTATTCCTGGACCTAAGGTCAAATGCAGGGACATAGAAAGCAGGAACTAAAAAGATGTCTGATTCATAGTACATAAGACCTTGCAGCCCTCATTGTCAGAACCTAACAAAAGAAGAGAAGCCCCAAAGTGAAATCAAAATGTGAGACCAAAAGGATTAAATTAGTGTATTAAAAAAAATCTGCATTAAGTGAATTACACTTTTAAAGTAACCTATCTGCAGACTGCGGTTCATTTAGTCATACACCAGGCAAGTGAAAACTCATCGTGCCAATAGGTAACAACCCAAATGAGCAAATGCATTCAACACAGAAGACCGCTACATGAAACCAATCACTAGAATAAACTTGGGGGGGGTAATCTTGTAGTCTTGCATTTTGTTCCTTATCTGATTACCACAGCATATGAAGAACAGTCCATACAGGGAGGATCCAGTTAGTTCCCCAGTAGTGCCCAGAATTAATCCATTAATTAATGAATCCATTAATTAATCAAGCATAGATTTATTGGGAAGGATGGGGAACTTTATCACTCCAGTCAAACTCCATGGTCACAACTATGCAGGTACACAGCCTGCCACCCCTATGGTCTGTAGGATACTTTTCCCAGACCTCACCCAGCCTCCCAGGTCTCCCATGGTGCAAATTTTACTGCTGTAAGAACAAAATGCATCATAGTGTTCACATGACCTTTAAGAGGTTGCTTTTTGGTTCCTAAGCACATCTTCCCTCATTTCCCCCAGTCTGTGGCAGATTTGCTGAAGGGCAACTGCTTCCTAATGCAGCCTGTTAACAGTCACAGCTTTTCATTTTAAGTGGGAAAGGTCTGGCCTGGAAGCCCAAATCCTTCAGTCAGTCCTGGCAAAAAAGTGGCTCCTTAGCCGTGACCATTTGCAAATCACCTTTGATAGGACTCCCGTTCAAACTGTACCTTCAATTACTTTTTTTAATGTAGAAAATACACTTTCAGGTTGCATATCAATTAATTATAAATGATAGTTGTGCCACGTATATCATCATATTGTCTTACACTTTTCCTATTAAATCTAACAGAATTCTGAGATGAACTATATAGCACAGGGTTAGGGTCACATTCTGATCTGAATTTAGGTCATTGTCTTTTATAAGTGGCACTTATAATGGATTCATTTATAAACTTACATATATCCTAAACTCTGAGCACTTGTTGTTTTAAATAATAAACCTTACAGCAAGTGAACTGAAATTTTGCTGCAAGAGGTGGATGTATTTGTACGATACATTACATGAGACACACCAGCTCAGAAAGGCAGGTGGCCCTCTCTCGACCTGGGATTATATATAGCATCCATTACTGACGTGGAGAGAAGTACAAGTGAATCACCAATCACCAGAAAAATTTATAGCAGGAAAACACCTGCCTTCCCACCTGTTTCTTTGTGTTCCTTTGTGCAATTAAAATGTGAGCCTTGTTTTAAATGGCTATATGTTAAAATCCATAGGCTAGAAGTAAGGGCTTGTTAAATAGGATAAGAAGTAGGAAATAACTGAAAACAGCAGCAGCCCCTTGAATCAGTTCTGAGAACTTTTTCTTATCCAGACCCAAGGTTATTTTAACACCTGAGGTTCCTTCCAGTCTGAGTTATTCTGTGATTTGTGTAGTTACTCAAAATGCAGGAGAGAATTCTGGGTGACCTTCACCCTCATTGCTAAAGAAGAATCACTGTACTTTTTTTCCTACAGTCATAACATTCTGTTGTCATTTGGGAAAAGTACAAAAATTACCCACAGTAGGTGTAGAATTGTTCTAAAAAAAGGGGAAATTGTGCAATTTTAGAATATTATCTTCAGCACATCAGTGCTCCGTTTCTGGGGCAAGAAACCCAAAAGTCAAGAATAATGTAAATAAACTCTTAAAACATTACAGATCTTAAAGTCTACACATAAAACACATTCAGCTACTTTAAAATAAGTGATTTGAAATTACAGATTTTTTTTTCTTCATCAACCTGTAATTTCAGTCTATGGGACATAGCTGTTGCTAAAAGCACTCAGAAATTTGGGCAGGGTAATTATAATAAGAAACTTTTCTTCTTCAAGAATGAAAAATGACTGGTAAATTTGCCACCTACTTCATATGCAACAAAAGAAGAACATACAGGCATAGCAGAGTCACTGCTTTTACTTTCTAATTAATCTCACAACTCTCTTGACTTTGGCCCTTATTTAAATTATTACCTCTCTAACTATAAAAATGTCACTGTCTATATTTTTTATAACAGGGTACTTGAATATGGGGCAGTAGGCATAGGTTGTTCTTTAAAATATGGCTACAGAAAAAGGAATCTCCACATAATTTTCTATAAAACTTCAGGTAGATGCTACAAAATGGTTTAGGAATGATAGATTTGCAAAGTAGCAAAAAATGGCAACAATATTGCATGCATTAAATAAATCTTTCTCAGCATTGATGGCCACTATCTTGCCAGGAACTTCAAAACTGCTTATTTGGCATATAGAATTTGAAACAAGAGATGAGCTCTTCCTGCTCTTTCCAGAGATTTTTTTTTTCCGTTATCAAATTCAGTATCTTCCATATGCAGGATGCAGTGAAGGAAGAATTTTAAAGAAAGAAAACACCCAGTAAGTGCTGCAATTGGGCAAATAACACTTTGCATCTTAGTTTCTCTAACTCTAAACTAGAGGTAACAGTTACTAACCTTTGTTAAATTGCTATATAAAGATTGCTACTAACCAGGGATCATTTCACACAGCACAGACATAAAACTATCTCCAGGGTTAAACAGAGCAGCTGTTTAATGAAGCACAGCCATACAACATAACCCAATTTTATTCCAGGAGCAAAAACAGAAAAAAAGCAATTTTCAGTTTCCTTCTTTTTGAGACCAGTGTAAGTAGACAAGAGCTACTGGAGGTCTGATCAAGACATTGGCCTTAGTAGTTGCATTATTGCAGAAAAACCTACACTTTCTATAGTGTTTTCTTTTTTAAACTTTTGTTTTTACATGGAACTTCCCCAGACACTTGCAAGGAGCAAAACTTTCCCATACACTTGCACTGTGCTAAGACATGGTTTGTTGACAATTCTAAAAGAGAAATCCCACCAAATAAGTGACTTATGGTAAAATTTAGCTATTCCTGCTCTTGTGAACATAGCCTGCTTAATTTTGTGAAAGCTTACAGCAAAATAGCGCAACATTAAATGGCTCCTTGCACCATATTAGTTTCAAATTCATTAGCAACATGAAGAATATAATTAAAGAAGACTATGAAAGTTTCCAAACAAAATCCTGTAAAATAATGCAGTTAACAGTATTATTTTAATCACAGGATGTTGATAAAATCTTTAAAGATCTCCCTGAAAGACTTCTTCCCTGAACAGACTTCTGTTGATGACATTTGTCCTAGAGATGATGTTATCCAAAGACAGCTAGTCTCAAATAAGTGATTCATCCTTTAATATTGCCACATTTATGTAAACTGAAACAAGTATTTAAAGTAGAATGGGAAATCTTCAGTTCCCCCAACACTTCTATTTAATGTTACCTTAATACAGAGCAGATGACCATCTTTGTATACTCTCCCCAAAAGCTGAATTCTAACACTTTGAAGGAATACTTTGAAAAAGACACTTTTCTTCGCATATGAAATGAGCATTCACACGTGATTGACTTTGTTCAAGCTGTATATCAAGCCCATGGAGAACTGGGATTCTAACAATTTTGAACAACAGCGAGTAATAACTTTTAGTATTACTGCAATACCCCAGGCCCATAACAAGCCTCCAATGAGCATATACATATATATAAGGTCATACAAGACCTTAAGCATAGATCAACCTCTCTCTGTAAAATTGTCACTTCAAGATTTTTTTAAAGGATCTAAAGTGCACTTTCATATCAGTTCAGATATGCCCAACGCAGTGGCTTCTTTGATGCACTCTAGTGAGGTTTTTTTATTTCGTTTAAATTATTACAGTAATATTTTGGAATCAAGTCCTTGATTTCCACCTGCGGCAGTCAGCAACATGAAAAGATGAAGCAACAAAGAAAGGAAATTCAGTATCGGCTATCTTGTGTAAGGATGCAGCTAGGATAGGCACTAATTCTGTCTCTCTCCTTTTCCTCATTTCCCAGTCTTTCTTCAGCAATGAAACAAGTAATCATTGCCAACTGTTCGAGAGGAACTTACAGCATTTCACTAATATAGATATTTGATCACATTCTTTACAAAGTTTCGGTATTATCTTCAAAAATGCATGTCATTTTTGTCCAAGGCCAACCTCAGGGTTTGGTAATTTCCTTCAAAGGTCCTGCACAAGCAAAAACACTATCAAAAAACTCAGCAGGTAACACAATTTGGCAGTGCTGCTTTAATGGTTAGACTTGATGCTCTTAAAGGTCTTTTCCAACCTGAATGATTCTATGATTTCTCACGTGTAATACAAATGCAGAACCTAGTTAAGAAAAACAAACAAACAAACCCTCACAGCAAATATTATTCACAGTTCCAAAGATGCTGTAACAAATATTGTAATGGAGATGCAGAATTATAAAAATTTAAGGGCAAAGACTACAATAAATTCTCTTTTGGATTATTCTTGTCTACCATATAAATACTTGGGAAAAATTTAGGAAGAGCCTGTTTAAAGAATCAAATCAGTGGATATATACACAGTTAAATATTGCAATCTCAAGCATTGATACTTTCAGAAAATAACATAAACTTTCAGAACATTGGTCAGATGAACTGCATGGCAGGTTTGGATTTTTTTTTTTATTTCATGTTCTCAAATTTTATATTACACAAGCACTGAGGAATATGAAAAGGGAAATAGGGATGTTCACAGAAGCAGCTCAATTGTAACTTTCCTTAGTATGTTTTTCTTCATTTGTGCATAACCAACGCCATTTAAATGCTTTTAAAAGAAGATTGATCAGTATAGGCAAGAAGTACAGCAAATAAGATGCCGGTGTTTTCTTTATTTACATTTGCAGTCCTTTAAAGACTCAGCTGCACACCCAGCAGCTGAAGACTCTGGAAGTCAGGATGCAACTGGAGCCAGTTAGTTAACATCCGAAAAGCAGTCCCTCATTCTTCATAGGACTGGTACACTAAGAAGATTTTTTCTCTCATCATGTTCGGGAAATGTGGCTTTTAGAGAAAACAAGGATGCAAGAACAGGACAGTAAAATCAGAAATGTCCAAAGGGAAGTCTGCAGTCAGATTCCTGCCTCATGTTTGACCCACTGTGGAAAAAAAGGGCATTGGGCTCTGAACCAGATCAAGACTCAGAGCAGAAGCAGCCAATTACTCTTTCTCTAGACAGAGAACCCAGGATAGGTTTGCAGCCTCTGCTTTCAGATACAGAACGTCTTTTCAAAATGTCTACCACTTGTGACATGCTTTCAACTTGCATTATTTATCTTCTGTTTCACTAAGTTCTAGCCAAATATCAAAACAGCGCAAGATCTCAGAGGCTGTCAGGTCACCAGTTCAATGTGCACTTTCACATTGAAACTGAGAGCTCTTCTGATTTTGTCTACAGACTATTTGGCAACTGGGAAAAGCAGATCTTTAAAGAAAACAATAGCAAAGCAAACTATTTTTTCCACACAGATAAGAGTAAACTCCAGCCAGAAAACACAAGTGTATGCATACAATCTAGATATCTAAAGCAAATGCACCAAGAGCAGGAAGGGCTATGGTACCTTACAACTAAAATGTATCAGTGATTCTGCAGGGCACCGGGCACACTGCACAGCTACAATATTTGGGCTTTGTCCCTCCAAGAAGCCTGAGCCAAGAAACCAGAATTTCTGACACTCCACATAATACCACAAAGATCGTGGGAGGAAACTGAAAAAAAAAAAAAGGAGGGGGATGCTAAAATACAAGTCCCACACATTTTCTGACCTTGCTTTATTTTGAAGGAAAAAAAAAAAAAAAGAAAAAAAATAAGTCCAGTAGGCTTGAGTTGTCAGTTCCAAAATGCCCCCCTGTTTCTAGCCAGTCTTAAATATACAAGATGTAAGGCTGGGATGCAAATGTGTCATACCTGATTCCACATATCTAGTTCAATTACTTAAAAGCTTTCTCTGTTGACACAGTTTTTTTCCACTGCCCAACAGGAAGGCAGCATGTCTGAATATAAAATCAAAAGAATCATTAAAATAAAGATACATTCTGAAAACAAGCTCACCTTGCATCTCTTATAGCATACTGGATGACTCACCTTGCATCTCTTATAGCATACTGGATGAAGTAGTGGTACTTTCAGAGAATAAGTTCTATGTCAGCCACCTAAAAATGCATTTTCATCTAGGTTATTTCACACATTACACACACACACACACACACACACACGCTCCTTCATAACATTTTCAAATGAGCTATCGTGGCTGGGCAGGTGAGCCTACATCAGGACATAAACAGCTTCACATAAGAAAACAGTGAAACAGGCTGATTTACTAGCGAAAGGTTTCTAGATGGACACTTTCACACCCTTATAGTGCTCATCTTTAAGGACATTGTCCACTTGGAAAATTACACTTCTGTAAGAAAAATGAGGGATGAGTGCAAATGCATACAAAATTCTGCTGGCTCTGCTGGTTTACAAACCTGGCATTTCTGTGACAGACACAGAAAAGTTCACAGACAAATTTCTTTCTGAATAAACCTGAAGTGTCACACATTTTTCTCAGACCATACAAGTGCATCCATTTTTTAAAAGAAATATCAGAAGACCTTATCCATCTGGAACTTCCTTCCCTGCCTAGACAGTATATTTTTTCCCCCCCTTTAAAGGAGCAAAAGTTACCAAGGGAATTTTCCTTTGAGAACAGAGGATCACTGGTCAAGAAAAACTTGAATGTGAATCCACATAAGTCAGTGTCACTCAGCACGCTTCTATGGCTGGTTAGTTTGTTTCTTAAAGATTTGCATAGCCACACAATCGGAGAACGAACATTGGAGTTTTATTACAAGCATATTACAAGTGAGCTCAATTTTTATTGGCATCACTATTAATACAAAACCTGAGAACTCCTAGACAATCTCCAGCTGTTATAAACTAGTATAGATCCAGTGGAGTCAACGTAATGGTCTTATTCAGTATCACCTGAGAATCTGGCCCAGATTCTCAAAGTAATAGTTCAAAACAATCATGCATTTCTGAGTCTTCAGAGGGTGTTTTTGAAAGTTATGAGCATTTGCAAGTGTGCATATACAAATATATATAAAAAACCCAAAACCTCTGTAACATTTTTATTATATAAGATTAAGACAAAACACTATTCTAATCCCAAACTGGCACATTCACTCATGTACAGCTGATTTGATGCAATATGCAAGCAAAAAACTACTGCTTGAAAGGAACTAATTAAAACTTCTTCGGGAATTCTTTCTTATGAAAGCTACTTTGGGATATATGACCAGACTTGAAGGTTCATTTATTCCTTGCTAGTGAGAGATGTGGGATTACTCAGACAGGAAGCAGGCCACCAGGTATTACAGCTCAGATCCTACTGAATATAGACGAATATTAATGAAATGTCTGAAAGGAAACAAAGGATACAGAGAAGCTTAAAATAAATGATCAGGCAAAGAACTCTACAGCAAATGTCCTAAGCACGAAAAAGTCCTCCCACCCTACCATCTACCAAAAGACTTGGGAAACATTCGTATGCACTTCCTGTACCCCTGTTCCTTCAGCCCCCAGGAAAAATTCAGTTTGTCAAGGTTGCATCTTCTCCAGCCATAATAAAATTTTATAAATTTTTTTGACATTGCTACTTACTTTACTGAGATGTATGCTAAGTGCATAAAATATTTGCATGCAGGGTAAGAAAAACCTTCTATTGAAATTGCCCAAAAGAATGAAATCCATAGAGAAACAATAGTATAGCAGGACAAGGATTACTTCCCATACTGATATCAAGTCAAACACATGGGAAAGCCTTAAGCCTAAGATCTCCTAGTCAAATTACAGCAAGATAAACTACTCCAGGATCAATGTAGATGTGCATGTTCTCCTGTGAAATCATTGGTAGTTTAAAATCAGTACTACTACGCGGAATTTGCTCTACTTGCCCGTATTCCCAATTCTCCAGGCAATATATGGTCCATATCCTGTACCATATCAAGTACCCATATGCCAGAACAGCCATCCATACACTGAAGAGGAAAGAAAATGCCTGCTAGGTCATGTATTCAGCCCACTATAATGTTTAAGACTCTATCCACCAACATCACAAAAAGTAGTTTGTGTTTCTAAAAAAATAAAATATTGGAGAAGTTACACCAGCAAATAAGATATGCTGACGTGAACAAAATCTGAATTACAGATGACTAATGTAGGCACAATGTTTACTAATGGACAATACCTTGAAGTTCAGTGGATGACCTTGTCTTATGGAAGCTTTTAGACTCTAATCAATAAGAAAGGTTTGATGGAATTCTGGTAACGTTTTCACTGCTTACTGGCAAAGGTAAGTGTTTCAAGTCTCTAGATTTAAATTATAACATTTCAGCAATAAAAAAAACCCCCACACATAAAGGTACAAATGAGAAAGGTAAAAGGATCAAGAAAGCAAAAAATAAATAAAATGTGACCTTTTAAAAGTTCTCAGAATGATACTGTTTTGTTCTTGCACATTGCAGTCTCAGATCTTGTTAATAAAATAATAACCGTTTGTCTTCTGCAAGCAAACAATTCAGCTCATCAAAGTGCTTCCACTGCTTTCAGAAAAAAATGTTAGTTCACTGCGGCTATGGATACTTTAGCAAATAGTTTGATAAAACAGGACCTAATCAGGAGATCAAAGCAGCTAGTGAAGAGGTCATGTATCTATCTACATTATAGGATGTTCAAGGGTTTTACTTCAAACTCTACTTAGTCTCATTCCCTGGACTGAATGTTCCATCATAAGCACAATTCAAAGCTGTTGAAACGAGTCATTGGTGTCAAAGCAGAGTTGCTGTGCACGTAGAATAGAATTTTTGGGTTTGTTTCTTTCAAAAATAACCCAGTACAAGCACACCAGAACTGCTCTGCAGATGCAACCAACATCCGTAAGTACTGGAGAAATTCCAGAAAAGGTGATATTCCACTACGAAGAGAAAATGTCACTATCTAACACATATGGAACAGCTTTTACTACTAGCTAATCAAAAAAAGTGAACAGAGAGTCATTTGAGTAATAAAACTGTATGTGCAGTCCAGAAACAGACAGGAATTGTTGTTACATTTGTGTACATACAATGGTGGACTGTTGTCCTCAGAGGATGCACTACAACCAGCCTGTTCCCCGCACTCATGACATAGCTAATGGCTGTAGATTCTCACCTATTCACTTACTACCAAAAATTGAATTAGGTATAGGTATAGAATTTGGAACTTTGTTGCCACTGTAACACAGGACTTAAAGCTTTAGGATTTGTTGCATACGAGAGGTGAATACCTTTTCAAGTTCCTGATTTATTTCACTGGACACTTCAAGCAGTGTCAGATATCCTAGGCTATATTAGAAGGAAAACCAAGAAGGGCTGACCGAGCTCCCTATGGAAGGTACAGCAGTTCCTCACAGACAACTTTCTACAAGAGGTTTGGGTTTTTTTTCCTCTGCTTTAGTGGTTATTCCTGTGGCCAAATTTTTGTATGTGCCCATCCATTCTACTGTATATTTCTTCACTCAAGTATTTTCTCAGACTCTTTCAGACACTCCTCAGCTTCTGGCCTTTTTGTGGAGCTTACATAAAGCCAGCACGGCTATTTTGGTGTTTCTTATAGATGTATACAGGCTTGTGAGATTTTTTTAGTGATTCCTTGATAGCATTTACCAGTCACTGATGAATTCTATTGTCTGTGCTTAACTTTAAAAAATAAAACAAAATTAAAAATAATGGAGTTAGTTACAGGCTTTCCTATACTATTCCAGACAAACAGAACTGAGAAATAACAATAGTTCTAAATTTGAAGAGCTCTTAAATCTCTACTTTTGGTATGAGGCTTTTTTTTTTTTTTTTTTTGAAGACTGTAGGGAAGCACCATGGTTCTCAAGCCCCACCAGGGAATTTAGCCACATAACTACCACTGAAGCTGAAGATAATTGCCTGTCCTTAATCTTTTTCCCCTCCAAACTATCATCCCTAAACTTTGAGCTCAACCCTGCTGCTTTACTCGGCAAAACAGAACAATTGATCTCAAACGACTCACATCCAAAGCCCTCAACAACCATTCACCACTCAGCTATGTCATAAAGTTCATTTCTTTGTTACAGAAGAGCTACCTGCAGCAATAGCAGGTTTGGCTTAGCTTCTGGGCTTTCAGAGTCAAGTATACTCAGCCTGCCTGCAAACAATTTACTAGCAATATGAGTAAGTGATGGTGGACAGGCCAAGCCTGACAGAGGCTACTGGAAAAGGACTGATGAATCATGTCCCCCAGATAAGGAGAGGCAACCAATACAAATAAATGATGCTTTTGAACAATTTATGTGCTGCTGCTTTATAGGCTACTGATTAGTTCAGGAGAAACTGTCTTACAGCAGACCTGGTAGGGGTGACATACTGCAGAAGAACAACCTCTTTGCACAGGAGGTAATGCTACTTTCTGCAATTACTACACTGGCTCAGGAGTAAGAAAATGAAGCACAGACAGTACAGTTTACACAGCAAGAAAAATGTAAGGCAATTCAAATACAGTAAGGCAATTCCAGCTACTAGCTCCTCTGCAATTACTAGTGCCCTTATGCTGACTGCACAAGCCTTCTGTAGACTGCAACATGTACCAGTATTGACCCCTACATTTTGCACTGGATAAGCCATTGCTTCTTTTCCAATTGTAGAGTAAAACTTCTTTAGTTGCAACAGAAAGATTAAAGATGGTGTTTTCAACAGGTTCTGCTGCTAGATTTACCACCTTCAACTGGCTCTCAGTATCCTACTGAAGAAACACTTGGGGACAGCTGCTAATTCATCTTCCCATTAATTTAAAGGCTGAGGAAAGTTATCACATAATTGTGTCAGCAAACCATTTATTTCCATGAACTCATCTATTCCTTATGTTAGCCCTGAGAACTCATGTTTATTCATGATGGCTGTTAAAACTGGGGCTTTATTATGTAGCTGTGTCACTGGTATCCTTTACGTACCTTTGCAAAAATCATGTAGGAACTCTCTGATTCAGGGAGAAAAATAGAGCAAGTTGATTCCCTGCATCATTTCACATGAATAGTCACTTATATAGATATAAAGAGGATACAGTCAGAATTGACCACACTCTTAAACCAATCTAAATAAAATAGAATGACATGCTGGGGAAGGCGGGCAGTATCATTCTCAAGGTGTTTGTAAGAGAGACATATATTCCAGCATATTCCCGTACAGCAGCTCAGGTTCTAGCTTTCATCAGAATCCTCTGGTTTAGGACTCAGTTTTTCCATTCACATGGGCTGTAAGAATGGGGCAGATCATAGATAACACAAGTGAAGGAACCTCACAAAGGAAATGCATCATCATCAAGGAAAAGTCATCATTTGAGCTTAGATTCTTGCCTCTGTATAACCATAGTTCATTCTCAACAAGTACACAGTTGGTTGTGGAAACTGCTCTTTTGTTTCTGCCAGGCACTCAAACAAAAGCTCACTGGGGGAAGTTTTAACTAGCGCTCTCCACACACACACACATTCTGCAAAGTATCCATCCCCATTTTTTGAACATATAAAATGCTTTTTGCACAACAGCTGTAAGTACTGCAGCCTCATCTGGTACTGCTGTAACCATTTATCTGTTCTCTCACAGGAAGGAGGCAGAGTTCAGTCTCAGAACATTAAGACCATTAGCATGCAATAAAGGAACCAAAGGGACTCTCAGTTCCTTTGTGACAATAAACTTGTTCAATGACTACATCCTCACTGAGTTCTTTTCCAACCTAAATTGAACTTAAAAATAGGACAGAGCAAGAATGAAAAAACACATTAGTGTGGAAAAATAGGGCACATCCCATGAAAAACTGTATGCAATACAACTACTGCCTATCACCAGGAACTAGGCCCAGGTGTCAAGGCAATCAATCCCATATGCCAAGCTTAGATAGAGAATAAACTCTTAAAGCATAGCACCTGAATTTTTAAAAGATACAAGAAGAGAAACTCAGCACCATGTGCTTGTGTAAAGAAACATTTGTATGTAAGTGAGAGAAATGTGATCACACCTTGGTCAGAACCAAGTTACATCCTATTCCTTTCTAAGATATATCAGCACCTATCAATGAACTAGCTACTGCTAGATTGCGCCTTGGATAAAAAGGAAGGCCTCAAAACCCTAGAAAAATTCTGTTCTATTGAATACACTTATAAAAATGTGATTCCATTGACTTCTTCAGTGTGAAAATTCATACTTATAGATATCAGTTTGCTTAAGTTCTTTTACACTTAGGGTGGTAAAGAAGCCAATAACTGAACAGACAAAATACACAGTCTACACACTCAAAGCATATATCTGATTCTAGTTCCTTCCAGGTGACAATGGCATAAAAGTCCGGAACTTTGGAAAAAAATAAAAATCTCCTGGACAAATATTCTGGACAGATGTTCCTAGACATTAACCTTACATGACAACTGCTGCTGTCCTCTTGCTAAAGTCATTGCTAGAATTTAAGTTTCAGTCTTGCAGGGACAGAAACAGTCCTGGTCTAAATGGAAAGAAACCGATCCACCGCTGCAAAGCTGCGACTGTCACAGCCACACACAACAACAGAACTCAGGGGATGTCAATGCTAGGAATGGCAATGAAAATGCAAACTTCTCAACACTCACCTATTTAGCTTGCTTACAGTTTATAGCTTTTGAGTAACACCTGAATTCTTTATAAGACATTTAACTAAGCACTTAAAGTATCAATTTGTTTCTTTATCTCTTCTCTCCCGGAAAGAGAAGAAACTTTTCCTAGGTTTTGCATCTGTGGGAATGGTAAGCCAAGAAATTTTGCAGAGAGAGAAGGCAATTTCCACTTCTTTTTTCAGAACAGCATTCCATCTTCTACAATAATATACTATTTTCTGCCTTTTTCTTATCACAGATTTTTATGCTGCCTCTACAAAACCAGAGTAAAAAATATATCCCTTTCAGATAAGTTCAATCTCAGTGTGTTACTCTGCCACAAAAATATTCCCTCTGCAAGTCTTTTAGAAATATGAGTCTCAGTGTATCAAGATATATTAAATGGTAATATCTGAGAATGATGAAGTGAAGGAATCATATATACATTTAGTGGATTTTCAGTCATCTCTCCCTCCCACTTTTCCAGCAAAAAGATTTTAGTACCCCTTTTGGCATTTGGTCATGGTGGTGATGAATAGCTTAAACAATTACACCAGAATTAAATGCCATTTTTCTATCTGTTCTTAGTGCTGGGCAGGAAGACAGAAGAGTTACTGTTGCCCACTGAATGCTTCATGTTATTATAACAAGGATATAAAAGGACTTAGTCTGGTCAATATTATTTTAAATACAGAACTGTTTTCTCAACCCAGAAAGAAGGAAAAAAAAAAATAAAGAACCAAACAAACAAAAACCCCAAACAAAACAAAGAGAGAGAAAACAAACAAGGAAACTCTACATATCACTGAGAGTAGTACATACATGAATGCTGGTATCTCCTTTAAGATGTCTTTATCCTGTGCTTTGTCTTTGGCTAACTCATTCCCTACTCAGAGTATCTATAGTGAAGTATTTAAAAAGCTGGATGCAATTTTGATATTAGAAAGCTTGATTGAAGAGGACTTAATCATATGTAAAGAGTTATAATCCAGGGACTGTATGATACAAAGGACAGATGGAATTTGTTTGACATGACAATTTTCTGTTATTGTTTTGGGATTACAACAAACCTGGAGCTAAACTAATTGTGCCACGATGGTTAAGGTTGTGTCAGCACTTTTCTTGTAAACCTCTTTTCCAGTGGATTTATTACTAAATAAAAAGTTTTTCAGGGGCTGAAACCTGGCATGAAAGACTGCATTTATCTTTAAAGACTTTGAAAAACAAATTCAGCTTGTCTTAATGGAAGGGAAGAAAAAAAAGATTGCTAGTTTGGGATACATAACTTTCCACTGCTAATCTTACCAGCACTGTGTATATTCTCCATGTTTTAAAAAATACAGGGAACAATACTTTATTATGTAGCCTCATTTCAATTCAGAAAACAAAAATCCCATGCAAGCCACCTTCCCTTGTTATGGAGATTTTAAATTTTCTATAGCATATGTAATGACTTTTCCCTGGATATCCAAATATAATGCCACAAACAGGCCCTGATTATAACCTCTGGTTACATAAAAGACGAAAATAGTCTACGAATTACCCAACACGTGTATTAAAAAAAAAAAAAACTCTTTAATAAATGCATACCACTCTTGTGGTATGCATTTATTTCTCAATTGTACTAGTTATGATTAGAAAGAGATCCATCCTAACTAGATGCTTTTCAAAAACGGTTATACAGCAACAACAAAAAAAGTACGAAGTCAAGAGAAAGTTGCCAAAGTAGACTGGGAAGTATGGTTGAGGAGGAATTAGGCATTGCAGGAGTGGAAGGGTTAACAAGATTGAAGTACTGAGGGTCCGGGTCATGTCCGAGGGAAGGAGGCTGTGCGTCTGGAGCAGGGGTGGACGGGATGGGAGGGAGGTAGGCGAGCGCGTGACTTTTGTTGTGAAGGAAGGAACTGCAAGATTGCAAAAAGATAGCCAATCATATTAGCTGAAGGGATGCATGAAGGACGCGTGAACAAGACATACAAAGCAATGAGAGTTCTCTCAGTAGCGCACGTGTAAACAATTAGAAAGTATATAAGCCATGTAATGTTTCAATAAAGGGTCTTTGATTTATCCTCTATTGGAGTCCGTGCATCAATCCGCTACAATGGTGAGGCATTAACACTAATTGTAGCATCCCAGGGAATCTGGGATGGCCTAAAGCAGTGGCCTGGCTCCTGGTGGTAAGCTCCCAACTGCAACCACATCGGCAAAACTCAGTACACAACTAAGAGGCTGGAAGCCAAGAATTCTAAGTATAGTGCAAGCACTAAAACATATATTCTGGGATAAGACTGCTACCTCATCACACAACCTCTTCATCTAATAGATAAGGCAAACTGAATTTAATATAAGAGTGAAGAACCTCTGTCAAAGATTAGACAATGCACTGTCCTTTAATATATCAAGTTATCCAAAGCTTGTATTCTTTGTATTTCACAGAATTTACTGCACATTGGAATTCAAGAGGTAGTCAAGAAAGCAGCTTGTCTTTTAAATAATTTGGCTAGTCTTCAGGTATTTGACAGTAATAATGAATCAGATCCCATACAAGCCTCACACCAACATTTTATATGAAATTAAATTCAAATTCTCTCTACACTGGTGATCTCAAATTTGGCTCTGTTTTGTTCTTACTTTTATATTGCCAGCCCTGCC
Source organism: Mycteria americana (assembly GCF_035582795.1). NCBI lineage: Eukaryota > Metazoa > Chordata > Aves > Ciconiiformes > Ciconiidae > Mycteria > Mycteria americana. Next base: position 12,191,705 of record NC_134376.1, read on the forward strand.
AACTCATATTGGATTAAACAGCCAAGCTGCCTTCACTCTCATACCCCCTATCACCAACAGCAAAGGTCTGAGTCTCAACAAGACACTTCTGCAAATTCACTTTATTTAAGAAACACACGTAAAATGATAATTTTCTCAATATTGCTCCTCATGGACACCTGTGCAGGTCTAGTACTTTCCATGCAGTTCAGAGGTGCAATAGAAAGCTAGTACATTGTTCTGCACTGAAACTCAGGAGGAAAGATTCTGGCACAAATAGTCAAAAAACTCTGGTTAGCTCTTCTGCAGCTGTATCACTTGTGTGTGCCAAGAGGGGTAAAACCTAAAAAAAAAAAAATCCTCTATTTGAGTCAGTAATTCAGCAGATACAAGCAAACAAAAGATCTGAAATGTAGGAGCTCAATATTAATACACTCCTTTTAAAGAACAACTTAATGTCTAGATCACCAATTTCAGCCTTGTGACCTATATCTATTGGAAGACAGACAGGAGGAGGTTACAACCCTTAAAACTGTTTCAGCAAAGGCTTTGCACAGCCTTTTCTCCTTCAATGAAATTCCTTCATAAAAGCTTTTTTCTTGTACTACTAGATAAAGCTTTGGCCTTTTTCTTTCTAACTTTTTTCTCCTCTCCCTATTTCCTTGCTGTAAACACACATTTGAGACAAAAGAAGAAATATTAGAGAGGGACAATGCAACAATAATGACTACCTGAGTGCTGCTTCATGTGAAAATGATTTTACAGAGTCAGACAGTGCCTGTGCTCCTGAGTAAATAACTGGAGCCATGCCACACCGCATAGGAGATTAATGTTCTTTATGAAGTGGAAAAAGACTCAGATGAGGCAGACACAGTGTTATCAAAAGAAATGTGCATTATTTTTGCTTCAGGATGGCACGTCAGAATCTGTAAACCGCTTCCACCTCAAAGGGCATTCAACCTTCACAGTTAGGACATGTGTGTTCAAGACTTTGATCAAATGAAACGTCTCACACTGTCTCTCCTCAGCCTTGTTTACCTGCCTGGTGAGTCTTCTTCCTGTTCCATGCCCTTTTGTTGTACAGCATCTGTTCCCTATGCTGAATTAAGTTTAAGCCAGTGAGTTTGCTCAGTCAAGCTTGGCTCAGCTTCTCAGAAACAGCTCTTTGTATTGTACGCTTGTGCATTTATAAAAAAGTGTGTCCACACGAACACACTCTCTTCATAGCTTAAAATTTAAGAAAAAAAAAATCTCCTATTCATGTCAAGCACTGGCATACAACACAAAATTCTCCTTTTGCTGTCAGAATTTTTTTTCTTCATTTAACTGACAAGGACTACCAAATTAAGTTTGCATAGAAAAAATAAACACACTTTTTACTGGCGAGAATAAAATGACAAATTATTCTAATTTGAGATTGTCTTTTAATCTTTTGTAACTATAGTGATTCAATCCCATATTAAACAAGAATTGCTTCTGCAGCATATTCCCTTGCAACAAAGAATACTATAAACAGAAGAATGTTGATCATAACGAATATAGATGAATTTTCAAACTGTCAGAGCACTGGGCTACCAACATCCAGAGACTTCTGGTGGATGTTGGAATCTGAGTCCTTAGTTGTCTACCTACAGAAATATTATTTAGAGCCACCAACATTACGAACTAATTGTACTGGTACTATTTAGAAATACAGTAAGAATTTGTGTGCTCTGAGAGCTTCTATTCTAACAGGAGTAAAAAATAGTTAAATTCAAAACTGATGTTTAAAATACATGTTATAAATACAGCAAAGTAGTGGGAGACTGACATGACCTATCCATATGTATATATTGTGAAGATAGTTTGCATATACAGGTCCACACTGCACAGCATTCCCAATTCCCACAGTAACTTCTCCGTATCCTTTACCTCTCCAAGCTTCTCTGAATAGCTGCCATTTTGTTTTCAAAATCTTACCATAAGAGATATAGTTTCTCTATATCTTCAAAAGCGAACCATTTTTATACAACAAAGGCTGGGAGGGGGAGGGCAGGGAAGAAGTAGGCCTTGCAGTGCTTATTGGAGGTTGCCAGTGAGGACTGCACACACAAATGCGTTCCAAAAGCTTTGGGAGATGAAACAAATATTATAAAACTCATTCCTGGGAAATGTAAAAGAGCGCATTTCTAAATCATTTTCAATGTCTCAAAAATACTAAGAAATAAATATTTGTTAATTCCCATCACAAAATTCTCCAGAGTTGCCACAACCACAAACTGTTCAAGAAGGCCTTTAGTGCCAGGGAGCAGCAGGGCTGAGGTGCCAGCCAGCAGCTGAGCGTTACAAGGTAGGCACAGGCAGCGTCCTTGCTGACGTGGGACACAACTCCATGGTACCTGAGCAAGGAGAGCAGAGCTGGCCAGAAACAGTAGCGAGGGTCAGGCACACTTCCGTAACTGCCACCCAAGTCCATATCGATGCAGCAAGTCTGGGATCAAGCCAGGAAGTCAAGTCAGTGGGTCAAGATCAGCAAGGTAAATGGTGCAGCACAGGCAACAAAGCTCAGGCAAGCAACTCCCAAGCAAAACCAGGGATGTCTCCAACATAGCTTCCAAGTGCTCTCCTCACAGCAGCCTGATCCAAGGTTACACAGCTGCACCACATCAAAGCTGGCTTTGAGTACAGGCAGTCAAAGCCTTAGGACAGGGGAAGGAGTTGCACTTAGGGCCTGACTCCTACTAATTGAAAGCAGATGTATTATGGAATTCACCTTAAGTTGGCAGCACCAAGTCACATCCACCAAAGTGTTGACTATTACTACATCTACTTACCTAATTCTTAATTAGCTTGAGCTTCTGGATGATGACAAATTTTGAAATGCTTTTATAGCACTAAAAACATCGGAGTGACTGATAAGATGCAGAGAGCCACGAAGCCACATGTATTGAGGCTCTGGAGATCATGAGAAACTGACTTGAGCTGCACAATTTAAGATGTTATCAGAATTTTTTTACAGTTCTTTCTGATATGACATGGTGCATCTAGGAGACACGTTCATAATGCAGAAAGTATATGCATTATATATACACACACACAGACCCCCCCCTACATATATATGTTGTATAGCATCCATTTTTCTCTTGCTGCTATAGCTTTAAATGTATAACATTAAAATAATTTTTGTCTTTAGTTTGTATTAGTTAGCTAGGGGTGTAGCAAAACTTTTTGCTGACACAGGACATCAATTGAAACATTAGTCTGCCATGGTAAAGGTGCGAGGAATACAGATGGCACTGACAAGTATGTTTGTTCTGCCACCAGTGTGCTTCCGTTAGAAATCAAAACACCATTCTTGAACTATAGTGGATACTTATTGCTGAGTTACAACCTTAGTATCCAATGTGCAAGGTTATTATAGCTAAAGGGTACTAAATCTGCTGTGGCTCAGTGAAGAACTGAAATTGCAGTTACAATTATTCCCTTCCCCTCTGCTTATGCTGCAAAACAGATAATTCATCCAGATAGTTTAAGTGTGAGCAAGAGGATGTTGCGATGATATTTCACACATTTTCAAGAAGTGAGATACAGATGTTCTCCCCTTGCAGCTGAATTTGCCAGGAGTAATGATAGAGAGGGAACGCTATGCTGTACTCTGCCTTTGGATTTCTGCTCTGAAGAAAATACATCTTTCATTTTTTACATGCCACGGTCTCACACAACGTTACTTTACACTGGAAGTATTAGTACTTTGCTAACTACATTAAAAAGTCACTAACTCACTGTTATTAAATTCTCATTTAAAGCAACATTTGTGATCTGCTAAACTACTTAACAGCATGCAGTAAGAAGTTTTAAGCCATTAACAAGCTTGCAGTTATATAAAATAGGGAGGATGGGTTTAAATAAAAATCAGTTTCAAGTAGGGGAATGATTAATCATTGCTGTTCTCCCCTTCATTTGTATTCTTAGCAAAAGTTGTCAACCTTTGTCCTAGCATTAATGGTGAGTTTTATGTGGCTGTACCTGGTATTCTTAAAATTGATTAATTAGCAAGGCCACATTTTATTTGAAAGTGCAGAATGGAGTCACATTTTCATTCAGTTCCCTAGGGAACTAATTATAAGGTCTGCTCAACATACTTCACAACAATATATCCTATATGGCACAAGTAATTATTTAGATACTGTAAATATCTTTCCAAATACTTAAAACAGAACTGCTTCAGCTATTTTAAAGTTTTATTAGAAACTGCTGCTAGCCTCTGCTGGGAAGTTCCAAATATTCGCTGCTCAGGAAAAACAGCAGGTACTCAGCATCATGAAAATGTAAACCCTGTAATGGGAATTTATCACATTCACCTCTGAACCAGCACAAAGGGAAAAAAATGGAGAGAAAGAGAACATCGTAGTAAAGATTACACAACCCTTAAAAAAAACCCCAAACGTAAATGTTTAACAACCCAATGATGTTGTTTTTTCTCCCTTAGCTCCAATGCAGCAGTCAATTCTTTCTTTTCTCCACCCCCCCGTACACTGGAACCTGGCAGTTTTACTGCATCAATAATAAGAGTAGAATATGCAAAAGCACATCTTTTAGAAAAGGAAAAATCCTTCTTTCCTGTCTTGCACTAGCCTTGGGGTAGGGGAGAGGAGACTAAAGAGGGTCAATGACTCTGACTCAGTCATTGCTGTTCATATTCCAGTAGCTTTAAGAATTGAGTCCCATCATACTAGACATACAAAGACATTAAAAGAAGTTTTGGATAGCAGCACTTACAGTCTAAAAAGATTAGACAGCATGTGGGAGAAAGAAACCATTCATTTGTACCTGGGAAACCGACACACAGAAGTTACCCTCAGTAGTACAAGACTTCTCCTTAAATCTGTACCAGAACTAGAAACTCAATTGCCACAAAACTGCAATTTACCACTCAGAATATACACACACAACAAACACTACCACAGCCTTGGAAAGTTGCAGAGTGGCTGCAAAGTAGCTGAGTAGCTACACCAAAGATCAGCTTACTTCTTTTTTGGCCCCTGGAGTTCTCAACTTGCTTAGGCTGTGCTCTGATTCACAAGATTTGCCCCCAAAGGCAAATTTTAGGAAAGAAAAAAAAAAAAAAAAAGAAGAAAACAAGAAAAAAACGATTTGATTGGCTCCAAAGCTCTCCTAAATTGGATGATACAGTGCACATCAAGCAGTAGAATAGCTTCCATAGCAACACATACTGTCTCTCTGCTTAGTTATTTCTAGGGCATCTGTCACTGACTCTGTTCCCTGAAAACAGTTGCAGGGAGTGAAGGTTGCTTGCAGACTTGTAAACAGCCACCTACGTTATTTTAGAAGTGCATCTGTATTATTGTCAGAGTGTACCTTGTGAGGGCAGGCAGCAGAAAACTGCTGTTCCAAATTGATTATAATACAGATTCGTATTTCCCAGCATCTCCCAAACAAAGACTTCAGTGCAGTCTACAAATAGACTACAAAACACCCTGCAAGAGCCCAATATTATAGACTAAACTTTCTGAAGCCAGAAAGATTAATTATACAGGACCATACTGGCTAGAATTACATACCAGATATTTCCATGTCTAACCAGAAGACAAGTCTTTCCACATAGGAAAAAGAGTCTTAAATATTTCTAAAATCTTTCCCCAATCCACTTTTTCTGAAGGCATATCAAATACTTTTAAGTATTAATTTACCTCACCCTCACGACATAACAAAAGAAACTAACAGTATAACTTGAAGTCCAACATACCAAATCACAAAAACTTGGGCCATTATAAAGCTTTAGGTAAAATTACTGTATTTAGTCTTCAAAGATTTTCTTGTATTAGTCCACAAGTTATACAGTATCAGTAGCTCTCTTGATTTTCATCACCTTGGAAACACCACTACCCGCAGGAAAACAAATCCCAGGAAAATAAATATGGATTTATTATTTGTAATACAATAAATTTTTAATTCTGACTCTTCTACTTGATGTTCTTCAGGAATTTTGCAATAACTGAGAAAAAAAAACCTCATTGTCTTTTAGTTCTGTATCTGAGTAATAGCAATCGTGACCATGATTTTGAAGATTATGAGCACAGATAGATAAACAAATGAGGTCTGATGAGCACATGCCATTTCCCTCAACAACAAAAACACAGGACTCCTGAAAAAAGACGCACCACATTTGTGTGAAATATAATTTTAATGTTAAATACTGTTTATTTTTTAAAATGTCTGAAAGGTACATATAGGAGAAAACACCAGTTACTAGTGTTCTAAATAAGAGCTCTAGGACACGTCAGCAGCTACTGAAATCAATAACAATTAACACTATTTACTTCACAGAAAAAAAAAAGTAACTGCTGTTCTCTTGCCATTTAATATTTTGCTAAAATAGACCAAGAAGCTATAATATAAGTTGTTTGGGCTGGCTTTTAGTAAACAACACTGAACAAATCACCAAGTACACACATCAAGCGCACAGTTAGTAGTTTAAATGTTTTTGTCTTTTGGGTGTTTTGTAGTCCACTACTGTATTCACTGAACAATGAGTCACTGGAGAAGAAACAAAATGTTCTGCATCTGAGATAACAAATATATTAACAAAGAAGAAAAAGAAAAGGAAGAAAAAAGACTTAATCTGAAAAAGCAGAAAACTCAATTTTTTATTACCTACTCTTTGTCCAAAACAGCCAGTGTGTGTTGACCTTCAGGGCATCAGAGAACTCTATTTAGTTGTAACAGCATTTGGAAAAAGCCAGAATTTGATGAGACTTGCAGACAGAAAAATTTCGTAGGACTCTTTTCCAATGTCTACTATTGCAAGGAGTTTAATTGTTTTGCTCTTGCTTATGGTCTTGGAAATAGCTTTCAGGGTTCAGCAAAAGGGAGAACACCTACAGAGTTAAAAGAACTCGGGGGAGACCTGGTATGAAGACCAAAGGGAAGTGCAGGAAGAGAGGGGGTTTTAAAATAGGTCAGAAAAGTCTCATTGTGCGTACATGCTAGGAGTCTTTAGTGAAGTGCAGAGTCCCTGAGTTAACACTCTTTTGCTATCAACAGTAGCTAATGAAACCAGCAGGAAAATGCAAGTCTCATCTCATTCTGATTGCTGGCCAGCAAAGGAAACCATTGCTTACTGCTGCTTCATTAGCTCCAGAAGCAAAGATTTTTTGCAATGGTTGTGATGGGGTAAGTGAAAATATCTACTTAACCGCATTTGAGTGGTTGGGGAACTCCTTTTTAAGTCTTGGAAAATAAGCAAAGATAACTTATGCAAAAAAAAAAGGTTACAAAAGCCATGCATCTGTACAACTGTATGTCAGTTCTATTAGTCTTACACATCACATAGTAGTCCAAGGCATATGCTCAAGAATTTTTTTCCACACAAGACCCAATCTCCGAATGGCGTGCAAGGCATGAGGTCACACAATGAATGACAACAAAGCTAGACACTGAATAGCTGCTCACTGTGTAAGCATCACTCAACCTAAGCACTGATGAAATTAAGGTAGAAACTGTGTCTGAGAAGGTCATGTGAGTGTTTTACGATGCATATTAGCAGCACTGCACAAACTCAGACTAGGTTGCTACTTGCATCTGTGCAAAGCAGCCCTTCATTTACTCTGAGAAACGTGCACCATGCAGAGCCATGAAAGTGGTTGCAAGTAGAGGAAAGCTGTATCCGGCAAGGCCAACACAGTGACTCAGTGCAAACTGAGTGCATCTGCACCATCATCTTCTGAGAGCCCTGTAAAACCTGCACCTTCTGGCTTAGTCTGAACCCTTAACTGGAATCACAAAGAACTGTTGCTATTATCTACCCTGTTTTGTAAGTACAGTCAAGCAATATTACATATCCAGCTCTAAGCTCACGGCAATCATCCAGAGTAAGTTAGAGAAGCTACTGCAGAGCTGTAACAAGTGGAAGAAAATCGTGACAGTCTATCTTTCAACCATAATATATGTCCAGCTTGTTTTCTAAGCTTAAAAGCAAGTCAAATTAGATAGCAAAGAGAAAGGGCCAGCAACCCATAGTAGATATGAAAGGCTAAATCGGTATGTATTAGCTATTATAACTCACTAATTGTTATTAGGAATAAAGGTCTTACTTATTTCTCCTTTACCAGAAATAAATTTTGTTGTTCTCTGGGTGCAAAATTTGCCATTCCTGTGACCCAGCAGTGAGGCAGTTCAAAGAACTAAATCAGCAGAATACCAGTCAATTGGGGCTGGGTTTCTGTCAGCATGGTTCTCTGCCCAGGCACACTGTGAGGTCAGAGGACCATCTGAGCTAGTCCAAGGAAAAGGGCAGGAGCCCATAGTGGGGCAGCAGGCATTACATCAGCTTAGCTCTAAAATCACACGTATCCACAGCAGGATTTGATAGGAACTGCCTTGTATCAAAAAGTAGTAAGATAGTACCAGACAGCAGATCAGAAGCGTTCTGCCTCTTTGGGAGAAAAACATGCAGCTCTTCCAAATGCCTACCAGTGGCTTTAGTACTGAAATGCTGTTTTGCTTTCAAAATCCAGTATGTATTTCTTAAGATTATGCTAGAGATAGCAACAATAACAAACCTACATCAATGCCTAATGGGAATGCTTAATGAAAGTACCATTTTCATTAACTGAAAGTCAATCTGTGCTCTTTCTAACTTGGTTATCACCGATATGCGTCTCCAAAATGACACATGCTGTAAATTCACTCATAATTCAATATGAAGATTCCAGACCAGGAAATTCTCCAAATAGTCTCTACATGTCTCTTCTTAAATCTCACTCAGGCTCTAAAATAAACCTTTGTTGTGCACAAGCTTCACATTAGCTCTCAGAACAGGACTAGGCTTAACTCCTAGCTAATAGTTTCACTTCTGTCATGAAAGCCAGAACAGAATCCTTTCCTTTTATGCTTCTGCTTTTTGGCAAAACTAACAGGAAAAAACATAGGAAAAAATTATCCCTAGTGGAAAATAAACTTCCATAAATCAGTTACAATATGAAAGCTAATTTAAATGTGGGCATATTTCTAGCAGACAAATGTTCTGTTTCTATAACTATGAGTGCTCTAAACTCTACTGTGAATATCCATTTAAATTTTTTAATCTGAATGAGGAAGGTGAATCCGATTCAACTTATTCTCATGCTGTATTAGTTAGCTTTCATTCACTCAAGAAGCAGAGGTAACAGCATATACCTTCACTGGCACACTATGAATTGCAAATAATTGATCTGATTTTTGCACCAGTAGCACAAAACTACCGCAACTAAAATGGGGACTTCCATACAAGCAGATAGCAAGACCCGTATCTGCTGTAAAACACACCACATATGTAAGTGGACAGGGTAAAGGACAAGAGAGGAAAAATATTTTCTCCAATTCGACATAGTGAACCAGGTCACAAAAAGATCAAAACATTCTCGTTCACACTGAACTGACTGAAACTTCCTTCAGTTGTCTCAGGGTGATGTCAAGAAGAGAACTCTGATAAAAAAATTTGCAAGCATCTTCAAAAAAATCCAATGAAGAATTACATCATCTATTCACAGTCAATTAATAAGTGAGAAAAAAGAGCCAAAACATTTGAGACACATTAGTTGAAATAATTCTTTGCTTTAAGGAAATGTTTTAACGTTACCAAAACCTAAGTGTTTTCAATATCTCATTTTTAATGCACTTGCAATGTAGTATTTTTGAGAGAACCAGAAAAAAAAAGCCTTACGAGAACCAGAGAAAAAAGCCTTACACTATTAAATTTTTTAGTATAATTAGAATAACCAAATTATGTCATAATACTGTGACTATTGAAACCCTAATATATCTGTTCTGCAGCTACACCACAGGTGTCAGAATCAAAGAGTATGCCAGCAGCACTAGATTCAGACTTGGTACTTTTCATTTAAAACTAATTAATCAATATCTTTTTATTCTACCAAGACCTATACATGGGGGTGGTCTATGCACATGAATTTAATACTTATCTGGTGGTTAATGGGTGTTTTAATAGAGTTTTGTTGTAAAATAAATGTTAAAAAATACAAGAATATATTCCAAACAAATCAGCTACTTACACTGACATTAATTACCTAAAGCTACTTAATCCTCAGTTATTGCCATATTCTTTCAGATATGTTAAAGTATCAGAAATTCCTATTTCAGCAACCTGAGTGCATTCAGCTACCCAAAAATACGTCCAAAGTATTCTATTTTTCAGCAAATATATGTTCTATTAAATACCTTAGAACGATGGATAAATTCTCATGGATGATGGATAAGTAAGGTGATGAACATATGCTCTAGTGAATTGCTATACAGCAATTAAGCTTGCTCACATTTAAGCATTCATTGAAGATTCACCAGTATATTGGACATTGTCCTCATGAGAGGAGAAAACATCATTTCAGCAATCAAAAGATGATGCTTTCATATAAAGAAAAATATTTTTAATAAAGTCATCCACAACACCTTTATGCAGTCACTTACCGGTCCAAAGCCAAGATAAAGTGTAAGTACAATAAATAAATATTTTAAAATGTAACAGAAAACCCATAAGTGTTGTGAAAAGAATACTGGCACACATTTATTTCTGTTGAAAGTCAGATACAGAAAAACACACCCACAAAACTGTAGACTTAAGTCCTGGTGCAAGCTCAGACTGACAGGAGCAAATAGGAAGCATTTTTAACTGCTACTCAATTACAGGGACAATGATTGCTCAGTAGCATTCTTCATAATCAACTGCAAAGAGATTAAAACCATCAAGGAACAAAAACAGCAAAGGAAAAACACTGCCTCAAATGATAAAACACTTCAAACTGTACTGTTATATTTGTATTTCAATAACTTTTGTAACCCACTCTGATTTGGAGTTATCATACACATCGGAACAGATGACAGAACAAATTACAACGTTTAGAGGACACAAAACCAAAGCAAGATCAAGTTAAATGAATTCAAGATTTAGGTCACCAGTACAAAATGGAAGCAGGAGCAAATGTCATCAATAACCACAAAATTGTCAGGCAAACAATGAAACTGAGAAAGGACAACCTTAAACAAACTGTCAAAGAAATTTCATATTTCCAAATTGTAAAGATGAAAGGGTTTTTTCCTCTAGTTAACTTGAACTGAGATAGATGAAGGAGAATAACTGGAACAAAAAAAAAAAAAAGGGACAGAGAGTTCAGTGACAAAGTTATTCAAGTTGCCACAATCTCAGCTGGATACCAATATTTCTGGAACAAAAAACATACATTCCAAATGATTGGAAAATTAGATTTAGAAATAAGAGCACTGAAAGAAGCAGGATAAGAAAGCAGCATAAGGAAGGTAGATATTGTCATGATGCTTTCTCCAAGACTAGGTTCTTTTATTATTTTGGTAAATGAAAACTTCCACAAAACATCAATTAGATCCTTCTAGTAAAGCCGTCCAGAAATAATCACCGTTTCTCTGTGATCAACAAGAAATATCTAACAGGGCCCTCATATTCATGAAGTCTTCAGTACCTTAAGTAAACACCTAGTTTTTATATTTTGTTGATATTCAGGTACTCCATAGTCTCCACAAGCGATGGGGTTTTTGCCAGACCAAAAATCCAGCTGTAAAATAATTCTACTTCTATCAATAAGAGACAAGAAGAAATACAACTTTGCTATGCTTTTTTTTGAAGAATGGGTGAACTTAATGACCTTGTTATGTGAAAATAATTTGGCAGCTATATCATGTAATTTATAATATGCCCCATCGTCAAAATAAAGTTTAAGTCCTCCCAAACACACATATAATCAGGGCCTAAAGTATTACAGCAAGACTAAGATTTTAGACTGTCACTTCTCAATTGACATTGTGGATACTATCAGCATTGCCACAGAAGAGCAGCCACATAGATACAAAACCCTGTTGTCTGTGTTGTAAGTGCCTACAATTATTACATTTCCCATAATTTTTCAGCTGTAGTTCAACAGACAATGGAATATTTCTACATGTCATGAGAGCAGACAGAACCTTCCAGCAAATTAAAGAAAAAAATCATACAACACTTAAAAATCTTCAGATGATCAATGTGTCTAAAACTTATTTTACAAGCGAAATATTTAGAGATTAGGGAAGAGAGAAACCTAAAAGGAATCTCACATTGTGATCTCACATTGCAGGGCATGGGATGTGAATTCCTTTCATTTTTGAACATCCACAGAAAAAGAACTCTTGAGACCAAGTGGCAGAAGATTAAAAAGTCATCCTGAAAGAAGACTTCAACATTGATCTCAAAATAAGAAAAAAAAAAAAAAAGGCAGTTTCTTAACATGCTCTCTGGTTTAATATTTCACTTCTGCAATGTTCTGCTTCACTGCTACTGAATGATGGAAAGGAAATAACAAAAAGACTCTTTGCCATCCATGACCTGGGTTTTTTCTGTGTATTGTAAGAAGAAATGACAGAGCTGATCATTAAAAATGTTATAATTAAGTCCTGCAGTCACCAGATGTGCAGCTGAAAAGAGAAGTGGGATCAATTCCGAAGATTACATCATGGGTAAAGAGACACAAAAACTGGTGAATAAGCAGAGGAAACCATTAGAAAAAAAAATGTAGCCTCTTCTGCTAGACTTGGAGGGTGAGGGAAGGGAGGAAAAGAGGCAGTATCAGATTGTTTGAATAATCTGATTTCCTGTTATGCCCTTTTCTGTGAACACATAATTGCAGGTTTAATGCAGGTTGTGATTTAACTCATTGCAAAGACTCAATTTTCTGTTCCCCCCCCCCCCCCCCCCCCCGATTAAAAAAACATAATATTTGGAAATGTGTAGAATCAAAATAATTGATCCTGGCTGGTGACACTCATAAGTTTGACAATAACCACCTTATGCAAGCAACCATGGGATGTGCTTGCTGCTCAGTGATACATAAAATCTCCCAATAAAACAATGAGATGAGTGGAGACATCAGGTATATAATGGTTTGGATTTTTGTTGGTTTTGTTACTGAGCAATAAATAAAATCTCTAGTACTCTCCATTAGGTGGTTACTATGCAGTTGTTCAAGTGGCTGCAAATGCATATACAAGTAGAGAGCATTAGCCTCTCCCTTCTCGTGTGTGAAAGTGAATGAGACTTTCCCCAGCCTGCCATCCCTCTCCTCTTGTTTATTTTATCTCTTCATGTATGTTGAATTTTTGGTTATTGTTTTGAGATTATTGTTTTGAATTCTAGACCCTTCAAAAGACAATCAGCAAAAAAGCCCAGATTAATTTTTTTTTTTTTTTTGCTTTCAGCCTTAAAGAAGCTTATATCAACTTTCTACACCATCCCTTGGTCTGTTACACTATATTTAACTCATAAATTATGAACAATTTCTCTGCAATAAGAACTATCTTTCCTATAATGTGTATCCATCTGTACCAAATTGCCATCTATGTTTGTTATGAGCCTGTCCTCAAAGCGTCAGGACCACAGGAATTCCTCTGTTTTCTTACTACGGTTGGCAACTTCGTTGTTTTCCATATGTCAAAAATCCACTTTTTCATTGTCAGGATGCTTCTCTTTTACTGATGGTCCCATTATGAGACTATAAGCAAGAGCTGCTATGCTCTACCGATATATTGTTGACTGGCTGAAGGCATCCTTTCTTTGCCAGCTGGAAATTCCCTCCCAGCCACCACAGGGAACAAATATCTTAAATAAACCTCCTTTCAGGACCACAAAACCTACTCCTCATGAGTTGTGCCAGCATTCAAGGATGAGAATTTGAAGTCTACCAAAAACATTACTGAGGAAAGAAGGAGAAACAGACAGCTTCCACCACCTGAAAGGACAGAAAGATTTTAGAGTAAGAGAAGCTTCAGAATAGGGTATAAAGAAAAAGAAGCTGACTAACTTACAATGTGTATTCTTCAGAGTCAGAAGGGAATTCACATGAAAGACACCTGGAAAGATTTTCATATGATTTTTTTTTCCTCCTGACAGCATCATTTCAAATGCACATAAAGACATTAATAATTCGAAGGACAACTTGTTTGAATATGATTAGAGAAAAGGACTTCAGCATGAGGCCAACAGATATAAAAGTGCAAGTCAAATTTGGTCATGAAAATCCCTCAGGCTCAAGGAAATGAGAGAAGAAGCACTGCTCTGTAACAAGCATATGAAATTCTACCGTAGCTGCTCATCTCTGGCCTGCGTGCCCACTCACAATGCCTCACTAGCAGTTGTAAAGCACTACTGTGTCGAGCCTCTCTCCAATTATGCTCCCATCTAGCTGTCATTATAGCTCTCTACTACCTCTTCTCCCTTACCCTTAATAGCACAGACTATTGTAACCAGACCATTCTACCTGCTACTCTCACAGTTTAAGCTCGCCAACTTAAATGGATTCTCTGCATACTCCAAGAGATAACCAGCTACATAAATTAAGACAAATAAATTCTCCTCTGCTACCGCGTGGTAATTATATACATTTTATAATGGCAAACCTTTAACAGACACAAGTTTGAGAGAGGGTTTTTTGTAGGGAAACAAGGGCTTTTACCATCACAATTTAGAAATGAAAACTGTGGTAAGAATACAAACTAAAATCCAAATCCTCAGTGATTCATTTCTGTAAATGTTTGGAATTTGGAATCAAAAAAAGATATCAAAATTAAATAAAAACATTTAAATGTTTGAAACATCAAAAAAATCTACATGGTCTAATCATCACTATTTACTATACCATCCTCTCACATTATGCAAATACTTACTAATTCCCTTGGCAGTATGTATTTGGGGACACAATATAAAAGACTGATTCATCAAAAGGCATATCACAGATCAGAAGCAGGGTTACCCATATGAAGACACTGTGAATTGCCTACAGCAGAAGAGGAAGCACTTTCACCCAGACAGAGAGCTCCAAAGCATTCTCCATATGACACCACTGCCTCCTGCAAGTCTTTCGGTTAATCATACTTACTGCTGAAAACCAGGGAGGAGCTCCAAAGGGTAGGAACACTCCATGCAGATCTGAAAAGCCATGACAGCATTCCACATTGACTAGAGTGGGATAAAGGACCAGGTCAGAGCAGGCCTCATTGATACGCACTACGTTTTGGAACCTTTCTTTAAATAACAGCTAAATTGTAGAGCAGAGGGAAATACAACACAGAACCATTCAAGGATGGGGAACTAAATGGCATCCATTTTTCCAGTAATAAAGTGTCATCCGGAAGATGTTATTCTGACTAAATGTAGATCTTTCAAAGTTAATAAGAGAAATTATAAGCAAAACAGGATCAGTTTGTTTTAGTTTGTTTGGTTTTGTTTTTTTTTTTTTTAAAGGAAGGTAAAGAAAAGGCTCCAATCCCGGAGTCACATTTTCTTTAGCAAAGACTTCATTTGTCATTTATCTTATTCTGAATTCACTGAAGAAGTGTAGAGGCTGCTGTGAACTACAGCCAACCAGATCAGAGTCAGAAAAGAGCAAAGGAAAAGCTGCTAGCTGTCTAACAGATGGAGCGATTAACTACACTAGGGGAATCCAGTAAAAGCAAGTGAGAATAACTAGCAGGGAGCATGGCTTTCAAGGGCATTTAACAGGAATCCTGGCTTTTTTCGCTTTTTCTGTATTTCTAAATTGGTGTTTTATTGTTCCTTTCTCTTGCTTGTTACATCTTCTGTTATTTCAAATCCTTGCCTTACTGTTGCAAACCTGGAAAAAGTGCTTATTTCTGAGCTACAAGAAAATGGAAAACCCCCTAGGTTTCTGGGCAAGGGTTCAAAATGATATTAAATATTTTAATAATAAGCCCTAAAAATTGAACTGGGTCCCTTGTTGCTGTCAGTCAAGACCTTGAGTTGTCTGACCATCTGCTTATTTTCCCAGTCTTACTGTCATACATCTATTAAAAAAATATATTATCTTTTGAGGCACTGTCTATCTGCAGATTCTGCTAATTTCAGCCTAGATTTATGGAGATTAAATGTTTTGGACATCAGATAAAAATGTGTCCTAAAATTGATAACTGAGCAAATGTGAAGATTCACAAATACAGTATTTCATACACATACTCTGGTAATGGAGGGGCATGGGTTTAGGATTATTAAAATTATAACATTTTATTTATTACTTATAAAATAATTATAAAATCAGTATATAAACAATTGCCTAGACTACAACTCATAATGTATCTCAAGATTTCCCAGCCAAGCAGAAAAATATTCAAAGATGTAAAAACTTCCCAAATACAAACAGTCAGGTTTCTGCAAAGGCAACTGCACAGAGAGAAGGTGGCTCCCTGGAAGATTTCCTCATTTTTACAAAAAGCTAATATCTTTCTTTGAGGATAATATGAACAACACAAAAAGTTTGTTCAAAAGAAATTTTGAAATTAAGTTGACATGGGTGTCTGGGAAATTGATGTCTTATCCACTGTGCATAACATACCAAGGAAGTTCAATTAGCATAAAAGGCCAGTCAAACTCATCTCAAGACTACTTTCTATTTCAAGCCTATATTCTTGTTACATATATTTTATAGCTTCTGCTTAACATCATGAAGGTGCTGAAGCATCCCAGTATGTAGTAAATGTGTTGCAAAACAGTTAAACTAACAATGGCTGCCTGAACAGCTAAGTTAGGACTGATAGGTTATGTGGATAATTGTACCTTTAACAGGCTTCTATAAGGAGATAGAACTTGACATCAAATGAAGCAGGTGCTCCCATTATCTAGCTCAGATTGATTTAATCAGGAACATTTTGGGACAATTACTTGGCTAAAACTGAAAGAATTTCAAGTTCCTCCACCTTCCCTGCAGAGGGAAGCAGAGCACAGACACTAAACAGGAAAAAGGAACAAAACTGACAAAGAGGCTTAACAGAACATCATAGGAGAAAGAGACTTGGTGCTTTGCAGGAACAGTGAGGAAGGAAAAAGCAGGAAGATCAGAGAAGTGCAGACCAGACACACTGAAAAGAAGCTCATCTGGAGCAGTCTGATCAGTGTCCACCTGAGAACTGTATTTCCAACAACTGCATTATTTGAAGCCTTCTCTTCCGTTATGTACATCATCACACTGGTGCTATTAATGTATCCCCATTCCAATGTTCAAAATACATTGAAAGCATTCTTAAATAAAGCCAGTTAATAGGCAGGTTACAAAAAAAAAAAAGTTAGCTTATCCTAAAATAAGTTGTCATGGATAAATACAGAATATAGATTCTAGAAGATGCTATAAACCATTCTGTAATGGATTAGTTTGCAACAAGTAAAATTTCTCAGGCGAATTACATAAAAAGTGGGATAACTGATACATAAGCACACACATACATGTGCCTTAGAATACATACACTAAGAATAAATATAACCAGCAAAGAAAACAACAGGTGATGTTAAATCTTGTTTTATTTTTTTGCCAATAGCAGGACAACATGAAGATGGTGACAGTCTACAAGAGGGACTTCTCTTAGCAAATGTAACAGAAAGGTTAGGCCCAAACGGATTAAAAAGGAAAAGGTAAACATTCTGTAGCCTGATTTTTAAGGAATGCTTTCTATCATTTTCTTACAGAGCAATTTTCCACGTGTGCATGTGGTAATCTTCCCTAAATAGTTAATGATGCAACTCTATAGGTAAGTAACTTTGAGACACTTAAGAGAAAGAATGATTTGAGCCATCTTATATAAATGGAGTGGAAGAATGCTTAGTAGTAGTTTCATTAAGTTAAGTCCCAGCCTAAACCAACAGGAAATGGTACCTGCATTTTAACAATAAAAAATTGAGTATTTGACAATAGCTTATTTGATTAAATCACAGAGGACACTTTTCCTGATATATTCTCCTGCCTTTCCCTCATATTTAATAAGCCAAACAACATTAGCACATTGCAGCAATGCAAGATTTTTTTTGGGGGGGGGTGGGGGGGGTGGGTAGAGGGGATGTTCGTTGTAGTGGGAGATTTTTTGTTGGTTTGGGGGAGCGGGGTCCCCAAACCTGTTAGAAATATAAGCATTTCATGAATTTCCAAATGATGTGCATGCTAACGTTACCAGAATACTGAAGACAAAAGGAATTTTCAAACCAAACCACAGGGGTTGAAAATCCTGTTTATTAGTTTACCTGTTCCATCACCTTCTATTCTGATAATCTGCAGAGACCCAAGTGAGAAGTTCTAAATCATAGTAAGGAATGGATAAGTTTAGAAACAACCAATTATGCACTCCTGTAAAGAGAGGAACCTAAAACCAGTCAAGGTATTTAGTGGATGGACTTTCAAAACCAAAGGGTACCTGGGATATGAAAGTAGATAGCTTAACATTCACTCAGCTGAAACATAAAGAGACTAAAACAAAACTAACTCTGCCAACTGAACCTTTGAAGGCAAAGAACACTGAAGTAAATTTAGGAGACCCAGTGTAATAATAACAGGAATTTAATATAGAACCTATGTTTGAATGAGCTCAAGGGTTTGCATCATCAGTTGCTGTTTAAAGTGTTTTCCACATTATTCTTTGATGACTGAACCACCAATAATTAAAACACATAAATAACAAAAAAAATCTGATTGTTGTTCTTTCCTGTTATCTACATGTTAAGAATCTATTGCTGTTCACCAAGCACACATACCATTGCCACTGTAGAAGCCAGTTTTACAGAACTCCAGTCAAACTGTGTTAACTTGCAGCAGTACTCCAGCACTGTAAGACAAAGGAATAATAAGGCAGAAGTTAGAACATATCACAAAATGCCTCCAATTTTCTCCTTCCCCACCCCCTAATTTCTTACCATCAAAAAACATTAATAGTGACCATCACTGCAGTTTCTCTATACATATCAAGAAAATGCTCTTTCTCGCACAAATATATAATGTATTTTTACCCTATAAAACCTTACAACTCAAGGATCTCCTTTATGAAGTTTCATCATATTTAAAGAACTGATGATAGTCACAGCAAAATCTGTGTGACGGAATCAGAAAAAAAATATAGTATTTGTGATATGATGTAATAAGGCACATTGCCCATGCTTAAGTGTAGCTGCAAACATCTTTAGTAACAGTATTTGTAAAGTAGACAAAAACAGAACTTCTAGTCATCATTAAAAAAATAGCTTCCCAACTTCAGAAAGGAAGAAACAATTAATTATTCCATTTTCTGAAATACTGAAAATATCAAACCAGTCTAGTAGCTTGTGATTTTAGTTCTTCATGTCAGAATTTAGAACCACATAGAAAAGCATTTGGTGTTTGCTGACTTTGAATAATTGAGATTTCTTTCTTCTGGATTCTCGGAAACAGACTCTATTCATGTGCTTTGTTCCTGATCCCCGTTTTTGGCTGGGACAATTTAAATAGTGCATCTCTCACTGACAAGTTCCTTCACACTGACAAGGAAGAAAGTTGCAGTTTTCCTTTTTATTTTTCAGGTCTCCTTATGCTTATTTAATGAAGCATAAATATGGATGGCACCTTTCTCCTTACATCAGTTGAAAACATACAAAAACACATTCAGCTGCAAAAGCACCTCTTTTTTAACCGGTCTTTAAATAGTTCCCTTGGTTTTAATTATGATTATAAAGACTTATGCTTCCTTCACACGCGTGAGCCACTCAATCTCCAAAACAATGTGTCCATATAAACTCATCACACTGATTTCAGAAAAAGTATAGGAAAACATATATGCGGCACTCAGAACAAGAAAATCCTTTCACATAGTAAAGACATAGAGATTCACATTATTATTCTTTTACTTTGTTTCCACTTCTTATTAGACGAGTACTCAATACTAATTTTTATATGTTGTTCTTTCCTCTTTAACTATAATTAATTCTACAAAGAGTCTGTCACCTAGTCCTGCATGGGATCAGCCATACCTAACAGATAACTACCTAAACTCTTCCTGACAGATTTCTAGTCCTTTTGCCAGAGGACATGGAAAGAGTTCATTGTCTTCTTCACACAAATATTACACACAGTGTTTTACCAAAGGACATTCCTATTTGTCCATATCCTATTTATCACTGGATGCTGCAAACTGGCTTGTAACATTCCCCTGCTCCTATTCCATCTCCTACTTGGTACGTCATCCTCCTCCTTTCAGCTCACTCTTGCCTTTCGCTTTTTCTATTGCTTTCATAGTGTTGGGATTTTTTGTTCTTTTTTAGGCTCATTTACCCAAGTGTTCTGGAGGTGGAGAGAAAGTGGTATATAGCTGGAGTAACCAAGAAGAGATGTCTGCCAGCAACAGGCAAACACTGATATGTGATACCTGACTATAGAAGTTACTCACATCAGTCTGGATAATATGACAGATTTCACTAATATTGACCAGGCAAACCTATTCCTATACTGATAACCAGCACAACTTTTTTATTTTGTACAGCCTTAGTTGTTTGTGATCTCTAAAAGCATTATTCATCAGCTACTTACTATCTGCTCTTGCAGATTCCATCATAAAAGTATTAAATACTCTCAAATCTCTGTATACATTCAGACCCAGGAAAAAAAGTCCACATTAACGGTATGCTTACATACCTACAGACACAGACTGCCAGGGACCAGCTCTACCTGTGCTCCAGATCACTCAGTCCAAGTCCCCTTCAAACCGGAAACCATATCACAACCTTAACATAATGGTGAGCCTGCACTAATATACTGTCAGGGAGCAGCAAGAGCAGGCCTGTTCCACCAGGAGGTAAGTCAGAAGGTAAGGGTGACCACAGCACACGCCAGGGCAGCAGCCTCACCAACAAGGGCACAGTCCCCCAGCATCCAAGCAGGGTGGGGCTGGCCAGAGCTTGAACAGAGCTCTCAGGTCAGAAGCATAGGTGGTGGGGTGTTCCAGGAGGTCCCAGCTGAGGCTGATCAGGGCAATGAAGGGCTACTATTGTCGGCAGGCTCCTGACCTACACCTGCCTTTTTGGCTACAGTAGACTTGTGTCTGGCTAACTCAGAGCGTAGATGCATAACTCTACACCAGTTTGTGGTAAGTATCCATTTTATTAAATAGAGAAGGTATGCACCATATTCTCTGAACATCTTTTGCATTTGGACTTATGAAACACCCAGATTAATTTTTTAAATATTTCTTTGTAGCACACTATGATCTCTCCCTACTCTTTAAAAGGACCATAAATTTAGTTATTAACAAAAGTGACTGAACTGTAGACATTATAGGTTTTTAAGGAAAAATATGATGGAAATTCAACTTAAATTTACTCATTGAAGGACCTCCTTATACATCGGAGACTATACTTTATCATTTACCATTACAGGCTACAAAGAGTTTGGTATCTAAGCTTGTAAAACTGACATAGTGATTCCTAAACAGGAAAAAGCCAGATTCTACAAGCTAGAATCTAATCATCTTAGAATGATTCACCCTCAGCAGAAAAATTCGGTTTTCACAGAAGTGAGGAAGTAATCTTAAGAAACATACACGCATACTTTTATTTGGGCATATCTGCAAGCATTAATATGTATATATGTGCATATGTAACATTTCAGCTTGTTTACATGTGCAGATTACTGACAAAGACCTTTATTTGTTAGAAAGCTAGGTGGTGGCAATGTTGGAAACCAGTATGTGCATCTTATTTTACATGTCCTTGGAATGCATCTTTTACAAGTTTATATACCAAGACCATAGCAAACTTCAGCATTAAGTCATGCAAAGAGCACTACACTGTGTTCATGCAATATGGAACTAGTTCCTTTGTATAAACCATTTGTTTTCCAGTTCACACATTGATCCAACAACGGGCTCCTATAAAAATGGTGTTATCATACCCAGTTAAAGAAGTCAGCAACTTTAATCACGTTTGTCAGATTACACCTGAAATACAACATTGAATATTGCAGCTGTCTGAGAAAAACATCAGGAAAAACACAATCATGTCACCACCATTTAAATAGGAGAAAATTAATTAAGCGCATACTTACTGTTCCTGTGTGGAAGGACAGGAACATAGAGAAATGTAAAATATTTATATGTATTGTATATACAAGCATACAAATAGGAATTGTAGATTCATGCCTTTCAGATTTATATTTTTATTTTTTCAACTTTTTTCGTTTGGAAGGATTAGAAAAGGGAGACAAGGCAATCTACAAAACTTTAAACTCATTTTTATCTGTTCAATTTATATCAGAATAAAGAACCATACTACTAAACCTTCTTTTTCATTCTTAACACAGGCTCTTTTGTACCTAGTTCTTAAAACTGTTTTATTTGTAACACTACATGGTTTTTCTAGAGTTTACCAGAGACCAAACTTTTGTGTATGGCAGAATAAGAAACTGCTGCTATAATTATACTTTCTCATATCACCAACAGTTTAAATAAATGTTTATTTAAAGAGTCCCACCATTTTCAGAAACATAGGCTGTACACATAGAAAAGAAGTATTTAACTGGAAAAGCAAGTCCTGTGCTGAAATAAAAAAAAAAAAACAGAAAACAACCCCAAAATACCACACATCTACATTTAGAGTGAAGTGAATTTCATAAAAGATACAGAACTACATTCACTTCATGTGACTCTTAAGCCATAACCCATGTCTGAAGGCATATCTGTATTTCAGCAAGCTTTTGCTGTACTAAATAGAAACATGAAGCTTCCAATTTCAAGATTTAATAGTGAAATATTTTATATTTAATAGTGAAATATGTAGTGCATTTCTTTTGCAAAGTTCATAAAGAGAAGTTATTAAGAGATGCTGCTATGCCACTGGCACAAATATCATCTGCAAAAGATGATCTTTTGATCAGTTACTTCTATTTTTTTAGTATTCTGGCTTTGTTGATGTCCTTCAGAGATTCATCTAATTCAGAACAGGCAGGCATGTATATGCCTGCAGGAGCAAGGGAGCTCCTCCACAGCTGCAGGAAGAGAAGAATCTGTAGCTGACATTGGTTATGTATCCAGAACATGAGTATAACCAAAGTCTGTCACTAATGAACAGAAAGGGGAGTTTCCCCAGCCTATTTATTCTTCTTTATTCCTGGCTCAGAAGTCATTATTACTCCAAGTAAATGGATATTATAACTGCCTTAGGTTGTTCAAAGCAGCTGCCTCAATTTTTTTCTATGGAGAGATGTAAAGTATAGTTAAAGCTGTAAAAACAGCAAAGTAAGCTTGACTATGGAAAAAAATGTATGTTGAAAGGCCAAATCCAAAGTATTAAGAACTTGGTTTTGCTTAATTCCTTCTGTGTAATAAACTGAGACAGACACCGAGGTTGCATCAGTCTCTCCTGATATTTTCTCTCAGTTCTGCAGTTAAAACCCTCATGAATTCAAATGTAAAAATTGAGTGGCTTGCAAACTTTTTCTAAAAAAAAGGAGCTCATTTATTCAAGTAATATTTTTTAGCAAGGTGCATGAAAACAATGAAATGTTGATATTGTGACTGCCCAGCATCACTCCAATCAGTGATGTGATCACCATACACCTGCAGTTGTCAAGGAACTGGAATACTTTGTAGAAGCATGGAGTTCCGTCTTTTTTTTTTCTTTCCTCCTGCAAAACTGTTAACTATAAAAACAGTTTTCTAAATAGTAATTCAAAATTATTTGCATGTTTTAGTTTTGGCTCCTGACCTTTGCTCCATAATAATTATTTACTTTTACTGCTGATGAATACTACTGAAGCAATCAAAGACTATTATTTAAATCAATTGGTGGTTAATGTTCTTACATAGTGTATGAGACTACCTTGCTCTTTAAATTAAAATAGACTAAAAAAAAAAACCAAACCCAAAACAAACACAGCCCCCTCCCCCCCCAGGTGACTGTGCTACTGATAAGAAGATCTAGCTTCAGAAGGCTCTCAAAGTCTCAGACCTGATGGGTGAAAGGTTCATTTCAAGTGTTTCAGACATAGCTCTTGGCTCAGATAAGCATTTGCATATCAGGCATTTTTCTGAACTGTTTTAAGGAACAATATTCAAAATCATGCAATATTGAGCACATGCACAGTGGACCCAGCTTTGAGCAGTATGTTAGACTAGATGACTTCCTGGGGTCCCTTCCCACCTGAAACATTCTATGAGTCTATGAATTTGATTATAAAACTCACATTGATGTCAATAGGAGTAGGGTTAAATCAATACGAAATATATTACCTGATTGTTAGAACTGTTAAGCGTCTTCTAGCTCTCAAATGACATTAGTAAGAGCAAGTGGTCACTTAACACTTTTGAAAAGTGGACCACCTACCAATTCTCTTAAATGTAAGTTATTTTTAAGTTTGTTATTTAAAATATTGATCTCCATATAAGTTCTTATCAAAATATACTTAGAAGTACCAGGATTTTGTGCATGTGTTATTTTCTGTTTTTTGATTGAAATTATGTTTCTTGTCAGGTGTTTCCTGTGTCATTGCCATAGTTCAAAAAAATGAGGCCACACCTAAAAAGTCAGAAAAGAGTTATCAAAACATACAGCTAAATTGTCTACAGGAGTGTCTGTGCATGTCTTTTTTTTTTTTCCCCTTACTTTTCTAGACCTGTATCTCGTTTGGTAAAAATGTATCTGAGTAAAGTACTTCTTATCTTCCATTTTCTGCATATTTTCCCTCCTGTTCTATACCACATGGTTATCATTTTTCTATATGCAGGGAGATTTTTCAATTGGATCTCTGAGGTTGAGCTTTTGCCATTCTACAAAGAGGAAGATAAAATACAGAAAGGAAGGAGAGAAGATAAAGATCCAATTAATTCATGTTGAGTGAATAGGCAAACAGGTAACAGCCGGAATCGCTCCTCAAAAAAGTCATATATTCTTTTGATGACAATTAATTATACTTTTCAAAATATCTAAGTTCTAGTACTCTAAACAACAGGCATTTCATTTCAAAGAAAGGAGAACATAGCAACATTCACTGCATAAGAGAATAATATAAATGAGAAAGCACATCTATGAATCATAGTAGAAAGTTAACTAACCCTGCAGCAGATTCTTCCAGCCAACCACATATATAAAGGACAGAGTTTGAAGGATTTTTGCATTTACTCAAACTAAAACATTCATGAGCCTGCAATATTAACACAACACCACACTGATTCCCAGAGCCAGAGCCCTGGTACGCAGCTGGGACATTCCATTCCAAGCTGACACATTTAATTACAGCTTCATCGTATTTACAGATCATTTTGGGGCACATCAAGGGCTCAACTACAGAGTTGATGAAGTATCTGCTGTACAGTAATATATATTTTACATCTGTGCTTTGTGGAAGAAGACGGATTTTGTACAATACATGGCTTCTAAAGAGTTCCTATAAAGTGTGAAAGAAGAGTAAATTCTAGACAACAGAGGAACGTGTTGTGGGACAGAGCTATCTTCTAAGCCTCAGCCAGCAGAAAAGGAACTCTGAGTTCACAGTGGTAAACACACAAGAAAAAATAGAAAGGAGTGATCCTAAGAAGTCTTTTCATCCATTACCCTGCAAATTCCACCATTCCTTTGGAGTCAATATAAGTGAAATATTAGTCCTGAGACAAAATTGTCCTTCCCACTGAAGGACAACAGAAAAATTAGGGCCTCTTGCATACATGTAACAATTAAAATTGTGCCATTTTATTCTTTTTCTATTCTTCCTTCTCCCTGCAGTATCCAACCCAATCTAGAAATTGTCATTACAACTAGTGTTAAGAATAGTTATCCAACCTCAATGCCCACTGGGCAGGATGTCGTAAATCAAGTATATTGCTTCTCCAAATAAAAAAATATATTGAATAAAATAACCAGATGCATACATCAGCCAAAAGCTCCCTAAAAGTTCTGGAAGAAGTGACTTACAAAATCACTGACTCTGTGCCACAGCATTTATTCTAAAGTAATGCTACTTTTGGAGTAAAAGAGTTGGAGACATCTCTCTCTTCATACAAAGAGTGTGTTACACAATGACCACAGGCATGCCTGGGGAGCCTACAGAAAGCATAGTAGGCATTAGTCAATTACATTTTTATTGCAAGTAGAGCCTGGCTGCACAAAAAAGTTGCCCCACACCATATCAGGCTTGTTTTTAACTGATTAGGAGTACATTTCATCTTGGCTTGGATATGGAGTTACTACAGATTATCTACATTCAGAATAAGAGTTCTTTGCCTCTGTTCATTTCTATAGTATTTCAGGAATACTCAATGTGTGAACAAGTAGAAACAGGCCAGGGAAACTGAAATATAACCCCACATAAGCACATACAGTCAGACCCCAAAAGTATGGGAATTCTACATCTGAGTCCCAAAATGAAATGAATTTCCTATTTCATTTACAAGTGAATAAGCAAGCTACTTCATTCCAGTTAAATAAACTGTTATGTTCCAATGCACCATCTTCAAGCACTTTCTTGTCTTTTAACTACATAGCCTGATAACTGCCAGGATACCTGCAAAGCACCTACATGTATATTTTTCTTGGCCAGATTATCATGTTTGACATTTCCTACCCAGGAACTTTGAGTTCACCATATCAAAAATGCAAATTCAGCTTCAGCTGAGCCCACGGATACTAATATGTTTGGGTGCCATAGTGCAAGGCAACATTGTGCATCTATTTTGGTGTCTGTTTACTGGATACATAATTACAAGCAATAAGTACATGCATCTTTCCATCCTTCTCAGAAAACCACCTTTCACACTTTATTATCACTTATTAAAGCCTACTGCTGGCTTGATTGCTTGATTGAAGTGTGTAGGCTGCACTATACTTACCCGCAAATAAAGCACCTTCATTTGGTTCTTAAGTTACTTCAGAAGCTCTCCCTGTTATTACATGCCTCCTTTTCATATTACAAATTTCACACACTTTACTGCTTTTGTGTTTCACTTAAAATCTTGTTTATTGGTGGCACAAAAGTAAAGTTTGACTAGTAATGCCTGCTTTTTTCTTTTCATGCGTTCCCTCATGGGATGTAATTCAACTCACATTGATGCAAGTTATTCATTTCTGAAAATCTTTCAAGTATGTCTGAACCAAGCAGGTTCTTACATTTTCTACCCTTGGAAGGAGGGGAAGAATCATATTACAGAGTTTCCATCCTTTGATATATATGATTTAATGACAGAATATACATAATCATACCTTTCTCAACAGATACTGTTGAAGTTAAAATCTGTATCTAGATGGACTACTGTGCCTAGCCAAAATATGTTTTCTACCACAGGATCACAGGATCATTTCTTATGACTTCTTCAAATGTAAGGCTGTTCTTACAAACTAAAGACTGTTACACCTCAAAAGTCTCAAGACAAACATGTAAAAGAGTAAAGTAGGTAAACCAAAGCATCGATATGGTCGATTTTATTTAATATAAATTAAAAATGCATGGATTTGGGACATATGTTTTATTATTACTTACATTGTGCCTGCAATATTTTAATTTCTTTGAAAAATCAGTCATTCACTTTACCTGCTTTCAGAAATGTATAATTAAAGAAGAGACAACTCTAGTAAGTTGTCTAATATCTAACTTTGTAAGAGTTTTTATCCACAGACTGCAAACTCAGTCTGATCTCCTTTGTCCATGTAATGTTCATAAAAGCAATATTTTTCTTTAGTTCTGTTTTAAAAATGAGACAGGTCAGTTTGCTATAACAAAAAGTGTATTAGAGCTTAAGATTATGTGAAAACATAGTCATCATCTGTTATCAGCTATTTCCTTCAGCTTTCCTCTTTTGGTAAAATGTTTGCCACAGGAAAAAAAGTAGGTGGACAATCAACACTACTGGAATTAGGGATTTTTTTTCAAAATTGGCTTGTGCTAGGTAAACAAACTGAAACACTGCTAGATGATCTAGTTTTTGTCCAGTAGTGAATGTCATTTATATATCAGCTTATATATATCCATACGCACACAAACCCAAAATAGTGAGGATTCTCAACATTGTGACTTACAACACTGTAAGTTGTGCACATCAACTTAGTCATGTGAATTTCTGTAAGTTTCAGTTAAATGCAGGTTACTGAATTCTGATTGCCTGTTTTGAAAATTAGAAAACTTTGCTTTCCATGCTAGTTTTGCAAGGAAATAAATTACACAGATGCACTGCCAGCCTGTCAGTTCTCATCCCCTCCCTCATAACTTTTGAATGAATTGGCTAATTTTGATCAAATTTGACAAAAGGACCTGGTCTCAAAGATATGAAGTTCCAACAAGTTTCCATGAGAACTGACAGTTGAGTAGGAGATAAAGACTGACATGAGTCTTCCCAGTGAGGAAAATATTGCTGTGTAAGCTCAGCAATTATCTATTATGCTTGACATACCCACAAGTCGATCATTGTGTATATATCAGCCACACAATCCACTTGCATGTAATTCAGAAACAATCACAGGTCTTCTGTTTCTCACCCAGCCACAAGCTAGGGAAGAGAGGAGAGGTTGGTGGTATATTTTGGAATCAGTGGAGAAGCTAGGTTTTAGCAATGAAAAGTGAATGAAGAAGGGAGCTGTAGTTTGATTGGAGATAATCTCATTTGAAACCAAGCTTCTGCATATACACTGCAATCAGATGAATTCATTAAAGTTTGCAAAGTGTTTGTAATCATTAACCCACTATAATCCAAAACAGTAAAAAACAGGAAAAGATCAGAAAATGTCAGGCTTACTGTGATTTAACAATGTTGCAAACAAGTTGCTATTTGTATTCTCCAGTGTTAATTTAAGTAGGCCAGTATCCCAGAGTGCTCTGGAATCTTTTCATATGATCACCACTTGATCTAGGAGGCCACATGTAACCATGCCCTTTTTAGCTGGGTCCGCACTAGCTCTATGGGTGATTACACAGTTGGCACTTGGGTTGTTAGGGACATATCCCAGGTTATTAACACCTCAATAACTTGAATCTTTTAAGATTCTTGGAATGTTGTGGAAGAATTCTTTTACCTTTCCAGGCCTTTTTCTGGATGATCCTTGGCCCACATTTAACTGAGAGAATCCCTATGTTGTCTGCTCTTTGCTTCTGTTCAGTTCTGCTGACGCCAGCCCCCTGGCTCTGAAAGTTTGGTATGTGCTGGGTTTCCTTCCAGTCTCCTCAGCCAGTCTCACCAATGCCACATAAGGAGGAAAAACAACGTCCTCCCCCGCCCTTACTCCTGTTTACTTTCCCTGCTTATTCAGGAAAAGGATTACATTACCTTTTTATGCAGACATCACACCAGGACCTTGCATTCTGTTATTTTTCTACTACAAATCCTTGATCTTTTCCAGTCATTGCTTTCAAAGACAGTATTCCATTCTGTTGATAAAGTACTTTACTTACATCTGCCCAGACCTAATAAACACTCCAGAACTGGAGGTCCATCAATGTTACTGAAAATACTTCTTTGAATTATCATTTAAGCTATCGTATTCCTCCCTCATCCAGATGTCACAGAGCATAAGTGATAAGAATCATTCCAAAGAAATCTGCATTGCAGTCATCATCAAAGCGAGTAAATAAAGAAAAGCTGATAGGACACCACACACTAGGCAAATCGCTGTGATCTTCATAGAGAAAGATAATGGCTTTATTTTTCTTCTTTTTTTAAATATACCTTTTCTTCTAGATTCAGAGGCCTTCATGTTAAATTCAATATTTTTAGCACCCACACGACCATCTAGAATTAAATTGCAGCAGTTCCTTAGCATCTGAGTAAGAAAGCAATGATAGATCACTGTGATTCTCCTGTCCTTGTACAGTAATCAAAGAATCATTTACTAATAGACTGAATTGCTTCCAAAAGCAGAAATCACACAGCTCCATCTTGTGGAAGATATGATTCCTGATGTAATGTCACAGCTCAGTTAAGTCCTGCAGTTGACTTCTGCCTTCGTTAATGATTTAGCTTTAGGTGGTTTTATCTACAAGGTTTTACCTACTGCAGATTATTTTCTTTTTTGTGTAATTTACACAACTTTATCAAGAGCAGGAACAATCTGCCGAGCATTTTCATTTATATTCTTCTGTTTCATACTATTTTCCCATAACATTCTCCCAAACAGGCCCATACTTCAACAGTTCATGTTTGTACCAAGTGGTGCAGAATCAGCTACTTAATATTCTTTCTGTCCTCCTTCTTTGTCCCATAAAAGGTTGAACACCTTACAGAAGTGTCCTCAGTGAACATGCCATAGATTAGTACTAAAAATATTTGATTTTCAGCCTAGTGGTACTTCTTAGCAGGAAGCATTTGCAATCCAGTTTAGGTGGCATAAAAGTGCAGGGCAGCAGAGTTTGTCTCAGTCATGTAAACCAACACAGAACTCTAATCTGTAATGTTTCCATAACCTAATACCACTAAAGTAAACCAAACAGGTAAGTTTCCACATTACGAAAAATGTCTTCCTGAATTCTGGAGACAACGGTGGGATTGATCCTTACTCCTTTGCTGCAGTCTCATTGGCCCACTGGGAGCTTCGGAAGGGAGTGTACATCGGAAATAAACACGTCACCATATGCACTCCACAGACACTGATTCTATTACTGTTGTGTTGCAAAGTGTAGTCTGTATCTTCCTACTTCCTCCACCCTTCCGTGGTAAGATTAGTGTTGCAGGGAGATAGAGCTTTGAAGTCCTCAGCAAACACAAGTTTATCATTATTCTTTGTACTTCTCTTCAGCAACTTTTTCAATAATTAGGGCACCATTTACCATAAAAGGTAAATTCCAAATTTAAGATGTCAGGAATGCAAACTAAGACTTTTAGAGTGACAAAAAACACTAAGCATTTGAAAATTTCTGAACAATAAGACCCTCTTTTTACAATGGCAATTATTCATCCTCTTGTGTTATAATATTCATCCTCTTGTGTTATAAGAGTTGATATTATAATTATAATATATCAACTCTTCGGTCATTAATCGAGAATTTTATGGGAACTAAGAGAAACAAAACCTTTAAAAAAAACCTGCTATGCTCAAACAACTATTTAGTATGTCCCCACATACTCATTATTTCTTCCATCAACCACATTAGTGGCAATTATTCACCAGGTTTTGCACTTTCTTTTCATTCACCATTCAGTACATACAGTGACCAGGTCACCACCATCGCATTCTCAATGAAGAACAGAAAAGGAATTTTAACAAAAGATCCAAATGTTATGAAACTCTATATTTAATATGAACAAGTCTCAAAGATAAGACCCAAAGATTAACTACAAATTGAATACTAATAAAAATTACTAAATAGAGGTTAATCGAATTGGAAATGAAAAATCATAAATCATTCAACTGTATAGTATTTATACGTAAACTTCTATGCCATGCTATATATTTTTGGCTATACACTTTACTTACGGAAAGTGTATTAAAACATATATATCAACAGAGGTCTACAAACTGAAATCCATCAAGAAAAAAGTTCCTTGGTCTTTAGTATGTAACTCATTGTAAAGACTTCACAACTGTCCTGGTTTCAGCTGAGATAGAGTTAATTTTCTTTATAGTGGCTGGTATGGGGCTATGTTTTGGATTTGTGTGGAAAACAGTGTTGATAATACAGAGATGTTTTAGTTGTTGCTGCCCTAGTCAAGGACTTTTCAGCTTCCCGTGCTCTGCCAGGTGCACAAGAAGCTGGGAGGGGACACAGCCAGGATAGTTGATCCAAACTGACCAAAGGGCTATTCCATACCACATGACGTCACGCTCAGTATATAAAGCTGGGGAAGAAGGAAGGGGGACGTTTGGAGTGATGGCGTTTGTCTTCCCAAGTCACCGTTACGCGTGATGGAGCCCTGCTTTCCTGGAGATGGCTGAACACCTGCCTGCCCATGGGAAGGGAGTGAATGCATTCCTTGTTTTGCTTTGCTTGCATGCGCGGCTTTTGCTTTCCCTACTAAACTGTCTTTATCTCAACCCATGAGTTTTCTCACTTTTACTCTTCCGATTCTCTCCCCCATCCCACCAGGGGGGAGTGAGCAAGCGGCTGTGTGATGCTTAGTTGCTGGCTGGGGTTAAACCATGACAACAACATATTTTGATGTTTGGAACAATACTTTGTGTTTAGAGAAGAAGGTATTTTTCATAAGTTGCAATCTAATGTAATACTTCTCTATCAGATTATCCCAGCCCACATCCACTGAAGTTTTCTGAAAAAGCAGCGAGTAACATGACTCATGGGACTATTTGCGGGTGACTCTGGGAACATATTTCCCATTAATTTACAACTGAAATGTGTGAGTGGTCACAAATGACCACAAACATTCCCTCTAGTCTTCTAATTTAATTAAAAGGATAAATGATCCTAAGTATTTTCATCTTTTTTAATTAGTTTTAAATTAATTTTCAGTGTGGGAGCCAGAAGTCCTAAGAGAAAAAGTAAGGAATTGTGCACAGGAGCTTCTGCTGATGTTCAGACATACCAGATCTGCATGATGAATGTCAACACGATAACCAAAACTGATTATTACACAATACAAAACACGATAACCAACATGATTATTAAAATACTGGTTTGGACTACAACAGTCAGAGGCTGTCTGAATTAACACATATAGGCAAAAAAATGCAGTAGAGAAAAATCTCCTAAAAATCATCCAAAATCTGTATTTTTAGCTAACATGCCAAGACTTAAGTGGGAAAAAAACCAGAATGGCATCTTGATTCTTTCCCTACAAAGCATATTCCACGCCCCTATTGAGATGATTCGTCACCACTTCACCCCCCTGAATTCACCTTCCATACTGAGAAACATTTTGGCAGTCCTCTCTTGTGGTAGAAGTCAAAATAGTAACTCTCTAGATATGACTGACAAGAAAAACACCTCATCTGTTCTGCTAACATTTTTTTATTGTATGAAATTTCAGGAACAGTATCAAGTTGATTTCTTTTTATTAAGTCTTGAAGTGATTTTTGTTTCTCTGAGAAGTATTAGTATTACTCTGAAACACTGAAAACCAAAATCTACAGAAAGGATGAAGAAAAAGAACCAAAGGAAAAGATTTTCCAAGGTTCATACCCCACCCCACCAATAGCTGTCAATCCTGACAAGAAACAGCTACCTCTGAACGTAGGTGGATGCAACAGTTCATCCTCTTTATCCAATCAGTCTTTGGACCATATCCCAGAATCTGCCAACAAGGTTGCCAATTAGTGCCAATCATGGCAGGTTTTTCTGTGATATGGACACCTATTCAAGAGAAATTGGGCTGATACTATCGATCTACTTTGCATCTGTATCTAAAGAGCCTTTGTATGACTTTGTAACCTTCAGTTACTACCAAGATTAACCAGGTTGAAATACTAATCTATAGATATGAAAAACATATTCCTCCATCATAAAACAAACTACATTGTGCAGTTTATAGCTGGAAGTACTCTTAGGTTTTTCAAGAAAGTGCCAAGAGACTACTGCTAGAAAGATAAAGTAATTTGTTCAATAGGGCTACAATTATTTCATTCCCCAAAGTAGGGCATTAAAAATTATGTTAATTAGGATAAATATTAAGAAAGGATTAAAGCATTATTACAAGACAAACCAAACAACAAAAGAGTTGCTGAATATTACAACTGCTACAAATAATACTTTACAGTGATACTCTGTGCTGCGTATGGTGCTTAGAAGATATATAATTACGCACTGGCTGCCAGCAGTATTCTGGCGCATTTAATCATCCTTAACCCTGTATATTTTCATTACTTTTGTGCATACCATTAAAACTCAAATGTTATCAAAGCATGGCATTAGAAATAATTTAGTATTTACTATTTTAGATTGAAAAATATATGACTAAATGTTAACTATGGGCAGGTCATTCTAGTGAAAAACAGGACAAAGTACAGTACAAACATACCTGAATCTGCTGTGTTTCCCAGTCATCCATTTATCTATTCCTTTTCCAATACATGTACATTTTGGCTAAGGCATTGAAAGTGTAATCCTGAATTCCCTGGTAATCTAAATGGGAGATTTGGCTGCAGGAGGAATCAAACATCTGACTTAGGGCAGAGAGAATTAAAAAGTAAAATGCCTAGAGGACTTTGCAGGTAACTAGTTTTAATATAAAGACTCTTGTTTTATTATGCATGAATATGAGTGTGATTCTTTGGATTCTAAAGTAGTTAATCAATGTTCAAGGGTTTTTAAGAACCTCATTATATATCTCTTTTATAGGATTATGAACATTTGCAAATGGGGTCATGTAGTAATGCTTCAAAGGCTAAAAAGTTAGATCAAGACATATTTTCCAAAACTCTTTAAAATATTTCAAAATCAGAAGCCCTGCCCAATATACATTGCCACATTCAAAGTGTTTGCATTCTCTGTGAATTTTAGCAACATCTTTTTTTCATATATATATTACTGTTCTCCCTCCCCCACTGTTTTCCTACGATGATGACTACATCTGCACAACTTTATCCAAAAGTAAGAAGAGTTTCATTTAAATAAAATTGAAATAAAGCTACAAAAATTAAAGCTACATATACTACAGACTGAATTGATTAGTTTAACTTAATTTACTAAGCAACAGTGTGCAAGGATTAAAAAAACACTTAGATTATGGTTGAGCACCTCTTGGCAGTTTTGTAACTACCTCTTCTGAGGAGTTTTCCTTTCATTAGAGGAACCAAACAAAAGAAAGCTGAATCCACAGGGATTTTACAGATTTGTAAAAGTATCTTACAGTTACAACTTCAGGTTTCCAAATTTGTGTCTAGTGGGTCACTCAATATTTTGCACAGGTAAGTTTATTTAGTGTTCAGGTATATATACTTAGAGTCTAAATGATAATCTGAGCTCTCAAATGAAGAAGTTGAAACTGTGTTTACTGAAGACAATGCTAGTGATACTGAGTTTTAGATAAGATAAATAAATTCAGAAACTCATAATACATGAATGCAACTCCCAAATCCAGAAATCAAATGTGCGTTTGGTTTAAACTGAAAGCTTGACATTGAGCTAAGAATATTTATGCAGCCTATTAAATACTGAAAAAAGGCAAAAAGTTTTTAAAAAATTAGAATTATCAAGACTGGACTGTCACTTTTATGTTCTAGAATTCATTACCTGTGTGAAAGACTGAAAGAAGTTGGGTGCCCTTAACACTATTCCAGATAATCTTCAAAATAATCTGTATTTCAGACAGCTTTTAGTCATTCAGCAATATCATAAATAATTAAAAAGTAAAGATGTAAAAGGTTAATGAATTGCAATAATTGCAAAGATACAGTTTTCAGTATCCTCTAACAGAAAGGCTAGGAGTAGTTGGCGATACAAAATTGCAGGAATGATCTAGATCTGGTTCTCTAAATATTGATATGAGCGTTCTATTAAGAGCCCCATATAAAGAAAATAGTTTCCAATTTTATTTTTTCAGTCCCTTAACTGCACACATTCCAATAGAAAAACTCCCTGTCAATAATGTTCATCACTTCCCAGCAAGAAAATACACAGAGATTTAGGTTCAACTGAGGAGTTCCATCTTCTTTCTTTAAGCTCTTGTCTGCAATGCTATAAAGGAAAAACTGCTCACTGCTGATCAGAAAAGACAACGGACCAGAATTGCTTGATGGATAATAATTCCAGAAAAGAAAGATTTTTTTGTCAGGATCCATTAAAAGGCAAGAGAAAGTAATCCAATGAAGGAAGTCTCATTTCCTTTTCAATTCCATAACAACTAAGGACAAATTGTTAGAACACAGTTATGTTTAGAATTTGGGAGGCTAATCAAGTATTCCCATCAGTGTCAAATAACACATGAAAAATTAATTGACTCAGATGTATGTGAAGTAGTGGGGTGCAGTAATCAGAACGGACTCAACATGGCAGCACAATTGAGTTTTGGACAAGCCAAAGAAAAAAAACAGGAATGTTTTAAATTGTCTCTCTTAGGGGAAACAGTCCTTTAACATATGTGTCAGCCTGTAGGCTGGCAGAGCAGAGAATCTTCTGTAAGGTGGTAGAGGAAGCTTGTGCTCAAATATAACCTCCTTTTTTTTTTTTTTATGTTTTGTAC
The DNA here is from genome assembly GCF_035582795.1 of Mycteria americana. NCBI lineage: Eukaryota > Metazoa > Chordata > Aves > Ciconiiformes > Ciconiidae > Mycteria > Mycteria americana. Next base: position 12,227,576 of record NC_134376.1, read on the forward strand.
TGACAGAGGAAGGATTGTCAGGTTTATACACAGACATGGCATGCAAAAAACTTTCTAGTCGATATACACATGTTCACAGAGGTGTGTAAACACTGGCAGTCAGGAACATAAGAGTAGCCAACCCAGATCAGAGCAAAGGTCTGTATCTGACAGTAACCTTTTGTGGATGCCTAGGGAAGAGTGAAAGCACAGGTAGCATATAGTGAGACTTCCTGAATAGGAGCTCCTCCTTCCAGAGCTTAGGTCCTGGTATTTCATAGCTTTGGGTGTTTTATTACACCATTACTTTTTTAAAACCCATGTAAACTTCTTACATCCAGTGTCTTCAAGATGAAAAGGAGGCTAGGAAGTTGAAGGAAGCAAGGCAAGAGGTTTGGAGCAGCAAAAAGGAGAGATTACAAAAGGAGAGAATAAATGGGATAGGACTGCAAAGAAAGAATGGGATTTGAGCAGCAACACTGCTTGAAGAAAAGGATGCAAAGAGACTCAAGGCAAAGATTTTTTTCCATCTGCAGCTCTCCATCCGTAACTGACAGTACCGGGGGCTCTCTAGGAAGGTAAGAGACAGCATTAAGCACACATGCTGACAGCACAGAAGGGGCACATTGTTACCTATTGCAGCCTAAAAGAGCATTAAGAAAGGGGTACAGTGAAATCCAGAAAGAAAATTAGTTCAAACTTCACTGGGGATATTTTTTAATTGTATGCATCTGTATGGGATGTCAGACAATCCACCAATGAATGTGTAACTTCTTACCTTTCTCAGCCATGCAACCCTAGATACGTATTGTCCCTGTGTCTCACCCTGTATGTGTCATATTCTGAGAGGAGCCCCTTCCAGTAGTTGTTTTCAGAAGTAAAATGTTTTTTTTACAGGGTGGAGGGGATTGAGAAGTTCTGTGAAAAAAATCCAGAGGGGAGACAGTGGTTGATAACAGCACAGAGAAAGATGGGAGGGCAGATTTGGTACATTAAGAGTGTGTCAAAGAAGGCATAGCAGAACAAATAATACTCACCCATAATGAGCTATTAATGGTACTGAAATTGTACCATTCATTTGTTAAAATGAATATGCTTGACTGTAGATTTTCTTGTCAGTCTATATATTTTGATTATATGCACCACACAGCTCAGCGGTAAATTACTCCAATTAACTTTAGGATTCTTTAGGATCCACAGGAGTAGCATATGCACATCTCATGGCAGAATCTAGAATTCAACTCTAAATTCTTGTCTTGTTTGTGCAAAGCGAGTGGTTACATTCAAAAGTGCTGACAAACTTCAGCAGGAATTCTACAGAGATCTAAGGCAATACTGGTTTCTTAAATTTCCCATAGGAAGAAAACTTTTTTAAAAGCCAAAGAAAATTTAGTATATCTGTCACAGTAAAGTTTGAAAAAGAAGTACAGCTTGAGTTCATTTCTTAACAAACACCTTAAGCATTCAGTCACCATTTTTGTATACCAAATACAGACATTTCAATGAGAATCTTAGCTTACAGATAAAATGTTTTTCATGCTGTTCCTTTTTAGTTTTAGTAGCACATCCTCTGTGAAACTAGCACCGTTCCATCTGTGAAACTATATAGAGTCAGACATTTTACCTCATAACAAATCTGCGTAGCTTTCTATTTTTTGGCTGTATGAGTACAAAAGAACTTGACATGAAACAAACTGCAAATAATCAGATGTAAATCATAACTCTCTAGAAGAAAGTTATATCCCTACTTTTGTTAGGAGAAACCACAAACCAAGTGTCAAGAGAAGCTTGACAAGGGAAGAGAGGGCAAAATGTAAGAACTAGGGGAACTAAGAGAGATTCCACAGCAGAAGTTCTGCCAGGAAATAGCAAGTAATACAACAACGAATCCACTGAATTAAACTTGACAAACTGTGAGAACAGTCAAGACAGACATTTATTTCTGATAAAGAACTCTAACAGTTTCCATGTACAATACATGCTCTTCTGTTCTTGTTTTCATAACTTCCTGGTGAACTACTGGGCCCTTCCCAGTGCTGAATTAATTTAACTTACAAATTAACTGTGCTTTTCTTCGTTGTAAAAGTTACTATGCAGAACAATTAATTGTTGCTATATAGAATCATAGAATCATTTAGGTTAGAAAAGACCTTTAGGATCATGGAGTCCAACCGTAAACCTAGCACTGCCAAGTCCACCACTAAACCATGTCCCTAAGCACCACATCTACACGTCTTTTAAATACCTCCAGGGATGGTGACTCAACCACTTCCCTGGGCAGCCTGTTCCAATGCTTGACAACCCTTTTGGCAAAGAAATTTTTCCTAATATCCAATCTAAAGCTCCCCTGGCGCAACCTGAGGCCGTTTCCTCTTGTCCTATCACTTGTTACCTGGGAGAAGAGACCAACCCCCACCTCTCTACAACCTCCTTTCAGGTAGCTGTAGAGAGCAATAAGGTCTCCCCTCAGCCTCTGCTTCTCCAGGCTAAACAACCCCAGGTCCCTCAGCCGTTCCTCATAAGACACATGCTCCAGACCCTTCACCAGCTTCATTGCCCTTCTCTGGACACGCTCCAGCACCTCAATGTCTCTCTTGGAGTGAGGGGCCCAAAACCGAACACAGTATTTGAGGTGCGGCCTCACCAGTGCCGAGTACAGGGGGACAATCACTGCCCTAGTCCTGCTGGCCACACTGTTTCTGATACAAGCCAGGATGCTGTTGGCTTTCTTGGCCACCTGGGCACACTGCTGGCTCATATTCAGCTGGCTGTCGACCAACACCCCCAGGTCCTTTTCTGCTGGGCAGCTTTCCAGCCACTCTTCCCCAAGCCTGTAGTGTTGCATGGGGTTGTTGTGACCCAAGTGCAGGACCTGGCACTTAGCCTTGTTGAATCTGATACAGCCAGTCCAGATCCCTCTGTAGATTCTTCCTGTCCTCAAGCAGATCAACACTCCCACCCAACTTGGTGTCATCTGCAAACTGACTGAGGGTGCACTCAATCCCCTCGTCCAGATCATTGACAAAGATATCACTACAGTATAATTTAGAAAATTATACATATGTAGTAGACATAATGGATAATTTTGTCATAACTCAGAAGTCCTGTCAATAGATCATTCAAGGGCAAAAGGAAGCACAGAACTGGACCAAATCTACTTATCAGTACTTGCTTTTTGTATCGCAGTAGAGTTTGAAGATCCCAAATAGCGCTTGATCCTCTTTTGTTAGTCAGTGGCCAAACACAAAATAAAGGATTTTACAGATGTCACCTGACAAGCTATAACACTACTCACTCCATTTGACTCCACTCTGAAGAACAACCAGCAAAATTAAGCATGTCCACAATCTCAACCACTCTCAGCTTAAACTATGATCTACCTGCATGAAGACAATGCCCTGTGAACTGAAATGGCTGTGGCACACATACATGTTCCATTAAGCTACAAATGTGGGGGGATAATAATGGTATTTTTTTAAATTGCCAAATTATTCACTATGGTTTTGGCAAAAACAGTAAAGCCATGATTAAGACAGCCGCTCCCTTCCCCAAAAAAATCAATAAATCCCCCCTGCAGCTTGTTAATAAAGTTATAACTTGCACCATTCATCTGGTAAATAAAAATCCTTGGAAAAATGGAAACAATGAGAAAGCAGTTCCATGCATATTCAAATAGTTGTAATTGCTATGGAAACCATCGCTAGTAATTCAGTCTTTGTCTCGAAGCATCAGAGGCAAATCATGATACAATGACAGCAAAAGAAAGTGTAATGCTGCCTAAGACTTCAAAGTTCAAAATTCAAGAGAAAATTAAACTACCATGTAGGAAAAGCCTTCATGTTCTCCCATCTTCCAGGCTCTTTCTGGAGGATATTTATGTGGATGAGCCCTTCGGTATTATTTTCTGCCTGGGCTTCCCAAATAGTTGCTTAAGTAGCACTGAGGGCTGGCAGAATCGCTATGGTTATTGCAAATAATGGATACTGTTTCCTTAGTCCGTTCTTCAAGTAATTGTAATTTTAACCACCCTTCCTTATTAGAAATTTTGGGAAACCTGAAAATGTGTAACTCTATTCAAGCAATGCCATTCATTTTCAAGCTCCAAGATGACTGATAATAGGGTCAAAGAAGGTAACAGGGTCAAGGATTCAGAGATCATCAATGATGGCAATAGGCTTTAATGTAAATAAAGGTGGGTAAAATAAGAAGCTACTATTTTTAGACTCAAAAAACCCAGTTATTTTATAATATTATACACCTTGCTTTCATTTCTTTTATATGAAATATTCTCAATTTATTGTATTGTATTTTTACATTGAATGTGTTAATGGGTAGTTCAGAATATTTGCAACATTTCATCTCATTTCCTTGCAGTAGTCTGCCTGCAGATGAACCAGAGGTGATCTCACCATTGTTCCTAATCAGCCTCAACACCTATTTCTGAGTTTCATTGTACCACTTTTCAAATTCATTTGCTGAATAAAATTAGTAAATGCAATATGCATATATCTACTACTCCGAATTATGTTGAAAAATCATTACCTATGATGCGCTAGCCTTTGTTCTGTCTAGGTGCATAATTTCCAGAAAGAATACCATCTCAAATATTATTTGAGGAGTACATTGCATTTCAAACACTAACCACTCACTTTTCTTTTCTCAGGTACATCCCATCCCTTTACACTCCCATAAAGCAAAAGCCCACAAACACTTTGATTTATCGAAGGTTTACAGTAAGTCATTAATGTTGTTGTTTATAAGCAACAACTTATGCTTTTAAAAAAGTTACTTTAATTGAAAATTCTGCACACCCACCTTCTGAATCAGTATTTGTGTAATAAGGATTTTGTTTTACAATCATGTCAACCTTGCCTTTCCTACCTTTTTTTTTTTTGGTTAGAGTCTTCTAAGCCATAGAAACCAAACAACTTCCCACAGAAAACAAATTCTACGAAACACCTGTTTTCCACATTACAATCAGTCAGAAGTCCAGTCAGATGTGAGAAAATAACCACACTTTGTCAATGAAAGTATAGGATGCAAATTTTATGCTAGCATCATTCTGATAATCAGAAGGCAAACAACAACTATTCTCACATAATGTCATTTGGTTTAGTATTAACTCACCAACGTTGTTTTCATGAATGTGAACTGGTAGAATATGAACCTTACAGATAATTGTGTCATATAATCACAGCTTTTTTTATAGCTATTGTCAGATGTAAAGCTAGATTTATCATACTGCCAGACCACAACCTGGGCTTTCAGGATAAAAAGTGGCCAAAATATACAGCAAGTTACACACACAATTAAACACACTTGCGAACAAGCCAAAATAATGTTTGGTTCTTAAAATTATTTCATTAAAAAAATTTTGTTTGTAAAACATTAAAAAATTGTAACACCAATATAGCAAGGATATTGATTTTGCTTCTCTAAAATCCTTCACTGGGATATCATCATCAAAGTTAGCAAACTAATGTATAAAAAAAGGTATTGGTCAAAATGCCTAAAAGGAAATAAACATAGCGTTTCTTCTTTTTAGACTAACAGAATAAAAAACAAAAAGTTTTTACTCTGGCACAGACTGTTCACTGTGATTAATAAAAATAACTTTTTTGTCCAAACAAATTAATACATTTAAGTAAGCCTCTTACATAAGGAAAAAAAATCAGACTGAAGCAATCATAGGAAATGCACAGGAAAGGTAGACTGGGATTACAGCATGAAGTTCTGGGATGATAGAGAATACCCAAGAAACTGGGAGTTGAAGAGGGAAAGGCAGCAATGGGTAACCTGAAAGAATGAATCAATATATCATGAGATTTCTAGAAGCACGTATCTTTCTGCATAGAACATATTTCTATTCAAACCCAAGATTCAAGAAATCAGCACTAGAGCCTTCTGCATTGCAGCACCCAAAAACCTACAAGAAAAAATTACAAGACATGTGTACTTCCATCAAAGAAAAAAAATATAGTTATTAACTTGATCTTGCACCAGCATTGGGGTTAGTTTCCTACTTTACCTGATATTGTCCATACATCTGGATCTGAAAATTTTGGGTTTTCCTTCTCAGGGACTTGCCCCAGCCCTCTACAGACTGCTTTAACAAAACCCTATGTAGCTTTAGTTCTGTCTGTCTTACATTATGCTTATGCTCCAGGTTTAAACTGCATTTTTATAAAGAATCATTTAATCCATACCTCTTTAATATCTATATCTTTAATTATCTTTAATTACGTGGTCTCACACGTTTAGAATTCTGTTTGCTTTCCTAGCTGGAAAGTGGTTTAAGTATTTTTTCAAGTCTCACATCTAATGAGATTTTTTATTTGTATAATTCCTCATTAACATACAAAGATTGTATCTCTAAAACAATGTACTTATTTTCTTAGCAAGAAAAGAATTAAATGATTGGGACACCTGTAGGCCTCACATTTTCAAGGATCTAAGAAAATGTTCAACAGTCAGATGAGATTTTTGACTGTTGTATTTGTAAAACATTTTATCTGACTAACCTACAAACACCCTAGAAACATACCCTCCAGGCTAAAATGCAGCATGCAAAGTTTAAAAGTGATTCAAAGAACTCTTGGAGCTCAGTAAAGACAATTTACTATTCAGGTCTAAAATAAGCCAGCTTCAGTCTTAACTATGAAATGATTATTGCTGCTTTGTAATTAGAGGTTTCCTACAGGCTCTGAAGAATGTAAGCCAACAGTTTTCTCTCTACTTTAAATTGAATTTAAAACATCATTAAAAATAGAACAGATCACACATTCATAATACTATCTTAATAAGAAATCTGAGAGGTGTGATAATTTGGTACGTATCTAATTTTTCAGATACAGTTACTGAAAGTAAAGAGTAGAAAAGACATATTGATTTGAAATGCAAGTAAAGATGTAGATTCCAATTTTGATTCTTGTATTGCGTGATAAATCCCAGGAAATTCATACAAGTTTATAGACACTCTAAAGATGTTCAGGATACTATTTACTAAAGACGAGGTTAGTTTTCTTGATATGTTTCTGGGAAATATGATACATTCAAACTAGGATGTAAAAGCCAACAATTACTGAAATAAAGAGAAGAGAAAGTATCACAACCCCTGAACTATTTCCTTTTGAATAATATAACACTGATGGGAGGTAGCATTATTTCTCACTTTGAACTGCCCCAAATGAAAACACTCTAAGAAAATAGTGACATTGTACTGTAGAGCTTCTATACATCATATTTTCAGTCAGACACTTAGTTTTTCTTTCCTATAAGCAGTTAACCAGCCTCTTTACCTCACTGGAGTATGTCAGCTAGGCAGATGGCCGTTTTATTTACTTACAAGTCCTGTTTTACTTGGCATAGTAGAAGCAGGGATGAGCCTTTTCCTTTGTTCAGAAATCTAAGTCTCTTTTCCTAGAAAATAGTTATCTAAAGTAAGATGTCATTTTTCCTGGCTTCCTTGAACAGTCACACCTACACAGTGCATTATAGGAGAGTTGACATCACCAGGCAAGGCATGAATTGATGGTGCAAATTTCAGAAGATCAAGCCTGAAATTTGAGTCCTGATTTCCTCTGCTTGCTTGCTGTCCATCTCTGGACAGCACTAAATTCTAGTAATTGTGGATTTGGTCAACTCAGTTTTTAACCCTCAAATTCCCCTGAATATATCTACTGATTCAGGAAGTACATAAACAGAACATCGTATAACAGTGTAAAAATGCTGCAATTGCTGTCTTTGCTGGATGTATTCTATAACCAAACGCTTAGAGGAATGGAAAAGTCCATATATCAGGAAAGTTTGCTTCATGTTAACTTTACGTTCTCTTTAAAAGTCAAGAAGTTATAGAGGTATGAATCTAAGAAAATCAGAATATTCCTTCAGTGAGGAAACCGCAGCTGCCTTCAGTTATTAAAGTGTTAAGTAAATTACTACAAATGTGATCCTACATTAGCAGCAATATCCTGTTTCAATAATAGGCTACAAGCATTCTAATTAGAAACGTCTATCATGTGAAACAATACTAGTACCATATTTACTCTTTTCAGATTAATATGAAAAGGTTTTTAATTGTCATGTTAGTACGTTTCCTTGCTAAACTTTTGTATTGGAGAAACAGTAAATTTTATAATACACCTCAGGAAAAATGTCTGTATAAAACTGATACTTCATACTAACTTGTAAGGTAACAATATTTTACCAGTGAAATTTAGGAACAGTCACACTTTGGTTTGGTTTACCCGAAGGACGCTACTACAGCAATGTTGTTGCTCCACACTTTATACAAAGTTATCTTGTTCACTTACACATCATACACTGGGTTTGGAATACAGCTTTAAAAACAATGACTAAATCTGGTTTACCCACAAAAGCAAATATGCTTTGGAAAGACAAGTACATCACTCCTTTCTCGACATGGAACGATGAGAATAACAGGCTGAGGTGTGAATAAGATCCTTAACTGTCTATCTGTTTTCCTGGTGCCTAAAAAGCATGCCCTTCAGAATGCTGACTAAATCTTATCTTACATGTTTTACTCTATGAGATTTTCTGCGAGCTCTTTAGCAAAGTAACAACTTGATAGAACATTTGGTTTGTGAGTGAGAGTAATTTATATTTTCGTAAAGCTCCAGTTCTAATCCCTAAATTTTATAACTATTTTGTTGGAATCAGAAGGATAAATAAATACTCATTGAACTACATGTTCCAACAACTTACGTTACATATCTGCAGTTCAGATGAAAAATTTTTAAGTAATAACATTGCAAGATCACTTCTTTTCACAAAAACACTTCTAGTAGCGCTCAGAATGTGATGGTTTTCATCAACATTTTTTCACTTAGGGTCAGGAAACACAAAATCTTCAACTAAAATTGCAAAACCAGATTTGCGTTGCCACTACTATACAACAAATCTACACTGGTCACTACGGTGCAAATGTTTATGCCTATGTAATACCGTCTATATACACCCGTGTTGAACTATTCCACATTGCATCATCAACTGCTGCTTCTTTTGCTAATGACAGAGTAGTTAATTTGTAAAAGTATTAAATGAACAGCTAAACATTGCTGAGTGAATATGACCATGTCCCTTAGAAATGCATGATACACTCGAACATCAGTAATGTATTAAAACACTTCACCTATCTATCATTTTTATATATTGCTACAATAAAGAAACCTCATTGTACTTCATGACTTTTACATCTAGAAACTATTAAAGTGGAATATTCTGCACGGTCACCAAGTATATTATTTGTCTAAGGTGCACAAGGAGAAGGGAAAAAAAATTAAAATTAAGGTTGTTCAGGGTACATAAGTATGAACTGTACGTATCTTCAAAGTTTTTAACCTAGCTTTGTAATTGTGGAGAAAAAATACTGTGGGAATCAGCTGCTTATGTTTAATTCTGAGTTTACTTCAGACAAAGTATATTGAACACACTCACTGTTACTTGTATGGCAAATATACCTAAGAGGGAAACAAAGGTGAAGGAGTTAGGAATACCAGGGTCTCATGGTCTGTGCAGAGCCAATATAGGACGAAAACTTACCTTTCCCTTTCTAATGTTCCCTGTCCATCAGACCATAGCCCAAATCAATTCTTTAATTGGAGTTCATTTTTAACCCAGCAAAAGCATGTAATGTTTAATTTTTACAATAGCTTCCTTGAAAAAGAATAATTAGGTTTTCCTTTATAGGGGAAATATTTTTTAACTTGTAAAGAATGTTCTATATGTAGACTGATGGAGAAAAATCTATTTCGGCCAATTACAAATTACAGAAAGTGGCCACCTCAGAACTAAACATTCTAAGAACATGAATAGATGTGGCTAAAAGATGGCTTATAATAAATTTCCAAATTATGGAACACATTTTTTCAATTTCCAATGTATCTTTATACCTACAGATAAATACCAGTATTTCTATTTTTGCTCTTTTTCTTAGAAAGAAAGTTTGTTCTTATTTAAAAAAAATATATTTCCTTGGGAACCTGGATAACAAAACTATGCTTTAATTCAGACAATTTCGCTTCAGCAGTCTTATCTTTTAACTATACGCTCTAACAGGAGCTTGTTTGTTTTTACTAAAGGTGTAAAAAAGAATAAATATGTAGTCTATGATATAATGATGCAAGATAACTCTAATAACAGGACTATGGATATTAATCTGTTAAGATTCATCAGCTAATGAGTTTAGGAACTAGTATGTTGATAAATCTAATCAGAGATAATGAATCAAAATATATATAGAATTTGAGGTAAATACAGTAGATTTTATTTATTGGCTCTGTGGGAAATTGCAAAATGTGAGAATTTTTAGGCCATTTCAAAGAAATTTGCCCTAGTCTTTGTAGTTGGCTAACACAACTGAGGTTTAAAACATCCCCTAAATCAGGCAGTGATTCTTCTCTGTAGATAATGGGGTTGATCAGGCTAAAATCCAAACAACAAACCAGGCCAAAGACACGATAAAAAATCCACAGAGTAGAAAAACTCAGCACATTTTCACAGCTCAAAATATTGAGTTTTACGTAAATACAAAGATAGGATGGAAGACAAAATAAAATGTTGATGTTTTAGAAAGAATATAAAATAAGTTTTGCATAAGTTATCTAAATATTGATTTTCTTTTCACAGGGAGTCCTCCTCAGCTCTTTACATTACCAGTAACAAAAGTTTATTAATATGATGCACAAGAACTGTTACTAGTTTTCAGAAAAGACTGTTGTCATAACACAAATGGGCAGATTAATGACTTAGTCATGGTTTCTTGCATTTTTTCTCTTCCTTAGTAATGATTAATAACTTGTCAAAATTAAAATTTTTAAAAAATTGTCAAAAGCATATCTTAAAGAGAAGATTAATATTAATATTGGTCATCCCAATAATAATGAGTGAACCAAATACTAATCCCACCTCCAGTGATTTGTTCTATTGCACTACCATACAATTAACCTGCCTTTCATATAGTGTTAATATGATGAAGTAAATAAGTCTGTTAACGCCTTTTTAAAACATGCAAGTAAGTGTCTTTCTTGGGAGGTTGATAATGGGCTGTACTGACCATCTCATATAATCTATCAGCTTGAAACTAGCCTATAATTTGTTTTTGTTTATAATTTTTTATGGAATGAAACTCCTAAAGTTACTCAAAATATTTATTACATACATATATATAACACAAGTTTTAATATGTTTAAAATTAAAGGCAAACCTTCATTGTTGAATACAGAAATATATTAGCATGTACTCCCCTGAATATCATTCTCCTAGCCTATTATTCCCATCTTAAAAATTACATATCATATCTAATTCTTAGCTAATTCTCAGACAAATTGTATTTATCCTGTTACTATACAAGTTCTTTCTTGTGTTTTTACAAATACTTTTTAAATATTACGCTAATGTTTTGCAAAGAAAAATTACACCAAAAGGAATTGCAAGATTTAGGCCTAAGTTCTGCTCTTCTAAGGTAACAAATTACAGCCCTCTACTGGTTAATAAATATATAAGCACAAGAAGTACATTTCACAACAATTTTACATTAATACTGTATTTAGCCAAAGTAAAAAAATATAAAAACATATAGTACAAAATAAAATCAGACTACAGAGATGCCTGAAATATTTTATTTGGATCATTAGAAAAAGTATTATTTCTAATTCATGTAGGAAACAGTAGGTGAAGGAGATGGCAGGTTCCTAAATTATATGGACAATTCTATAGAATACTGTAATTCTTCAAAGAAGTAGCCTTATTGGACTACAGTTTTTCATACAGTATTCAAAAATAGTAATAAATGTTAATGATAATCGTCATGTTATTGTGTAAGACTTTGTTTTGGTTAGTAAAATGACCTGCAGCCCACAAAAATGAAATGTTGTCCAAGTAAAAATACTGTTTTCCTGACATCTTTATGGTCTAAAATAAGTTTTAAATGCAAACATCAAAGAGCTTAGTAGCAGCCAGCTAAAAATGAGAACCAAAGCATGGTATTTAGTACAACAGGTGGCAATAGGATCCAATTTGCAAAGAAAAAATATTGTTCAGGTATCAGCATAAAATTTCAGAAATATGACACACGTATGAGAAAAATCAAGAATAGTCCCCATATTGTATTAATTTTTGCCAATTTTTAAAGATTTTTTCTACTTTGCCCTGAGTCTCTGTACTGCATTTTAAAATGCAAATGTATATATTATAAAATAATTTGAAAACTTCCTATATTAATTTAAAAGATTCTATAGCATAATCCTGACCATGTGGCAAATTTACAAATAATGCATTGCAAAGTGCATCTTCATTAATAGTGTCAACTTGAATAAGTATGCAGTAAAAGAACGTTAGCTTTATTTCCAACATGTTCCACTTTATTTTCCCTTAGTTAGAAAAAAACAAAAAATGAAAGAACTGCAACTGCCAACATGTGCCAATGTGAAACAAAGAACTGAAAGTATTTATTTGACTGTATTAGACAGTTGACTCAATGTCCTTATAATGGTATTTTACTGAAAGAAGATAATATTGGGGGAAATAACGGGAATTAATACCCAGTGTAAATAAAAGAGGTTTGGAACATCTTCCACACATTCACATTATGGAAGAAGCTGGCTGTATGCTGTCCCTCTGCCCAATAACCCTACAAAAACAAGCTGTCAGTCTTCCCCCTCGCTTTCTCAGAGGGTCATTTTGACCCAGCTGAAGTGGCACCCATCTCCCCTGCAGTAGGGCCAGAAATATTTTAAAAGGGGCTGGAGACAAGTTCACCTGCCCTTCACCAAGCTGAATTGTAGGGTAACTCTGAGGACTGTCCTTAATTTTCAGCTGCTTCTGAAAGCAGGTCGGAAGAGTCTCTCACCCCTGTGGGAACAAACAGCCTTTTCTGCACTGAGTGAGGTAGGGATGCTAAAAAATTCGGTACCAGGAAAATACTGAGGTATTGATGCCTTATGTGAGGAATGCAGGCTGAAGTTCAGTCAAGTTTGGGTTTCTGGCTTAAGAAATGCAAGTAATTAATAACAAACAACAAATAACTTATAATAAAAAAGGAAAAGACCCCCTATCTCCTATTTACACTCAGCACACACACCACCACCACACACACGAGGAGGCGAGGGGGCTTCAGTTCGCCTCAATACGGGCACCTGTGGGGAACTTGCAGGACAGATAAGTCCCTTCCCCACCTCATTTTCCACGCCGGCGGTTCTCGAGATCCTCCTCTCCCGCCGCCGCCGCCGCCGCCACCCTCCACCCGCCGGAGCTTCGCCTGAAGCACCTCGCGCTCGGGGCGGGAAAACTCGCCGCGCTCCACGCTGGAGGACCGCAGCACCCGAGTCCGGCAGGGGGCGTCGCCTCGGCGCCGCCCACCTCAGCAGCGGGAGGGCGCGGCGGCCGGCGCGCATGCGCCGCTCCACCGGCGGCTATGGCGGTGCTGCTGGAGCACGAGAGCCAGATCTTCCTGGACCTCTTCCACCAGGACGGGCTGGTGATCTGCGCCCGCGGGCTCGGCATCGACCGCTTGCTGCTGCGCTTCCTCCGCCTCTACTGCGAGCCTGCCAGCCTGGTGCTGGTGTTGAACACCAGCCCCGCCGAGGAGGTGAGGGGAGCCCCGTCAGCGGCGTCGCGCCTGCCCCGCCCCTTCCCCCTCAGCGGCATCGCCTCTCAATTTCGGCGGGCGCATGCCGGGGGCGGCCCCGTCAGTGTCTCGGCCCGGGGGGAGGAGGTTGCCGCCCGTTCCCTCCGAGCGCAGGGGCTCTTCAGGCCGGGGTGCGGGTGCCCGGACGGGTTGCGGGCAGGCGGGTGGATGTGCGGGCTGGCGGGTAGGGGTAGGGGCAGGGGCAGGCGGTGGTGGCGGCAGCAGCAGCAGCGCCGGGTGCCTGCCTGGGCCCTGTCTCCCGGCCTTTGCACTTTCTGGGGAGAAGCTGTCAGACCAGACGCGTTCAGGATCAAATCAAGGTCCGAAGTTCCACTCACGCAGCACGATGAAGTTCTAATAATAACAATGAGCTAAAATAAGCTTATATACATAACTGGTAAATAGCAGAAATCTGTAAGTAGCCAATAAGCAGAAAGGGGTGAAACTTGTTGACAGATTTGTCCCTAGTTGTACAAAAAACGTCCCTCTGTTTTCCCTGGAACCAGGGAGATTTCCCACCATCAGGGAGGTGATGTTCTGGGGATTTTTTTGTAGCAAGCATAGGTGAATAAACATCACAGCTGTAGTTTATAAGATTAAGCTTGATGTATATGACCTACCTGCTGTAGTTGTCTTTGACAGGAGGTGAGTGGAGTAAAAGATGATCTCTTCCCAATTCTCTGTTCTTAAGCCAGTATTAAAAAAATGCCTATTCTCTGGAAAAGAGGTATTAAAATATAAGAAAATGTAAGTGCCTTTGAGTGTCAGTTGCTCATATTTGCTTAAATATTGTCTAGCTGCTACTGAAAATACATAGATTTTTAAATCACCTGGATGCATTTGAAACTGAACAAAGTATACCTAAGAAGAAAAAAATCATGATAATTCTGACTTCCTTAGGTAGTACGTTATACTATGATGCTTTTAATTTGTTTTGGATAGCTCCTCAAAATTAACGGAGTATGTATAATTAAGGGTTTTTTGCATCCATTTCATCAGTTACCACAATGATGTCTGTGTTTTTATTGTATTTGGTTTAGGAGTATTTTATTGATCAGCTGAGGTCAGATGGAGTTGTTCATCTTCCTCGGCGTGTTACCAATGAAATTACAAATAATACTCGATATGAATTTTACACACAAGGAGGAGTCATCTTTGCAACAAGTCGAATCCTTGTGGTAGATTTCCTTACTGACAGAATTCCTGCAAACCTCATTACCGGTAAGAATTTAATGAAGTAAAGGTAAGACCGTTCTGTTTGAAAATACATAAAGCTTAATTCTGTATGAAGAGCTCTACTGACTGGTATTGAGGTTGAAGAATTATTCCTTTTTTTCCACAAAGACTGAGGTAAAAGGAGCAAATATGTACTTCTTTCTTTTTTTTTTAATGGTTTTCTTTGCTCCAAACTTGTTTGCCGTATTTAATCATACAATTTGAAAACACCCACATTATTTTTAGATACTGGGTCATGCATTTGTATGGCTTTCTGATATCAATAAGTGGCTGGAAAACAAATCACCAGTTAAACTGTGCCATTGACATAAGAAACATAAAATTCAGACTGGCTTTCAAAGAAGAATAATTGATTGCACTTGGTGAAATAGTGTCCTGTGGTCTATAGGACACTGGCCTATGATCAAATGGCCTATAATTAAAACTGCTTTTAGATGTCATGTTTTATCAGCCATGCACACTGCCTATTTTTTGCATTAGCAAATTCCTCCTGATGACTTTTCCCATCAAAAAATAGCAATACCTTACTAATCTTTGTCTTGACACACCTTGGACACTATCTAAATAGCAGTATTATGAAGTAATGCTGTTACTATCACTGTAAAGATTTGTGGAATAGCTTGTGCCCTTTTTTGTTGTTATATAGAAGTTATACATGAAAGAGGTTACGGTTATCTCTTTCCTCTCATGTTCTGTTCCCCTTCTCCCCCAGCCACCATTGTTTTTATGTTCTTGTCTAAGCTGGAAAACCTGTTACAGCCTGGAGAGCTAGTAAAATAGGTGTCTAAGAGTCAGGAATATAAGAGTATTTTACTGTTGTCTAAATGTTAACATCTTAATGGGTAAACATAACTGAATATTAAATGATTAGAAGAATGTCAGTTTCTACTTCAGAAGCTTTATCCCCTTCCTTCTAGTCAATGTACGACAAGCTCTAATCTGTGAAACATTTTGAACAGTTTTATGCTACAGCCAAAGGATGCTAGGTTTGTCAATTCTGATATTTCTAGGTTAAAAAAAAGTGAACACGTTTTCTGGGCAACCTACTCTAATTTCTCTTCTTCCCCATGACTCCTTCCTCTCTACCTTTATGCACTACCAAAGAAGAAGAAAAAAATGAAAGAAAACACACCTTTGGACTTTGTCAGTATGAAAAGAAGAAATACACTGAAAATTTAAAAAATAGTCCCGTCCTATAATGACACAGTTGTTAGATTTTTTTACATTGCCACTAGAGGTCAGTGTGACAGCAGCTTTGGTAGGCTTGCTGCTTCATTTAAAACTTAGGTAATGCGTGGTTCTGTTGGGAACATATATTATCTGTGTGTGAAATTGTAAGACAAAAACAATAAAAATTTGTAATAGTGTTCTTGAGGAGTTAACATAGTGAAAAAATCAGTGAAGTGTATAAATGTTTATAAAATCAATGTAGAATCACATGTGAATTAACATCTGATGAACTCATAAATTCAGCTGAATGAAGATAAGAAAATATCACTGCAGTAAAGAATAATTATTCCTGGTGGTTTTGGCCAAATAGAAATGATGTACTTAATAGCATAGTAAAACTGATGCAAGTTGGTGTAGTAAGTAGTGGCAAGTTGTTTCTACCAAGGCTTACACAGCAGTATGAACTCACTTCATAAGCAGAGAAATATTGACTAAAAGTAGGAAGGTATTACGATAAACATGTAGTCTTACAGGCCTGTTACAAATTCTGTGTCTCCTGTAATGTCCTTTCAGAGTTACATCTTGACAAACTGGAAGATGTTCAGAAATTAGTACAATCATTATAATTTCCTGAAAACTTTGCATCATAGGAGACATGTAAGAATATCTAGATAGAAAAATACCTTTTAGTCGATTATTCCATGACTTGGTCATGAATGACTAGCAGTTATATGGAAGTCTTTTTCTTATAGATGCTTTTTCATTTACAAAGCAAAGGCATATTAAAATCAATGGCTGGGTGCTGAGTTGAAGAAACTTGTTATAGAAATTAAATGCACTGTACGTTTGTCAGCTTATGTAGGTATAAGGTAAAACCTGTGATGTTTGACATCCTGTACTTCCATTTTAGAAAGGCATTTAATATTCCACTGGAAGCTGTGAACAGATCAAAGTACCACATAGGCCTCACTTCACTAGGGGGAGAGTGGAAAAAATGTATTGTGCTATTTAACACAAGCGTGAGAAAACATAAGCCTTGGTTTTAACAGGTCTTGGCTAAGTGAAGTGTAAATCCCGGAAGTATTCACCTCAAACACTTAATGTAGTTAAACTATTGTTTCACTTCTCTGTACTAAAATATGCACAATAAATCTTTTTTTCCTAATACACCCATAGCCATGAAGAAAATTGGTGGTGTATTCATACAGTTGGTGGTACTTTCTGTCCTCAAGTGTGCATATAAATATTAGAAGGGGGGGGAGCAAAATAAATGTTTTCAGAAGTTGGTTGATTATGTAAATGCTTGAACTGTTACCAATGAAACAAACATACTTGATAAGTCTGTAATTCCAGAACTTCTCTAACAAAAGAATTCAAATATCACAATCTTGAACATGTCAGACCTGCTTTGCTGTAATCATGTGTTATGTCTTGCATTCGCTTTTGCTCCTTTTAAAAGGCTCAAGTTCAAGTTTTGCATTAGGAGTAAAGAATTTTCTAAGCTAATAAGTCCTGCCACTCAAGCGCAAGCTTTTTTTGTTAAAGATGCGTCATTAACCGAGTTCTGTTATTTGGGGATTCCGTGGTACTGAAACTGAGCAATCACTTGGTTTGAACCCTGGAAAGTTTGTTCAACCATCACTTTAGAAGATTTTAACTCCTACTGTACTTTATTTAAGAAAAAATGTTAAAAGAATAAGACAGTTTTGAGGAAAAATCTATACAAAATTGGACCTTTCTTTACTTTTTTGTAACTTGAAAACCTTTTATTTTGCCAGGTATTTTGGTATACAAAGCGCACAGAATCATTGAGTCCTGTCAGGAAGCATTTATCTTGCGACTTTATCGCCAGAAGAACAAGCAAGGCTTCATTAAAGCTTTTACAGATAATGCGGTTGCATTTAACACTGGTTTTTGCCATGTGGAAAGAGTGATGAGAAATCTTTTTGTCAGGAAACTTTATCTGTGGCCAAGGTAAGGCACCTCTTTACTTCATTGGAGAGTTAAACTTAAAAAAAAGATGAAGGATGTTACAGTGGGTTCCTAAGAAAATGAGTTGTATGCAGTCACACTGCTAATCTGTGTTCCCTCTTGTATTCCCAAACACAGAAGAAGTGGTCTTAAAGATGCTAAATTTCTGTAAGTATTTTTGAAAATAGACCCCAATTAAATCTATAAGGGGCTGAACCTTATGGTATAGCTGGCCTTTTAGCCAATAGAAATCGCAGCAGAAAGTGGCATTCTTAATAGCTTAAGAAAAACTTCACTTATTAAACAGATTATTTAAGCCATGAAGTAACAGGAATACAGTCTCTCAGTTCTGCCATTCATGGAGGTATTTGTTTCCAACTGTGATGAAACTCCATGGCTCTCCTTCTACGTCAGATTTTTTTAATCTTCTTTTACACATATGTTGTGTATGAAGAATGTTTCTTGATGACTGATAGAAACCAAATTGCCAAGTTTGTGACGTGCATTAAGTCTTTCAGGAGCAGAGCCACAAATGGAACTGGGCACTTTAGCTGATTACCCATTCAATGCTCTTGCCATGGGCAGGAGGTCTGCCCATTTGTTCCTTTAGTCCAGTCTAGAATGTGTTTCACTCCATCTGAGTCTCTAAGCCTCATTCTGTTAGTAAAAAATCAGCTAGCATCTGTATACCTGTACAGCCGGATTGGCTATAAGGGCAGTGTTCTAACAAGGACCTGCTGCTTATAATCAGAAGCTAGGAATGTCAGTGAATCTGCTAGTGGATCCATGTGATTCCAAAGGATTTATGAACCCATTCCAGTTTCTCCCTTATGAGATTGGTTTTTTTACTTTAATATTTGTTACATGAAAAATGATGCAGAATCTAGTGCAGAAATTTTCTGTGGATCATTCACCAGTGCTGTAGGCTCGCATGACTAGAATTACTACAGCCATAATTGTGGAATAGATGGTTTTCTGAGGCTGTTCATAAGACTGCAGTCTTCACACCTCTAGAAACTGATTTTTTGCAATTAACTTACTTGTTTACGTTTAAGACAATTGTAATTGTAGTTTATACAAACTTTTGAATAATTGTACGTCAAGCAAACCAGCTATGTAAATCTTAATCAGCTGTTTTCCTCTTAGATTTCATATAGCAGTGAACTCATTTTTAGAGAAGCATAAACCTGAAGTGGTGGAAATACATGTGTCAATGACCCCTGCTATGCTTGCTATCCAGACTTCAATCCTGGACATTTTGAACGCATGTCTGAGAGAACTGAAACGTTATAATCCATCTCTTGAAGTAGAAGATCTATCTTTAGAAAATGCTATTGGTAAACCTTTTGACAAGGTAACCATTTTGATTGTTTTGCTGTGTCTAACCTAAAGGGATGTAGATCTTCAAACTGTCTGCCATACAAACAAAAATATTATTTGTAAAATAAATAACCAGCAGCAACTGAGTATTCTCCCATGACATGTTTATTACTGGTACAAGGAAGGAAACCGTGTTAATCTGTAATGCTGATGTTATAGCTGCCAGTAGGGTTTTTGGTGTATTGATATTATTGTTCTTCCTTCATTTGCAAACTCTGTACAGTAAGAACATCCTGATTTATGGTTGGCTGTTTATTATTATTATGGCTGCAATGTCAGCTCAAAATTCTTTGGAGATAAGTATGCAGTTATTCCCCCCTCCCCTTTTTTTTTCCTCTTGAATTTCCTGCTTGTATTTTTTATTTTCTCTATTAGGAGAAGCACTGTATATAATACATAACATGCAAATGCATGCATCTATTCTATCTTTTAATCATTATATTTGTCATTAATTGTGTGTGCATTGTTATTTTGGGCAGATCTGCAATGTTTGGCATACATACGCTTTCTGTAGGGTAAAACCATAAACTTCAACCATCGTAGTGAAACACGGTTATTTGTTACCTGTGATTTAATCTTGATGTGAGGCCTTCTGTACTTTAAATATTTGGACCGGTTTTCTCCTTATGCTCTGTACATTGCATATCTGTGTGGTACTCATCTTATTTTGAAAATTAAGTGACATTATAATGTTTTTTACTTTACCTAAGTAAAGGATACTAGATACTAAAGGCACAGGCCAGTACCAGTAAAATAAGGGGTTTTTTTATTTTACCCATATTTTATTATTATATGGAAGGGAAAATGTGTACTGAAAGCATTAAATAATATACATCTGCTAATTGCTGAAATGCTTTACATAAAGGCATCTACATTATGTTAACTTTGCAAAAAATGATTACTTATCAAATATCTCACCATCACATCTTCAATTGGGTATGTTTAATAACTTTGGGAAACTAGTGGCATCCCCTGTAAAGTCAAAAAAGTGCATGCTTATCTTGATTAGTATACTACGTATTTGACATCCTGAACTTTCCAATTTATATTTCTAGACAATACGTCACTATTTAGATCCTCTCTGGCATCAGCTTGGAGCCAAGACAAAATCTTTGGTCCAGGATCTGAAGATACTACGTACTTTGTTACTGTATCTAACTCAGTACGATTGTGTCACTTTCCTAAATCTTCTGGAGTCATTGAAAGCAAGTGAAAAAGCTTTTGGTGAGAATTCAGGTAAATACTGAATAACCATACAAG
This sequence comes from Mycteria americana, assembly GCF_035582795.1. Taxonomy (NCBI): domain Eukaryota; kingdom Metazoa; phylum Chordata; class Aves; order Ciconiiformes; family Ciconiidae; genus Mycteria; species Mycteria americana. Next base: position 12,248,217 of record NC_134376.1, read on the forward strand.
TTAATGCATGAAACAGTGAAATGTTGATATTTTTAATTAACATTCCCAAACATATGAAGGTATCTAATTAAGTTTTATATAACCAGCCATAAGGACGTAGGTTTTTATTGACAGATAACGCTTTCATCTTCCCACTTAACTGCTGTTACTTAACAGTGTGAGATTTGCATCACATTTGTCTTCTATTAAGCTAGTAATTACATGGCAAGCAGGTAGCACAGGTATTCCAGATGAGAAATTTGGGGCTTTTACTGGAAAGGGTTGAAACACGTACGCATTGCAAATGTCAAACTACTACTGCTTTCTTTTCCTCTTTAGGTTGGCTGTTTCTTGACTCCAGTACTTCAATGTTTGTAAATGCTCGAGCTAGAGTTTATCGCATTGCAGATGAGAAACTGAATCAGAAAGGCAAACTCTCTGAAAAAAGTGATGTAAAGAAGGAAAATGGTACTGATCATTCCTAATTTTAAGTTTGGGAGTGTCACACGATTTCAAATGCTCTGCATATTATGACTTGTGTTATGGTTCTCTACATGATCTGACACAGCTCAAGATCTCAATCTGTTAGCTGGGATAAGTTGAGACATAATCTTAGCTCAAAAAGCATATAATAAACAACATAAAATAGAGTCACAAAGAAGTAAGGGGTTCTTCTAAGCTTGCTCAGCTGATCATTGGGAGAGCTTTTATGGAATTGTTCTTGAATTACATTGGTGTTTAGCTTGATCGTTTTTAGTTTATGTGAAGGGGTAGGAGGCTGCCGTTGCTTTTATTAAAAAAATATATATTCAGGAGTTTCAGAATTGAAGAATGAATATTTTAACTTTTTGCTTCACTAAAGCACTTATCCCCATTTTTAAATGTTTCTGTAAGAGTGCTCTCCAACCCATCAGCATAACAAGTTGCGTATGGAGGCTGTTGAATATCACATTTGCCAACAGCCATCGTGCTATTGACATCAAACCACTAATTTAAAACTCTGAAGGATATTTTGGCTGCAAGAGCTGTAGTGTTCAATCTTATTTTGTTTCAGAACTGAAAAGGGAACTGGTTCTAGAAAGTAACCCAAAATGGGAAGCTTTGAGAGAAGTACTGAAAGAGATTGAAAATGAGAATAAGAACAGTGAAGACCTTGGTGGTCCAGGTGAGAGAATACTAAATTATGTAAGTTTTCACAGTACAGCTTGTTTTTACTTTTACTTGACTTTTGAGAGAAGGAGCCTAATTCTTTACTGTAGTTTTATTAAAGAGCTAGTTTTAAACTTAACAATTTGTGGACTTAAGACAAGGAGTTTATGTACATATGTTGTGTACAAGGAGTTATGTACATAAACTATGTAAAACTAAATAGTTTTACATAAACTCCTATTTAGTTCTTGCTCTAAAAGAGGAATGCTGTTGGCTACTATGCAATACTGTTTAGGAAAAAACCTGTATTATTAAAAAAAAACCACCAAACTTTAACTTACATTTCAGTATTGTACTGATATCTTACCAAACGAATAAAACTAATAATGTGGAAATTTATAATAATCAAGGTACCATTCACTCATTTCTCAAGTTCAGGTTCAAAAAAAATAGGAGTTCTGTCTTATGCCCTTTCCATCTTCCCCATTCTTCTCATGCACCTGAAAATTTGCTTCTCCAGGAGATCCACCTATAGAGAGAGGTAGAGAGTAGAAGGCAAGTGTGTTTCTAACTGCTTTGCTGTCTTTCCTATTTTAGGGCTTTTTATCCCCTAAAATTTCACCAAGTTTTATTTTAGGAAATAGTAAGGGTAAAAAAGTGCTCTTTTCTCCCACCCACAGTGTTCTGACTGTGGATAAGAACTGGCTCTCTCACCTAGTGTTGTAGGAGTTTATCTGAGTCAGCTTGTGGAGAATTGTTATTCAAGGCCCACAAATGTCAATAATACTGGGTGAAATGTTTTTTTCTTTAGACTTTTTAACACAGCTGACAAAGGCTGAAAATTAGAATGGTCTAAAAATTAAATTTAAAAAATGGTCAAAAAAAAAAGTAGTTGTCCGAGTATGTTTTAATACATGCTATATCTGCGTCATTTCAGATGGTGAAAAGGAAAACCTCACTAATTTAGATGGTGTAATAATAAGGAATCCTGAATTTTCATTAACCTTCTCTAATCTTGTTTGGTACAAAACATCATGCAATTTAGACTCCCTGAAAGTCCAGAGCAACTGTGACAACCAAATGTAAAGGCAGACAATGCTTCTAGGATCATTAAAAACAATTTGCTCAAGAGATGTCTTGTAGCTGGATAAGTACAGCATAAGAGATTATAAACATGATTTTGTTTCTTGACTGCAGGGCAAGTACTTATTTGTGCCAGTGATGACCGAGCTTGTGCGCAGCTCAGGGAGTATATTATTGCTGGAGGAGAAGCTTTTTTAACAAGACTGTATAACAAAACCTTCGGAAAGGATGAGAAAGCTGGAGAAGTGTGGATTAAGGATAGAAAAGCCATCAAGTCCAAAGGAAATGCCAGACCAGACACAGGGCCTCAAGCCAAAAAAGCCAAACTCACAGCTTCTTCAAAACAAAATAAACACAAGAAGCAGCAAGACCGGACTATAATCCAAATGATGGGGAAAACTGAGGAGGAAAAGAGAGAGGAGTTAGAGGTGGAGGATAACAAAGAATTAAGCAATAGCCAAGAAAGCAGTATTGAAGAGACCATTCCCGAAGATTTCCATGTGAACTTACCCTCAGACTGTTACTATGGCATTTTCAAGAACCCGCTCACAATTATTCATCCGTTGCAGGGTTGCAGTGATCCCTATGCGCTCACTCGAGTACTGCATGAAGTAGAACCAAGATATGTTGTATTATATGATGCAGAACTAACTTTTGTTCGGCAGCTGGAAATCTACAAGGCAAGCAGGCCTGGGAAGCCTTTGAGGCAAGTTGACTTGGTCAGTCTAAATTTAGTCTTAAAAGAAAAAATAAAAGTGCACTTACACATTCTGCCTTGACTGCTGAATCTACTGATTTTCTTTAGCTACTTTTTAATTCCTATTTAGCCCTCTTCTTAATTTTAAACAAAAGCATAATGTCTGATTTAACCAAAAGATAATTTTTACTTCCCAGCGGGTATTTAGTCCCCTAATAGAAACATACCTGTAAAAAAAAAAAAAAAAAAAGTTCATTCCATCTTCTACAAGACCTCTGCTTAGATGATCTTAGTGGCAATAGATCCACTTTGAGGTGCTGTAGTCTCACTTTAAACCATCTCTATAGGTATGATTTTTACACAATAAACTTCATTTTGGATTTAATTAATTTTCACATTTCCTGATGTCTGGTCATGCTGAAGACCAGTAATTCAGAAACTGTAACAGAAAAACAAGTAAAGGAAAATTCAATAAAGAAAATAAGTATTTGCAGTTATACTCGGTTATGGTGTTAGCTGACAGAAAGATTTCTGTATTGTGTGTATATATTTGATAGACTTGTAAATTGCAAAGTTCACTTTTATGAATAGATGTTACAGGCTAATTAAAAATATGGAAAACTTAAAATTTAATATACTATGAGGTTTTGCATTATCTTTTATTTATATGGCTGCCTGATACAGTATTTCTTGAATGCAGTAAGCTGTAGTTATGCCTGTACCTCTCTGAAAATAACTTATGGCAGTTTCTTAAGTCTTAGAATAAACACATTTTACTTACTACAGTTGAAACACAGTTTATTGGCATATAAAATTATTACCTTTTGAATTCTAATGCTTTATACTTTAATCACCTCATGAAAATTATTTGCATAAATTTAACAGAGCAGATGTAATTTTCCAGTCAAAAATTTGTATATGTGCACTGTACCTGAAAATGGAAATCAGTTTGGCAGTATTTCATGTGTCTGTACCTGATAGCCAGGTAAGGACTCTGCAGTGCAGATAGAAATGACAGAACTCACAAAGTATATAGCATGAGGATAATTACTGGGTTATTTGTACAATTTATTTTTAATTGCCTAATCAGCATGTGTTGTATCTACCTCCAGCATCACGTTCCCACACTTCAGAGCAGGAAAATTAGATGCAGTCATGCAAGTAGGGGTTAGGAGATGCACCATATGAAAAAAGTAATAGGAATAAAATCCTATCAGTCTGTCAAAATGTACCTCAATTAAAATATATTGGAAAAAAAATTACTGTACTGGAAAGCTATAGGCAATTAATTCCTTAAGGTAATTATTAATTCTTATATGTACCATATAAATCCCTGTTTGTGGAATAAAAATTTGTTGGCATGTTCATCTCTGCGAGATAAATGACACCTTGTTCTTTGTAGAACCTACAATTTCCTTGTACAAATACATCATTTTAGAATCTTAGATGGTGTTTTTTGCTAACCCAGGATGATGGCAGATTATTTAGTTTGTTATATATATTCTACTGGGAAGATTTTAAAAACAGTAAGAAAGTAACTTCTCCGTTATACTTGCTTTGTGTCTTTACTGAGTGGCTATCTGAAATCTGAGTCCACTCTGGTTGAATTCCAGTAAGTGTATCTGCCACTGGGAAAAGAGGGAACACTGGATATAAGAATTTTTCTTGGTGATTTTGGAATATCTTTACAGAAGGTATCTTTACAGAAAAATATAGTGTTTTTTTCACTTGCCTTTTTTAAGGCAAATACTAACTTGTCAGGCATGTACTGCTTCTAATCTTAAATATTGGTGTTGTGTGTTTTTAATTTAATATGAAGTTTTGTGCTCTCTTCCCTCTTCTCCCCCCCCCCCCCCCCCCCCCCCCCAAACTTACAGGGTTTATTTCCTCATATATGGGGGCTCAACAGAAGAACAGCGCTATCTCACAGCTCTGAGAAAAGAGAAGGAGGCCTTCGAAAAACTCATTCGGTAACAAAATTAGTTTACTACCTTTTATTATTAATGTTTCCTGTGATTCCCTCATATGCTTACATTTTAAATAGAGTGAAGTTCTTAACTGCCTGAAGGCTTTAAATAAAGTTTTCAGATGTTAAGAGAATTTTCCCACTGAGAATCAATGACAAGTCAAAACCTTCATTTTCAAAGCACCTGATAATTTGTTTATTAATTTTAGGGGTTTTAATGTTAAATTTCAAAGGCTAAACAGCACCATTAGTATTTTTCCCTAATTGTCTGAATTTCATTTCTGTAAATGTGTTTTTGTCTGCAGGTAACATTTCTTGTAAGGTATTTTTAAAGTTTTTATGACTTAAGTTGTTTTGGGGAACAAAACAATTGGTTTCTTAGACTGTTTAAGACAATATTTTTACCGACAGTGTCTTCTCACCAGGTTATACTGCTATTACTAGTCATTACTTCCTTTGTTTCATATGCTCTGAGAAGTTCTAAAAATAAAAAAAATCAGATGCTAAAAAGTGCTAACAATTGAAAATAAAAATATAGCATCTAGCCCAACAATCTGGAAAACCTAGTCAATTGCATATCTGATCAGGTTTGCAATTAGTATTAAACTATATATAATTTTACTTTAATATCCTTCAGTCAGATGTATTTTGATCTATTTTTTTTCTCATGTGATTGCAGTTTTTAGTGTTTCTTTCTTTGTGGTTCCTTAGAGAGAAGGCCAGCATGGTTATTCCTGAAGAAAGAGAAGGAAGAGATGAAACAAACTTAGACCTAGTAAGAGATGCTAAACCTGCTTCTGTTTCTACTGACACACGCAAAGCAGGTGAGCAGTTCCTGAAGTTGGGCTCGCGGCTCTAAGCTTTGAAAAAGACTTACAACTATTGTGTTTATATCCCGCCCAAAGCGTCTGGGTGATAGACACATTGCGCATTGACTCTGCAGTCCTAATGGTAAAGAAACATTATCTCCCTTATTCCATCTACCTCTGTCTGTGCAATGACAATGAATTATGTTTTTCTTTGAAAAGAAAATAGAGATTAATGAAGTATTTTACCATTAAGACAGATACCATTTGGATTGTTTCTGGGCAGCTTGTTGGTTATGAGACTGTCCAGTATCGCTTGTAGTGAGGTGGAGATAAAACTGAAGTCTACAGATAGTCAAAGGCAGTGTTGTCCTTGAGCTAGTACATGTTGGGGACTTCTTTTGATCTTGGCAAAACAGATTGCCTGGGTAAACAACTGCAGATTCTGGTTTTTGTCTACTTTCTTTGCAATAAAGCATCTTTTTTCTTTTGTTGCAGATCTAACCACATTTTTGTTCCTTTCTTTTGACGTGTCTACTCTGTCTTCATCTTTACAGCTCTGCCCCTGTTTTTCTTTCCTGTCATTTTTGTAACCCTGCTCTCCTTTACCAAATGCTCTCTAATCTTTGCTATTATGTCTTTTGTGGCCTTGATGCTGCAGTCTCTTCATGTGTCCTTCTACAGATCTGTAAGAGACTAAAATATAACTCCTACTATAAAATGCCATATTTCTGTGGGAAACAGATGGAAATAAAAAGGATCAGCTTTGTTATCTTGTTTTGCAGGCAACTTTTTAAAGATTTTCCCGATACATTTAAATAATTTTCATCTACAGTTTAACGTATTTCATTGTCACATACCCAAAGCTTATAGCAGGTAGTGTGATAGTTCTATTAAACTGCAGAGCATACTCCATAAACTACAGTATATAATTTGGCAACTATTTTGTCTATAACAGTGAAAAATTAAATAAAGTCTAGATTTACTATACTGCTGAATTTGTGATGGTCTGAGATATGTGAAGTCCATCCATTACAGAAGTATTAGCAGCACACAGGAAAACTATACCATTAGAGTCAGAGGTCCTAAGTACTAGGTTAACTGTATTTATTTTGCTCTTTAGGTGGACAGGAACAGAAGAGTGTTCAGCAAACTGTAATAGTGGATATGCGGGAATTCCGTAGTGAGCTTCCGTCACTGATTCATCGTCGTGGCATTGACATTGAGCCTGTTACTTTGGAAGTTGGAGATTATATTTTAACTCCTGATATCTGTGTAGAGCGGAAAAGTATCAGTGATCTGATTGGTTCCTTAAATAATGGAAGACTGTATACGCAATGCATTTCTATGTCCCGTTACTATAAGCGACCAATTCTCCTGATTGAATTTGATCCTAACAAATCTTTCTCCTTGATTCCACGAGGCTCTCTACATCAGGAAATTTCCAGTAATGATGTTACTTCTAAACTAACCCTTCTTACGCTCCATTTCCCAAAGTTACGTATCCTGTGGTGTCCCTCTCCCCATGCTACTGCTGAACTGTTTGAAGAGTTAAAACAAAACCATCCCCAACCTGACGCAGAAACAGCAATGGCTGTCACAGCAGATTCTGAAATTCTTCCTGAGTCAGACAAGTATAACCCTGGTCCTCAGGACTTCCTATTAAAAATGCCAGGTATTAACACAAAAAACTGCCGTGCCTTAATGAACCACGTTAAAAGCATTGCAGAGCTAGTGACACTGTCAAAGGACGAACTCTCCAAAATTTTGGGGAATGCTGCCAATGCCACGCAACTCTTTGACTTTATTCACCTGACCTACAGAGAAGCCATATCTAAAGGAAAAAGCAAAAGATGATTAATGAGATTGTTCAACATAGGGCATAGATAAGCTTTTCTTGCACAGTACTCTGGCAAAGTACATGAAATATTTTAATAAATGCCCTCTAAGATAACCAGCTGTTTCTTGCTAATGTTATTACATTAGTTTTAACATTTGAGTTAATTATTACTGAAGGCAAGTTTCAAGAGGAATACAAGATGTTTTAATAGAGAAATGCAAATGATTTTTATTCTTTCTACAGCACTTTAACCAGTTCTGTAATATCACCAAATGAACTAAATTAAGTTCTTCACCAAGTCCATAAGAATTAAGTGCTAAGACTAATTGATAAAGGTGTTCTGGTGTTTTCTTTTGAAAGTTTTGATTTCTTGTTAAAGCTAAAAATGTACTGTGTTTTGATTAATATGTGTGACCCGCTGCATGATATATCACTTTGCTTTTGCCATTTTTATTAACATCTTAGTCTCTGGAAACTGCTGATTTTCCATTGACAGTGATGGAGCTATCTGAAACACACTGTGGTCTCTTGTCAGGAGTTCATTTAGAACATACTTGGACTCAATCGTGAATTTTAGAACATCATCATAAGCCTTTGTCACAGTAAACTATAATTGCATGGTATGTTCTACATTGTATTTGCCTACTTTACTAGAAGTTATACTTTCTTTTTTGACATTCCAAAGTCAGTACAGCGCTCTCTTGCTAGATTTTGCAAAGTGCATTCCTTTGGTCTAGACTGGATAGAGGTTCTGTGGTGGCACAATACAACTTAATTCTCAGCGTGCCTTACTTATACTTTTAAGATGCTTTAATTTTTTAATCAGTTTTGATAGCTCTTTCACCTCATTCACTTTAAAGTGAAAAATCTAGGTGTACTATTGGGACTATTTTTTTATACCAGAGCACATTTCCTCTCATAAAATGCAATAGTTTTCTAAGTAAGGTTTTCCAAAAGTGTTGACAGTTCTTCCAATATTGTCATCTTTCTGTGTCCTGTTGCACTTGCATTTTAACGTCTTAAATAGACCATCTGTCAATAAATTCAGTAAAGCTATTGTCAGCTGGAAGACAAAACTTTTAGCATTCTGTGTAGCATAAAACCGGGAAAAGTTGTTGTTCTGATAGTTTGTGAATGTGTATATTGTTAAAAACACATATTCTGCACTGAACTTTGATATGACAACTATGTAACAAACTGCCATTGCCAAAAGGGTTGGTCCTGTGTCATGATCTGCTAATGTATTTACATTAGCTATTTATAAAATCTTTATCTATAATGACTTGCACATATGTATTTATATGATTCTAATGCTAACAACAGATCAATAGAATCTCCATCGTTAAAGGAGAAAGTACTGATTTTCTGTATTCAGGTTCAGTAAAAACTGTACTCTGCACTTTCAGGTTTAATGTTTGCTGTGCATTTTAAGTGTGACTTATGAATTTGTTAACTTTCTAGGACTAGGACTGAGCTGTGACAGATTTCAAAAGTGAACATTTTTCTGCAGATGCAAATTTCAGTATTAAATACATCCATAACAAGACTAAAATCTGTTCATTATCTTGTTTCTCATTTGGCTGTGTTGATACCAGAACACTTTTATTTTTAGTGTGTGGTTTATAATCCAGATCTTAGGGTTTCTATTGCCCTATATTCTAATTTATTTCATTTAATATAAGAAGAAGTCTTTGCATGAGACTTTTGCTTATTCAAAACAATAAGCTCAGAAGTGTTCAGGGTTGAGAATCCCTGTAAAGTGGTGCTAAGATAACCAAAAATCAGAGTAAGAACATAAATGTCCTGAATGCATGGCTTATAGAGCCTGATCCAGAAAAGGAGAGCTGAACAACCTTTGAAAACATGTATTGTTCGTGCATTTGCATCATTAAGATGTTACATGAACTGTGGGGTTTTGGTTTTAGTGGGTCCCCCCCCCCCCCGATGTACTGCATCTGGGCTTTGTGAGTGTTTTGGGGTTTTTTGCTTAGATTTGTACAAGGTGAAAATGAAGGGTATATGAAGAAGTTAAAAAGTTGTAGCTTTGTTTTGTATACTAGATCAAAGTTACATAATGCAATTAAATAATTAATATTTGCTAAATATTTAGATTAAATTGTCTTTTGTTTATATATGTGGAATTTTTGTAAGGTTTTTTTGGTTGGGCTTTTTTGTTCAATGCAGGATTTGGCTTTTTTTTTTAAAACAACTACAGATAACGTTGTATGTTGTTACTGCTTATTTGTGATTCAGCATTTTACTGTACTAGGTTAGGTCGGAAGTTAGCGGTGTGTCCTTCTGGGGCAGTAGGTACAAATTGTGAACAAAGGTAGAAGAGGTCTTGTCTCCTGAAACCTCTGAACCCTGAAATAACCAAGGCAAAGAGTCTGCCTGTATGCAGCTGCAACAAAACGTTTGGGTAAATGATGAAAATCCATAGGATGCATTCCCTGGCCTTATGGTGTTCCTTAGTTTGCTTTCATCAACAGTAATGTAATTTTGTGTATCTTCTTGTCATTGCTTGATGTTTTAAGTTTGTGCTTTTTTATTAAAAAAAAACAAACAAACCTGCCTTCAGTTTGGGAGTGTCTTAAGATTCTTTCTTAGATCCAAACCAAGACTACATGTTTCAAGGTCACTGAATATGTGAAACCAGTGGGGTTTATATGCCACTGGGAAGTCAGTCAGCAAGTTGCTTGTTTCTGCAGTTTGTCCTAGGCTTTGATTGCACAAGGTTTCTTCTAGAATAACAATAAAACCAAAATCTCTTAGGAACAAATGCAGCTTATATTACCAAATATATTTTGCACAGGATAGATTATGTTGTAGTTCCTATGTTTTAAGTTATCTGGATACTCTTCCTGCTAGTGGTGACACTTGCAGGTTCTAGCTATAATTGTGAAGGAGACATCTTGCCTGTGAGCAGTTGCCTAATCAAAACAAACTTTACCTTCAAAATCACTTTTTCTGCATGAACATGTATAGTAGGGCTTTTCTAGTACCAGCTGTATTGATTGCTTTCAAATTTATGCTTGCAAAACTTAAACGTAAACCAGTTGATCAGAAATCCATACCGCATATAAAATATGCAGCTATACTGTAGAAGAACAGCAACAAGTACAAAAGCTTAAATCTGAGGGGTTTTATGATTGTGAGGCTCTCATTTGCAAAGTGACATTACAACCACAAATAACTTAATTTTTAAAAATAAAAACATTTGTCTCTAAAGCTTTCCTTAGTCATCCAGAATTCCAATTCTATGACTGTAGAATAGAATCCAAAAGCAAACATCTGCCAAAAAATAGTTATTAAATTAATACGTTATTTATATGCCAAACAGCATAAAGAAATGTAACTGAGGGTTGTTAAAGAAACTTCTCATGTGTGGGCTTACCAATTGACAATTTTTATTTCAGGCTCCATAAGCTGGGTGCTAGCAGGGTTTACAATCCTTTTATAAGGGCTATTTTAGGATAAAGTTCTCCTTGGCTCTTACACAAAGATAGCCTAAATTAAATGAATATTCGATTGATCTGTTTTCTACAATATGTGGTTTTAAGAAATGCAAGTAGGGTCATAAACCAAAAAGTTCAGAAACTACTTCACATAATAGAAAGAATTTTGGATATTTGCAGAATCAACTCAAACTAAGCATAATCCTTTTATGTTTTTCATATGAAGTCCTTAAGATCTACTTACGCTATGTGAGCTACCTTCTTGCATTGAAAATACACTCACTGGCAATGTATGCACTAATTTGTCTTAATTTGCAATTGCATACACTTTTCTTCCAAAGTTTTCAATTTTTTTCTATAGTCATCCTTTCCAAAACTTCCTCCCTTGAATAATATTCCTAATATCGTGTTCCACAGTTGGCTAGCAACGTAGTCAAGAATCAGACATAACTGATACATGTATTTGTCAATAATATTTCTTGCTTCTATTCTTGTTTTATTTCCAGTTTATTCTAAGTTCAGCTTCAAACCATGAGAAATAATATCCCTCATCTACAAGATGAGGGGGAACAGTTAAACACCAAGAATCTTTCTTGATGTTTATCAGTTAAAAATTACTTCACTGTGCTAACAGCACCTTTGGAGAGGCTAGTAATGTGTAATTGTTGGGTCTCTCTCTTGTAATCTGGAGTTGTTTTTGTCTGTTTATTTTTAAATCAAGATTCAAGTTCTGAAATGTATGAATTTGAAAGGTTGCATGATTCATGTGGTACAGAATGATGGCAAAGACTCTAAGTATTTGGTAATAGAAAGACTACCTTTAAACCTTCCCACCCCCCCACCAGCCACTAAAAATGGGATCAGACAGAGTCACAGTGAAATTTGACCCAGAACGCAGCTGAGAGATAATTCAAAGCTCCTGTCCTCTCTTTGGCTTCAATTGACAAAACACTGACATTTGAAATAATTGTTCATTTCTTAGCTTTAGCTTCTCTTAAGACTCTTTAAGGGAACCAGTATCATAATGACTGAATAAAGACACTTAGCTTTTCTCCCCACTAACTTGATGCAGCTAACATACATATATATTTATAAGAAGGCTCAGAAAAACTGATACTAAATAAGAGGGAACTAAGGCTCCTGTAGAAAACAAACACTTTAGCACTGTTATCTTCCCTTGTATTTTATTCTTGAAATCAGCCCGTAGGTTTTGGGGGGAAAAAAATCACTCCATTATAAAAGGCCAAAGAAAGAATGTACATGGCTGACTAAATGTTTTGATAAGGTTGTACAAGGAAATACTCAAATGTTTTAAAGCTTCAGTGCCATTTTTTATTTTGAGTACAAAATGTTACGAGTTCATCTCCCAGACTCTTCAATTACAAATAGGCTGGCTGGTTTTTTACTTGAGTTTTGATCTGTATTTTACAAGCTTCTCCACAATAAATTAAAAGGAAGGAATATTCTCGGCCACACAGTCTTGAAAACAGGGAAGAAATGCTCAGTAGCTGGGCTAGCCAATACTTAGCTAAGAGACGAATTCTTTAGTCTTACTGAACTTAGTAAGGGTAACCAGGGCTACTACACTGCTATGGTGATTTGCTGCCTAAACAGAAGATGTTACTGCAATATATCAAAATGGGCCTGCACACGTACTAGTTTTAGTGTGATTTTTTAGAGCGTGGCAAAATTATCTTAATCCACAACTGCTATAAAGCAGTGTTCCTAGGAATATTAAATTGGGATTAAATAGATACTGGTTTCTTAGCTTGCATTTTACCATAGCTCTGTTTGTAAGAGCTTCCCTCTGTAAATAAAAACATAAGTTTAATTTCTAGGGTCCTCTGTCACTCAGTGTTCCTTCTTTTTTCCTTCACCTTTATAATCTACTATCAAAGAGCAATAGACCATAGTTATTAAACAACTGACACTGTTTCCAAACTGGCATTATTATTCAGCAGTGCAATCTTGTTCTCGAGCTCCCAGCTTCTTCCTCAACTCTCGGAATGGCACTTAGACCATTCTCATTTTTATTCTTTCTTTTTGTTTATGAAAAGACAGGTGGCAAAAAAAAGTTTTGCAACTGACTTGCCTTTTTTAATGGCTACCTTTCTCACATAAGTTTGTTCAGCAGATCACAATAAATAGTCCTTTTACAGAGACTCAAAGTAAAACCACATGTAAGTCTCTTTCTGTTTATGAGATGGTAAGGTTTACCATGAGGTCCAAAGAAGAGTAAACACAGTTTCAGAAACTGTTAAGCTAGCAACCACAGCTGGGACTGCTGATGAAAGGATTTTAGGCAGGGGCCTTACAGGAGGATTTTCAAGAATGCCAGAGAGTAAATTTATAATTTTTGAGGGTAGAATTTCCAAAAGCACTACTAAATCTATCACATATGTACTATAAATTTATAAAAGTTTTATTTTTAAATCACCATTCCCCAGTGCTCCAGCTTCCCTTTGATAACTATAGTTCAACTGAATTCAAATTCCATCAACCCTAACTCAGAAAGCTTGCCAAGTATACACTGGAATATTACATAATTGGACTAGCAAGAAGAGAAACAAATTTCCATCTGCAGATTCAGTGAAATAGCTCTGGTTTATCTCTCTTTAGTGACTATTACCTACTGTCCACAGAAACATAATAACATTCGAATTTCAAACACATACAACGTGATCTCCCAAGTGATTCAAAGCCCAGGAGTTTGCCCAGCAAAATTGGCACATAATGCCTAAACTTGACATTGCTGCATTTCAGCTCCCCTAAAAATAGGCAGCATAGTTCTAATTTGAGTTATTTGCGTAGAGCTACTCAGTTCCCATTAGTGTACACAGTGGGACACGCACATTATCATCCATCTGCTGAACATCCTCTTGGGTGAAAGGAATGTCACAGGGCCCCAGGGGCAGCAGGCATGTGCAGCTGCAGTGGAGGTCTGTGTGTCATATACCCACAGCATCATTTAACACTGACTTAAGTAACATCTTACAGTTTCTTTGTAACTGTTTTCTCATGATGCTGTGTGTGCATTATTCTCAGATTCTCCATTCAACTTTTATCTTTCTTCTATTTTTCCTCTGGAATTTTCTAATTTATCTCTGTTTTGCTTCTCTTATCCTGACAACGTCTGTCTGTGTTCTTGTCCATTTGTTTGCCTTCAAGAATGCTGCTTAAATATTGCTGCAATTTGTAATGTCTACTGAGCACAATCAACACTGAGTTCTTTGCAAGACTGGCTGCACTGGCGCCTTTTCCAGTACTTAAACCAGGGGCTTATATAAAAAAATGTATTGTACTTCATTTTCATTTTGGTCTCAGACTTGAGGCATGTCACACTTGGGAAACTGACATGTGGAGAAAATACAGAGCAGTAGGTTGGCAGTTCCTGCAACATGTAATTCTCATTTTTGTCTTGGATTTTTTTTTAAGCAGATTAAAACCAGGCCAAATATAGATACAATAAAATTATAATCAGTTGATTTTATAAATTATTCCAAGCCCTGGAAAACTTCCAAAGCATTTTTTACATGTAACAAAATTCTTGGAATCTTTCGCATAGATAGCAGAAGTTGCAAACTTTCTTGTGGCATTTATATCTCATGGCCCTTTTAACACATTGCAGTAATACAACTGGCAAGTTTTCAGAGCCTGCAAAAACTCATATTCCATGCATAATCATTTATATCAGGACTTGGGAGATCTGCAACAGTAAAAATATTAATGCCACGTCTCCTACTTTCATCTAAATTTTCTTTAATGAAATCCCCCTATCTAGCTCTTTCCATTGTCAAGATATGCTTCGTTCCTGCTTCATCTTTAAAATCTGTGAACATTAGGTGTTGGAAAGAACCGTGGGCTTTTAAAATCAACATATATTTGTGTTAAACTATTACATGATTCTAACTGCTAAAGCCTATGTAATCCACTTGTTTCATTTGTTACAGATGCATTCTGAAGTGTATCAATCCACTTTTTCTATAACTTACAGAATGTCATACTATATTATAATGCTTGCAGTCTGAAAGCAGCATGTTATGACCACTAGTTGGAGATGAAAGACACTCCTAACACAGAGATGGCCAGTATGTAAATGTTCAGATCTCCTTCAGCTATACCACAACAGCAAAAATCTAGACATCCTTCAAGAAGAGAGTCCTGTCCATACCAAATATGAAAAAATACCTAGAAACTTTTGAGGCATGTCCCATGTAAATCTTGGTGCATGAGGTACTAGCTACACAGATAGTCTTTAAGATAGTGAAGATGTCTCAACCAAGCCTTGAATTGCAGCAATAAATCTGCTGTCTTATAGTTTGTATAACTATTACAGTAAATTAGGGTTTTCTTAAATATTAGCATTGTACTGCACAGCACTAGCTGACAGAAGTCCTAATCAAGATTTCATTTTCCACTTTAATATTTACTTAAGGTTTGAATGATCACATACTAAGTCATCTGAATTTTTTCCACAAAGTGTTATTGATTTTGAAATGTAGCGGGTCTTTTTCTTTCTCAGCCCCATCAGCTTCTTAGGGATCCCTGACATATTTCTAGTGGCTTGAATAACACATGCATTATTACCCAAATAGAGGAATTTCAACTGATATCTACCAGGAACCTCTGACTTTGCTTCACTCATTATCAACTTTGCTGATAGCGTGTAACGTTACACATAGGCATTTGCACATGCACATACACACACAGACACAGAGTATCTGCTGTGTTGGGTAATACGAGCCTGCACATCTTCAGTGCCCGTGTCTCTGAAAATGACCCTGAAAAAGTAAGCTAAGCCCATCCCTGTTTCTATATATAAAACTGTTTGTTTAATTGGTGGACAGCACCAAGAATAAATAATGAGGTAATTCTGAAGATCATTCCCAGGACAGTCAGCTAGAATTGTTTCTGCAAGTCAGAGCTATCTCCTCTCCTTTGTTTTGTTTTGGTTTTGTTTTTTTTTAAATGGATTCATTGTCTGAAGATGAACAGCTTTTATCTAAATGCAATTTTAGGAACAGTACAATATTTCAAGAATGAAGCATTCTGCACATAAGTGAGGTTTTGGAGTGTTTGTTTACTGAATGTAAAAATTGTTAGAAGTTCAAATCGTAAAACCAGATCAAGGATTCTAACCAGATTGGAGACGAAGTTCCTTCCACACAAAAAAAGAAAAAAAAAAAAAAAAAAGCTTTCAAGTACTCTCAGTCAATTAGGGAATTTCCAAGGTATTGTACAGATCTTATTTACCTTGAGTAACAACAGTTTAAACTAGGAACTTAACTACAAATTTTATCTTGGAAAAAATGATTTTAAAAAGACTTAAACAGGTATAGTAATACCTTTTTCAACTTTTTTTAACTCTTCAGCTGTAACAGGTTATAAAGGCTAGATAATAATAATAATAAATTCCCTTCTGTTTTTGCTCCTATTATATTTTGCATTGTTTCTTCTAATGTATCAGAAGTATACGTGGCTCCTCTATGTCTTGGTCTGTGCACTAACAAATAGATGAGGTAAAAAGTAGCATACAAAGTTCAGAGTTAAGTAAAATTACTGCACAGTAATGGGGTAGGCTTGCTCACAGGCTTGCTGGTGATTTCTTATATTAATACAATAATTGTCTTTTTTAATGACTATGGACATAAGTGGAACTCAATGTAACTTGACCCGTTGTTGAAATAATACAACCTCTAGTCAAATACCAAACAGACCCTATGAGGAGAGTACTGTGCCTGTTTGATATAAAATTAAGAGCTTAATTCTGTCATGCACTTGGTGATGTATTTATTTTACCTCACAGATAGGGAGCCAGAAAAACTAAAGACAAAGGGATATGCCCAGGTTGACAAAGCAAGTCTATGATGAAGTGTGAAATTGAAACTAGCCACTGACTCATAGATCAGTTTATACCTTAGAAGTCTTACCTTTTGTATCCCTCCATATGCTTTTTCACTTCTGAGATGCTGTTATTTATTACCAGTTTAAAGTAAAGGTCTTAATTTCAGTAAGTGTCTAGTGATACTCTGAGTAGCATACACTGAAGTTTCTCTTGATTCCTAGGACCAATGCACTGATTCACCCTAAGCCAGTATCAGCCACATGCAGAAACGTTCTGCCACCTCCAGTATAGCTTTGGGACCCAATATGACACCTATCCTATGGCACTAACTCACCAATAAAACCTTTCTAGAAGCCAGTTTCATCTTACTTTCTGGGTTGTCTCTAACTGCCTGGTAGAGAGGAAAGCTGGGGATTAAGCGGTACCATGGAGTCAAGAACTACAAAGTTACTTTTTGCTGCTAGACTTCTTCAGTTCAAGTCCTTGTGCAAAGAGTGAGTTTCAAATACTACAGAGAAATTCAGGCTGGCAGGCAGGACCCAGCTCAGACCTAGAAAATCTGGATTTCTAAGCAACTGTAATTAGCTTGACCCTTATTTTTAGGGTTACACTGCTTAAACCAGCAGATCCAAAATAGGATCAGGGCCAAATCATTTATGATCTGGTTTTGTTTATCTAAAAAGCTCATGTGGACTTAATTTGCTATTGTATGTTAAGAAATAATGAATAAGTAGAAAGGATTATGAACATGTTTGGCCTAGAGAGGAAGAGAGAATACAACCATAACTTCAATTTCGAAATGTCTTATTTCATCATAAGCTTAACTTTCAAAGCTGACATGGGGATTTTGGTACATAATGCCTCATTTTCAACTAATTGCGTCTTAACTGAACATCCAAACCTTCAATTTGGAAGCTCAAATTAGCAGCTATATGATGTTTTTTTTCAAATGTGTGTAGATGCCAACTGGACGATCTAGGCATCCTATAAGTACTGTATAAAATAGATTGAAATAGAAATGAGAACTCTTTAATCAACTTTAGCCAAGGAAGAGGGGAAACTGTGGGGAAGAAATGGTTATGCAATCCAGGAAAGAGGAGGACAGAGAACAGAGTCTTTTCAGCAGAGGAGACCTGTGTCCTATCCCCTCTTCTTACATTAAAACGTTTGCTTTACCTCTTTGCATTTGAGAATATGTAAAAACCTACGCTTACTGCACTAGCTATCTATTATTTAATTATTTAGCAGTTCTTATAATGTACCTTTTTAGGAGTCAAAAGTCTTCCTTCAAATGCGGGCAAATAATCCATACAACAGACTATTTTATTCTAACAGTAAAAAAAGAAAAAAAGGTAAGAAAATAAATTAAAATGCCAGTAAACAAGATTATTAGCAAATAAAATAAATACTAAATTAGATATTCAATTATTTACAAATCAGCAGCTTAGATTCTAGCTGTATTTCATTTTATGAGAGTACATTATAAGATTAATCGTCCTAAGAAGAATTAGTATTTCCCAGGCCTTTTTCATTGCTTGTAAAGGTTAAACTTACTTCTGAAACTGTGCCTATTAACATCTGCTCTGCCTTTCAAGCTATCTGTTAACGTGGGGAGAGCACAAAATTGTTGCTAACACTGAAGGATTTCCCATAGATACAAAAAATTAATTCATTAAAATAGCATTTGAATATCTAAATAGTTTCCAAACATAGTATATGTAGCTGGGACTCACTGTACCCATTATATGTAACAAGTAATATCACTCCGTAATGTACTCATATATGAGACTACTTGCTCATCAAGACTATCCCAATTTTTATAATTCAAACCCACCTTAGTTCCCAATTAGCGCTATGCCAAAGAGGTCTAAAATTCTTAATATGGGCCTGCATGATCTCCAAGAGAACATGGGCTTCTTTTCCCCGCTGGAACCAATATTTGATCATGAATAGCTCACCACACTGTTCACTACTTGTCCATGTCTCCACACCACAAATGGTTCAGAAAGTCCATAAGGTACAAACTGATGGAGCCTGGGAATACATCATTTAGTCTTCCCTACACATCCACTTTTTTGTCCAGTGTTAGAGAAGTAGTATCAGGCAAGTCAGATCTCCGGTCCTCTGCAGCATGGCTATTCATATGTATGTTGATTATAAAGTCATAATCAGCACTTTCATAACTCTACTTTTCATCCTGAATCTCTTAAAATAGAATCATGTAGCAGATATGTGTACAGATTGTGCTTCTTCCTAACTGCACTTTTTTGTAACTCTGTAAAGCATACAATCACCTGCCTCTGCTACATGAGATTATTATGCTAGTTGGCAAAGAAAAAAAAGAAAACTTGAGGACCCTTGTATGCATTGTTTTAAATAATTATGGCATGTAATATAAAGTGTATCTTTCTCACAAATCAGATAGCAAGTTGCTATTTTTTTACAGTGCATTCTTTCAGAAATTTTAAATATTCATTACTTTTACTAGTGCCTATTTACATATTGGTAAATGCTGTTCTACTTTCTTTATAAAAAGGATTATCCTTTCTGGTTTTTTTAAATGGATTTATATGCCACTGAGGCATACAATGAGGGGGGTAGTAACTTCTAGGCTTTGAAAACTCAAGTCTTTAAACATGCACTTATTAAGTAATAAGCATAATCAATATACGATAACAGTCTTTACGAAAAAATTTCTTATCATCTGCTGTTTTATCCCTAATCGATCTCTTGAATAATTTACCCTGAAGTCTCCTCAGCTCCTCAGTATGTAGATAAAACAGTATCCTTACTTGAAGGTGCCTTGCTTCAGGGCTAAGAAGAAACACAAAAAATGTAACTTTTCTAAATAACTCCCACACTATGTTGTGTCAAAACTACATTTTAAAAGTTGAAATTTACCCAGTGAAGAGTACAAACATCCCATCAAAGACTTGCTACCACCAGTCAGGTAAGATTTCATCTGGTGGCATATACCAGTTAAATATGAATGCAAATCACTGCTTCCTTAACAATTTATGCAAATTAATTTTTCAGTTGGGTATGAGGTGCTTATATTTTAAGTCTACCAAACTGATTAATGACTTGGTCAACATAAGTCTTGGTTCACATGGAAAGCATCTGCAGATAAATAAATCAAATAGTACTTGCCAATTTATAATATTGTATTTATGCTTCCACCCTTTGCACGCTGAATGATGGCAGTGGCAAGTGAATCAAATGGGAACTTCACAGCTTCCCAAGTGCCACAATCTGAGAATATTTCATTAGCAATATTTATAAAATAAATTTTTCAGTCTGGGATCTGATTAATTTCCTAAGGAAAATCAAACTTAGAAACAAAAGCAACCCTGTGCTCTTTGAAAGCATAAAAAAAGACATATGAAGTCAAACTGTTGGTGAACTAGGTGTGAGTTGTTGCAGAGGAAGAGTTACAGCAAGGGTTGGCAGTGAATGGTGCTAGTTGAGACAGAAACATGTGCTTAACAAAACAACCATCTACAAAAACTGCATAGTCTGCAGCGTCTTTCCGTCCTTCCTAGGACACCTTTGTGTCCTATTCCATACAGATCAGTACACATTATGTACAGCATAGTGGGACAGAGAACTGAAGAAGCCTGAGCTAGAGCTCTGCAGCTGAATCACAGCTGCATCAGCATGAGTATGGGTGATAATAAAACTGGGTTACATGACTGAGCCCACCACATAGTCCTAATCCCAAGGAACAAGCAGAATGGGGACATGAAAAGGATGGTGCTTAAAAGGTAGGATGAACATGAATAATTAATTTTCAGAGAGTGCAAAATGATGTGATCACCTTCAGATTTTCCCCATCTGTTGCTAAGCAGCATTCTTTAGTCACAAGCTTTGACTTACAAAATGAACAGCAGCCTCCACACGTTTTACTATTTTTACATTTTAAACTGGTTTTTGCCAAGCTTTCATTATAACTATATTTCAAAATGCTCTCGAACAAAATAAGATGAGCACTGAGATATCTGCATCCCTTGGGAAAAGGTCTCAATTACTACCTGGGACAAGCAGCCCATGGACCCTCCAGTCTCCAAGAAGGAATTGGGAGAGCCTCCATCTCCCACATACCCAAGTAAGTGCATTTTGCCTCTCAGGCCTGAGCTTTACATGAGAAATTGAACTTGCATCATGGAAAAGGCAAGAGTATCATACATTTGGTTTTGTACATTCATCATTAGTTTCAATCTGCATAAACAAAATCCCAGAATTTTTCCTGTGGTGGCGAATTAATTGTATTAATTCTTTCAATCTGTACTAAGTATGTTGTTCCAATGATCAGACACCCATTCAATGCTCTGGGCATTCTGACAAAAATTAAAATTAAATCAACTGCCTCTCTGTGTGAGAAATTATCTCTCTCATTAAATCAGAAGTAAAGGGCTGGCTGCCAATGTTCCAAAACTAATACCAAACATCCCCACTGCAAACACCCTCTCCTCAAATGCTTTGATGCATGACCAGATATTTCAGAAATCCTCGTTCCTGAAGACCAAGAGAAGCAATTGACAAGTTCTTTCACAAACTGAGTTCAAGATCTTTCACAAACTGTGGGCTACTAATAAGCCACACTTAGCTCCCATGTGTCTGCAATTTAAACACGCTACACTGGTAACTTGGTTAAACAAAATGAGTAATCATTTTTAAGTGTGAATTGACCATCAGCTCCATCTTCTTTGATATTCATGAAATGAGCAAGTCGTAAAGTAGAATAACATTGGCAGTCCTGTGGAGTATGGGGCCTGGAGCAGACGATGCCTTCCAAGGAGAGAAAAGACATATTCGATAGTTACAGCAGGTCTTTTCCTACACTTCTACAGAAAAGGCAGAAGGTTTTTGCAAGGTCTGCTATACTGTCACCAAGGTGATAAATTATACTCTTTTCTGGCTAGTGTCTCTACTGGATAGCAGTAAATAAGACTATAGCTACCTTCATTAGGGCTGCTTTTCTTTTTTCCCCCCACTGGTAAGAGACTGACTAGAGATTCTAGAGTCCTCTGCCAAACCACAGAATATATCTTCAGCTCTCTAGAAGAACATTTCCCAAAGGGATATTCCAAAAGCTTCCCAAGTCTCCTTGGCTAACCATAGCAGCGTTTAGAGCCACACAGCTAACAACTGCTTCTCATACAGCCACTGGCCCAAATCCACACACATTAGTCTACATCTTTTTGTATCCTTCCAGATGCCTCAGCACTCACGGAAGCAACAATTCTACCTGGCTCCATCATCTAGCTATACCCCCCAAACTTTGAGCAGCTGCATCATTCTGCCAGTTTAGGCCACCACTGTTTTGGCAAGAAGTATTGCCTATTGAAGAAGATTTTTGTTTCGTATAAATTAAATATCAGCAAAATAACTTTAACAACCTGGGCTTTTATTTTCACCTACTGCCTGGGAATAGCTGCAGACCTACACCTTACATCTACATGAGGATATGTCCCAAGCCAAATTTTTTGCAGTAGCAAGAGTCAACAGTGCCTTTCTCCTTCTTTTTGGCATACCTGGAGGAAAGAGAAGCAGAGACTGTTTTTTTCTTTCTTTGTTCACGTCTTTTTTCCCCCACCAGCTGCTGAGTAAAAGGACAGGAATCAGGCAACAAAACCTGCAGCCTACGGGTAGGCAGACTCCTTTCGCCAATTCAATCTCATCCCTGCAAGCCTCCAATTTCTGCAAAACTGCAGGACTATGGCTGAGACATGAAAGAACAGCAGTCTCTGGCATGCTTCCTGTTGCTTAAGGGAGAAAAGAGGCATGAGGAGGCAGCAGAGATGGAATACACACGTGTTCAAAGGTGGAGCTGCATCTACACAAGAGGAAAAACAGGCAGAAAAGTCTAATGCAGGCAAAATGGGCTGATACAGGGGATACAGGTACCCATAGGAAGAAATAACCAAAAAAAGGGAAGCTATTAGGAGGATTAGAGGAAAGAAAAGAATGGAAAGATTTGGATAAACTATATATCCAGACTACGTGCACAACTGGTAGATTGTAACAAAGCATTTTTGTTGAGCCATACTTGACTCCGGGTTTCTGTTTTTTAGGGGATGACATGTAACATTTATCCAGCAAATCAAAAACTCAGTTCAAAAAATATAAGAAATAACTGTGCATGGTAATATTTCAAACACTACAGACACACCTTCCATTCCGGTACTATAGGAAAAGCTAGTTATAGAAAAAGTTTAGGCAATTTGGTTATAATTGATGACAATGACTGCTTCTTAAACAAAACACTATGATAATGACCTGTGTGTTACTATCACCATTGAAGGCAGATCAAGCACAGACCTCAGTATGTTTCATAGGTTAAGAAAAAGTTCAAGAACAGTATTCTAGTTGTATTTATTTCTTAACTTTGAATTTCAGAAGATTATAAATATTTTCAGTTTTTTCAGAAACAAAGATATTTAATGAAGGTTCGCCTCTAATGTTTGCTGGTTGGTTTGTTTGCTCTTTAATCTGGAGAAAGGAAAAACATAAGTTCTAAGCTTTTAATCTTAGCATCATTAACATTCAACCATCAAAATGCAAATGAAAAAATAGAATTTAAATGCCATTAATAAATACCTATTTCTTGTGACAGACTATTCAAGCTTCACTGCAAGACTGAATTTACAATTAACATAAATAACTGCTGTCTTAGTGCTACAACCTAGTGTAGTAACAGCCAATGTTCATGAGTTATAATTATTTTCTCAGATGTAACCCTAAGTGCAATATTGCTTTATTTTACAAGAACCCACTTATGACCTCCAGTGAGCTCCATTCAATAAGGTCACAGCATGACTACAGTTGGCAATGGAGACTAAAACTGCAGGATCACTGCTTCCAGACATTGAGTTCCCTCTGTATAATTACTGGGCTAAAATCATTGGAAGTTTCTCTAGTGAATACAAAAAAAATATGGCAGTGATAAGGTCAGCCTACTGGCTCTGTAACATGACTGTTTCAAATTAGTAATGGTTTATACACTTATTTAACCTACTAATTTAACCAGTTATCCGGTGGGAGGGTTTTGTATTTTTTTGGTTTTGTTCCTAGTTATTATGCTGATAAATGCTGTCTTTTTCTCTTTCAATTTCCTTGTCATACAGAAATAAGAAATGGTACTGTGGTTTACCCTAAAACTCCATCTAGACCAGCATCCTCCCTCTAGGAGTAGCCACAAGGGGACACTTCACATAAACGTTCCCACCCTTTGTTTCCTATGGAACTTAAGGAGGTGTTCACCTGTGAGAGAACCACCCCTTTTTAACCATTCTGCCATTTTGTAAAAGCCTTTGTAACAGGAGTGTTAAAAGCTTAATCAAATCCAAATAATACTGTATCAACAAGTCATCGACTTTCCCCTCAGTTATTTGAAATAACTCAAAAAGACCCTTGGAGGGTCTTTCAAGGTCAATTGGTCATTGGTCAATCACCAAAGACTCTTTGGAGAAAGGAGTCATTTTTACATTGCATAGCATATTTTGTCAATCTTATTTTTATCTCAGGCCTTTAAGCAATATATTGGAATATAATAATTACTATTTACATGACACTAACAGAAGCCATAGTTCTCATCCTTGTTTCAAAATAGCTTGCTCAATTGTTAAATAACTGCACTACTATTCTGTAATCCTGCAAGTTACATAGCAAAATTGTGATATTTACTCAATGACTCCTACCAAGAAATAAAATATCCCCCGTCAAATACGTAGCTGACACTTGGCTTTGGGAGCCAAGGCTTACAATTGCATTTATTTTTCTGCAGGTAGTCCAAATCTTTGAGGATATAACCTGCCTAAAATGATGAAAGAGCACAGATGATAGATATTTGCAAAAACTAAGATATACCCTACTGAAGGACCTACTCAAATAAATAGGCATTTATCTCTTTGGAAAGTGAAAATAAGGTAAGCGCATCTGCAATGTTACTAGAAAGTTTCCTCTATATCTTCCTTTTCCTTCTAGCTTGGACATGATCAAAATTTCCTAACAACAAGCAATTTCTGCAGTCATATCCTGTATTTGAACTTCTTTTGAGCTTCAGTGTTAATTGTTCCTTTGTGGACTGTGGATACTCCATACATATCCAGGAACAACTGGAACTACTTTCTGACAAAAATACCTGGTGCAGTGAACAAGTATTACAAAATGCTTTTCTCAGCATTTGAATTCTAATAACATGTAACTAAACCTCTTGAAGGTTAATCATTCAATAAACATTCATGTTGAGCAAAAAAACTCATACCCTATATACTAATTGCAACCTGAACAGAAAAAAACCAAAGTGATTCACTGGTGCTCCTGGGTAATGGCAGACTTACAGAAATTCTCTGAAATGCTTAATTTTTAATCTCATGTGCAGAAATTGATTTTATGTATAGGAATATATTCTTTTCAGTGCTTCAGTGAAGGTATATTTCCAGCATGTTCTAAAGCAGCATTTAAAAAATTCTTAACAGCTTCAAGACATTCTTATGCCTATAAATAACAAAAAATAAATCAAAGTTCTTACTTTTAATATAATTCATTTACATGGCATTTCTATTTGTAGAGAGGTGTAACTGTATGATACACTTCATCTGAGTGGGTGCTAATTGTAGTTGGCAAGGTAACCTATGAATAAAAGCTTGTCTCTGAAATAGCATAAATTTGTCTATGTTTTAAACGAACTACTTCAGTAATTTGTGTTAGTAGAAACAGGCTTCAAGTGCTTTCTTAAGAAGTATGTTACAAATGAACGTCACAATGCCTGAAGATTAGGATAACGAAAAAACCACTACTTGGAAATGTACACTAACATTTTTTAAATTCTTTGCTAGAGTTTACACAGAATGTGGTTTTATTCAGTGGTGTATATGAATTTCCTCCTCAGAAAGCTAGTGCGATTCTTGTATATAGTTACCAAATATTTATATACCAGAAAAAGAAAAATAGACTCGAAGACCTGCAGAATACAGTCACTGTAAGACAATCCTGCTATAAACAGTAGCAAGTTATTATTGATAATTAGTCAATCGGATGCACTGGTTATTGCATTAACAGCAGTGAAATTCCGTGTTCATATGAAGCTATATATACAGGCAGGAGTGACAGCAAGGTATTCTTAATCCTTCTAAAAGAAGGACAAGAGTGCCTTCTTTATCAACCCGCATACGGACTTGTTGGTCTAGAAGACATACAATAAACCCTCTCTCTTCTAATATGCTTGAGAAAAGAACTGATTGAAAGCTTTGGGAAAAAAATTCAAATTACTTTGAGGGGTCATATGTAAGATTTTTACAGATACATCTCAGACAAGTACACTGATGATTTTACTACTACTGCTTGTATTTGATATGACTTTGACATGTAAAACCACACAAAACTGTATGGGTGAATTTGATAATTCTTGTGCTAATTTAAAATTAATTGCCGAATATTTTTACTGTGTATTTTAAATAATGAATTGTCTTTCTTTACTAACAAATCTGAACAGTGTTTACAACTCTAGAACAATCAAATTCTTTATATAAAGCCTATACTAGAACTTAAAAGCATCTGTAGTTTCTGAATAATTTCTAAAAATTTTTTTGCATTGTTTCATTAAAAAAGCAATCCTTCCCTAAAATATACAGCTTACAACTGCATGATGAAATACATACTTGTTACAAATCACAACAAATATTTTTATTTGTACATTAATCTGGATATTAAAATGCTGATATTGTGTCATTTGTCTGCTTTTCATGTTTAGCAGTTTATAACAGTGGGACACTAGTTTGAAAGCAACAGGAGAGTTAGGTCCATCTTTTCAAACAGCAGTATTTCTCTAACAGTCAAAATCATTGCACCTCTGTTTCTTATGCTTACTTCTATTGTAAGAAAGGGAATATAGAGTTCATTGTTATTCTTGGAGGCAAATGCTGAGTGCTGTAGTTGAACTTTTCTGTAATAAGAAGGAAGTGTTGTACACGTTCATGTCCAAGACAGGAAAGGTGGTGCTCAAAAGACAAGAGCTATTGTGTGGAGCTGGACAATTTCCATAGAGTGATTTTATGGGAGAAACTGTTTTCAAGTGGTTATCTGCTACTTCAAATGCATCTTCCTTTTCACTGGCTAGTATCACCACATTGTTTTAAAAAGCACAAATACCTTCAAGAAATGAGTATCAACTGTGTTTAATGTCAAATGATATTTTTTTCAGGTTTTTAGTATTCTATAGTATTCCTTATCATGGAATACTCAAGGTATTCCATAATATGAGTGACATCTATACCCTTCTAATTAATTAATTGGCAATGCCTTAATACATACAGCAGTTGAAATAACTAGAATAACCTAGACTGCATGGTGACGTTAAAGAGATTTTACACCTCTTGCATGATGTTCTTGTACGTGCTTGAGTCCCCATATTCTGTACACTCTGTAAAGAAGTAATCTGCATTTCGGCAATAATAATGTAATTTCAATTCTTATATTCAAGGTAGAAATATGATTTATATGTTACCGTCACCTGAAATCACAGCTAATCTTTCTATGTTTCTGTTTTTTAAATGTGTTTAAATGTGTTGGCTAACTTAAAGGAAAAAAAAAGGTGAAGAGACAGACTGAACTTTGTCAACATAATCTCTCTGTAGCAAAGGGATGTCTTGTGTTTTCAGGAAAACAGAAAATAAAGAATTCTTTGTGAATGGAAACCATTCCAAAAAGATTAATACAGCAAGTATTCCTGGTTTTCATTGCACTGGAAGGAGAAAAAAAGTCATAACAATTTCTTTGACCTAATTATCTGACAGCTCATCTTCAGTACCATTCACACCCAAAATTCTTTGCTAGAATTTACATTATAAATCCATTTCCCCTCAGTTACTTTCAGTTTTGTCTGCACTATTGAATTTGTAGGTGAGGATTTTTTTTGTTGTTGTTTAATTATTAGTTTTCCTAGAACTCTCTAGACCAACTTTTTACTCCCAAACCACTAAAAAAATTAGAAGATGTTCTAGGAGAGGGCAGCACCAAATATTTAGTCATTTTGAAGAATAATATGCATGTTCTAGGCATGGTCATTGGGATGACTTGATGAAGCCTCCTTGATTTGTCCTTAGAGACTAAATGTAAGAGAGATGTAGCTATGTTCGGTTGAATGCCTGGTTTGTGTTAAAACACAAATATTGCTGAATAAGAATCAGCCTGTAAACATCTTTAATTAATCCCTACAAACTTCTGACCATGTTAAAAGCATTTTTCCATGCAAAAAGGCCTTGAACTAAAGGTATTCCAATAACTGTCCCACTGCACAGATCTTTTTAACTGTGTCAGTCTCACCTACTTCCCTAACATCTCCGTTACTTTTTCTGCTGTGTTCGTTAACAGCAATAGCTGTTTGGTCTTATGTAATAATTTGTCCTGAATTTAGTGTATCATTTATCTCAGTTTTAGAAAATGATGTTTGGACACAATAGACATCCATTGAATTTGTATGTTTATCATTTCTCTGCCTTAGCTTTGAAAGTTTTAGGACCTTCTCCAAATAACGTAGTGGCAAAGCAGTACTAAAATCTTAATCTCTGTGCTATTACACAGTTTTTTTCCATTGTCTTAGAAATCTGAAATTTCAGATATAAATTGATTTTATTCAATTTCACCTTAATTGTTTTATAATCCTAATTTGATTAATTAAATGCTACACATTAAATTGAGCACTTATTTGTAGTTGTTCACATTTCTGGTTTTAACTGCAGGCTCACATCTGAACTATTTTATCTGAAGGGTGACAAAGTAAATCTGGAGCAAGTTACAGGTTTTAATGAGATCTTTACACAGTTCATTGCTAAGTTTCCGGGTCATTGCTGGTTTTAGTTTGTTTCTGAAATTGGATAAAATCTGATTAGCTAACTATAATCTAGAGGAATAGAAGAGACATGGACCCTGTTTTAAAACGCAAACCAAATAATAACCCTTCCAACCCATCTAAGTAATTTGAACAAGTAATTCTTTAAATGTCTAAGCATTAGTCTACAATCAAATCAGAATGTTGCTTAGCATCTTAAAACCGTAAGACATTAAAAACTTTTTTTTTTTAATGCATGTACGTGTTCCACTTGCCTGTGGTATCCCTGCTGAAGAAACGCATTGAAAAACTCTTTGGAGCAGGGAACCGTGCTTTGTTTTGTTACCACGTAGCATAAGCACAATGTAGCCTACTAGCAAGGTCCCGGACACTAGCAAATTGCAAGTAATAAACAAAGCTGTACTAGACCGTTGCACCGAATGGCAGCTCCGCTCTTAATCTGTGAGATAAAAAAATACAAAACAAAAGCAGAGCTGCATAATTATGGGCTTGATGCAGTGTACTTATGGAATAGTACTAGCTCAGTATTAGTAAAAGTCCATTTACTAATAAGATATTCACTGCTGTGAGCACAACGTTGCACAATAAATGCAACAAACTATTACGTGCATGCATGCTTATATTCTACCTGCAGAATAAATGCGTATTTTTTCTATTCCACGTTGTCAAGCATACATAATCAGGTTTCTAAAACCTCTTTTAAGAAATGCCTTTTTTTCCTCCTGATTGGTTTGATGTTTGATCAAGTTCAGTCATCTCAGACATTTATTGCTAAGCCTGAATGGAAAACACATGAAAATACAAGTCCCATCTTGTTTATGTGTGTTTGCACAGCCGAAGTTTGAAGCCGTAGCGTGAGTTCCGCTTCGAATTTCAAATTCGTGCGACTGCAGCACCTGGAGGAAAGCTCTGTGGGAACCGCCCCGGGCCGCGCTGCCGCGGCGGGGAGGTGTGCTCTACTCACCCCAGCCTCGCCTCAGCGCTGCAGAAACCCCACCTAGCCCCGCGCCCCCCGGCTGGGCCCTGCTGCCCCCGAACCAAGCCACAGGGCACGGGGTTAGTCTGGCGCGACCCTCCCGCCACCAGCCAGGTGCGCCCAGAGCGAGGAAGGTACCTGAAAACGGGCGGCGGTCACAGGCGCCGCCTCGGCGGAGGGGGATGGGGCGAGGGGCCGCTGTGAGGGAAGGGGGTGGTTTACCTCAGGCCTTGGGGGAGGGACCCCCGATAACACTTTCGGAGCAGCCCCCTCGGCGCCTGGAGGGCAGCCGGGACGGGCAACAGAGCGAGGGGCCGCAGAGCACAAATACATACATACATACATACATACATACATACATACATACATACATACATACATACATACATACCCCCTCAGCTGCCCCTCTGTGAGGAGAGGCGGAGGGGCACAAGTACCCGGATGCAGCCGCCCCGCCCCGACCCCCGCCCCCTTCCCGCCTCCTCGCCCCCCGCCTCCCACATGTGTGAGGCGGCCGCGGAGCGCCAGCGCGCGCGGCCTCCCCGCCCCCGCCCGCGGGCCAACCGCTGGGGCGCGCGCCCGAGGGCGGTCTCGGCCGCAGAGCTCGCGAGAGGACATGTCCGCGGCGGCGGCGGCGGCGGCGGCGAGCGAGGGTGAGGGAGCGAGCGAGCGGCTGAGCGAGTGAGAGAGAGAGAGAGAGAGAGTGTGAGTGGGGGGCGGAAGGTGCCGCCGCTCGGCCGGGCTCCTCCACGCGGGGTCCGCGGGAGAGCGCGCGTCACGTGACGGGCGGGGCGGTGGCGGCTCGCCCCCGGCGCGCGGCGGGATGGCAGCGCTGCTGCGGTGCCGCGCCCCCGGGGTCGGGCCGGCCGCCGGCGGGGAGGGGACGGCGGGCGGTGAGCGGCAGCCGCGAGCCAGCTGCTGCCGTCTGGCCCCTAGGTAGGCTGCTGCACGGCCCCGCCCGCGGGTGGCCGCCGCTCGCGCCAGCCAGAGCCATCTTAAGGAGGCTGAGGCGTGTGGGAGTGCGCCTCGCCGCCCTGGCCCCGCGCCAGGAGGGGCGGCCTCCCGCCCGCCCGCCGCGCTGGTGGGGCCGGGAGCGGCGGCGTCCCCCTCCTTGGCGGGGGAGGGCAGGATCCCCTCAGGGCCGGTTCCTGGGGACGTGGTGGCGGCGTCGGCGTCCCTTCAGCCCTGCCGGGCCTATGCGGGGGCTCCCCCGCCCCGCAGGGCCGCGCAGGTGGCGGCAGGCCGGAGCGGGGGTGCTGGTGCCGGCACCTCTCGCATCGTGCTCTGGGATGCGTCTCCCTTGGAGCTTTGCCCAGCTGGATTTCTGCCGTGCTTAGCTGATAGATTTTCCTCGTGTTGTACTGCAGTCACGGATTTTTTTTTTTTTTTCAGTAAGACACACAAATTCCTGGTTGGGGTACGGGGCCTGTGGGTAGAAAGGCATAACTGCAGGGCCTGGCCTTAAAAATACGTGTATTGAAATGAAAGCTTTTCCTTGTTCAAAGCAATGAAGTTGACACCTCTGGCCTTGATCACCTAAATCATGCAACTACAGTGTAGGTTCACCTACCTGTTAAAAGAGCGGCTGTGCTTAGACCAGGGACTGTTAAAGGGGTTGGTTTGTTATTTGTGAAATACATAGATTTTAGATGGCAGTTAATCAGCTTTGTGCGTGAAATAACAAGTGTATCTGCAGCAATTGTATGCACAGATCTGTATCTGAGATGCACATAAATCGGTTAACACTTGTGAGAGTGACATTCGTAGGAATGGAGGTAGCAAGGTAAAGAGCTGTGCTGCAGTGCCTTTCCTTTGTGCCAGCAAATACATTTGCCTTTATTCCATCTATATGTTTTTTGTATTGGTTTCTAAGTATGCAGTGCAGAAAACTGCTGTTATGCTCTCAGTGCAGTCGAGAGAGATAATACCAGCACTTCATGGCTGCAGCAGGCGATATAGCTGAAATAAAAAACGACAGTATTTAAAATAAAGTGAATAATTTGTTTCATCATGAAGTAAATATCAGAAACTTGTCTTTCGTGCATAAACAGCACTGTGAAGTCTCATAAATTTGCTGTCAATATGTCTAAAAGATTTAGACTAACATCAGTGAGCTTTTAGGAAAATAAACCAGCTTACACTGTACTGTGAGTACAGCATGTTCTGAAGTTCGTAGTTATGGGAAGGTGATTACACTTCAAGCTACATCTTTCCTCTTATGATGGAAAAATGCGCAGGTTTTGAATTAATTGATATTTTAAAGCTCTCCACAAAGGCACAGCTGGCATTTCATAAGATTATTTTTTTAATGTATGACATTTTATGTAGTTCCTTCCTGAAGTTTTCTTTCCTGTGCAATTAGTTAGGGCAAATTACGATTTTGTGGTAGAACTTGCTTTTAAAACTTGACAGAGTGCTGTCTGGTAATCATGCCAGTTACTAATAAAATAAAAACATCTGGAAGCTGAAAATCCTTGATTGGAAGTGCAGAACAACTTTTATGGTTTAGCTGTATTTGGAGAAATATAGAAGACTAGACTTAATTATACAGGTGAATTTTTAGGAGCAGTCATACAGTAACATGACAATCACCTTAATATTTACCATTTTTAATTTGTAGGATTCTGTTGAATAAGTTATTAAAAAAAAGCTTTAAAGGTGGAGGTTAATACACAGATATTCCGTCAAATTTAGTGTTTATATGTGTAAAATGTTCAATAAATTGGAGCCTTTGCTTGTTAGCCTAGAAATCAAATTAGATAATTGATGAAATTATGAATGAATATGATATTGGATAGGGAATATACTTAGTTGTGGCTTCATTTTTGGGAGTTTTTAAACTGTGTTTAGATTGATTAAATAATTACTGGAAGGAAGAAGGAATACCTTTTATTATAGGCCATTTCTTTTTTTAGGCCTTTTTGACATTTCTGTCTTGTAACCTCTTCTTGTGTGTTTTGGTTTTGGCTTGGTTTTTTACATGTTTAATTTTTAACCTCTTTCACTGGTATGTATAGAAACCATAACATCAGCTTCAGCATGCAAACCTTTAGAAGAAGAAAAACCCTATCTGTTAGGATTAATCTTTCAGAACAAAAGCAACATCGTGTGGCTGAGCAATGTATGGGACCTTTTAGGTGATACCTGTGGGTTCAAAGCCAAAACTGGAAAACCTCATTAATGTTGTATGAAATGTCACTTAATAAATGCCAGCCTTAAAGATAACTGTGATTTTTTAAACTTTTCTAAATTTAGTATGCAGTAGGTTTCCATTGACATAATCGTGTCTGTATATGCATGTATGTACACACATACTCTAAAATATACTAATAAATGAAATGTTGATGACAGAACAAATATGTTTGAGTTGTTGTCATAGCAAAACGCCAAAAGGTGGTTGTGAAGTTTCCTTTTCTTTTTCTTTATAAAGGTTCCTTCGTATTGGAATCTATAGAAAACTAAAATACATTTCTGTTATTAAATGAAGTCATAGTGCGTAGATATAATTGGCACTTAAACTTCTAAGTGTGAAGACATTCCAGCTCTAAGGAATTATGCAAGCTGGGCTTGAAGGAGCTAGGACTGGTCTTATATATTGTAGCTGCGTTAAAAGGAGTGGGTGATGCACCTCTAGCACTATTATTCTTGCCAGAGGTAACTGGCAAGACAAATAATTAGTGTGTTAGAATTTGAGTAGTAATAGGAAAGGTGCTAAAAATGAGCTTAGACCATATTGAAATTAGTTTACTCTAAGGACCTTTAACCTAATGAGATACTTTAACATCACAAAACTGCAAAAACTGAGAAAGAGCAACTTGTACTCTTAAGGTTTTAAGTTCTTAGGTGGAATAGAGTATGTAACTTTTAAAATAAAGAATCATTTTGACGTTTTTATTGATTTTTGTTTTTCCTATCTTTACTTTCCAATTGACCAGAAATGTGCTGAAACAGACACTATAGAAGGAGGCTAGAAATACAAGGTAAGTGCTATATCTTAAAACAATTAAAACTTTCTAAATACAGTTTTTTTATAAAGCTGCTATTTTTTAGTGAGCAGTGTATCATTTTAAGTTGTGCTGGTTTTATAATCCTGTTAAAATGGAAAGTTTTCCATGAGATATGTTCTCATACAAACAGGAATTTGAGGAGATGTAGTACCCATGTTACATAAGCTAAGAGCAAGTTATTGTGATGTTTTTGCTTTGCCATTTGATATGAATGCTTTTTAATCACCTCTTAGAATTTTGACTTAAATATTCTTATGTTGATAAGAATATTATGTTGATAAGAATATTTTCTCTTTTTTTAAAGGACTGTCACGCTTGCAAACCTTCACAGATTATGTTAGGCTTTTTCTAAATGTTAATAGTTTTGATATTGGTAGGTAAGACTTTGGCCTATGTAGCATTTTGTTTATTTTTAACAATTATTTTGCAGTGACTCAGGCTAGTACCAGCATAGTGCCAGAGCACTTAACAGCACAGCACTTCCAAAGTACCACCAGACCCAATGCATTTTTTTATTAAATAAATGCAGTTATCAATGAGGAGAGGAAACTTCTTTCTCAAAGGGAGTAACTAAGAATGTTTGATGGCTGCTGATAGAATTCTATTTCAGTAGGTACTAGGAAGGGACTCAAGCAGCTTAGTAAAACAAGGAACTTAGGTTATGTCAACTAAAATGTGCTCAGTTTCAGAACTGTGTGCCTCTGATGTTCAGCTGGTACTGAAATGGTGACAATTCTGATCCTGCCTCCTCCCTCCCCATCTTTTGTATGGGAAAAAGGGCCTTGTTGGGGGGGTGGGAGGGGTTGTTTTATTTTCAGAATAACTGAGACAGAGCATCAAGCTTAAAGCCTCCTTGGTAGTTTCTACTGAGGCCCTTCTAAGATGAACCAGAGCATTGCCTCCACCTCCACAGAAAAAGCCAGACACTGCACACAACTTTCATGGCTAAGAACTGCTCCAGAGAATGGAAGAACGGCAAGACGTACAAAACTTTCTGGATATACACTGAAGGTGGTATGTGTCTGGAGCATTGATGTATTCCAACAAACCCCAGAACTGTAGTGTTAGGCAAAAAATTGGCAACAGGAAAGACTTAAAGATAGGGGAGCTTCCTTTAACCTGAAGGTAAGGTGTGTTTTAGGGTAGCGTTCAGGCTACATGAAGAGCAGCACGTTTGATTAGACTTGGCAAACCAGTTCACTTCATGTCCTGGTTTAGTAAATCTGCAACCTTTGTTTCTTACTGTGAATATATCTGCTACTTTTTTAGCAGTATGCCTAAAAAAGAGATCAACAACTGAAATTAAGTCTATTTGCACTTGACAACCATGAATGTTTCATGTTTGCTTCTTTAAATGAAATTATTCTGTGCTGCATTGAGCATAGTGAACCAGTATTCCTGGCATTGTTTCTTAAGCATTTTTATCACCTGAAGTTCAAGAGCCTAAATTGCATAACGTTAATTATGGAATAAAACTTTTTCAAGTGGTAAAGATTGACAGCTGCTGTAAAACTACTCTTCAATGTTGTTTAGGCTCTGTCGAAGCCACAGCCACAAAAATCTTCCATACCCTGAAACTCCAGAGCAAATGCGCATTACAGAATTTATTAAATAGTGTTCAGATTACTGTTATTAAATCCAGATGTTAATATAACAGTTTTGCACTTGTGCAATAAACTGAATCTCTGTGATCGTTGACTCAGTAGACAGTATTTTAAGATTTCATATTTGGGTACTTGGCTAAAGCCATTAATTAAATGTTTGAAAACTGGCTTAAACCTGGGCATGATGCCAAAAGCAACAAAGCGAGAGAGAAGTTATAGTTAAGCTCATTTTTGATCTTCACATGGACTAGTGAAACACAAATGAACGAAACACTAAAAATAAAGACAAAAAGACAAACCCCCCTGGTTTTCTACCCTTCTCAAACTGTGAATTTATGAGATAATTAGCCCTGATTTATATCCCTGAAAAGGATGGATAATTGTATTTCTATTTCCATGTTTTGTTTCTAATGTTAGAAGTCTGCTGGAAGGCTAGGGAACAGTTGCTGAAGACTTGATTAAAAATTCTAGATTCTAGAGGCATTAAAATTAGTTTGCCAGTCATTCTTTATTATAAATGTAAAAGAGGTAGCTCATAAAATTCAGCAGAGAAACCGTTAAAATAGAGTTCAAGTTGTTAGTGTATTCCAGTAAAGTCCAGTTAATACCCATAAATGGTTCTTGTGTCTCATGAAGTGGCAAGTTTCTCAATATTTCCTATTAAAAAAAAATTAGAGAGACATAGAATTCCAGCTACTGACATTCTGTCTAATTACATTGCTGGCACAATCTTTAATTTTGTTCCCCTTTTTTAAAAATGAAAATGTATTGTTTGGTAAAGTTGTGATCCAGCAAAGCTTTAAGCATGTGTTTATGAGACTAAGACTAAATGGGTTGCACAAAGTTGAACACATGCTTAAAGCTTTTTAGGATTTAGAACCACATGTTAGTGAAGCTTTAGGAAAGTAATAGTTGTGACTTAACATAAGCAAAGAAGTCTGTGTATGAATGTAATTGTGGTGGATGTATTCCTTCTTGCATCACAGTGTTAGAGATGCAGTCAATTTTGTATATAGGTAATCTCTTTTAGATTGATGGGTAGTCAGTGTGAATTGTGAATTATGTTCTTAGTAAGTGTTTATACTTAAATGTTATCTGAGAGAACATATGATGTCACCATTAATTGCATTTTTTCTTTTAAAATGCTGCATAAGTTGTATGTGTTACCGGTATTTTTGTACGTTGTGAATTAGCATCTTTCTCAGCATGTTTCATTGTTGTATGTAAATAACTTTGGAAGCATGAAAGTAAAGGACTATGTGCTTTTATAATCTTTCTTTGGTGGTAATCAGGCAGACAAGGGCCTCGGAATGTGTGTATTTTGAAAATGGAGCTTGCTGAATATGCTGAGATTACTATATAGAAATTAATGGGATCTTTATGTTCATTATGGTTGGTCTGAATTGTACTATTTGTGTGTTATTTTAGAAGTTTTTGAATGGACTAATAAACCTCTGTTAACTATTTTGGAGCATTTGTTTTTTTCATTATGATATCATGTTACTTGGTAGGTTATTTTTTAGGATTTTCTCTTTAAAAAATATCATCTTAAAAATACCTTTCCATAGAAAATACAGCTGAATACAGGTAACCAAAAGAAATGCCTTAATGTTTTGCTAATGACTTTCAATATCTAAGTTGTACTCTTTGTGCAGCTATACTCTTTATAAATATACTTAGTATATTTATAAATATACTTAGTATATTTATAAGGTTTTTGTTGAAGACTTGTAAACTGTGTGAATTAGGAAATAGTTTTAAAAATCTTTTTTAATCAGCTCTTGACACCATTTAGTAGCGATGTGTCAGATTTTCTATTAATTCCAATCAGTAATTTTTTTGGATGGCAGTATGCTTGTTCACACATTTTCCTCGCATAGTTATACTTCTGCTTGCTTCACATCCAACAGGAGGAAATAAATTTATGTACGCTCCTAGTAGAAAAATTCTGAAAATAGATAAATTCAGACTCTTACTGATTTAGTATCACTGTGCAGCAGCATTTGCTATGAAATTAAATGCAAAATTGACAATGAAGCTGTGTGTTTGTATGTCAGTTCTCACTTTTAAGTTTTTCACTATTACGAAGTGGGGGATTTTAGTAAAATTGTAGAATTTAATGCTTGTACTCCAGAGGAGTAGATGAACTCCTACTGATTAATGTATTTTTGCAAACTCTGAAGTAAGTTTTTTGAGGTAAGAAATCCAGAACTTAAATACACTTTGCAAGCTGTGAGAGTGCTAATAATGCTTGCTGTCACTGAATACTGAGGAATTGCTCCAAAAGCAAAGTTTGATCAGTTAACAGGTCATTTGTTTGGGTCTTGCTGTTATTTCTTTAAAAATTTCCAATGCTTCTGTAGTTTGGCATATATAGTTTAGGTAAATATTGAGAATGATCACAACATCATCACACAACTGTGTGTGAAGTTATAGGTATGACTGAAAACCTCACCATTTTCTAGTTAATGTATTACATGCTGTAATTTCATTTGGAGTGTCTGTATAGCAGAAGGATTTTAATATCCAGTTTATGAGGGTACTGCTTACTGTGTTTCTAGTAAATACTTAATTCAAGAGAAGTTACTACTTTATTATACAGTCTTGATTATTTCTGAATTTGTATAGGTTATTCACAGTAATGCTTCTTTATGTTAATGTCAAATAACACAGCAGCACTCAAATACTTTCACTTGATGTAAGATAAAGGGTTTACTGAGCAAATGCCATCAGTTTCTGCAAAATGTAAGCCATCTTTATAGTTATAGGAGTTACAGATCTTCCAATATGAATCAAGCTTTAAATAATTCACTCCGCAACTGTAGAGAGTTTCAACCAACTTTCCTTGCTTCGATGAATAACACAGTGTAATTAGTGATTTCTTCTGGAATCAGATCAGCATGGTGAAGCAAACTGTTCTGGCTGTGGTAGATCCAAGTTGAGCAGTTAATGACTCCCTCCTTCCTCTGCCGGATGTTCCACCCTTCCTCTGTTCTGCCATTTTAACCATTTAACTGCTCTTTTACCAGGTCCTGTAAAATATGCCTGATTTTAAAAACTCATTGTGCAGAGCCGGGAAAACGGAAAGGTGGAATTTCTGGGAAAGGGTGAAATGCAGATGGTAACAACCCACTGCAGCCAATAGTTATTCTTTCTCTGCCCTGAGAAAGTTCTGAGCAGGAGCAAAGGTGGGCAATAAGGAGACAAACTAGAAATCTGAAATGGAGGATGGATAGAACACTAGGAGGTACTTAAATACCATTCTCTTTCCTTTTCTGCAGACTAAACCAGGTTGATAGTTGACTGGAGGCTCTTGAATATAGGCACAGTTCTAAATCTACTGTTTCTCAAATATTTGAGGCAGGTAGTCCAAAAGATGAAATTCCATGGCATCTCTTTGATCTGTCTGAGGGTTCTTGGCATCTATAGGTAGGCTTTTGAAGGCCTAAGCCAAGCCTTATGCTGGATAGCTGAGGAACATGGTCAGGAGAAGAAAAGCTATATTAAAGATGGTATACAGAGCATTTTTGACAGGTAAAGTGGAAGCTTGAGATGAGAAGTGATTTAGTGATACATGGAGGATAGAAAAAAATAGAGAATTCAGGAAGAGGAATCGAGAACGAAAGCAGATACTGAAAGGATCTGAGGAAGAAATGAACTATGATCTGATGTCAGAAAAGAAATAAAAATAAGGCAAGAGAAAAAGAGAAACCTGGGCTATAGTAAATTATATCTGACCAGATAATATTTAATGAATATCTTATTTTCATCAGATTATCAGTAGTTTTCCAACAGGGATTCTACTAAAGCTCTGTAGTATATTTTTTTCAAAAATATTTTTAATGCTGCTCAAGAAATGTATCTTTGAGGAAGGAGTGGCATTGAATAGATTTTTCAGCCTTTTTTTATTGATTTATTCATGATTAAATACATTGTGTGTTTTAGTGTTAGTAAATGGATCTAACCAAAGTGTTTTGAAACATACTTGCCCTAATAAATTACATTTGATGACTGTTAAATGATGGAAATGTCTTATGTCTCAGAAGGAATACAAATGCAAGTATATTTTCTGTTACGCTGCTGAAGACCAAAAACGTCTAGTATACAAATAAATTTAAAATTATTATGTAGGAGAGAAATTGTGGCTTGAAGTATTTTTAGGCTCATGAGTTTGTAAATTGACTGTTATTCTAGTTTTGATGTGTTCATGAAAATAAATGTTCAGTAAGAGCTTTTTCATTAGCATTAGGCAGAGGATATTGGGAAAATATATCAAAAAATATTTCAGCCTGTGTTTTAAGGATTTTTTTGGCTTACTGAAGCTCATGAAGTTTACTCCACATTTGAAGTATGTTTTCAGCTGAGGGGAGAGAACTATTCAGCCACATAACTTACTGAAACACGATTAAGATGATACGCGCTGTTTTTTGGTGGAGCCTCTCATTCCACCCCTACCAGAGATTTTTGCTTGCTCAGGTTTGTTCTCCTAAACCGTTTCAGTTCAGGTTAGCCAAGTGAGCAAAAGTGACTCTGCTCAAACTCATTAAGCTGATTGAGCTCTCTGGATAAGGAGCACCCATGCCAACAGCTGACCCAGCAGTGGGGACGGGATCACCATAACCAGAAATTGGGTGGCAAAAATCCTCGGAGAGACTGGTAATTTTGTCAGCCAGCACAATTGCAAGTGGACTTGGTGGTTCTAACAGAAATGCCCTATATTTAGTTACTATGCCATTGAACCTAATTGGTCAATAACTATAGTTTAATTTTTTTAAACATTTGAAGTAGATACTCTAGTGGTGGCAGGTGTTCTATGTTGAATTAAGGAATAACCTTTAGTAAGAGCTGTTTAAGTTTTGTAATAGTAAGGCAGTGTTGCACAGGAGCTTTCTATATTAGTATAGCAGACTTCATTAATGGTGTCTCTTCCTTTTTAATTCAGAAATATCCTGTTCTTTCAGTTGGGGGAGGGGTGTTACAGACAGGGGTTTTTTTGCACTCATCATATCAGTGTTAAATTGATTCTTTGTGTTATTACTTTCATTATTTCTAAATATTTCTAAGTTTCTAAATATTTTTTCCCTTAAAGATGATCTTTCGAAATAATTAGTCTTAACTGAGTGAAGGAAGTAATTTGTTGCAGTCAGGCTTCCTCATTTTTAAGTCTACACGTGAAATTTATATCTTTGAATACAAGAGGCCTTTCTTTCTATGTTTATTAACTTTCTGTTGAGTGGTTCATGAGATTTTAAGTATTTCTGAAGGCCATTATGTTTCTTTCTTGATCAGCTTATTCTTGGTTACTGCTGTTTCTGCATAAACAGAGTACTTTTTCCTCTCCTTTATAATTGAGGGAGATGAGAATGATGATTGCTTTATAAGGGGAAGGTTTAATGGCTTTTTTTCACTTAAAGTTGTATTAAGAGAAACTCCCAAGAAATACAGAATTTAGATGTGTTACAGCTGTTGTGTAGCAATTTGTGCAGAAATCTACTGTAAACAATTTTATGGTTACTATCTAGCTCTCATTTATTTATTTATTTTTAAACAAGCAGCTTTGTAGGGAATGAAATATTGGAACACACAGTAGTTTAACAGATAAGACTTCTTTGAAAGTGGCCTTAGGCAACATAAACTCTCCTGACCCAGAGTTTCTGCCCTGTTAGTCTTTAGCTAATTTCAGTATGGAAAATGGAATTCAAGTTCATTTTAGCTTTGGAGATCGTGAGAAATTGGGTTTTAAAGCGCTGAGGGCATGGACTGTGGATTATAGCATTAAACTATTTAGAACATTAGAGTTTTCAGGCACCATACAAATAACATACTTTTTCTGGTTGTTTTAGAATATGGGTATTGATCTGGGGATTAAGCTTGACCACTTATAATCTTGGTTCTGTACTTACAAAGAAACAATGTGATCTTCCTTCCTGTGGTTTTACCCTGTTCACAGAGAGTATTACTGTCCTTGTTAGAAGAAGTGTTCTTGATTTGAGAAGTAAAAGTTTGGCTTTTGTTTAATAAAGAGTGTTGTTTTGTCTTTAAAAAATTTGGTTTTCTGTTAAAGTCATAATACTATGTTTGTGATGTATCTTCATGCTTGATTTCCAGTGTTTAGGAAGCTGGGGGTTGGGGTTTTGTGGTTTGGGTTTTTTTCTACCTGAAAGTCTGTGCTTAAATGCATGGAATTTAACATTCTTTTAGTGTGCATCCTTATTATATCTATTAAAAAAACCCACGTTAATTCTTGGGAAGATACTGCAAGGTGTAAATCTATTACAACTGATGTAATTGCATTCACATTCTGACCTTTTGTCACTGTTGTATAAAAACTAGGTCAATTAATACGGTGTGGCATATGAGCAGTTGAGCAGTGGTTCGCTGTTACCAAATGTAATGTGACAGTTTGTTCTGTTTCCTTCCAGGTAAGGTGTAATACCCTTTCTTTAACCCTGCTATATCAGTAGGTGTAACTTGGAGAAAGCATCAGTTGAAGACTGAGGAGGGAAGAGGTTGTCCTTCTGGAGCCATGAATCTAAATGATAGCTGGTGTATAAGTGATGAAACAACTATGCTCTTTCCCTTTTAAGTGCTTTTTAAAGTTTGTAATAGAAAGTAGTACTTTTAAGCCAAGGAAATAAACATATTTGTCCAGTTCCAGTAGCAGCTTTGGCTATAAGAAATGCAAAGTACATTGACCTCATTCTGACTCTAGGACAATGAGAAGTACAATGGAGAATAATTTACATGTATTGAGTAATAGAGTTGGCAATAGCATGAAGTGGTATTATGGGACTGCCAAAATTTTGTGTCACTGCCTCTGTTTAGTTGAGAAAGATGAGCGTTCGTATCCACATAGCATGCATGTGATGAATATATGTATTTAATGTATGTAGCTAACTGTGAGTTATCTTTGGGAACACTAGGGGAGCCTTCAAAATCTTAATGGATAGAGCTCACCCAGTTTTTTTGTCTATAGGACAGCAGCACTATACAAAAATCATCTTAAAATTTTCATCACCTTCTTTAATTAGCCCTTTATTGTACGTTTGTTGCTATTCAAAATGTGTCACATCATCCAATATAAACTGAATTGTTGAAAAGAAGAGATGGTCCCATGAACTTGTAAGTCAGACACGTTAATCGTTTGTTACTAGGCCTGTTTTCTTTCTAGTTAAAGGAAATAGAGTAGAGGAGAAGATTAAATACGTCTAATAACTTGCAAAGTAACACCAATCATTTGGGACAGTTAAATACATACCATAATGCTCTGCTGTGCTTTTTACAGGGAGGTTACGTGATCATAAATAAGAAAAGAACGGAAGAGAGAATATTTTAGATGAACTCTAAGCACTTAGCCTAAATCAAATAAAGAACGCATGGTAAATAGCTGCTGCTTAAGATGTACAGAATGTTGATTTTTATATTTTTTTTATTTAAACATTAATCTGTCATCTTCTAAGTTTTTCTTTTGTCCATTAGCGGGTTAAATTTTACAAGTTTTAGTTTCAGAAGTTAAAAGCAACAAGTTGACTGGTTTCCATGGGAGCTAATTCAAGTTATTGTTTGCATTGTTAATATCTGAAAGTAGCTGTGTTGATACAAGTCAATATGCAGCAAAAGGTTTGTGAAAGAGAGATTTTCTAAGTTGTCCTAAGGTTATAAGTAGGGACTCCTTACCTGAGTATCATCTGCATGTGTGTGCTGAGTTGCAGTTCAGACATAATCATTTTGGTATTTGCAAGATCCCCTAAACTGAAGTTGCTAGTAATCCCTAATTATGCTACATTATTTTGAATTCATGTTTAATTAGTTTATTGCTGAACGTGAATAATAAGTGACATTCTGTCCTATAGAAGTTGATGGCATTTTTTTAAGAGGTCAAATATCAGTCTTTGGTCCACCAAATATTATAATAAAATTTTGCTAACCTCTGTAACAGTGTATAGAAATAAAAAGAAGCAAAGTATATATTTTTCAAGAAATTTCATTGTATAGAAATGATTGTGTAATGTTCAGTCATGCTTATGAAGGAAGGTAGAAAGTAGCATGTTCAACGGGAAACAGTCCTACAGTTCCTTCCTCTTTGACTTGAATCCTAATGCTTTCCTTGCTTTGTTCAATTCAAGGGCTTGGTTTACAGGCACTAAAATAAACAGAATAGCACCTGCAGCTTAGTCATAAATGGGAACATCTTGAAGTAGCTAAGCAAACAAATGAAATCATGGAATAATTTAACCTTTTCTGAAATGCCTTAGATGCTCTACCAACATTCATTTTTAAAATAGATCAACATTTTGGCTATCAAAGGACTCTGAACACATAAAGGAATTGTTAAAGATTATGATCCAATTTATTGATAAAAGTTACTGATTGATTATTTTCTGAACTGTTAGAACACCTCTTGTAAAAAGCTCTGTATATTTTCTCTTTTTTTTTCTTTTTTTGTAATAAATGCCCATTTCTAGGACATGACACTAAAATGTTCAGCAATCGTATGATGTGTTCAGATAAATATTTGACCCTTATTCCAGACTTGAGCTATCAAGTACTTTTATAATACCAAAATGAACATTTGTGGTTTGATCTTTTTATAAGTTGTCAACTTGAATTACATAAATAGATTCTGCTGGCTACACTGTTTATGTTTGCTTGCCACAGAAAATGATGGAGCACATGTTATCTTATTAATTCCTTCCACAAAGTTCTGTGATAGTCCAGAACTGAACTTGCTTTTTGGCAGGTAAATCTGAGTTG
Organism: Mycteria americana; assembly: GCF_035582795.1. NCBI lineage: Eukaryota > Metazoa > Chordata > Aves > Ciconiiformes > Ciconiidae > Mycteria > Mycteria americana. The sequence continues at coordinate 12,292,229 of NC_134376.1, forward strand.
ATCTTGCAATTACTTGAACACTACTGCTAAGCACTTCATATTAAAACTGATATTGAGAACTTTTGAATTTTTTAATTGGAATTCAACTAAATTGCTGCTTAAGTGATGTGTCACTTGTTTTATTGGAAAAAAGAGATTTAATTTAAATGTGTACAGATCCATGAGGATGAGAAACTGGAAGCATCATTTGTTAGCACACCAATCACACCAATAATGCAACCAGTATGGTGTGGGGTTTTTTTGTTTGCTTGTTTCTTTGTCTTGCTATATTTAGGTATTATAAAACTGACCTTGTGTTGTTTTCTAAGCTGAGTCTGAATTTATTTGCTGCCAATGTTAATACTAGCATTTTAAATTTTAGTAGAGTATTAAAGCAAACGTAAAATATTGACAATCAACATCATCTTTGTAGAGTGAAAAATAGGAATGTCATGTTTAGATTTTTCTGAGCATTTGAAAATGGCATATTTCCATGCACAGTGTATGCATGTGTGTAACATCTAAACAAGATATTACTTTATGTTTTACCTTTCTAGTTTAAAGTATTTTTATGAAGCTGTTTGTTTTAATAGAACTAGTGAGGATATGTGCTGTAACAGCTTCGTGTTTATTTAATCAAGTTAATCCAGCTGAATGACTTAGCAGTGCCTCAATATGAGCATTGTTGACTAAGAATATTCACCAAAAAGATGAGATGAAATCAGATTATGTCTGCTCATAAGGTGATTAACAGTAAAAAATTGATGAAGACTGTATCTGGATGTCCTTCACTTATGACAAGTCATAGGACAATGTTTATCTATTATACTTTCAAATGTTGTTGCTATAATTCTTGTTGCTACTGAGCGCTCAGGTAACAGCTGTTAGGAAGGATGGACTTACTAGTTGTAGATGAAATAACGTATCTTCTTATTGTGATTCCGAGTGCTCAATATGAGTTAGTCTTTATGAACTTTCTGTGACAAACAGTACTGTGCTATAAGTTAAGCATAATGTGGCTTCTACTTATAAAGCATTGCATCAGTAGCAGTTATATTAAAAGATGTTCTGGGTTATCTGGATGGATTAATAGGTGCTAGCTTTGATGCTTGGTTTCAAATAGCTTGCACAGCTACCTAGGTGACTGTATCTCTCTTTCACATGATAGAATAGCAAAGCAGTTCATACTCGTCTTTAAAGAAGGTGGTTGTTGACTGTGTATTATCTTTAAGAGGCAGGTAATCCTAGACTCTACTTTTTTGTTTGGTCCATCAGACTGTTTGTTTATTGATTCTGGTGCATGCTGTGAAGTTGTTTTCATAACTGTTTCTTCAAGGAAGATGGTAGATTTGAAAAGTGTTATATAAATCAGTAAACAATTTAAACTTTACTTCCATCTGAAGGGATTGGTGTCGTTTTAGTGGCCTTAAAATATTTGTAAGAAGTTTAGCATCTTGGATAAATTTTATTATTACCGACCACTTTAAAGCCCACAAAGTGTGAACACAGAAGGTAATTGTAATAATCTACGTAAAACATTTTTAAGAGACCTTGAAGTATTTGAACACTAAGCTTCACAACATTCCTATGGGTTGTATCCTTTCCACTGAAGGGTTATGTGAAAAGCCCAGAAGATTTACCAAATGTTGAGTAGGTTAGTTTGGAGAAGGCAGTAATGTGAAAAAAGAATGGTAAATCGTCTGTATGGCCCTAAACAGCAACAGGGTAAGCTTTAGCTTCCCCACGCTTTAAGGGAGCTGTGGGAGGCTGCCTTTGTTCATCACAGACCCACACTCTCTGCCTGATAATGAATTTGCACTTAGCAGGCCACACTTCCCATTACAAATGAGGTGCCTTTTTTTTTGCCTGGAGATAGTACAGGAAGGAATGTATCATCTAGTCCAGATGCCTCTGTCCAGATATAATATAAGTAATTTTCTATACTTTACATAGTTTATGGTGTACATTTGCTAGTGTAGCTTATTTCGTTTCAGTCTTTAATCAGTCCACAGACTTAAGATTTAAAGATCTCCTTCTAAGAATTAGTAAAGAGAATCTCAGTGTAGCATTGTCATTGAAATATGCAAAAGTGTTAAATGAGATTCTGGAGGTCTTCTAGTGTCTGCTCAGTGGTATTAATTTAGCTAGAGTAGACAGTTACAAAAATTTAATCTCAGTAATTTATTAATTAAACCAGGAAATTTATCTGAAATATCAGTCCAGTCTTGACTCCATGCTCCTTTAAGAAGTATGTCATTCCAATTACTGGTATGGTGAGAAGCCTGACAGGACCTCAGTTCTGTCATATGCTTCTGCACACTGTTTTTTAAAGAAATGAATAGTAATAATGAGTTTCTGATAATGCATAATCCAAGATGATTACTCATAGTTAGTCAGCCGTTGATATTTCTCATCTTTTTCTGCTTTTGTCTAATTACCTTTGTAAAAATAGCTGTATGAGTCCTTGTTGCTGTGTAGTTTACCACAAAATTTATCCTCATTAATTATCAACACTGTATTTTAACTGTAGGATTGCAATTTCTCTTTCAGTATAATAATTTAATGTCAGTTTTAATTTCAGAGTTCATATACTGTATCCAAAATACTTCTAATGAGAGAGGTTGTGAGAGAAACTAATGGCAGAAGTTATAAGCAACACCGAGTTGTCAGCAGTGTTGATGCTGCTTCTATTTGGGAAAAGGAACAGCATCATACTGTATGAAGTGGAATACTGAAATGGTTGAGTATTTTCTAAGACTTTTTCATGAAAAGTGTCTATTGGTCTTTTAATCCACTGTGGAATAAATGAAATGAGGGGCCTAAATCTCAACAGAATAAGCGTTGTTCTTGCAACAGAGGAAAACTTAATTTGAGACATTTTCTCCAGTCAGTGAAATTATGAATGTCAAAAATGAATTAGATGAACATATTCAGTTAATTTACTGATAATCTGAATGATTATTAATAGCAAGTACTTTCCATGTCTATGTTCATTTTGTGCGCAGTCATATATTCATCTTTACTGGTTCTAAATGCTATTTCAGTAAGCGGATTTGAAACCTACTGAGAAAACGAAAAATGGAGGAAAAAAAAAAACCAACCAAAAACAAACGAACTTTTCTGTAACAGTTTATTGTTAAAATTGCAGTGCTAAATGCAAAAGGTTATTTTTTGGTTTTTACATCTTTACTATTTTAAAAACACCAATATATGAGACTTGGTGTAAAAGGTTAGTGATTTGGAGGAATGGCTTTCAGTGGCTTTTAGATACTTTGTAAGTATTTCCAAAGCTTTTTAATTATTATTGTTGTTATTTATTTTTTGATTTTGTAACAAAATATAAGTAGTCTTTAGAGTTTGGGGAAAAACTGTGTATGGACATGCGGAAAAAGGTATTCGGAACAATTATAAAGGAAGCCCCACTAGCTTTTCATGTAGGTGTTCAATAAGATCTCAGACGTATAATAGGATGTAAGCACAGCTGAAATGAAATTGTGTGTATACGGTGTGTGCTAGTGTCTACCAAATAGAACACGCTGCAATTTAGAGGTCACAGAGAAGCCATTATATACTAGAGTGAGGAGCGTTACAGTCTTTGTAGCAGACACCTAGATTTGGTATTGCTCCAGGAACTGACTTGAGATGGATTTCCTGCAGCCAACCCTACTATTTGTTTCTCAATTTTCTTTTTACCCCTTGCTGTTAGGCAGCATGCCAAGAGGAGTCATCCTGTAAAAACATTGCATCTTTTCCTCTCTTTGAAGTGGGTATTTCATCCCCAGTTCTTGTTTCTGGGAAATGACTCTCTTAGCTTACGGTCACCGTAGTGTTCAGTGAGCTGAATGTTCCTGTGTATTTTGAATGTTTATGTCTAAGTCCTACTTGTATTGATTGGGGGGGGGGGGGTGTACTGAGTATTCCAAGGGCCTGACCACTGGGACTCAGCTAATTTGAAGATTAGAAAGGAACTTTGTTGTAGGCATATCTATGCACTTGATAGGGCCAGCTGCATTCTGAAAGCATAGTTCTTGCCCTGTTATGAGATGGATTGCCAAGTTAGTCTCATATTGTGACTTAGTACATTATCTCAGATACAAATCATTAATGCTCACTGTTCAAACTGAGGTAATATTTGAAACCATAATGGTCCCCTAAATGCTTATTACCACTCTAGTGTTAGAGATCATTGTCCCCACTGTACAGATTTTCAAGTCTTTCTAGGCATTGACAAGGAGATCCAAAACCTTAACACAAATGATCTTCATTGGCAACTGTTAGGCTAATCTGCTGGATGATGCAGTGCTTAAGCTTTTTAGATGTCTTTTTTTACTGTTTCCTGACACATTGGGGGGGAACAAACCAAAACCAACCAAACAAAAAAAACCACAATCAAAAAAACCCCCAAACCAACCTTTTGCAATTCTAGTATTCTTCCCACTAAAGGTTCTGGTGTGTTACAAACTGCTAGCTATATCATTAAAAATTTTACTGACTTACAAATGGAGAAATTTAAACCTAGGTGATTTGACTGCTAATGTTCACACCATGATTCTGTAATAAATTCTGTACTGGAGGCTGGTATTGCTAATACCTAATCTGGTGTGACGTCTTAATAATTTGATACTGCACTGTGTATAGTGACCTAAGTTCCTTGCAGCTGTAAATGAGTGAAGCGATGTTCAGGTTAGCCATTTGACTTGGCCAGAGTTTGAATGCACTGTGATTCTTGAAGTGTTTTTTCCAGCAGATTTCTAAAATAAAAGCTGATTTACTACCTAAGTGTCATCCAGATTTCACAGTTTGTGCCAAATAAAATACCATTTCTAGTGTCCCAAGTGGCAGGGAAGTATGTATTTTCTCCCCTTCTAAGATTTTTCTAAGGGAATATACTTGGTCTTTTGAAGACAAAATGTTTAAAAATAAAAGAAGCGTTTGTCTTCAGTAGTTAAGAAAGATAGCAACCACCTACAATCTGTGAGAACACTTATGTAAGACTCGCACTGTACAGGAGTTCTCCTTTGCCAGTACTGGAACACTGTTTCTATGTAGTTCTCAGCTAAATGTGAACCAAAGCTTTGCTTGCAGTGCTGGTACATACTCTGTTTTGATAATCTATTCTGAAGGTTAAGTAGGAAAACAATTTTGTTCTAGTTTTCACTTTACTACTCTTAAACATTTTGCTGAATTCTGCGTTTAAAAAAAAAAAAAAACCACAAAACTGAAATCCTTTGGGACTATTGGAAGAGCGGAGTAGTTTTATTTTAATTGCTACAGATAAGATGGTGTTAGACTTTCCAACACTTTGTAAGTAGAAGTGTTTTTCATACCAAATCGAATGATAGTTCGTACAACTGAATAAGCCTTTAGATGTCTTAGTTTCAAGGAAGGGAGTGGAAACCCCTGAAGTGACAACTGATTTCTGTCTGTCAGATTAGCCTTGTATAAAAGGGTGCTTTCTTGGATTATGCAGAGTAGGATATTGAGACTTTAATAGTACAGATTTTTTTTAATTGTATTTTTCCTGTACATGTTTTTACTGTTGAGTTTGAGTTACGTTTATTAATACACTTTTGTGTATAGGTCTGCTTCAAGTCAGGGGTTACACAGATAATGGTTACCATCTGTAAATGCAGATGGCAAATATGAAGTAATTCTTCAAGATTGAGGAGGCTTCAAATAAACAAGAAAGGGAAGGCAAATGTGTTATCTTCAATATAAAATGTGATAGTATCATGGTATGTTAAATTCTAAATCAGATAAGTTTCTCACTTTTGCACATGATCACTGGATAAAGTATTTATTGTACAGGGTTTGATTTTAATGCAGGTGAACTAATGTTTAAATTGCTGATGTCCAAACAATCAGTTATATTAGAAATGTCAGAATGAAATGCGGCCTTGGAAAACTGAAGATGGGAGATGTTCTGCATATCTTAAGTCTAGTTTCATGTGAAGTAAATGCTGCTGGTTGTAACCTCCAGCTGATGATAAAGCAATTGTATGCATCTTCCCTAGCAGTTAAAATGAGCGTGCTAAAAAATAGTAGTGGTTTATTATCTCATACCTACAACAGTGTAAAAAGATGTTGTTTACATAGATATGTCTTTTTTTCTTATCTATTTCTTTTTTTGTTGTTTGGAAAGCTATTTATCAAAATGATTTTTATTTACGTTTCAGAATTATTTTGTCAATCAATGAGAAAAACCTTATGCCTAAGACACACTAGTAATTTCATGGATGCTAAGTTTAGAAGTTCTTTTTAGAAAGTTGAACAGCTGAATTCTCCTTTAGATTGTAATGGAACAAGAGAGAAGAATCAAATTAATTGTTTATTTTTTTTATTGCAAGTTTTCAATTTGTCATCTTTATAGTATTGTTTAGATGTTCTATTCATTGGTTCACTAATGAGCTGTCATTGATCATAGTGTATCAGAGCCAGCTCTTGATGATGATCTGGAAAAAGTCACAGATTTTCTTCCCCCTACAAAAAAAATTTAGAAATGTTGAGTGGAGGTGTGTGTTCTTTTTCGGGGGAAGGTCAAGAGAATTCGTTGTTCTAAGCTCAAAAATATTTCAGTAGTCTGATACGGTAGCAGTTCATCAGTAAAAATGAAAAGAAATGAGAGCAAAATGTGATTTGAGATATGACTGAGGAATTTCAGGAATTTAGACTTTCTGGGAATTCTAGAGTGTCTTTCGTTCGAAGATGATGTAGCAATATAGCAACAGGGTTGTCTAGTGTTAAAGGATCATTTGGGAAAATACCTGGATTTTTAACAGCCTATAGGTAAAGGGGCTTGCAGCACCCTTGCAGCAAAAAATTGAAAGAGGGTCTTCTGCATGTAACAGTGTGTAGTGACCTCATCCTGCTCTGCCAGTCAGTAAGGACAACTGCTTGAGGAAACAAGAAAGGCATCAGCTGTGGTATTTCAGTGTGCATGCTACAACCTGTTGCGGCTTTGCTTCCTGGAGGCCTGTTCCTGTGAAATTCTGTAATGGTAAAGGATGGTAAACTGATAAATAGTGGATGTTTAGGCTTGCTGCATTTTTTTTTTTATGAACAACTTTATTTTTAGTGGTTAAAATTATTTATCCAAGAGATTTAAGACAAGGAATTTGCAATATCTGAGACTTACTGTAAATTGGAAACTTTCAAATTAGGGTTAGAGTTCTGCATTGGAGACCTTTGGATTTAGAGGTTTCCTAATGATCAAGTTTGTGTGCTGTATGAAACCATAGCAAAAACTGGGATCTGAGAGTCGCAATTAGCAATATCATCTGTGTTAGAGCAAAACAGCAAAAGGCAACAGTCACAGGTTGAAGTAGAAAAAACTGTTTGAAGCAGGGCGGGGGGGGCAAGGCATTGGCAGTGAGGTTACCCAGAGGTGGTGGAATCGCCAGCTTTGGAGATTTTCAGAACCTGACAAGACAAATTCCTGAGTAGCTGCTGGCCCTACTCGGCACTGGGGGATGGACTAGATGACCTCCAGAAGGTCCCTTCTAACCTAATGTAGTCAGGTTGACTTCTCACACAAAACATGCTTAATCTATGGTTTCAACTTTTTTTGAGTTGCACTGCAATGCTGCAATCAATATCATTTAATATGTTGCATATAATTCTTGCATGCCTTGTTCTTAGTTCAGTCTGGACAATAAAACCACATCTACCTACATTCCTGAAACAAAAATTAAGAAATCGACAGGTAACTAACTTAGCAGTGTGTTGTAGGAGTGATGAAAGTTAAACTGGTTTAATTTAGAGCAAGATATTTAGTTATCTGTCATGGGGAAAAGAGTTGGTCAAAGCTAACATGCAGCATAATAAATGTTTAACCTTTAGTACAAGAGAGTGTTCCTATTAATTTCATACAGGTTTAATGGCATGAATACAGCTAATGTGGTTTAATCTCTTTGAAAAGTGACTCCAAGGCATAACTCATAGCTAATAAATGGTGGATAAAACGCTGTGAATACGAGCAGAGAAGCAGCTAAATTTTCACTTAAATTCTGCTCTGAAGAGACTTGCTTGGTTAATAATGTACTTAATTTGTATGGGTGAGTGGGAGTTTGAGGAGAGTGTAATGTCAGGAAATCGAACGAGAGCCGGGTAAATTATGCTTCTAAAAGCTAAGAACAAAGAAAAAAATAATCTTGCATAACAGTTAGTTAATGTGTCTTCATTTAATGTGAAAGCACCAATTGGTAACTATGGAAAATAATGAAAAATATGCACTTAACCATCATAATTGTTCTACTGAGGTGTATATCAAGGCATACTTGCTTATATTTCTTATTTTTAAATTGGCACTTTCAGCAACATGATTCTTTACCCCTTTTTGTAGTGTAGGCCATTCTTTGGTGGTCATGATCATTTTTTGTCATCTTGATGTTTTTTAAAGTATCAAGTAACACCTGAAAGATTTTTGGGTGTGGTCATTGAAACACATACTGCATTTTAATAACCTTTACATACACACCCCAACATGTGTGGTATTTATACTCAACATACCTGAAGTTTGAAATCTAAGGTTGAGTATGGGCAGCAGTAGTGTTTCTTAAGAAAAATAATCAAAATAAACCATTTAACAATAATAAGACATTCTTTGGTTTTATGGATCTTCATGAATTGTTAATATTTCATATAGTTCGAGTTTCCAAGAATCCAGGGATGGACTTAATTGCAGTCCATATTGATTTATTGAATTTTTAATGACTTGATAGAGTTCTGTGAGCTATGAAAAGCCTGTACCAGTAATTCCTACTTCTGTCTCGCCTCACTGTAGATTAAGTACCACATTAATGATAAAAAGGAAAGAAATAATAAATTGGTACTTTTATTCCACTCTGTAGAATATTTTACAGTAAGCAGCTAGTATGCAATAAAATTAATTTGAAAAAATTCATGACAAAAAGCCTTCCTTGCTGGAGAGTTTGAAGATTAACTAGTTCTACTATAGTTCTGTGGTGGTATGAAGTCCTGTATTAATCCCAAAGTTGATTTTTGATCCAAAGGAAAGTTGTGCAATGCTTCAAAGTATTAAAAGCCATTTGTATGTTATCATATATTAATTCAGCATTCTCTAATATAAGCTACTGGAAAAAAATAAAGTTTTGCTGGTAAACAGGCTGTGTCACTTGCTAGAAAGTAGGGCACAGGAGCTTCCGGACATCCATACGGAGAGTTAACACTGTAATTTTTCTGTCAAATGAGCAGAGAAACTGTCCTGCTTCTCAGAACCAAATGACTGCTACTGCTTGTAAATAACATTGCTTAACTATATTTTTGCAAACCTGTAATATTTGTGGAAAATTAGTAGATAACGTATATATCATTTTAAAGTTGAATTTTGTGTGCAAAGGAACTGACCAAAACCCGAACAAAAAAAGTAATGTGGCTAAGTGAATTTTTTTTTTTCTTTATGAGTTTTATCAACTATAGTGTGATTAAGAGACCACTTGCTCTCCCTGTCTCCAGACGATTAACACAATGGATCACCTGGGGACAGCAGATGCTGAGGATGACTCTGGATCACTGACACGGCTTGCTCCTAGTCCTCATAGCGAAGCAGTTGCGCATGAGTTTAAGGAACTCTCATTGCAGCCCAATCAGTACTTACCTCCTCTCAATGAACGGAAGAATGGTGAGTGCACAAGTGGCTGTTCTGCTTTTCTCTACATTGCTTAAATGTTTTCTATGGGAAGAATGATGTTTATTTGCTTTCTTCGAATAATGTTAATTGGTGCTCTTCACTTGCTCTTCCCAAACCATGTTATGTAGTGTTGAAGTGCTGTGGTGTTTCTTAGGAAACCTTGTCCTGATCAGCTTCACCTGTCAAGGCAGCTTGTAAGTCTGACATTAAAACCCCAACTGGAAGGCATATAGAATGGAGTTGTTTATGGTTTTAAATAGTTTTTAAACCAGAGCTAGTGTATAATAGAAATATTAATTAAATATTTTTGGGAGTTGGGATAGTTATCAAGAACAGTTTGTTTTTTACAGAGTTTTACAGAATTGAAGTTTCACATTGTATCCCAGACAGTTTAATTCACCACATAGCTTCAGGTTGAACAACGAAAGAAAGATAAGGTTTACATTTTGGAAATCTTTCCAGTATCTTTCCTCATTGTTGATGTTGGCATGGCAACTTAGGAAAGAAGTGTTTCCACTGTTACAGTAAGCATCAGGAAGAATTAGGTCTGTATCCAAATGTAGGCTCATTTTTATTGGGGAAAAGGCAGGAACCTTTTTTTTCTTTTTTTTGGGGGGGGGAGGGTAGTGTTTGTTTGTTTTCTCACACTAGTATCTTCTAATAATGAAGATTTGTTTTCCGGTATTTGTAGTAAATAGTGGGAACACTGAAAATAGGTAAATTAAGTATTTGGGTTTTGAAGCATTTTTTAAAATCAGTTTAGCTATTAATTCAGTTGTAATAGTATAAGCATTATTAAATAACAAGAAAACTATCTGAATATCCCAGCTTTAAAGCAGAAAAAATGGGGATATATAACTAGGCTGTATGTATATCAGATACCTGAGGACAGGTCCAAGTCATGGTATTCTCTGTTTCAGAAAGACATGGAATGTTGTCTATGACCCAGATGCTCCTGTTCACACAATGAGCGACTAAGTTGATGGTGCTTTGTGAACGTACCCTCAGTATTATATAGTGCTCCAAGAAAGAAAAAATGTAATAAAGGGAAAATATGGTAGGGGAGAGACTTAGGCTTTTCCACATATAAATGTGGAATGACAACCTCTTTGAATACTTGAGCTTGTCTTTTACAATTGCTTCCTTATTTTTTTCCATGTATGAAGATCCTGAAATACAGCATACTATGTTAATTGATCTAATGTATTCAAAGTATTTTACATTAAGGGACCTGTAGCTAATTTATTAATGTTTTGGCTCTACATCCTTAAGAATTATTTTTTGTAAGGCAGAAAAAAAAAATTGTAACTTGGGAGATACTAGTTTTTGTTGGCTACTATTTGATGTTAAATTGATAACAGGTATGTCTACCAGAAGCTTGTTTTAAGACAGCTTACAACATTTTACCTTTTTATCAAGGAAGCAACAGAAATATGTATTTAAAGAAAGTTATCTCATAATGAGGATAAAAATGCCAACACTTAATTCATAAACCTCATCAAAAAGAGAATGCAGTGGGATTTTTTGCATGCTGTGTGTAATTATACCTCTGGAAAATTTGTTTGTTTGGGTTTTTAATTGCCTGTAAAACCTAAATGAATGACACGGGTATCTATGTTACGTCTAAATAAGTCAAACTTTTCATTTCTGAAGGCTAATACCACAAGAATGCACTAAATTGAACAGGAAAAATCCCTTGTAAGATGGCAAGCTTGTAAATTTCTCTTTTGACAAACCTTGCTATGACTGTGTCAAGTACATGTTTATCCCCTTCACTTAATTTCATTGGGTTTTTTTATCTTCCTGCTTTTACTAATAAATTGTCAAACAAGTACTAAAACAAGGTATGCAGCTTCAGGTGCTAAACTTACTCATGTTTGCTCTTTAGTCTTTCATTTTTAGTTCTTCTGTATTGGATAGTTGGTTCTTTTCTTAGGCATTCTTCCCATAACTTGAAAGTATTCTTGTGCTTTCATGAATTAGTGAAATAATTTATAGGTAGGGTCTGTATTGTCTTCAAATATAATCTGCTTCTTGTTTATTTTTTCAAAGAAAAGGCAGCGGCAAGAGATTTTAATACTTAAGGGCTCTGGCTTGTTGAAATAACAGAGGAGATTTTCAGAAATAAAGTGGTGGTGGGGAAATGAATAATTTGGGAAGCTGCCTCTCACTCCTCTGTGCCAGTTGACTTAAGAACCATTGCCCTGTTACTCTTCTCTCGTTATTTATCATAATTCCTCTTATAACTTAGGATACTTTTGAGCATTTGTCCATAGTAAGTATCAGGCCTCCCACAAAGATTTTAACGTCATCTTTGAGGAAGAGATTGTATGAAGTTCAGATAATAGGCCCTGGCCTCGCTTCATCTGTGTCTTTTGTGACAAGTCTAAGTCATCTGGCAGTGCTTGGCCAAAAGATTAGGCCTTGTCTTCAAGGCCATTATTAGCACAACCCATTGCTTTTGAAAAGAAAGAGACTCAACAATCTGCAAGGCAGATGAGAAATCATATAATTGGAGGAACTTTTAGAGGAATACAGTCTGATAGACATGATAAAGAAGTGTTTGGTGGACACTTGTGCAATTTCCTATCCTTCTCAGTTTTATAGATCTTTCTAATGTTGTTTAAGCATCCTGCCACTGAGAGAATGCTGCTTTAGTAGTATTTAAATAATTCCTAAATTAACTTAAGAGGAGCCTCCTAGTTCTTCTCCTGTCCTTATGCAAAAGACCTGACAATATCTGACTTTATCTGGCTGGCTGCTTTTGTTCCTGGAAGAAATGGACGTTTGTGTTCAAATTGCTTTCTTAAAACAACAAAAAGAGGTTTGGGCATTGTCATCCTCCAGAGCACCCAAGCTATTGTTCGCCCATAATTTCAGATTTAGTAATTTTGGTTAATTTGGGTAAAAATAATTTTTTTTTTTTTGTAGAAATGATGAAAGTAAGAAGAAAATTTGTAAAAGTAAAATTTGAACTTGATGGATTCATATTAAAAGTAGCTTTAATACTTAGTCGTTGTTTTTACTTTTTACCAAAACTAGATTTCTTCAGGAGTATTTTAACATGTCACTATTTTATAAAGTCTGTAAGCATAAGAGATTTTAGTACACAGAAATACAATGGCACTTCATACAAAAAAATCTGAAATGTTTAAAGTTTGTTTGTTGAATATTTTCATGTAGGAAGCATGTTTTTATGCAGAAAGCATTATGCTTACTGTAAGCTTTGGTAGTGATCCTTTAAACCCTTTGTTTACTTGAATGAGTCTTTTGGCAGTAGTCCAGTAGAAGGCTGAATTATTCTAGTATTGTTCTGCATAGTGTTGTTAAGCTGGCTTGCACAAGTTAGTACAGAAACTGCGGTTCAAGCTTTCCCAATGACACTAGAAGTGTGGGAGGCTTATGCTTTGGTTTGGCTTTGTTTTACGTGAAGGTAATCACAGCAGGGTAACAGAAACGTACAATGAAATTGCGTGCACATGCGTGGTGAGCAAACAGTCATTTGAGATGTTACCACGTCGTCCTTTTTTTATATTTTACTCCTCTTCTCCTGCCCAGTCTGCCGCCAGAGATGACAGTCATACAGCAAAGCTAGCATAAGAGTTCAGGTGAGCATAGCTCAGTATTTTTTGGTGCAAAATCTCATGGTTTAGATTAAGCTCCACTGGAACTGTTGTCCCCTGAGTTAACAAAGGAACACTTACATGCTCTGCCAACTCTGTTGAAGAGGTTGTAACTTACATTAGAGGATCACTAACAAACAGTTGGAGGGCAACAACATCTTAAGCTTCTCCAGCTATTTACTACATGCAGGTGTTTACTCCCTGATTAAAGACAAACGGATAATTTCCTTGGGGAGTGAGAGAGAGAGGGAGAAGGGCAGCAACATATTCTTGTCCTCTCAAATGTTGTTTTTCAGACAGATGTCTTCAATCACAAAAAGTCTGTGAAACACAAATATTAACCAGTTAATGTTTCACATTTTAATAGCAGGGCAAGTAATGGGAGTTTTCAAGCTGATTTCCTAGATAAAGGTTTTATTGCAGGGCTGAAATACTTCAGCTGAACCATCTCTAAAGCAAACACTTTAGTTATTTGGGGTTAGAACAACAAACTGTTTATAGAAGGTAACCTTGTGTATGTATTCAGGTGTAATAACAAGAATCATCTTTCCAGGATGTTGTATGTTGGTCTTCTGGACTGTCACAATTTTAAGATTTCCCTTTTCCTTTTGAGCTGTTTTCAAGTTAACAGCTGTGGGCAATACTGGGTTACTAATGAAATTAATTGCAGTTTCTCATTAGTCTTCATCTTTCTGGATAGTTAAGCAATACATACAGTGCATTGATCATGTAACCTTGTGCCCTGTTTATTGCAGCATATTATCATGCTTGTTCTCTGGAGGCCAACTCTTGTTCCACTTGCCAAAAAGCAGCAAAAGTTACCTTTTCATTGGTTCTGCTTTTTGTACTTGTCACCTCCTGACTGGACACTGAAGACATGCCTGTGATTCTGGCAGTCTAATGGCAACCACTGGTGTATAGTCCACATCTGTTATGTGAGCAGTTGGGCTCCTCACATAAATGGAGGTTGGGAAACAGAATGCATGGCCTTAAGAAGCTCTTGGTTTGTATCCCTGCCTGAAGGATGCTGGCTTGTGTACACTGTATTAGCTTTCTTAGTCAAGGTGCTGTGTGTCCTTAGGAAAGACAGTGGTTGGGGGAGAAGAAAAGTGACACAGATGAGGCTCTTCTTTAGGACCAGGAGGGAGAAAATTGATGACTAGGTGTTGTTTAGCTGGACTGCAGTTGAGGAAGAATGACAGAGTAGCAGGCAGCATGGCACAGCTGAAGTACTAGTCAGAACAATATGTTAGCCCCACACTGTACCACAGTTTCACAAGCTTCTGTCTGAGAGCCAGGAGGTGGCAAGGGAGGGAAGGGTAGGCTGTCTGCTGCTGACAGCAGGAAGGTGGATGGGAATGATGCTGCTTGCAGCCTTCCAAGCTGCTGTTTCAGAGCCAAAGGGTGGGAGGGGATTGCACATGCAGATACCATCAAAAAAAGGAAGCACTGCATGAGCAAAGCTTTTTGCATGCTGAATTAGTACTTTCCCAGAATTGGTGAGCATGCCACTTTGGCTGGTAGAGGTAGGCGTGAAGGTCTGGGTGTCAGGAGCCATGCAATCATAGTTGTTTCAAGGTACCTGTAAAATGAAAAGGTCCTAGCTTCTGTGTTCTACAGCAATCTCTCTTGGCTTCGCAGTGGCTCCCTTGACTATGCCACTGTGCCAGAATCTCCTTGTGACAGTGGCTAATAGTTTCTGAAAGAGACACATGTAAGTTACTGTTGTGCAGTCATCACCCACAGATGAGAGCCTGGTTATATTCTTGTAAAATAGGTACAGAATTGGTTGGCTCCTATATGGGCCATTGACTGTCCTTTAGCACTCTGTAGGCCTGCTTCAGCTCTCTGTCTTGGCTGTAAGTCATTTCAGATTGTGAGTGTGCCTGTTCTCTATCCTCTGCATTGTGTGGAGAAACAGTTTTGTTGCAGCTAATGGAAGCTAGTGGGTGTCTGCTTCTCTAAGCTCAGAACCAGAGTAGATAGGAGATTGCATTCTGGTTCTGTTTGTTTGTGTGTTGTGCTGGAGGAGGGTAGAAAAGGATGTGATGTGCCTACCATAGCTATCTGCTAGATCTTGTTCTGCGATGGCTAGCAGCTAATATTCTACAGCAGAATTGAGCTAATTGAGAAAAGAGTTAAGGGTCTTGGATGTTTTGTCAAGAAAAAAGCCTTGGGACAGTGAACATCTTAAAGTAAAAGCAAGACTGGTAAAATCTCTATTAGAAGAAATTAGCCCAAAGAAATGAGTGCCTCTGGCTGCATAAGAATAATGACATTCAGGAGCAAAGACCTTGAGGCACTGAAGGTCAAATGAGAGCAACATCTTCCTATGGGGCCACTAGAGCTTGTGGGGAACTGTAGTGAATTAAGGTGAAGATGCAACACCTGCCCCCCCCCCAAACCAAACCAAACCAAAAAACCCACAACCCCAGAAAACCAAACCAAAATGAAAACAAATACTCCAAATGGTGTATACTGAGTTCTCCTAAGGGACCAGTCAAGCCAGCTGGGAGGGAGACAGTTCTCAAAATAACTGAATGAAATCTACATCACACTTAACCTAATGATATTACTTAAATAAATTTGATGAACCAAGGGAATATTTCTGGCATCTAAAAGAGTTGTGGGTATATTAGTTTGCCTGTTATCTCTTATCTTCCACTCCCTCATTATGTAGCACTGGTAACACGCATTCTTGGCATAGCTTTATGGCTTCTGAACAAATTCTTAATCCTCTGTGCAGTTAATAGATTTGAAGCTGTAAATTTGATACTAGGGAATCAGGTGAAATATGGGACATTCTCCTTGTATCTGTGTACGACATGTTTTTCCCACTCTTTCAAAATCTGTGATTAGGAATATTTTTTCCTCTCCTAATGGTACATAGATAGGTTACTGTGCTTAGAAATTATTTTCTTGAGAGAGTTGGGAGAGATAAAAGTGGAGGAAAGATGGCTAGTGGGAAGACTAGAGAACAACAAATGGAAAACTTAGTTCTGATTAAAGTAATAGATTGGCACAGAAAATAATTGGAAATGTTAAAATTCAGCAGTTTCAGTCACTAAGCTGAAAGCAATGAGATCTAGAAAACAGCATACAGATGTTCTGATTAACAACAACACCCCCACAACAAAACAAACCAAACAAAACAAAAAAAACCCCAAACCCCAAAGGAAGTATATTCTAAAAGACCTATCTAGATATAAAAGTAGTATACAATTTATATACGTTTACAATAGAAGAGTGTGAGTGTGTGTGTATATATAATAGTGTATGTATAATATGTGTGTGTAGAAGAATGGTTGATCAGAGAGGCTGTGGAATCTCCATCCATGGAGACAGTAAAAATCTGACTGGGCACAGTCCTGGGCAGGCTGTGCCAGCTGACCCTGCTTGAGCAGGGGCTTGGGCCAGGTCATCTCAAGAGATTGCTTCCAACCTTGGCGATTCTGTGCCTTGTCTTTCCTTTAAGGTTTTAATCGTCCCTGTAACATCCAGTGCAAATATTCTACTAAATAATCCTTTATAAGAACACACAACATATTGTAATTAATATGTATTTGTTTCTGTGTTTTAGGGTTTTCTGGGGCGTGCTGTGGTTTTTTGGGGAGTTTGTTCTTGTTTGTTTGGTTTTTTTAACAAATAGTGTCAGTAGAAGACACAAATGTCTTCTAATGTGTGGATTCTTTTGGTCTCTCTGTAAATACTTGAATGTTGTCTTATCTGTTAAGAGGTGAGAGAGCAAACTGAGTAGGTACTGATTTCCCAGTAAGTTTGTCTTTGTCATTGGTACTGCCAGTTCCCACAATCCTAGCATTCCCAGGGCATCAGTCAGTGTCTACAAGGAACAATTTTCAAATATTAAAGCATGTGAAAAAACATACAGGCCAAAACTCAGAGCTCTCTAGGGACTGTGACCTCTTAAATGGAATATATTCTGACATTTTCACAGGCTACATGAAAGAATTCCAGCAGGGTCATTCCATTTGGTAAACTTCTAAACAAACATTCTGTCATTTTAGTTTGATTTATAGATCCTTTTTTTTTTTTAATTATCTGCTTATTGTGAAGAGATTAACATGGGACACATGAACTGTGACTGACTCAATTTAAGGCATCTGGTATATATGAAAAGATCCTGTTAGAGGGCTTGGCATTTGAGTGATTACAGGAGATATGGAAAGTATGTTTTCCTTTAAAGGGATCTCTTGATCAAACTGTCTTATTCTGACTTTTTTTCCTGAAATTCCTTGTAGATAACTAAATGCATAGCTAGAAAAGAATGTTGAGTTAATTTTAAATTCCACTGTGTAATTGTTTTAAATTGTTAGAACTAAATCCTAGCTGCATATGTTATCGTTGAAAGGTTAGCTTGTGATACAGCCACTACAAGAAGGTAATGTAGTGCAGACAGAGCTGGTAATTGATGTGCAGTACTTATTATATGAGCCTTTTGCAAATCATAGGTAGCATGGTAGATGACCAAATATTGTCCTCTAAAAAATTATCTTTTTATATATAGTTATATACATATGCAGTTAAACATATATATAAAATATATTTTTATGTCTATTATATATACACTTTTAAAATATTTATTTTAGATGTCTATATGGGCAAGTCTGAATGGTAGGGAATTTACATTTAAACAGTGAACACTGCCAATGTATGTCCTCCCTTAAAAGGAATTTGTGCAGGTTTTAGTGGGAGAAGTAGAACATGCAGACTTATAAGTTTCGTATCAAACACTTGTAAGTGTTTGGTATTTTTCTGGGAACAGTAACTGAGGTAGATGGTGACCATAATGTGGATTGTTTGGGTCTTTGTTACCACAATGGTGGAGAATATAGGCAGAAGGCTCTGGTCCTTCTTGAGGTAGTTCCTTAGTCACAGCATAGTACACAAGCCTATTTCAAAAATTACTCAAATTTTTCATTTGACTTTTTTTGGGGGGAAAAAAAAAAGAAATATATACTTGGTGTTTTACTAGCAAAAGAATATGAAGATGAGAGACTTGAATGTTCTGGGGTTTGTATATTTATCTTAAATACAAGCGTAAGATTGTATGAGAGATTTACTGTTAAGTTGTTTGACCAATGTCTTAAACATTCAAAGCAAAGAACTTATGTACTTGTGTAGGAAAACAAAAGGTTTTTTTAACAAAACAAGAAGGCAGAATAGAAATCTATTTTAAGTGCCAATTGGGGCGGGGGGGAAGGGGAAACAAACAAAAAACCCCAAAGCAAAAACCCTTAAGTTAACAGTTTGAGGTAACATTCTTACTGTTTAAAGAAGTAATAGAATAAATTGTAACAGCGATTATTTAAATGAATGTTTTAGCTTGTGTAGTCACAGCACTATTTTCCTATGTGAAGAAATTATTACACAGTGATGAACCGCCGGATTACCCTAACACAACAGTAAAGGACGAAGAAATTCATCAAGGTGTGCGTAAAACCAAGATGAAATAAATGGTTCAAGTAATAAAGCTTTTTTCCCACTTCAAAATCTTGTGGTAGTGAAATAGATTAAATACCTACGGCTGTTCTAATTCTTTGTTTTTTTGTCTAGAGTTTAAATTCATCTGGGGGGGGAGGGGGGTTATGGGATTGCAAAGGAATGAGCTCCATATGATGTGAAGAGTTGGAATGTACTGTTAAAGCAATTGTTGCTTGGTTACTTCATGTTTAATGATGTTGTAAAGTTGCTCACAGTTAGTGATCTCACTCGCCAGAGCAGTGATACTTAAAAAGATAACGGGTCTCTTCCGAGTGGCAGACAAGCAGGCACTGTGGAGGGTACAATGTTGCTGCGTTGTTTCCTCCTGCACATTGTGATTTTGGCGAATATCTGTTAAGCACTTCCTCTTTTTAAATAATGCTTTTTCTGTAGGCTGAAGGTTGGCAGAACGCTTGAAAGTCTGTGTTGCAGGAGGATGGAAACACTGATTACCTTAGATTAAAAGCAAACAAATGTTTATGAAAAACTTGTGCAATACATTGCTATTAAATGAGAGGTTACTGGATTTTCGTTTATGGAACTGACAGAGGTGTTCCATTCTGAAGCCTTTTTTCTTCATTTCACTCACTTGTATACAATATATACAACTTAAATTGAAATTAAAATGAGAGGTACTTCTGCCCTCTGAAGAGGATGCGAATTCCAACAGTTTTAATTTTTATTGAAACAAAAAGCTTCTGGTTTTGATGCACTGATGCTGTTTGTAATTGGGTTTAAACCTGTAATTGTTAGGTACAACATGCACCGCTTAAGATTTTCTTTTAGCTGAAAGAGATGTTTTGTTGTTTGATAGAAACTAGTGTTTCAGCCACAATTTTGTTTCTAGCTCATTATAGGTTCTGTATGATCCTCAGTGTCATTTAGCTATTTGTACTATTAAAAATTTATGAACAGGTACACGTTCAAATCAGAGAGATTATACATCCAATATATACTTTGGAAATGAGTAGTTCTCTTTATTATGAAACTTTCTGTATTTAAGTACACAGTCAGCAGCAGAAAGATGAAATGAAAATGTAGCAATCTGAAGAAGTTTTTTGGCCTGTTTTTTAATAATGCCATCAATTTCAAATGACAATCCAAATTCCAGCTGCCTTTTAGAAACTGAACATAAAGCATTTCAAACTGAGTGGAGTTGAAAGACCCCAACCTTTTTTTGCATATATTTTATATTTCATGGGTTGTGTTCTATTTATTGCATAACTGCTAAAATAAAGAAAAGGCTTTAAAGAGTACTCAAAAGAACAAACAACTAATACTTATTCAAAAGGATTTTTTCTTCTAGGACAAAATGGGTAATTTGAATGCGAAAGTATTAAGTTCCCACCATTGAAGTCTTTCACCAGTTCTTTTAATAAAAGTGGAATTAGCATCCTTTAAAAACAACAATGAAAGTAACTGCTGTACAAAGCAGTTTTTATATGTCAAAACAATGACCTTCAAGACAGATACTATCCAAACATAGGAAGCATGTTTAAAGTATCAGCATGGTGTTGGTGGCTGATGACAGGGCTTCTGCTATTTTGCAAGAGCTTAAAAATACTATCAGATTTAAAAGTGCATAAGTAACTCTGAGAAGTAGCTATGGTGCTTTATCAGTCAAAGGGAAGAACATACGTGAACTGTTCTAGGAGAGTTACAAATTTATTTTATTTAGCAGGGAAAAGGGGGCTCTTAAATGGCAGGTGGATTGGCTCTCTGGGGATCATGAGGAGGCACTTTGCCTTGATTCACATGGGGCCTGCTCGTGACTAGAAGACAGCTTTAAACAACTGAGTATTGTTAGTTAGCAGTTGAATTTAGTACTTGAATGTGCTAACCAGCTAACAGTGTTTCTGTTCCTTCTAGTACAGTTCTTAGGAATGTGAGAAAGTCGCTCATAAAAACATGCACTTTTCCCATGTTACAGTGCTGCAACTACAGCTACTGAGCCACCAGTTGTGAGATGCCTGTGAAACTCTCTCAGATGCCTGTGAAACTCTCTCAGAATTTTAGACTTTTCTAATAGATGTGTTGAGACATGGTGATGATTTTTTCTTTGAAGCCTTATCACTAAAAATAGTAGAACTATATTGTTCTTGATCACTCAAGTAACTGGTATATCCAAATTATTAGTTGAGCCTGGATTAACGTATATTCGAGGCTGCTGGGAAAACGAGATGTTGTTGGAATATGAGTCTTTTTTTTTTTTTTTTTTTTTTTTTTTTTTTTTTGTAATGACATGGTGGATAAATGTCATTCTTTGTCCAGGGATTTAAGAGAAACTGTTCCCTGGGCAGAATGTCCAGGCATTCTCAATAGTCACAGTATAACTGCATCGAACAAAAACTATTTTCTTCTTCCAAGGTATCTTTTCTTCTTCTTCAGTTGTTACGGCTGCCCCCGCCCCAACTATTCAATACCGTATAGCATTTATTGGCAACTACAATATTTGGTCACATGGAAAATATGCAGCATCATTTTGACCATTCATCTCTCCTAGTCTGCACAAGAATTTAATCATTCTTATTTTCCATAAATTCTGTGATTCCTGCTTTTCTTCTTAAAGTTATTTGCAAATTACTGTTGAGATTTTGATCAGAATTCTTAAAGGTGTTTTAAAATATTAATCTGCATGTTAGCTTGTATTGAACCGGAAGGTGAATTTGAAGCAAAATATTAGGCTTAACTCCAAGTGGCTGAAGTGTAAGTGTATTCATTTCTGTGAATTCTGCTGTGGAGTGGGGACCCTTGAAAAAGGGGAGGAGTAGATAGCAGGAACTCCATGCTACTAAAGCTCATCTTTCTAAACAGGTGAGAAACGCTCATGAAGGCTTGAACTGCTGTTACCCAACTGCTGTTACTGTGATCCGACATTCACTTGAGCACTGGACACTCTTAATTTACAGAAAGCACTATAAACAGAGAGGAATGAATAGAATTACCTTCAGAATTATGACATTTGAAGGAAAATGTATTACTCCTTGGGTTGTTCAGTTACACACTTCCTTATTAGTATGCTGGGGGTTTTTTTTTAATTTTGAAATACTCTGTTCTCTGAATCATTTTGAAATTGCTTCAGACCAAAGTACTGATTTTTCAGAAAATGTGTGAAGTGCACTGTACCCTTCCCATAAAACAATTTCTGCTGTTACATATTGTTATACTGTTAGAATATAATTAATCCAGCTTCTCTGTTGGCACAAGAAAAATGCGGAGTGATAATCTGATATATCCATAACTGTGTAAGATTCTATTTATTGACTGTGTCAGATTTTCATATAGGTTTCTTAAGCAGTATGTTTATCTGGAACCCCCCCCCCCCCGAATGTGTGGAGTTTCTCAACAGTAATTTTGTTTCTTATGCATAGTGAGTGTTCCAGCTGCAGGCGGTGAAGAAGTTCATTTGATTTATGAAGGCGTTCCTCCACAGTAATTTTTTTTTCTTATGTTCAGTAAAAATCACTGCAAAAGCAGATGTATTGGAATAATCTGTCATTTGTAATTAAGCAAAATTAATTTAAGCTGATAATTTTTATACAAATGATGTGCAAACAACAAATCTTCAGGCTGGGAGAGCTGCCTCAAATCATTTATGCTGCAAGAGTTTTTCTTTTGCCTGTATTTTCAGCTCCTTAGGTGTCAAGAAGTTGATACAGCCTAGTAAGCTCACGTCTCCTTTGAATCTGCAGTTCTGAGTAGATCTAGGTCTCCCTTCTCCCAGCAGTGGGAAGACAGGGAGAGCTTTCAGGTCCTGCTGGCTGTGTCACGCAGCCCCACACCCCAGGGTATCAATTGCTTGCCCTGGGAGTGCACTGTTAAGGTGAAGAGTCGGTGTTGAATGATTGTCTGCAGAAAGATCTGAAGAGGCAAGATGCCTTTTTTTTTTTTTTTTTTCCCCTAGTTTCCACTTTTAAAGATTCTGCAGCAGGTGTTTGTTATTGTATATAGATCTTTTCAAATCTGATGCCATAAAAGTGAAACAGTGTTTCTGAGTAGAGGCATCCTTTATAATTTCAGCCTGAAGGATTTAAAATATAAAGTAGGGATGTGGAAAATATGTATAACAATAGCATTTTTAAGCCCAAAGGAAAAGGGAAAATGCACCTGCTAGAGTTACTTGTTGACATGTAGTGACTACTTAAAATTATGCATAGTTTATTTTCTCTAAGTACATGAAATGCAAACTAGTCTGTTGTTCCCTCATGGCCAATGCCAGATAATTAGAGGGGATCCCCTTCCCCAAAACCTTCCAGGCTGATGCTGAAGTTGATGACTCATGTAAGATAAATGGGATATGCTGGAGAGAATGGCAGATCTGAAGCTATGGGAGGAAATACTCCTAAAACTGCTGGGAATAATGAGATGTGTAACTGTAATGCAAAAAGGAAAATAATAAAATAACTTTTTTCTTTTTTTAGATATTTACAAGAAGGAATGGGCTCTCTTATACTGCAAGGAAAGGCATGGAAATAATTGGTGGTTTTCCCACTTAACTCTGCTAGATAAATGTCTCTGAAACAAGACCTGGGGCTGGGGCAGGTGGGAAGGTTCCTCAACATAAATTTTTCAAATGCCAATGTGCAGCTTTGATTACTGGTGAAACTTAATGAGTAATGAATATGCCAGTCAGGCAAAGATAAAGTATTTCTGCTGCCTGCAGCAGTGTTCAGAGTAGTGGGGGAAGGGAGAAGGAAGGGGAAAAAGGGAGAGAGTCCTCAGCAGTAGTTTGTCTTAGGTATCAGCGAATGCTGCTCCTTCAGCAACTGCTGGATTTATTTTTAACTGCTTGACTCATTCTTTGTCAGATGATTGACCATCAAGCTGCATATCGAAACACGACTGTGCAGAGGAAGCAAGCATAACTAAAGGAAAAGGGGGAGTGGTTGTCAGGGAAAAGAGGTGGGATTTGGGAGTTCTGCTTCACATGCTCTGTGCCTGCTGTCTGAGTGAGTTACAGGCTCCAAAGCAGACTGAGCGTGCTGCAGGTCAACCTAGAAAGTGAAGGATGAAGGCTGCTTTCGGCTGCACAAAGGCGTAATTGCTCATTTATTAGGAGAAAGGACCTGGGAGCAGTGCTCGGGACAGCAGCGTACTGCCTGGTGACAAATTAATATTTTTTTCCTATGCTGGATGTTGCCATTCTAAAGGATTCTCATCATGATCGATAGCTCCAAGAAGCAGCAACAGGGCTTTTCCGAGATTTTACCTGCAGGAGATGTTAAGCCACTGAAGGAGAAGGAATGCCTTGAGGTGAACAGCCAGAAAAGTCTCAAGGAAGGTCAGTCACTTGCTGGTTGGGGACAGAAAATGCGGAAGTACTGGGCAGATTCGGTTCACCAGCATTTGTGGTGTAATGCTCTATGTCAGGAAGAATTTTTGTACATTAAATTAGGTATTGTTTTCCCTCTTAAAAAAACTTCTAAAAGCTAATTTAGAATTTACCTGAGACTTAAAATAACGATGATAATAGCTTGATAGAAATTGTAGTATGAAGAAAAATGAGTGATTAAGTACTCTTTTCAGAGTAGCATTTAGTGCTGAATTCATGAAATACCCCGAAATTGTCCTGTAAATGTTGCACAAAATGCTTAAAAATGTCACTATTGAAATAAATATAACGAAATAAATGTCATTAAATGTGACACTATTAAAAATAAAACCCAACAAACCTATAGTTTTAGACATGTATTACTGCCTCATTTTCAACAGTGCTTCTCAGCTGTCTTTCTCTATAATTCCCTTCTCCCCTCATACTTTAAATTAGATTTGATTCTGCTTTCCAGATGTATGCTTTTCAGATTATGTTATGTCTCCTTAAATGATTGGGTTTAGACTGTGCATTAAATTGATATAATGCACAAGCATTAGTTTGTAAACTAGCAATAGTCTGAGGATATTTGGAGCATTACTTAAAGCTGACAAATGGTGCTATACCAGATTCATCTAAAGGGGTGTTTGTTAGGCTGTGGCAATAATACTGCTGAGACATGGAAGTTGTCCTATTCCTTCTAGCTGGCATGTGTTAAGGAGGAGAAGGAAGAGACCTCTTGAGGTCAGCTGCCAGCCCTGCACAGAACGGTTTGTTAACTGGTGTATGTTAACATACAAGGCTCTTTGCAGTTCAGGACTCAAACTCCAACTTCTTAATCAGTCAGAAACAAACTGTATTTGTAGTAGACAAAATTCCTTCTGTCCTTTTACAGCACTCTCCCCTGGCTTTTACTCCAGATATCTCTGGATTGTCTGGTGATTCAGGGATTTCTTCCCGGGTGTTGTGGCGAGACTGCTGTTTTTCCCCCTTCTACGTGAGATCGTGCCTTTGTCAGAATTTAAGTACTGGGTTTGTTTGGGGGTTTTGTTTGTTTGTTTTTAAACTTGGATCTTAATAATGTTTCAAATAGCAAAAAGGTCGCCCATATTCATTATTGAATTAAGTAACTGACAGTTTATTTTTTAAAAACCCTTTACTTAGCTCTAAGTTAAGGCTAGAAAAAACACTGATTTTTATATAATGTACTGATACCAAAGGTTTCTTATTGATTGGAAAGACAGATAATAATAAGTTGAGTGTAGATGCATGTGGCTGTGGCTGTGAGCATAACAGTTCTGGTTCCTTTACAGCAGGAAAGCACTGATTGAAAGACAGTAATTGGAGAGAAAGGGCCAACAGTGGCTTCTTTTTCATGGTGTTTGCCTTGCACCTCCAAACAGGCCCAGTTAAACCTGCCGCTGCTACCTCTGAAGCTCTGTGGGGCAGCCGGAACAAAGAAAGAAGGCGAGGAAGTTGAGAGGGACAGAGGAGTAAGCATAGTGTTGTGGGAAATACTGTAGGAAAAAACCCCTAACTGATCTAAGCTACCAAGAAATAAAGGGGAGAAAGACGTGAAAAAATGAGCATTGTAGGCAGTGTAGGTGGGCTAATAAGTAACCACGGTAATCATTATCTTCAGTCTTCTTTGAACATGTCAGTTACGCAGAAAGTGGATGAAAGAATGTACATTACAATAATGATGGTCTGTCAGAATAGCAAAAAAATGCAATTATGGGACACTCTTCCAGTCTAAATTAATGAATATTTTAGAGTTTAAATTATTCACTGCATAAAAGAAGATATAATTATTTTCCACAGTCACTATCTTTGCTTCCTTTTCTCTGTGTTAGCACCTGTTCTCCACTCTCACTTTTGCCCAGTGAATATTGCTTATCCTTTTATCTCTCATAAGTTTGGCAGCCTAATAATTAAAATAATGAACCTCTTTTTGAGAGTATGAATGACTACAGGATCTCCTCTTCCAGCCTTTCCTCTTTCTAAAGCTTAGAAAAAACAAGTGTTTTCTTTCTTGTAGTATATAGAATGAATTCATGAAAATGTTGCAAATCTGCTTAATTTGCATCTAGGTAGACTAAAACAGAGCTTCACCTTTATAAGCTTTCAGTTTATAATGTTACAAAATGTGTAGTTCAGGTATTTTGTAGATTTTTTTTTTTTAATTCTATTGCAGTTGTTAATTTCATCCTATTTAAATAACACTATAAATTACATTAAAACACGTATTATTTTACAGAACAGTATATTCTAAATTAGCTTGTGGCATTCTGTCTCTTCCTCCCTCCCCCCCCCCTTTAATTCAAACAATGATGTGACTGGTTCTGCCACTGGAATCACAACCGTTTTTTGTTGGGACACAAAAATACTTATGGGTACCATCTGTGAATGGTTAAAACTGCAAAAATTAAAAATGTAATTCTAGTGGCAAACCCAGATGAAGTACGTAGAGGTCAGGTAATTCAGAAGGTGCTACAGCCTTTGCTTCATAATCTATTTTGCACAGTTTGATAAATCTAAAAATCGAGAGATAGTACAGTGTGCTTATTTCAGCAATGCATACCTTATGAGAATTGTTAGGTGCAGTTCTTTTTTTGCTTAGTATTTCTTTATAAGGAAAGAGACTTCTGATGGAAATACAAATCCCAACACTGTCTTCAGCAAATTAATATTATGGGCATTGGAAGGTTAGATCACAAGGATGAATTTGCTTCTTTGCTTAGGCTAATGAATACTCTTAGAAGATACACATTATTGCATCCTATAGCACAGGAGGAAATCCTCTTAATTACCCTACTTTCTTGTAAACAAATCATATGTTATCGTTACATGTTGTCTGTTCTGTGAAAACAGTTCTTAATTTTATCTCTTTTATCAAAATTACCTTTTGTATGAGCAAGGAACAAAAATACTTTTTGGCTCTGAGGGTAATACAGTGCTAACTAAACAGCTTTTCCAGAAATTCCTGTAGCATTGACTTCTAATGTCAAGAAAGTGGCCAAAACATTTAGAAAATTCAAATGAAAAGTGTCCTTGAATGAAATCAGGACATCATTGTGCATACAGTTAGTAGTATCATCAACAGTGCATATATTAGGAATTAGAAATATATTTAGGTTGCAGATTAGAAGGTTTCTAACTGAGGAGTGAAGTGAATTTAGGAAGTCTTGCCTTGTATCCTGAATTGTTTTAATATAAAGATGGATGAGCTCCTGCAAGAGTATATGACCATGCAGAACTCTTGAAGACACAGTATTAAATTGGTGAAACAAATCAGTATGGTGCTATCTCAGGTGGGATCTAAAAGGAGATTGGATCCCCATTTGTTTGCACCATGTTTTTCATATATTAATCTCAGTTTCAAAGTTAGCAGTTGCCTGCAGGTTACTGTAAGGAAAAAAACTAACCAGGAAGGAAATTTTCTCTCCACCCTGAAACACAGTTTCTTTCCTGGATTAGTATTGCTTTTTAATTTTACTGTTTTGTAAGGAACTGGAGATTGGCAAGTGCTAGAAACAGGATACAGGGTGGAATGAGTGAAGCACAGGGATTTCTCAGGTGCTTGCTGGAAATGTCTTCATTCTGTCTGGTTAATAGATTACCAGATTTAGTCAGTCAGGAAGGATTTCTTACCTTCCTCCCCTCCAATCAAATCAATATTGCATGCGAATTGTTTATTTAACAGATTTCCTGCTGTTGCTGGCACGTTGAGTATTGGTGATACTCTTAACCTCTAATGCTCTCCTGCGGTGGCATGTTAGGCTTAAAGATTCTACTGTTGTTTTGCTGGATTTGGTGGGGTTTTTTGGTGTGGTTTGGTTTTTTGTTTTGGTTTTTTAAACTTTAAGTTTTGTTATATGGTGTTTAGAGGTGTTTTTATGACCCCTCAGCAGTGGCAGTCTATCAGGTATGTTTCTTGAGACACAGATGAGAAAAATACTGAAAAAAGAATATTATTCCTGTCGTCCTAGTTAATAAAGGAAGCACTATAAATTCAGTGTACTGTTCCTGTGGGGCTGTGTTAAATTCTTAACTTTATGTATCTACCATAAACAGTCTCTTTAATGACAGTGGGATAATTGTATGTTTTACAAGTAAATCAGCACTTACTCCACAAATTTTCTTCTTCAGTGTAGCACTTAATGAGATTACCATATATTTATTATTATAATAAACACATTCTTAAATACTTTGATAAACCAAGGCCACAGTGTATTAATTTAATTTTGTATGTAATCTATAAAATTAGAGGATGCAGTGGCTAACCAAGAATTCTAGGGAAACTTGCTACAGCAACTACAAGATTTCTTAAAGGTTTTATAAAGGGTTAGGATTAAGACTGCTGCTGCCAAAAGTAGGTGTAGTCTCATCCAGCCCTACCTGCTTACTGCCAGCCTCTTTCTTGTGTTGGCATTAGGAATTATGCAACCCTGAAGTGAGTAGAATCTGTGAACAGGTATTACTGAAGACTATTTATTTCAATAGTGTTAGTTTTCAGCCAGATCAGAGCACTGACCTGACAGGCTGCGTCTTTGCCAATGTTGATGCAACAGAAGCAGCTGGGGTTGGAGGGAGGAAGAGAGCATTGTCTTCTCATCAGTAATCCTGTCTTAGATCATATAAAGTCATGAAACCACATTCTGAAACCACTGTCTGGTTGGTTGCTATACTGGAGGTTTCTTATTTCCTTTCACAAAGCATCCAACAAAACACGTATGTACCTCAGCCTTTTTAATGCAAAGTCCTTTTTAATGCAGCAGCTTCGCTGTCACTGTAAGCAATCTGACTCATCCACTGAGCAAGCATCTGCAGAAAGCTGATGTTGTTGTCTGCATAGCAGAGTTGACACAATGCCATTGCTTACATCCCAGTTTGCAATCAGGCATCTTAGTGTAAATCCACCTTCCTCAGTGTTTTGAATTAATGTGTAATCTCGTGAGTTGGAGGATCTGCTTGGGTATGCATTTTGTTTGCTAGCTCTACTGTGCCTAGGAAAAGCATGGAAAATGGAGGTAGTACCTTCTCGAGAGGGCTTGGCTGGAAATCATCTGTCATCATTCAATGTAATATGCTCCAAATTACCACAAAGCAAGTCTGTAGTAGATGTAGAATTGGAACACAAGTTTCACGAGTCCCTCGACAGAACAATTCTTGGCTGATAGCAGTATTTGAGGAAATGCAAATTATTTTTAAAAAAACCAGAAGACTGTACTAAGCAGAGGAATATTTGCAGGTTTAGAAAATGTAATTATTGTTAATATACTTAAGGTATGCAATTTTACAGAATACTTGAAATGTAAGCTTTAGTTTTTTCAGACTTTCCACCCAAGATGGTAGTGATTTTTCTCATTTTAAAGATTTAAACAGAATTGTGAAAAGTATAGATTTTGCTTTTTACATATACACGCGTATGTATATATTCATCCCAGCAGACATTCTGGTAATTTGTTTGGAGGCTTGTGTATGTTCTGGCTTGTTTCTAAGCAACATGTTCCATAGCAATAGGATATAATACAGACTTGTCCTATATCCTAGTCATTTAAGCTTCTCAACTGATGATACTGTTACGCTTTATACTTCTGTTTTAAATCTTAAGTTTACATTTAGCTATCTTTCCCATCTAGCTTTTCATTTTCTACTTTCAGTTTGATGATGTTACTTCTGGAAACAGTTATGTGTACATTATTACTGGCTTACAGACAAAAGCTTTAAATCACAGTGGTATAATTTAAAAGATTTGGAGGTCCTGCAGGTTTTCCCTCCAGAATTCTGAAGAGATTATCTGAAATGGCCCTCAATAGTCTCCACTCACATGCTTTGCATTTATCCAGAACTTTTCTCAGCTGAAATGAAAGTATGACTGAATAATTGCTTAAAATGAGTATGCATCAGAGGCTGTTTCACTTTTCTTAATTATTTTGGATATAGTCTTAGCAGAAAAATCACATATACAATAATGGAAAAATGAATATTAGAAGTATATAAAAATAAGTAATGGATTTTTTTATAAAAACAAGTGAAAATAAGTAAAATACTTTCTTTTTTTTTTTAAATTATACCCTGGCATACGTGAAAGGTTTGAAGACTGAACCCAACATAACATATTGACTCAGGTCTAGATGATGTCTGATTTCTTTAATGATGAATTACTTTTATTTTAAAATTGAGAGTATTTAACCTACTGTATCACCATCTTCAGGCTGATGGGAGGTGAGTACCGCAATTTTAAATGCATTTTTTCTTTAAAATGCTGTTCAACTTATTTAGAATCACTTTCAAAAAATTACAGGTAGCTAAAGATTTTCATGGCTTTACCCTCTCCTTCCTTTCTTCTTTGACGTGCCACATAAATGAAAATGAACACTATGTTACCAAATTTCTGACCTTGGAGGCATGTGGAATGAGCAATGCCGGGTGTGACCTAGCTACCATATTCCTTAACCTTCCTGAAATGTGTACCTTGCATATCACCTGCTCTTTCTTTTACTTATTATACAAAACATTCAGTCTATTAAATTTTTAGTTTTATTCACAGAACAAATATTGGTTGAAAAGATTAACTGTTTTTGTCTCAGTAGAGCATTATAAATATAGTACAGCACTCCATATAGAGTTGAGGGAGAAACAGTCACAACTCAGGAGAAACCAAAACATCTATCTCTGGAAAATAAACTTAGTGTAAATTATGCTGTTTAGAAAATGCCATATAAACTTTTAAGTCCAAGCAGATGGAGTTTGGGGGTGTGAGGGTAACAACTGAAAGAGGCACAGAGTTAAGTACTTGATACTCGATTTCTGCAATTCTGGAAGTGTTGCCCTGTGCTGTGAGGTTGGTCCAGAATCCTAATACAAAGCTGATGCTTAGATCACTTCTGTAGTCCACCTACCACCAGATAAAATACTCTCTTCTACTTTACTACCACCCCGCTGTTTGTATGCTTGTATTAATGTTATAGTCCTGATGATGAATAACTAGTTATAAATTACTTCAGATCGAGGATAAAATAGAATAGTTCATGTCCTGCAGCAGTGCTTCATTGCAACTGGAATGTCTATTGCTAACTTCTAATAGATGTGTTGTGTTTCAATCTCAACATGTAAGAGACCTTGGCTGCATAAAAGCTGTTTTAAGCTGGCAGAAAGAAATGGAGGCTTTCTGTGTAACAGCTTTTAATTTAAAGGAAAGGGCCCTGTTTCCAGCACTGTCTGTTTCCATGGCAGCCAGCCTAGCAGCCTGCGCTGGAGTTTCTACCGCTCTTGGAAATTTCCAAGGGAGTATGCAGGAATGTTGGACATTACGTTTTCCCATTTTTACTTGCAGTTTTAATATCCACTGGATTTTAACTTTGGAAGAAATAATGAGATGATTACATACAGAACATAAAAAAAAATCTTGATGCATTATTTTTCTTCTTGCTGTCATTTGAAAGAACCATGTGCTGTCTCATGAACCCCTTCTCGATAGTTTAGTGTCTGTTTCATCTGTGTAATTGTTAAATGTCAACAACTATTTGCTGTTTCATAGTACCTTCTATAAAAAGATAAAATTTGAATTTGATTTTAAATTAACAGGATACCTAATTAACTGTGTTAGATGTGGAATTATTAGTGCTGGAACTGTGCACAGTACGAGTTCTGGTTTTTTTCAAGACAAGAAGCAGTGCTGAAAGCTTGTCAATCAGCGTAGATAGCATTGTTCCTGCAGGACAGCTATCAATTTATTTTTGTCCTCTTTACATTCCAGCGCTTGTGATTATATAGTACTACTTTGAGACATCTTTTCCATAGGATACAAATTACAGATTTGTAACAGAAATCACTTCCTCAACTTTGATAATAGCTGTTTGTTCTAAGTTATTAAATAATACATTTTATTTTCACTTATTCTACCATTCACACTGAGTAAGAGCTGACTGGACTGCTCTATGTTTCTTACCTTTCAAAGGGTCTTATACAGAATGTGATGTGTACTTGCCCAAGCGCCTATTTGTGCCAGCTTTCTTGCATTCAAACCAGCATAGCGCTTCAGCAAGCTATTGAGGATCTGCTTGTTTTGGTTATTCTTAACCTGTATGCCCCTTTAGGGCATAGTGTATGTGAACCTGAACAGTACTCGCTGTTTGAAAACAGAGGCCATTCATTTCATAAAATTTACTCCTATATAGAAATATGTTTCAAAATAATAAAGTGCATTGGTTAGGTAACAGATAACCTCTCCTTTTGGTACCATCATCTCCATTCCCTTGCATATAGAAGCATTGGTTCCCTGGTATGCCAACACTGGAAGAAACTATAAGAGTGGGAGCACCAGCCTCTGGCACTCAGTTTTTCAGGTGGTGAAAAAAATCTGTACCTCCGGTGAATTCAGAAGACTTCTACTGACTTTACAAGAGTCAGAAAACCAGATGTTCTTATTGTGAGGTGGGATTATGGTTCTTGGTTTTGTCAGTAAGTATTAAATAAGCTATCTAAGATTTAATGATCATTTTTTTGACTGAAGAAAACACATGGAATTTTGGAATCTATTCAGCTGGTGTTAAAGTGTTAATCTTAAAATCATACACTGACTTGAAAATAAAAAAGATACCCTCCCTTCCTCCTCAGTCAAAACAGGAGTTTGACTGACCTCTCTGTGCATGGCTTTTATTCAGAAGCAGTTCAAAGACAATTTCTTAAGAGTTGCAGTGTCGTGAAAGGGGATTCCTGCCAGATAATGTGAAGTACAAAATATTTGTGCCATCTTTTAGCAACTAGATTTGCTCAGTGGTGTTAACATAGCCCTTCTTTTGCACATACACTTTAAATATGAGGAACAGTATTACTGACGTTAATAGTATATAAGCATATCTAAATCTTTGTCAATTCTGGGCCTTTATTTTGGAGATCATCTTCTATGATTTTAGATGTTATGCAGGTAACTTGCTGATTTTAAAAGTGTAAAAATGAGAGGTAAGCTATCAGGCAAAAAGCTGAATGGATTTACCCCAATAAAAACAATCTGTTAAAAACAGTGTTTGAGTAAGTACCACCCCATGGGGAACTTTGTTTTGTAGTACCTCATGTCTTTTGAATTCTCCCTTCCCCAGATTCCACACTGGTTTGCTTGTAAATGGTTCTTTGTAATAAAGAAAAGAAAAAAAAAAAAAAACCAAAACACCAAACCAAATACTCTTCCCTCACCCCCCCCACCCCACCCCCTAAACAAATAGTACAGTATAACAACTTTGGCAATGCCTCAGTGGTTTTCCGATTTTTTTGGAAGCTGTGTCATCCTATCTCATCCATTCTTATTAGATTTACCTCTTCGTGTGTTACTGACTGTTCTAGAAATCTCTTGCTATATGAATTTCTATATATGTATGATAAGCAAAGTCTGTATTTGTTTTAATTACATTAGATTTAAACCAACCTGTATTGTATTCTATAGAGTTTCTCATTGAAATAAATCAGCAATTCTTTGCCAAAAGTGCAAAGCTGTGCGCTGTTCTCACATGGTTCATTCTTGTCTTTGAAGATAATTACATTTTCCTTATTGAAAACTTGTGATTTAGTTTCCATGACTCCCATCTTCCTTATCTTTCTGGCTGTTCTTTGAGCTGCTTTTTCTGGGTCCCAATTTCCTTTTGAGCTTTTCACAAACCTCATTCCTATTCCCTTCCTTTATACCCACTTCAGGTTCATGTCCAGTATAAAGATACAAGTCTGTAATTTGTTTCTGCTTGGTTGTAGGGCTCTGCCTGTCTAACTACAATGACAATATAAAGGTCATTACTGACTGTAGTATGACCATCTGCTCTGACACGCAGACCTGTAAGCCAAATATCCTCTTTGACTAGATGTAGCTGTGCAACTCATGTACAGGTGTTACCATTTCTTTCTTAGAAACATCTCTGCTTTTTACTTTTTGTTGCTGGGGAGGCTAAAAGTATTTTAGGTCCTTATGTCTTTTATTGAGATATAAATACTAGCTTTCTCCTGATCTGCTTTTCCAAAGCAAACAGTTTTTTTCAGCTTTTCAACTTTTTAAAATAATATATTTAGGAATTTTATTCACAATTACTTTCTATTTAGAAACTTTCTTTTCTTTAATAACGTGTGCAACTGCTCTGTATTTATTTAAACAAAAAAAAAGTCGGACACCAAACTTTTTTTTTTTAACCTTCTTAATTTTGGAGTTGTTTGCAAAAGCAAATATCTGGATTTCATCCAACTTTGTTTCTGTTTAACCTCCTTGCTCTGGTCAAGTCAAAATCTTCAATGATTATGTTCTTATGCCATCTTTCTAACTGAGTCATCTCTTCTTTAGTATTCCCCCTGCAGTGCTTCCCTAGTAGTCATGTTAGAGGCTGTCCTTTCTTTACTGTGTAATATATGTAAGTTCCTGATATTTAATAAGTGAATAACTGCACACTCTACAGCTCTTGTTCTATAGCTCTTGTTTTTTCAGTCCACAGTTTTTATGACTTGTCCAGATACACATGGGACAACTTCAAAATCATCCCTTGTTTGCTTTGTGATGCCCAATGTAGGTTAACAGATGATGGGTAGGCAAGTAGTGTTATGAGAGACAATAACTATTTGTTAGATATATATCTGCTAAAAAATGCTAAGGCTTCACACCTGAGCGCATATGTTTTATGTGCAGGTACATTCTTACTGTTCTTCTCATCATTCTGCTCTAGTCCACTGTGCATTCTCCTGTACAACTATACATTGTTTAGGATATGGGTCACTTTTTCTGCAAAGCTTAAGCCAAATATCTGATCATAATTGAAGCCACAAATCATAAATATAATACATTCATAAATTAGGTAGCAGGGCTTCCCATCATCTACATCTGGAATTAATGTTCATTAAAGAATTAGTTGAAACCAGTTGGAAAATAAGAGATAAGCTACCTACATTCTTACCACTATTTTTTTCTGAATAGATTTATTTTAGTCTCCCTCCCCCATTTCCTGGGCAAATACCACCTATCATGGCCATGGCCAAGCGGCATTCATTTTCAGGAACTGACAGAAATTGCATCAGCCACAAACATAAGTAACACATCCACTGGGGTATGTTTTTACAGTGTGGATGCCTCCACGGTGTAGGGCTGTGTGCGAGTATGATGTCAGAGGGAGGTGCAACCTTTCCCCCTTTCTGACGCACGTCCCACCAGATAGCACAAACAGGGACTGCAGGAACTGCATTGCACTCAACGAGGCCGTACCAGTGCGCTCACAGTGTTCAAAGTGTCTTCCTCTTTGGACACACACATGGTATGTTCCTGATGCTTCCATGTTACTAGTGCTATTGAAAGAGGATTCAAAACAGGACCTTGACACAGAAACTTTGGTACATTGTTTTTTGAGGTTTTTTTGTTTGTGGAGTGGTTTGGTTTTTTCCAAGAGCAATTTCAGCAGCTGAAGGTACCTCAGGCAGACCTCAGACGGTACCTCTTTTTAAAGTATACTTTAGGGGAATACTTATTAGAAGTGTTGGACTGGTTATTTAGCTTACTTGTATTGGCAAAGTGCAGAGTGAGGCCTTTCTGATTTTTCCTCCCGCAAACTTGCCAATGAAAAATTAAAACGCAATTATTGCTAGATGCTGAACTGGTGGGATGTGTTTAGACTGTCCAATCCAACCGTATGACCTAACAATGGGCACTGTCTGTCTTGGTGTAGTGGAATGCCAAATAGAAGTCTGATCCTTTTCACATGAAAGATGAAGAGGCACGGTCTGAGAATTGTGTCAATGTCTGGACCTAGGAAAGCCAGTTCTCCAATTAGTAAATAATAAATTTCTGATAAAATGCTGTCCCTTTATATGTAATTTCAAGAGTTAAACTAATTTCCTAAAAAAAAACCAGTCAAGCTGTTTTTTCCTGCACAAAGACTTTGCACATCACATTTGAGATTGCAGTGATACTACTTTAGAATTTTAAATAAGTAAAATCTGTTAAGATGAAGAACAAGTATCTGTTGTCTGCAGTAGGTTTCATAGAGTAGATGGTGTATGCACTTCCTACAAAATAATTTTCCAATTTAGCCAGCTGTCCAAATTGGTGAATAAGTGAGGGCTTTCAAATTGTTGTTATCAACTCTGCAAAACAGTGTGATCACTCTGTAGTGTGAAGGTCAATTTGAAAGTTGTTTAACTTTCCCACTTCTGTTTACTAATATCTGAAAGCACCATACTAGCAATGCTTAGGTAGCCATAGCTGAACCAGCTCACCTACAAAATGGGTTCTATGATAAAGCTCAGTAAAAAAGAACATCTGAATAAAAAGCATATTGGAAATCAGAAATATCACGTGCCACAAATGCATTTGTTCTTAATAGATGACTTGTCTATCGTATGTTGGTAGATGGCTCCCATCAGTGATAACATTCCTGCACCTGTTGTAATATTACCAGCATTCACTTGTTGATCCACTGCATTCCAGGTGATTGAATTGAAAAAAATAGTAATTCTGATTTACTTACTGTGTCTGATGATGTACATCAGCTCTACCCTGGACGTAACTGATGTTGGAGCAGGTCTTGGAATGCACATTTTTCTTGAAGACCTTGAGCCTGAAATAGAGAGGCAAGTGTTTAAAACTGACTTGTAACTAGGTAAAAGATTTGGTAGACACATTTGTAGTGTGTTTAGTGTTCCAAGAAAGCCAGATTTAAATACGGTGTAAATTTGGACCAAATACAGCTGTATAGCATGGATGAGATTCCTGCCTAGAGCAGCACATGCTTTTCAACCCTTCCCACGGCTTCTTAGTTGTGTAAAAGGAAGTATAGTTTGAGCAAAGAA
Source organism: Mycteria americana (assembly GCF_035582795.1). Lineage (NCBI taxonomy): Eukaryota > Metazoa > Chordata > Aves > Ciconiiformes > Ciconiidae > Mycteria > Mycteria americana. The sequence continues at coordinate 12,329,106 of NC_134376.1, forward strand.
CAACAGAAAGTCAAGTTTTAATCTACTCAAGACCAAAAACATGGGGTATGAAATATGGTAGTCATGCCATGCTGTTTATAAATTGTGTCTCACATCATTTGGATGAGTAAAACTTATTTAAGATTTTTTTAAGGGATTGCCCATTTAGTTTTAAGACTAACTCTGAGCTTTCTTGATTTTACATTTGTAAGCAAGAGAATCCAAAACAAGAACATAGCAGAGGTTTTTTGCTTTCCTGTAAACACCACACCAGTTAGTGAATTTCTCAGTGCTTTGTGCTAGTGCAGTAGGAAATTCTTAGAAGTAGCCCCAGACATAGAAGCTTAACATCATAACGTTCTATCGTATGCTTAAAATGCATTTCCATCAAAATGTTTGTGTTTTGAAGTTTTCTGTAGGAACAGGCTAAGTCCAGACCCAATACATTATTTTTCTTAATTCACACGTACTTGTATAAAGCTTGTGGATTTTTGAAGTTGGATGTACAGTTGCATAAGTGTGTGTTTGCACACACTTATCTGCATTTTTGGGGGCAGATTAGACCAATTGGACTTAGAAACCCATGTGGTTTTCTGCAGAAGGATTTGAACTTCCTCTACCCATGCTGTGAACTCACTGGGCGTACGTAAGCACGCTGCCAAACCCAGCCTAGGAAGCACTGCCGAAAGGAGTGTGTAACAGCACCATTTGAGTTGGTTCAAGACTTCAGGCAGCACAAGTTTGCATCTACTAGTAAGAGATACTGTAAGATGAGGTCATGGCTTACCGGGAGCCACATGAAATTAAGGAAGATCAAAAATAAATCATTCAAACTATTATAATTCTTCGGTTAACTTTTTACAGTCATTTAATATTACTTGGAAAATACAATTCATTACTTAAAGCAGGTATTTTCAAGTTTCCAGAGGAACTCAATACATTTTGAATGACGTTCCATCAATTTACATTTTACTGTTGTTACTTTTGCATTCTCCCATCTCTGTCCTTTGTAATTCTTGTGTAACAATATTGTAAACTCTGAAAAGAACAGCCATGCCATAGCCCTGAAATGTTTATATTTAAATTCTCAGTGTTAGTGTGACACAAGAAAATAATGTCCTTGTTTTCAGGACTTGCTATTCCCGGTCTTAATGCCTTAGTCAGAGGAGTATCCTTCCTGTACTGTAGAACAGGAAATAAGCTGGTTCCTTTTAAATTCTGAAAACAATGAACTTTGTCCTTAGCCTAATTTTTTAGAAATTACATTCATTTTGATGTTTTGGACAATGCATTAGTTTGTTTTGCTTCCTTGTGAAATACAATAGGAATAGCAGGTCATAATCATACATCCATAATAAGCTATCAAGGCAGAATTTAAGAATGTAAATATTACGTCTTTAATATTTTTTTTTTCCTTGACCAAGCATCTTGACCATCTCTTCTTCAAAAGATGAAGTTTCACATTAGGGTAATGGCCATACGTGTCTAAGAAATATAATGAAGCACTATGATAAATTGATACAGAAGCAAGGGGAAGGGAACAATAGAAGAAACAAACTACTTTTTTTTTCTTCTTTCTTTTTTTTTCCTGGGAACATTTACAAAAAAGCCCTAATCTTTGAAAGTACGAGGCCTTTATGTCTATGCTCTCCCCCAGGTTTTGTGCAGTTCCTGGTGTAATATTTAATGTGTGTCACGTTGGTTATTCTTGTGGTAACAATAAGATGAGAACCTTTGTATATTTTATTAAATGTAATGAAACATAAGAAGTTAGCTCTGAAACTGTAAAGAGTTTTTTCCAAATTTGACAGTATTGCATTTATTTGGTCCTTGAAATAATTATGATAACACATATCTCAATCAGGAAAACAGCACTTTCTGATGTTTGGAGAGAGGATAAGGTCTGTTCCTGATTGTATCACCTTTTTGGTGTTTTTAAATAAGCCAGGTAGAATCTGGCTTCTATTCAGTTTCTTGTGTTTCAGCAAGATTTATTTAAATGTACAATAAGCCTTTATATTTTAAAAAAAGAATCCTTAAGGAAAAATGATCAATGGAACACATACAGCTTTTCTTTTAAAATGGTCTCCAAACATAATTTCTATTTCAGCATAGTGCAGTGATGTAAGATTGGTTTGAGACATATGAGAAGGCTGTATTATCATTACGTGTTGCAGTTTATGGTATAGACTCTATACCTCACTGTGTTTTCTTGCATCTATTATCTAAGAGTAGTGTTACAAGGGGAAAAAAATATCCTAGATTTAGATGTATACTTAATACCTCTTATGAGGCCTAGCTGATAGGAAAAGTGGATGTATGTATGAAATACAGTCCCTTTATCAGATGTGACCAAAAAGCAGCAAACTCCAATATAAATAGAGATTGGAAGCAATCGCTCCAAACTATGTTAATAGCAGTTGGTCCTTAATGATAGGTGTCTTAGAGGTTACTGTCAGGTCTGAATACATATAGAAAAAATATTTCTAAAGTTGAAATACCTGGTATCTTTTGAATGGTTTTTTTGAACCTTCAGAGGGATAGTATGCTTACATATGAATGAATGATTGTTTTCTTTTCTCAGTACTTCAGCTGAGGCTACAACAAAGACGGACACGAGAACAGCTGGTGGACCAGGGCATCATGCCACGTAAGATTTAAATTATTTCTAGTAATTTGTATTACTATACTGTATTAATTATGAACTGAATATATAAAATAATGAACATAAGTATTTATATGAGAATCATTAAAAAAAACTTTATAATTTGCAAAGAGTTGTGGGATCCTTTTGGTCATCTAAATGAGCATGAAGTAAATTCATCATGCTTACCATGTTTCAGTTAAAATAGCCATTGTGATGAAAACACAAGGATTTGCAGACATAGCCTGATTCTCCTTTTATTTTCTCTCTTTAAATTATGACTAATCTTACTGAAATAAATTGAATTATATAAATGAGTGGACATCAGTAACAAAGCCAGCAGTCTTTAAAGAGCAGGATGGCAAGGGTTGCCAAACAAAAACAAAGGACACATAGAAGTTGTGACACATGCGCCAACAGACGTGTCTTCTGTATGAAATCTTGCATGATGGTAGCTTTGATGTTACAGGACGTGAGGCAGTGGATTAGGCTGAGCATTGTACACTGGATCGTATGACCTAATGCGGAAGCTTCTGTGTCTAGGCCTTTCTGAGAATGACTACGTTTCCAAGAATATGGGAATTGGCTTTGTGGTTTTTTTAGAAAACTGGTTTGGTTTTAGACAATTTTTTTCCAGTTGCCAGAAGTTCGTGATCAACTTGCCATATGTGGCAAACTGTCCAAATTGGTGTAAGAATTTTGTATTCTCTTCTAAAACAATGATTCTATAGTGGTAAAAATTCAATGAATGCCTTTAGATGCTATCTTTGGAAGAGTTAAGATGCTGCTGATCACCTTAGTGTGAAGTGTCTCACTAAGGCAGCAATGTCACCAAGTTCATAAATACAGTTGGAGATGAATTTATGATTTCAGGATTCTGTAATGCTGAGCTTCTGACTCTTTGGCCTGGCTACCTGCTATCCTTGACAGCTATGCAAGAAGTTATCAGTTCTTCAGTAAAGTGTTTTTATCTCTAACTCTGTTCTACCCCTGGAATTTAATTGCAGATCATAGTGCTTTGACAAGCAAATAATGTTTGTAAATTTGCATATTTGTTACACTTGTATGTCTGAACTCACAGCATTTGTATTTTGAAAGTAAGTAATTGGCATGCCTTATGCAATTGCACTTTATTGCCAGAGTCCATTTTCTCTTTTATTGATTTCAGTCTGTTAGAGATGATGGTTGTTTCAGCAGCAGCACTTATGATACCTAAAATCAATTTAGGAATCAGAAGAGGGTCCTCCTGAATATGGATATTTAGTGGCCTAGAATTCAATTGCAGTTAAGTCTTTCCTTAGAGGTGTTTTGGTGCTCCTCCGCTTGAGCTCCCAATGGCTATGCTAATTGTGTAGTACAACGTCTTCTGACTTGTTTTGGAGATCAGCCTAGCCTCAGAATGGAGGGGTGCACTGAAAACATTGAGAATCCCTAAGTGGACAGTGTGGGATGAGACTGGGCTGAAGATAATAGGTCCAAGTTGTCAAAAGATTCAACTGTGAAAAGTGATTTTTTTCTTAAAGCAAACAAACAAAAACCCCAGCCATTGAAAGCATATCAAAATTATGTCAAGTTATTATAAATAGCCCAGTGTGCACTGGTGAATTCTACCTTGAAAGCACAGTATCTTAAAGCTAATCTCTTCTTGAAAGTTTCTGAGTATGCAGCAGACTTCAGATTGCTTTGCTAAAGCATCTTCACCTTCCCAGGTCTATAGTGTTGATTATCTTCAGGAATGGAATAATCTGTTTCTTTTTGAGTGAAACCTGGGAAAAAACTTCTAAACTGTCAAAAAGATTTTGTTTTGCAGTATCTTATCTCTGCTAAAAGTGTGGCAAATAAGATGGATTATGCCTGCTGCCATCTCACTTCCTTTCAACAATCCAGTTGAGATGAAGCATTCTACAATTCGTATTATTTCTAGCTGAATGGTGGTTTGTACTCTTTTTGGCTATTTAGCAGCTAACCATCATTCTGTTTTCTAATCTGAATATTTGGGGCTTCTACAAATTTTTTTTAAAAATCAGCACAAATAGTTCTTAAGGGACAGTCCAGTTCTCTCCAGTAACAGCAAGTATGAGGTATAGACAGATAGTAAATACAGTGGAATAAATGAAACAGTATTTTGGCATTCTGAACCTTACCCTATAAAATTTCTACTGTGGAACAGTTTTGGTAAATAGACCCCAGTGTACATAGTGAAACAGTTAACTGCTACATGGTAATACCTGTTAAAATCAAATATTCCAAGTATTCTGTATAGGAGTGTTGCTCACCTCTGTTAAATATAAGTGAATATAACTAGCATGAGTCAAATGTAAGCCTGGTCACGTGCAAACACAACTCTGAGATGGTGTTAAACACCCATACACACATACCGATTAGGATATTTCTTTTGGAAATCACTTCCTGTCAATTTAACTCTTACTCTCCCTTCACAGCTTTGAAAAGTCCAGCTGCATTCCATGAGCAGATAAAGAGCCTGGAGCGAGCCAGGGTAAATCACTTTGTGCAAACTTGTTATTAATGTCTGAAAATGGATAGTCAGTTGTATGTGCTACTAAATTCTCTGAGTACATGAAAAAAATGATTACCATTACAGTAATAACATGTGCTTTTATCTTGGAAGAATCCATTAAAATTAAATATTCGTGTCAAATCTGAGAGGAACTTTCTTAATCCTTCACAGATCAAGGTGGGGCAATAAACCTACAGTCATAGTGTAATACATAGCTACCTCCAGCTAAGGATAGGATCCTTGGGTAAATTATGCTTGTGCAGTATTTCTGTAGCAAATCTATACCACTGTGATTTTGTGTGGTGGTACGGGATCAAATCCAGAAGCATTACCATCCCAGCTCATTTGGGGAAAATAGAAATTCATTAGCACTGCTTAACTGATAGAAAAACAGAACAAAAGAAAACAAACCCCACTACTGCCCATGTTCTAACAGTGATGTCCACCTATCTGAATGCAACTGCAAATATTCATTGATTGGACATCAGTGATTTATCAAACTGCTTTGATTTTTCTAGTAAACAGTAGTTAATGCTATTTCCTCATTTCTTTAAAGACTGAAAATTTTTTGAAGCACAAGATTCGCAGCAGGCCGGACCGGTCTGAGCTGGTCAGAATGCACATCCTCGAAGGTATGTACCCAGCTGTATGTACCTTTCGAGCTGCTATTAGAAGGAACTTCCGTTACGCACTCATTTTTCTAACTGAAGTAGGCTTTGATAGAAATTATTTCTAAAGGTTTATATGCTCTATGTTGTAATCTGTATTTTAAATCTGTTTACTTTTATTGCCATAGATGTATCTATTATTATTCTCAACTGCGTATTTGTTTGCAATTGCATATTGCTTTTATTCTATAATGGTAATTATACCATGGTGTATGTACATGTAGTGTATATATTCCGTCTATTTCTACTCATACCCTAAAACAACCTGATAGCCTTGTACTTCCCCACCACCACCCCCCAAACAATCTTTTACAAACTTGACTTTTACCCTGCCTTGTTGTTTTCCTTGTTGCTCAGGTCATTTGAAACAATAGTCTTTTTATGAATGGGGCTGCATTACTGTGTTTCACCATAATCTTACCAAATACAGAAATTACCAAATAACCATAATTCAAGTCAATTTAATAGCCATTAGTTTTCAAAACATGCATTTGGATACTAAACCCAGATAGGAGTCTCCATATTGATAGATCACATCCATATTGACAGACTATCTCCATATTTTCATTGAAATACAATTTTGAAGACTCAGATTTGTGCTAGAAGCTATTTTTAATGGTAAACTTTTAAAGATGTTTGTCAAGAGAGAATCCAAAAATCAATGGATTAATTAAACCTTTACCATAGCTCACACTCATAAACCATTACAGCAGCAAATGCTGTCTTCAGATTATAATTAGCGTTTGTTATTTTATATTCCCTGCTTTATTGCTGGACATTATACAGATGTTTACCAAAAGTGTTACTGCTGTTAAAAAAGAGGTTATATTTATAGAAAAACATGATCACGGGGATGAACCACATCTACTCATATAATCTTATTTTTGCTTATTAATCTGAGAATTTTCAGAATAATACTTGCCTGCTTTTGATAAAAGTGGAACAGCAAAGAGAAGACAATGTTGTTTGTCATGAAACTGGAGAAAAGATGGAACAGAATATTTAAATCAATATATCTTTTTAGAGACCTTTGCAGAGCCTTCACTGCAGGCCACTCAGATGAAACTGAAGAGAGCTCGGTTGGCAGATGATCTGAATGAGAAGATTGCTCAGAGGCCTGGCCCTATGGAACTGGTAGAAAAAAATATTCTTCCTGTAGACTCCAGCGTTAAAGAAGCTATTATAGGCAAGTAGAAGTCCCGCAGCTTCTATCTGTTATCTGTATGGCGTTGTGGAAAATAATAATTTAACCCTTTAGGGTAAAGTTCACTAGAAGAAAACATACTCAAAGTTTATTACTACTTACTGTTTCAGCTTCTGAGTCCTAAACTCTGTCATCATTTAATTAAAGTTACCCTATTTTTATTTGTAACTAAGTTAGAATTATATAGTTGGACTATAATACTGTCTTTGAAAAGACTTGTTTCTTAATAAAAATTATTACAAAATAATCAAATGTATGTGGCCATTACTCAGTCATAGGTGTCTGTGTGCACTCCACATATGTTGAACATACCTTTTAATCTCTTACTAAAGCAACTTCTGTTATGCACTTAGTTTTATCAATTCCTTGAATATGATTTAATATGGCTGTCATTATATTAAAAACACAATAAATACTTATGTACCATATGTTTAGACTGTGCTGAAAACTGATCATTTTCTAGCAATTAGCTAATTCTGCCACCAATGTCTAAATTTAATGCGTGTAACTAAAAAAAAAAAAAAAAAAAAAATTGTTTTGCTTGTTTCTTTGTAAACATTCTAGCAGTTGGACAAGAGAATTACCCTCAAGCTTTGGATGATTATTCATTTGATGAGGACAGCAGTGATGCTTTATCACCAGATCAGCCAGCCAGCCAGGAATCCCAGGGGTCAGCAGCTTCCCCTGGTGAGCCAAAAACAAGTGACTCACCATCACCAATAACACCAAATGCTACTACGGCAACACAGGTACAGTTTTTAAATGTTGAAACAAAATCTTCACAGTATGTTTTTTGGTCTGGCACTATAGAAATAGGGCACTATAGAAATAGGGCATAGTTTCACACAGAATGAATACATTTGCTGTTGCAAAGGAGTGTCTGGGACTCCATTTTCTGTTTGGGAGTGTATAGACTAGAACCCTGGCTTAGCTGTTGACAATGATGAAATTCCCATAAACTGTAGTAAAGCCATAAATTCACTGAAATTCATTATGGCCAGTAGAAGATCTACAGCTTTCCCAGAATTTGTTTAAAAGGTCATATCCATGGTTTACTCCAGCTGTTATTGATTACTTAATGTCTGTCTTCATTCTGGGCAAGGTCTTGAACTCATTTAGAATTAAACTTAGCTGAAACAACAACAGTTGACGTCAGTTCCATTATCTCCAGAAAAGTCCATAAAAAATAAGGTTTCCCACATAATTTAAATGTTCTCCTATAGTTTTAAAATACTGCCTAAGGAATATACCATTTAGGAAATGAAAATAATCTTTATATTGATTTTTCTATGAGGTTTTTGGTATTTTCTCAAGTTACTTACAAAGAAAGGAAAGTAACTAAGCCATGGCAGATAAAATGTTGTCTTTATAGTAGAGCATTTAAACGTGTGAGGATTTAAAAAACAGTGGATTTGAATGAAAACACTTGACTGTTTTCACAAGAGCTGCAAAAATGAGTTTTGAAAAAGAAGTCTTCTTACAACAATGTTATGATTTGAAATGGACAGTAACATCACCTACCCTATCTTTAAACACATTATAAAAGTGCTGATGTAAAATAATTTGCCAAAACAGTGATAACACAAACATCATGTGCTACAAATGAATTTATCTTCTGTTAGCTACTGAAAACACAGCATTATGTGCATAATCATACAGTTATCTGGATGCTTTCTAGAATATTTTGTACAGCTTCACAGGTCTTTATCTTCACCTTTGAGTTAATCAGTAAGTTTATTCATTAATGAGATGTATTTATTTAAAGGTTATTATGTTTAGCTTAAATAGATTGTTTATGATGTTTTGTCATACCTCAACTAGTAATTTTAAACTCACTAATTTAAGCCCAGTTAAGAGGAGAAGGCTTTGCTTTTAACTAGATTTCTGCAACTTTTGTGGAGCTTTTTATCTGGATAGAGAAGGAGACCCAAATTAAGGCTCCAGTGGAGGGAAAGGCAAGCAAAATCATCATACGTTGTCTGATGGCAACTAGCTTGAACAGTCAGCCAACTCCAAACTAGCCAGATTTAACAGTGCTCATCTCCACTCATTAACAGCTTGTTCATCTGAGACTGACAGAGCTAAGTAAATGACAAATTGTGCTTCTATTTGAGTTATACTTGCCTAGGGGAACCATTAGTTTGTGTTTGTTTGTTGAAATGAAGAGTAACAAAAATTTTGCCTTGTATCAATGCTGAATGAGTTGTTGAATCAAATTTACACGTCTGCAGAGCAATTGTGTATGCTAGAAAAAAGTCCTTGATCCTGAACTACTGTTTCTCCCAGTAAGCCCATTTTCCTGTTGTACATAATTGAAAGCAGCTATATTATCACAGAAAAATAATTTGTTTCAGATTGATGCATTTTACCATACTATCCATGTTTACACTTCAATAAATTATTTAGTGGAAAGACTTGGGTTTTCATCATAGTATTATATATATGAAGTGACTTACAAATGACAGCAGTTTAATAATATTGCACTCAGCTTTGTGTACTTGATATCAATATACCATGTGTGTATAAGCAAACGCAGAAATTTTGGTAATGTTTTCATTTTTGTTTAATTAGCTGAAACTTTTTGTATTAATTTGAGCAGTATTCCTTAAGCAGAAAGTGTGAATTTGATGGAAATTCAAAAGGTTTAGGACTTTGTTTCACTTCACACCAAGTCGGTACCTGGCAAAACCAAATCGTTTTAGCCTGTATAACACAAACATTAAAATACTTTATTTTGAAAGAATTTAAGAGTGTATCAAAATTTGACCAATATGTGAACAGTACTTCTAGAAATGTGTAATATTCTTCAGGTTGATGTTGATCAACTGTATTCTATAATGGATTTTTTTCAGGAGGACTTCCTAAGAGTGTTCCTTCCTCACTTTCTCCACTACACAAAGGAGAAAAAGATGCATAACTTTGCAGTTCAAATTATTTTCATGCTTGTCTTTTTATTAAGCATTTTTTGGGAAATGCATTTATTTATATATTTAAACTCTCAGAGGATTCATAGCAAAGCCAGGGCTCTATGTAGGGAACTGTGCTGCAATTTATAAATTAAGACACAAACAAAAGATAAGACAGAACTGAGTATTGAATTCTTCCTGTATAAAGTAATGCAAAATTAAACAGTTAAATATAGGATCAATATTGTTTGTGCTGCAAAGATGTTATTGTCTTAATGACCATGAGTGCTTGACAACTGAGAAGTTCAGGATCTGGAATTCTTCTCCTTGGTTTTCTTATCACTATAGTAGATAGAAAAAGTATTGCAAAGTTCATATTCAAAAACAATGCTGGACAGAAAGTATGGCACATCCATTTTACTTCATTGTATCCTAACATACAGATTAAGATGTGAATTGGGTTTCATGTCAAGAGAATGTAATTTGTGTTGAATAAATTGAAAACAAACCACATGAAATTAGATTCCTAAGTAAAGAGTTAGGTTCCTAATGGAGAGTTAAATAAAAATACTCAAAGCAATACATGCCAAAAGCTTTTCAAGTAGGAAGCATAAGAGAGATATGCGAGTGCAGCAACAAAATAACAGAGCACTTGAACTTGGTTGAAAAAGCACTTCAGACAGAACTTCAATCCTTTGCTTATGGATTTCATAACATATTACAGCCGCTTCTGTGCACAGATCTAAAATGTGAAGCTGCTCTTCTGCAGAATAAAACAGATGCTTACCTTGTTGTTCCTTTCAAAATAAAGAATAACAGCACAGCACGTCTCTACAGGAGATGTGTCTGGGAAATTACTCCTTCATTCTTTTAATTTCCTCTGACAAATTTTACATTTTATTACAACATAAAATACAAAGAATGTTTTGAAAACAGTGGAGTACAGCCAGAGTTCTTTTCAAGGCTTCCTCCTCCACACGTTTCCAGACCTCAGAGGATGTAACATAACTTTGAGAACCTTCAGCTCTCGTTAACTGATGACCTAAAACTTGCTTTAACCTGATGTATTTGCATCTGGTAAGGATTAGGCATTTTAACCACACCACTCTAAACAGCTCAAATTGTGGTATTCACAATTCTGAAGACATTAAACAGGTATCTTCCAAACAGCTGAAGTATTTTGCTGGATGAGACAGAATATAATGACTGTTTTCTTAATATATTCACTGTAGCTTGTTGACCTGCTAGATGCTTGTTTGCAGTTAGAAGAAAAGGTCCAGAAATCATATTATCTCTAATTGGAAATAGAAGATCTGTTCAAAGGAAATAGCCTTTACATGACTTTATGAAGTAATCAAGTTAAGAAGTTAAGACCTGTTAATTTAGGTTTTTTAATTTAAAAATTTATCAAGTAAATGATATGCATGGTTCATTGCCTCATCTCACACTTGCAGGTAAAATTGGGAAGTCTGTAAAAAAAGCTTTGTATTTCATGTAGACATTAATCCTTTGTAGTTGAGGATAACTACTGATATAAAGAAAAAGTAATTTACTCTATGGCAAGAGGAGAATGTTTAACACTGTAAGTTTCAAGCAATAGGAATTAAAGGGGGGTGGTTTGTTGTGGGGTGGGTTTTTTTTTTTTTGAAAGTTACCAAGTTTCCCATTTTAAAGAGTTTTGTGCTGTCACTATGGAGTTGTTTTCATAGCCTGTAAAGGGTTGCTAAAAGGGTTGAATTCAAGTTATTTGCTTGGGTTCAAGAAGGATCAGAATGATGAAGGGTAAATGATTATGTAATGAATAAGCTAAAGTATCAAACATTTAAAATGCTTTTTAGATGGGACTTCAGGAAAAGAAAATATAAGCACCAGTGAAAATCATGAGAACATTAGAATTCTCCTGTGCTTTATGGTAGTTCAAAGACAAACTAAGTGCTTTTTAAAATGTTACTGCTATAACTAGAATAAGCCTTTCGAACTTCATAGTAACAGGAGTGCAATCATGTTGGAATACAGCATCCAGAACCCTTTTTTAAAGGGCAAGTCCCTCTAAAGTCCCCTGCCAGTTCTTATGCAAGTCCAGCAAATAACAGATACTGTGTAGATATCGGATGCTTTCCAGAGCAAACACTTGGAAAGTTGGATATAAAAATAGAGGCATTTATATCTTTAGCCTGCCACCATAAATTGACACAACCCCAAGACAGGCATGTGTGCAATGTTTCAGTGACTAGGCATGGCATACTGAATCTTGCAATTTAGTAAAGCAGCATCAGGAGCTTTTCCTCTGGATGGCTGCACAAAGAAGGATCAAAACCACTCTACAGTTTAGATAGGTTACAGCAAGCTAGCTATAGCTGCCTGTTGGCAGCTGACAGTTGGCAACACAGCAAAATGTATAAAAGAAACGCAGAGATAAAAGGGAAATTATTATAATTTAATTGTAGGCAAAAATTGGAGAGCTTAGTGCATGCAGACTGTCAGCTTGATAATTGCCATCCCAGAAATACAAAAGAACAGGGACATAAAGTTGCAAAATGTGTACCAAATGTTTTTAGCAACTGATTTAAGTCCTTTGTGGTACAATCTCATGGAAGAATAGTAGAGCACAGGAAGAAATGAATTAGGGAGAAGGTACCCATCTGACTTAGAATGCACGGTTTTAGAATGTATTCTGAAGAAAAAAGATATTTGCTGATAGGAATATAAGGGAAATGGATGGACTTTTATAAAAAGAATATTGTACTAGGTGATTTAATTGCTTTCTTAAACAGTGGAAATACAACTGATATCATCTGTCTGGATTTAATACTGTATGGTATTAAACACTAGCAAAACTGGAGAAGATGGAGATTAGCAGAAATAAGACAGAAAGAGGGAAGTACTGGGTTGAAAGGAAGTTGGTAATAGCGCTCTGCAGGAGTTGATTTGGAGACATTCTGGTTTCACGTTACCATTAACAAAAGTTGGAAGGCATTGTCAGCACACAGTTGGATTGTTGTTATGCAGAAAGAACTGGTTGATTTGGCTTTTAGGAGAGAAGTGGAATTCCATTAGAATGGAATATTTCTTGAAAAGAAAAATACCCAACACCTCTCCTTCCCGTGAAGAAGACGTGTGGAAAGCTGGGGACTCTGACTCAAGAGAAAACTGCGGAGGAAGACAGTTGGGGTGCAGTGGTCAGCAGTGAAGTGACTGAGCTACTGTGTACTTCCTCTGTAAAACTGCAAGTGCATCAGAAGAGATGATTCCAGTAGAAGTGTTAATGCCACTGTAAGGATCCAGTGAGACCCCATATGGAATATCCTGTACATTTCCAGTTATTTATATCTGAGAAAGACTAATGAAAACCATAACACAAACAGGAAAGGATGATCAGAGAATGAAAAATCTCTTTTATGAGGAAAAGAATAAAATTCATTTGTGTAGCTAAAAAAACAAGGGCTGAGATCTGTTTATGTACAGAGTCTATATCCCATCGGAGGGATATTCACTACAGAAGGAAATAGGTTTTAAATCAGAAAACAATTTTGGCACAGAAAAAATTGATTATGACAAAGTTAAGCTCAGTGAAGTCTGGTTATTATGCAGGAAAACTTTGGGGAATTTTCTGGTAGGCGTAGTAGTGCCAGGAAAATAAGAATAATAATAAAAAAAGTCCTAAGTCTATACAGAACTTCATAAGTTTATAGAAGAAATTACACACATGATGTTTGTAACAGCAAGAGAACAAACTCAGTAAAGTTCAGGCTACCGGATTGTACCTACACAGTAACAGAATTGTGCTGGCAGTCAAATACAGAAGAAATGCACCTCCTGGCACAGTCAGAGGTGTGGCTGCCATGAAAATACAACAGGAAGCTGTCTCTTCAAAATACATCTGCTCTGCTGCTGCATGATCATTCTGAAAAGAAGTTCATTTTCCTATGTTGATGTTTGACCTTCATGAAAGAGAGGCTTTTCTGACAGTACTAATTTCAGTGGCAAGATTCTCCTTGTGTACACAAGATTCTGACTTCACAGACAGAAAACAGTGAAGGCCTCACTTCTGCAGTAATAAAGCAGTGTTTTCTGTAACTTCAGTAGGCTCCTTCACTATACATGTAGTGTGTCTAGGGTCAAATTTTAATGTTCCTTCAAGCAGAGTAATAACAAATGGTGGTATCTCTGCTAACAACTGCTAACAATGCATTCTATTCTTCCTTTGGTTTTAATCCTTATCTCTCCTTTTATTTATAATTAATGAAATTTTGCTTGAACTATTTTTCTGTACTTAGTTGCATATAAAAGTATAGAAACTAGTTACATTCTTAAAATCTGTAACTCTTTGGTTCTAGAAGCCTTCATATATGAAACTTGGTAACGCTAAGAAGAAAAGAAATTTGTTTGACATAACCTTTTCCTGTAATTCTGACAGACTACCTTGAAGAGATTTCTTTTTTTATCCTTACGCCAGGAGCAGAAGTACTTTAATGACAGCTGTCAGTTCTAGAAGAATTTTGCCATTATAAAGTTAAGAACCGGCATCAATTAGTTAATCTGATTCTGGGTTACCAACCAGAGACATATACACGTTAGGAGCAGTTTAAGTAAAATGTTCCTGACTTGAATGGGTGAGGTTACTTCTGGAGGTCCTTCCAGCTTTTTTTTATGATTTTGTAAGAAAGACAGAAAGAAAATGTTTTTGTGATATTTCTTTATTTGTTTTCATGTATGTTAAAAGGAGAAAAGAATTCTGCGAATTAAAACAACAGTGTAAAAGTTACGAAAACAAAGCCCTTCCTGAGGGCTTTTTTGGTATGTTGTTATAAATCCTTTTTGGTTATCATTCTTTTTACCTGCAGAAAAACCAACAATAATAATTAAGATGTTAATGTTGGAAAAATATCAATTTTTGTAGTATATCGTAATAAATACTAAAATCAGTTACTGTTTTGCTTTGGTGAAACTAGAAGTAAATCCTGTATTAGTAAAAACAGATTTGGGGTACATTTACATGCAGTAGTTAAAATGCAAACTAAGAAGTCAAGGTAAGAAACCAGTTTATCTTATTTGCTATATTTGAAGTGTGCCAAAATGTACACAAAAGAGTCCTGTCTTCACCATTCCTCCTAAGAATATTTTGTGAATTTGACATGACAGTAAATTGTCTTAACCTTTTCACATTTTTTCAATTATTCAGATGGTGGATGTTTTTAATGTTTCTTTTTTTCCTTATATTTTTTTAATACTAGTATCCACCTTTAACCTCTCCAGTTCCTGAATTTCTCAAAACTCCCTCTACAATCGAACAGCACGTTACACGTTCTACTGCTACAACCACCCTGAACACAAATACTGTATCTGCAGCAAAGCCTGGGCCAACATTAGTAAAGGTACGTATTTGTAACAATGGCATCTGAGGACTGTGTTCTTAATCTATGTCCTTTTCCAATGCTATATTTAATGAAAAAATACACGAGAAACGTTATAGTGCCTATAACTAACAACAACTTTCATTAGTGTACAGGAGAACATGCTGGGTTGTTGACTGAAAGCTGTTGTATGCCAAGATCAACCATTAATACTTGTAGGGACTGGCTCATTATTTCTAGAGTCTATTAATGTCCTTACATTACAGCTGACAAAAGTTTTCAAGCAGAATTATGCATTACATTGCTATGGAAGTTTTTAAGAAATAAGGACAATAGATTTTTGCAATATTGAGTTTCTACTTTCTGTTGGTGAAATTAATCTTTTCTAATCTAGTTTTGTATTGAGAATAATTTAATAGGAACAGAGGCAACAGCATTCCTAGTCTGCTTATAACCAAACTGGTGAACAGCATTGCTCCTTTTCCGCAACTATTTTCTTAGTTCATTTATTGTATAAGCAGAATGCACTGTGTGAGAGAAGTTACTGTATCCTTGTATTTGAATATCAGAAGAACATACTCAATTCTCTTTTCTGCACTGACCTGGCCAGCAGCATGGAAAACTTTTTCAAATACTATTAGAGAGGGGGTTGTGTTAGAAGATGTCTATAATATTTCATTTCAGCAACTTTGCCAAAGGTCTTCAGCTCTGTAATGATTATATGTATGTAGACTTCTACCTAACTACATGAAATTAATTCTTGGCTAAATTTATGAGGATGACCTCTAATAGTCAATTTCTAGTACAAATTTGGCTATATCCAGTGAAATCACTGGACTTGTACCAGCTTACTTAATGCAGGACCTTAATGACAAATTCAGATATCCCCCAGAGCAGGCTATCTGTGTAATATATGTGTATGGATCAACACAGGATTTCTGCTTTGATACCTTCCGTATGACTAGGTAACTGTCTTCAACTTTTCACTCAAAATAATGTCAAAGAGCTTGTAAAGGAAGAGAGTTTTACCACATGTGCAAGCATTGCTAATAAGGATACTGCTGAAAGTTTCATAAGAGTAATCCTGTAATTTATAGGACTGTCTGTCAGTGCTTTTAATCTAGACCTGTAAGTACTTCTGACCTGCAAGTGTTTACAGACAGACTTCAAGATACTACCTTTTACTTGTACAAAGTGCGAAGTGGCTTTGAACTTACCTGTTCAAGAAGAATGCCTCTTTGCAACGACAGGTCATGACTAGCAGAATCCCTTAGCTTCATTTGTGCCATCTATTAAAAAAACATTCACTAACTGTGATTTGATGACCCCGTCTTGTGCACAGTATAAATCAGCTGGAGTATGTTAGCTTTTCAGGGATGGTAAGCGATCCTTTTGGGCAGGTTTGCAGGGATAACTCTTTGTAGTAAATGCACTCCTCTATGCTTTGTCTTTATACTTTGCATAAGTGCTCATAAATGAGATGTCTGTTACAGTTGTTTCAATCTTTTCCATCCATGAACAGCAAAGCCACCCAAAGAACCCAAATGATAAGCATCGGAGCAAGAAATGTAAAGAACCTAAGCCAAGGGTGAAAAAATTGAAGTATCATCAATATATTCCACCTGATCAGAAAGGTGAGAAAAATGAGCCACAGATGGACTCCAACTATGCTCGTCTGCTACAACAGCAGCAACTGTTTTTGCAGCTGCAGATCCTGAGCCAACAGCAACAACACTACAACTACCAGACAATTCTACCTGCACCACTGAAGTATGTGAAGCATTGTTTGTGTCCTTTAAAGAAAAGATACATACATCAGTTATAGACTTTGTGCTTTAGAAATACATGTGTTTTTGCAAATGCTAAGAGGCAGTTGGAACCCAAGTAAACAGAAATGGCAGTGTGCATCACTGTGGGTATTATTTGCCTCATTTAAGAAGGTGATGAGGTGGTTCTCTTGTTAAAATACTCCTGAAGTCTGATAAGCCATAAAGTGGTCCTAGTTATTTTTGTGTGACGTGGAGACAGAACCTCCTACCTCTCAGCTGCATTTTTCCGACCAGATGCATATTTGAAACTCAAAAGCATTTATGCGAAAGCAAGAAAGTTTTGACACCATTTTCACTCAAATATGACGTAGGTAGGCAGAGCAGAAGAGAAGCTTACAGGTGATGGCTTTTACAAAGACACGTACTATTGTAGTGTTTTTATTGTCTTTTTACATCAGTTTCACAGACCACATTTTTGCAGTTTACAAATAAGAAGAAACAGTCATTTTGCATTAGGTAAAATTTGTATATTGTTTATAGCCTCATCTCTAATGCTTATATGAGTTCCTCATCAGTGTTGATCTTTAGCACTTTTAACAGTGAGAAGTATACTCTCTGATTCATAGATAGACGCAGTCAGAAAAATAAAGAGTTGCCAGCACTACAGCAGAATGAGAAGCTGACTATCTGCAGAGTTTCATTCTCACCATCTAAGACCAATCTTTCCCTAGAAGCGCTTACGGTGTAACATACCACAGTCACACAACCCTAAATTCAAATGACTTTCAACTGTTTTTTTTAAAATGAGTTTTCACTGAGTTATTTTTCCGCAGCAAGTGAGGCTAGAAAAGTTAAAGATACCATCTGTGGTTATATTTATAATTACCATGTATCCTAACATTTGGACTAGAGATGTTTCTGCCTGCTTACCCACGCTTCTTATGTTCCATTTACTGACATTTCAGAAACATTTCTTCATAAATCAGTTGAACGAAATAAGAGCTGACGTACGGTACCTAGTGTAAATGATGGCATTTTTAAATCTTTTACAATTATTTTGAGATCCTTGTATGAGATTCTTCTTATGACTACAGCTGATAAAAAAATGCATCAACTTCAGAGCAAACTGCCTTCACATCGGTCCTTACTAAATATGAACATTGGACAAGTATGTAGGGTTGATACACAGAGTTCAATATTCATTTTTTATTGATGTCAAACAAAAAAGTAACTAGTTGCCCTTGCTGATGATTAATTTGTATAAACTGATTCTGTAGTCCGTAGTATCCTCCAGGGATGCCATGACAATAATAAAAACTATGAAGCATGAATTAGTACGCTTAACTGAAGAGAGAATAAAATATCAACATACTACTCTGTTATGTTTTCTTCTCTGTGCTGTTCTCCTAAAACATTTAATGGTAATGTTTTACGTTAAATATGTATTTGTAAAAAAAAAAAAAAAAATTAATTCATTAACTTGATAGACACTAGATTCAGAATTACAGCTTCTTGACTGCAAACATAATATATTTAGCATTGACATTCTTGTCCCCCTTTTTTTTGCCACTTGAAGGCCACTGAATGACAAACAGAGTAACAACGGGAATACGCCACTGAATACTTTGAACAACAGTACACCAACATCAGCTGCCAGCTCACCAAGACAGAATAGTAATATTTCTAGCCGGAAACCAGGACCTCTACCTTCAAGCCTGGATGACTTGAAGGTAAAAAATAAGAGGGATTTGTCCATTCCTGTGCATCACTATAGGTCATAACTTGCAAACTGTTACTGTCAAGAATAAGCCCGGATATTGTTTACCAGTGAAAACTGTACTTTTCTCTTTAACTATTTAGAATAAGGTTGTCAAAGTTTTCATACACAAGTCTTCTGGACTTAAATATTTGTTTTGATTTAGCCTCCTCACATGCATATGTTCTAGAAATGACATTTCTTTCCCAAAGAAGAATAATTTCAGACAGATTTTATAGGTACATAATTTGATACCTTGGGTATGAGGTGCACTTCATGTGAAGTTTTAGCCCAGGCAGATTTAAACAGTAATTTCCTCATGACAATTTTAGTATATCAACAAAGAGGTTGAGTTAAGCAGTATAAATTAAAAGATGCCCTAATAATAACATATTCCGAGAGGTCACTGCTATAAAGCCAACACATTAATAACACTAGTAAAAGAGAATAAGAGATCATCTCACCAGAGTTCAACACGTTGTCTGAAAATGAACACTAAATTTCATAAAAGCTTCTTGAAGTTATAAATAATGGTGTAAACTCTGTTTAAACTGCAATATGAAGGCATTGCATAGGATCTTCTTCCCTCAGAAATACATTAACAGGAATTAATAATTGAGACACCTAATGGAAATGAACCTGAAGAAGCTTGTGGGGGTTTACGTTCAGATCCTTTCAATAGCAGCTACACGAATGTGCCAAACCTGAGCAGAGGAGTAGGGAGATCTGGTGAGCAGTTTATTCATGTCTCCCTTCCTTTACCAAGGTGTTGCATTTCTGAGGGACAGAAGCAAGTATTTTTTTAGACTTGAAGGGACAGAGAAGACGTTTTGGAAGATCAGATTCTCAAGACAGTAATGTATTACTGTCAGTTAAAGCCAATCTTTTAATGTGAAACAAGTCTAGAAAATGCAATTCAAACAACAGTGTTTGAAATAAGCTTTTCAAACTTTAAGTTATTAACTTTTTAAGATCCTTAATATCTGAATTTGTGCTTTGTAGTGATTAAAGCTGTTCACTTATTCATTTCTGCATAATTTATTGGTATTCCTGCTAATGTGGTAACAATAACATAAGCCATACTTGCAGACCTGCTGGTGGTGGTTTTAACACTGAATCATCTAAATCGGTTCAGGTTAAGAATTCAGGAATGCATTGTTGAAAAACAGAAAAATTGGAATGCACTCTCAAGCAAGTGTAGAGGATACCAGACTGGGGGAAACAGCTGATAATCATTGTTAGGTGGACATTTAACATAAAATGGCTGTGGTTCTTAGAGATGTTATGCAAATGGATTGCTGTGACTTTTCATCATTTCCAAACCATGAAGTTCTATAATTTAAAATTCTAGACTGGCAAAGTACTGAAATACTACTGAGGTCACTACCTTTTATTCTTTTAGAGTTGGTTAGAACATAAATATAGCCCAAACACTCTACAGGTAAATGTGGTGTATGTATATCATAAATAGAAGCCATTCATGGTGACTGTTCTTTTGTAATTGGTATTTTGAAGCACAGAATTAATTTACACTCAACACATTTGCACTTCACTTTATAATCTTATTGGAAAATTGAGAACATTCTTCTATCAGAAATTAGATTAATTTTGATTGCTTACACTTTTTACATTTGTAAAGGAAACCCAGATGGCACATAGCTGTAACTGCTCAGTTGCTAATTAGAGAGAGCGCCTTTTGTGTTGGATGGGTCTACTGAATCTACTGAATTTATCTACTGATAAAATTTCTCAGAAATAGGTCTATCTGTCTTGATAGTGTAACAAAGGGGTTCAGCATGCTAGTGTTCAGTGCTTTTATCTGCACTCCTGCCGTCATCTACAGGTTTGCTTCAGAAGTTTTTAGCCCAGAATTGGAGCTGTACATTCATTTTCCCATTTCAAATATTTATGAAAAATCAGCATAACTTTGCTACTGTTCATTGTACAGCAACTGAACACTACTAAGGTTTTGGCCACTTAAACAGTGAAAGTAAGTAGCAGGGCATGGAAACATGCTCACGGATCATGCACACTGTCAGAACCCAGAGGTGTAATAACTAGCAAATATGCTGAAAAATAATTTTTCTAACTAAGATGTGATAAGGTAGAATATATATAAGTAAGTCTTAATGTTTTATTTACTATTGTGCTTTATTTTATTTCAGGTAGCAGAGCTTAAAATGGAGTTGAAATTGAGGGGATTACCAGTGTCTGGAACAAAAACAGATCTTATTGAGCGTCTGAAACCCTATCAAGATCTTAATAACAATGGGGTTGCTACTAGTAGCTCTGTTACAGTAACCACTTCTACTGGGGCCACAGGTAACACTGGGGAAGTGACTGTGGCGTTTCCTGTTGCAACACTAAATAAACCAGTGGCTAATACGATATCCAGCTTTCCTCCAGAAAAAACATCTACCGGACCTGGCTGCAAAGTAGTAAATACTGAAAACATTAGCTCTCCTTTGCCTATATCTCCCTCTCCTTCAGAACAATCTAGTCTAAGCACAGATGATACTAGTGTGGCAGATACTTTCACAGAAATGATGACCATGATGTCACCATCCCAGTTCTTAAGTAATTCCCCACTAAGAGCAAATATGAGTGATGATAATCAGAATCGCAGCAGTGGAAGCATCTCAACCGTGGAGTTTGATGTAGCAGAAAAGGACCGCAAGCTTCAAGAAAAAGAAAAGCAGATTGAAGAGCTCAAAAGGAAACTGGAACAAGAGCAAAAACTTGTGGAAGTACTGAAAATGCAACTTGAGGTTGAAAAACGGGGACAACAGCAACAGTCTCAGGCTTCTGGTACCTCAGCTGCTTTGGAACAGAAGCAATTCAGTGTTGCTGTCAAAGATGAAAATGCTCTTACTGACTGCTCTAGTACAAGTCAATCTGTACCTGCAGCTAGTCATTCTTTAGGACAGTCGGTATATACTAGTGGCCAGAATCCAGTTGCCAAAAAGGCAGTTGTTATCAAGCAGGAGATACCTGTGGCCAAAGCTGAACCTCAGAATGCCATTTCTCAATTTTATGTTAATCCACAAAGGCAGCCGCAAACTGCAGTTGTTGCCCAACCTCAAGCTTTATTAACTACCCAAGGAACTGCACAGCTGCTCCTTCCACTGTCTATCCAGGGACCGAATTCTACCACTGCAGTGCAGCTACCAGTTGGAAACATAAAGTTGCAGGTAAGGGTGTTTTTATTTTTCATCATGTAAACTGCATGGCACTATTTGCATAATTTAGTATAAATAGGTAAATGTGCTGCCTGTAAGATTACCTTAAAATTAGGCTTAGCCTGTTTCTGCTTTTTAGGGAAAAGAGTAGAAAAACTTAAGAGCCAATCTCTGTATAACTTCTTCTAGTACTTGCTTTCTTTGCGACTTTTGTTCCCAGATACTCCTTCCTGAACAGTAATTGTCTTACCGTGTGCTGCTTCCATGCACAGCTGGTTTTGATTTATATCAGCATATATCACCATTTTGTTAACTCCACATTGTAATAGAGAGCTACAAACCCAGTACTTTATTTTGAGGTATACCTGCTTGCAAAATGTGTTTGAACTTCCTTGTGTGGTGATGGCTCATTATATTTCAAAACGTGAATGCTAGGTTGTAGAACTCCAGTGGAGTTATAAAAAGAAACCATGGTTACACAAAATTATTTCTAGGCTGATTATAGGTAGTATCACAGTGAATAAATACAGCATAAACCAAGATAGGTTATAAATGAAGAGGTATAAGAGTAATCTGACCAAGCTGAAACAGTTTAACCTGTTGGTCTAAGGTAGAATTAAGCATATACTACTTCCCAGTGGCATTACTGGGACATAGCTAGATGAAATCCCCTGCACCCACATGGTTATTGTGCCAGCAAAGTATTCTTTCACGCTCCAGCGTGTACTGGGCTGTTGTGGCATGTTGTGGGCCTAGGCTTTGGTGCTAGCATGTGCACCATCATGTTTAGCAATACTTATGAGGGCTGTAAAATTCTGATGGGGATGGACCCCACAGTCTGCAGTGCAAGAGCTATTCCTGGTAGCTAAACACCCAGACAGATCTTTGTCTAAATTGTTCTAAAACCCTGCTAGAATTCTGTAACAACCTTAAGCAGCTTATTCTGGTATTTCACTTCACTGATATTGCAGAAAGTTTTCCTAACTACCAGCTAAAATTGTCTTTCCTGAGGTTAGACATGCTTCTTGCCTTTCAGTGGCCATTGAAAACTACTATCATCTTCTTAAAAAACACCTTTTTCTAATTTTGTCTTTTTGGTTACTCAAACCCAGTTCTTACAGTCCTTTCTTGCTGGGTATGCGCTCTCTCTATCTGTTATTATTTTCATTGCTCTGCAATGGACCCTCTCCAGTTTGTCTTTATCTTTCTTAAACTCTGTTGGCAAAAACCACCACCTTTTAGCTGGGAACTCACCAGTACCAAACAGTAAAAATTTTGTCTCCTATACGCAGTTCACACTCATCCTTCCCAGAATACATGCTATTGCTATTCTGCATAATCTATGCAATAGATTTTTTTACACGACGTAATTTACTGTGAGATACAAATAATGCAAATATTTTATCTTCATCCTTTAGGCTCAATCAAAAGCTGGAATACAGACCCCATCACAAATACCTGCTCCTATTTCTTCCTCTGGCCTGGTCCAGACAGCACCTCAGATGCATACTCCACAATCAACACAAACTACCATCACGCAGCATGCACTTGGTCAGACCCAACAAATCAGAAAGGTTTGTGGATAGCGATAAGCATTACAATAAATAGTAGTGTAATCTAATTCTAGGCAGTGCATTTAGAATCTTTTATGTGTTATCTGCATCATATATAAATGATCAAGTCACCTAACATCTCTGTACCACGTTTTTCTGTGGGATACAATGGGCTTGTAACTCCTCCTCTTTCCAAAATTTTAGTCTGTGCAGGACTTTATTTTTCAGTTGCAAACAAATACATAAGGCTCAAGATTTTTTATCTTAATAAGTTAAGTACTCTTATGGCACCACTGTTACTATGTTCTTCCTCATGCTGGGCACAAGTGGTATACCAGGTATTCCAGTCAGTTTCTCTTATTTGTCACTGGCTAAAAATGGAAGATTCTTATAGGCTTAAGAGAAAGCTTTTACCTATGGTTTCAGAGATCTATTCTTTTCTCGAGTTCCTTTTAGTTTTCCTACTTTCCTTGTTGATTTCATCCCTACTTATGAAGAAAGCTATGGACTCAAATACTGAGGATAGCAATTCCAGTGAGTCAAAACCCCACCATACCTACAATACATGTCTTCCTGAGGAATGCAGGGAATGATTCAGAGAGAGATCTTTCACAACCAGCTCTGAAATTTCCCATTCCAAACCAGATGTTCATCCACCACTGGATGCACAGCTGAGAGTGCCAATCCAGTCGTGTTCATATGGTAACTGATACCAACCCATGAGCACCAGTCATCACAAAAGAAAAGGCTTTCTCCTCCTTTGAGCCTCTTCCAGGCTGGCCTCTATTATTAGGAACTCAGAGATTTGTTTTGGACCTTTGCTGCTTCCTTATCAGTGCTATCGACTCTAAGGCTCCTTATCACTTAGGAGAACAATGTTTTTCAGCCTGCCCCAAAGAAAGGATAATTCAAAAACAAATGAAATTTCAAGATGAAGAGGGTAATTTTTAGAGTATGTTACGTAACTGCTACAAAATATCTCAGCCTTCAAAGTTTATTTCAGTTTACAAATGTGCATCATAAAACCCATGTTCTGATGTGATTTGGGGCTTCTACCTGTGCAGTGTTGTCTAATCTGCTTCTGCTAAGGTTCTTGTTCCAGAAAAGAACTTAGAAGATGTATGATTATGCCTTGCCATTCTTAGACAGCTGGCTAATAAAGGGGAACACAACTCAATGAGCATCATCACTCTTCAGACTGTTTGTTCAATCTGTTTAATTTCATGGACATCGAGGTTACCCTACAGAAGTCAAAACTGACATATATCCAAAAAGCAGATTTCATCCAGATTCCCTGGGATTTGGTGAGGGCTAATCTTACCTTGTTAATTTGACAGGTCCCATATAGAAATTTTCCAGTCATCCTGAGGCATGTACTTGTGCCAGAGACTAGCAGTTTGCTTCCTTTGCTGTCTAGAAGTTCCTTAAAATGATTGCAGGAGATAACCAAGAGAATTGTACCCTCTGGTCTTTCCCCCTATTCAGATCAGTTGTCATGGAGACCACATAGTTCCCAGCAGACTTTAGTCTGCATCTGGCTGTGCTGGAGCTGAACAGCCTGCCTATCCTAGCTGTTTTTCTCACACATCTACTGCCATCTTTTACACAGGGAACCAGAAAGCACAATTGCACTGTTTTTTACATACAGTAGATCAGGACAGTCTTCATGCATTCAGCATTAGATCTACCTGTCTGCTGTTTGCATTTCATGAGGCTTGGATATTTCAGCAGGCAGATTGAGGTAATGAACTGTGAGCGCCTAATGCTACTTATTAATTTAACACTTTTTAGTGAAGTTGGTCTTCCTAATAGTGATCACCTCCATAAATAGTTGTTTTCCAGAACCGGTTGCCTTGAATCCATCTAGACTTTCTCAGGTAGCTCAGATTTTTATGTAAACCAGCTGATTATTCCATTTATTTTCTCCTACACACTTGAGGTGTCTCTTCACATTCTAACTACCACATGGCCCTTGTTCTTCAATTAATTCAGTAATAAGGAGACATCTCCACAGCCGTTCACCTCAGTGGTAGACAGCTGGAAAGTACAACAGTTTTCACACAGATGATCAGGTGGCTAACAAAAACTGTATTAAGCCCTCTCACAGCAGACTTAATTTCGTATTCAGACTGTACTCCACAAAGCTTATCCTAGCTTTATCTCCATTCCCGATCTAAGATTTGTCACACTCTTGTCATAAAGGTATCTGGGAGTGACACTGAATTTAACAGAACAGGCTTATGCATTCACACATTCGTAGCTCCTCTTCCTCTCCCTTTAACTTAAAAAAAATGAGAAGTAGGATACTGCTTGGAATCATTTGCAATGAGTCTATGGACTATCAGTTGAAGAAATAAAGTTTATATACCAGTAACCAAATTTACAGGTGATACCCAAGTTCATCAGTTATATCTTTTGCCTCTCCCTCACTACTCATAGATATCTGTAGTTAAAAGAAATTAGAATTATATGGCACAAACCAAACTATTCTGTCTTAAAACAGGCAGCACAGGACAAGTGTGGATACATATAATAGTTTCTATCAGGCCAGAAATAAGTTCATTTTAGTGACTGTCCACTAGGTGGGGAAATCATACATACTGTATTAAACTGTTCCATACTCTTCTGAATGTATTTCAGAAAAATTATATTACAGTTTCTCATGCTTCCTGGAAAATCGCAAGAAAATATTTTTAGTTATCAGTGATGAATGACAGCATGTGACAGCACAAAGTTGCTTTCAAAGAGTAATTGTTCTAGATTTACAAATTATTCCATGGGAGGGAAAAATCACTACAAATAACATTCCCTTAATAGAGAATTTAAGCAAGCAAGTATTTAAGTCTTAAATAAAGTAACAAAGTCTTAAACTTTATTCATGTAATTTACCCAATGTTATTAATTTAAAACAAAAAAAAACCACACAACCTAAGACTGATGTATTAATCCTTTACAGGTTTTTCCACCTACCACATCAAATACAGTATTTTCCTATCAGACTGCACCAGTTACAACACCTTCACAATCTTTTATTAATAAAACATCAAACTCTAACATTCACACTGGTGGTAATCAGGTTCCCTCTGTGCAGAATGGACCTGGTACTCCTAATAAGGTAAGATTGGCCCAACAATGTTCCATAAAGTTCAGTTTTATATTATTATTATTATTAAATAACATGTGACTATGTACATACTGCAGTTCACTCAAGGAGGAAGAATGTTTTGTAGATTTTAATAATGCATATATGTATGTATGTGTGAGAAAGAAAGAAACTATTATTTTATCCCTCTGATTACCTATGCTATTGTTATTTGTAAGTATGTAGACTGGTACGACAAAATAGGATAATCTGAACAACTTTATACATCTTGAATTCACTAGAATGTATTGTTTAGTCATTATCTTGTTATTTCACACAGCCTGGCTCGCCATCTCAAGCCCAGCCTTACATTGTTCAACAATCCCTCTTCAACAACACAGTATCCAAGACAAAAGATCCTCCTCGTTATGAAGAGGCCATAAAACAGACCCGCAACATTCAGACATCGCACCGTGAGGTAGTTATTTTCTCCTGTTTAGTCTATTAAAAACATTTTTTTCTTTAGAATTATCAAAGCCATTGCTTATTTTAGTTTTTTGTTTAGTGTCAAGATTTTCTAACACCAGAAACCCTAACCTAGTTATTTTCATAACTGCCTTTAACTACAGGACTCCTGTTTCCTGATTCTTTTTATTAAAGCAGCAGACATGTAAATAAGTCTTACAGTATCCAGTTGGTGATATATATAATAGGGATAATGCTGCTATTGCTACTTAACAATAACTATCCTTCAACTGACTTGTTTCAAGGATGTACGATACCCAAACTTCAGACTTAAAAGAGAAAATATATTCATATTTTCCAAAGTGAGTAAACTTGAGGAGAATGTAAGTGAGTGTGTTTATACACACTTAGGCAAACATATATATATACGCACACACACACACACACATACATATATACATACATGAGCATAGGTGCTTGCTTCAAAACAGTCTATATTTAGTGAGCTTGATGAAATAATCCTAGGTAGTGCTTTGTCAGTTTAGCATGATACCCTTAATGTTGGAGGAAAGTTGCAAACAAAACTAATGAGCATCCCTAACCTCATACGTTTCTGAACTATCCCAAAAGATAAAACCTTGTAGCGACCTAGTACTGGTTGCTGGTTTTGTGGTGGCAGATACTTGGGCAGAAGCATGGGTATCTAATGCCATTCTACATGTTCTTGGCATGTCTGAGACATCCTCACAGTGAAGGCACACAGGTCTTCTTACACGACTCTATCACTACCAGTTAGCAAAGTGCCTCCCCACTGGCCTCTTTTCAGGAGCTAGATCTCCTGATGACAAATTACTTCCTATCTCCAGAGTATAACCAATGTTTTAAAACACTGTTTTAGTTTTGAGACCATCATAAAAGTCTCCACTTTTCCTAGACTGTTTTTGAAAGAATGGGTTTGTGGGGTTTTGTTACCTTTTGCTTAAGGTTCAGATATTCAGGAGATAGTTGTTTAAAACAAACAGATAAACGGCTGATGAAAGCTCTCCCCCCCCTTTAAAAAAGAAAAGAATGTGAATCTACAAATTGAAAAAACAAAAACCTACCTAACAAAATGCATCTTACATGATGGCTATTCGCAGGATATCTCTGAGAGAAAGCAGTTCAGGGTGCACCCCCAAAGTCCTGCAGTTGTTCCAGACACTTACCCTGCTACAAAACAGGGTTAGTACTTCTCCTTATCCCTGGTTTCCTGCACCTCTCTTCTAGGTTGCCTTCATGAAATCTTTGTCTTGCTTTTCAGATTTTTTCCCTATTCCTTTGTACTGAAACCGACCACAGGGATTACAAGTGTCTCTCCAAAC
Organism: Mycteria americana; assembly: GCF_035582795.1. Lineage (NCBI taxonomy): Eukaryota > Metazoa > Chordata > Aves > Ciconiiformes > Ciconiidae > Mycteria > Mycteria americana. The sequence goes on from NC_134376.1 coordinate 12,357,544, forward strand.
TATTTCTCTGTTTTCTAGATTGACAGTTTCATATGAAGAATTTTAGTCTTGATCATAGGTTAGTACTTATGTACTATTGAGAGAAGCTAGGATCAATCCGCTTAGGAAAAAATACTACATGAAAAAGAATAACCCTTTTCTCATGCACTACAGCTTTCCAGTGCGCACAGTCAGCAGATGGATGATCTTTTTGATATTCTCATCAAGAGTGGAGGTAAGCTAATTGACATCTGTGTGATGTAGTGATTTAAAACCTGATAATAAAAACTCAGTGCTATAATCAAAGGAAAGAATTCTTCCAGGGAGAGGAGGTAGAAGCTATCCAGCCTGGATGAAACTAGTATTTCTGAAGGTTTGCAATAATTATCTATTAAAGAAAACATTTACCAAAACACACACAGTCAACCTGCTGTGGAACTTCTCTGCTTGTTAATTAGCCCAGGCAGACCTTTGCAATAATCCACACAGCATTCAAATGAGTACTGTGTTCAGCTCTGGGGCGCCCAACATAAGAAGGACATGGACCTGTTGGAACTAGTCCAGAGGAGGGCCATGAAGATGATCAGAGGGCTGGAGCACCTCTCCTATGAAGACAGGCTGGGAGAGTTGGGGTTGTTCAGCCTGGTGAAGAGAAGGTTCCAGGGAGACCTCATTGCAGCCTTCCAGTACCTACAAGAAAGCTGGAGAGGGTCTTTTTACAAGGGCATGTAGCAATAGGACAAGGGGTAATGGCCTTAAACTGAAAGAGGGTAGATTTAGATTAGATATGAGGAAGAAATTCTTCACTATGAAGGTGGTGAGGCACTGGAACAGGCTGCCCAGAGAAGCTGTGGATGCCCCATCCCTGGAAGTGTTCAAGGCCAGGTTGTATGGGGCTTTGAGCAACCTGGTCTAGTGGCAGGTGTCCCTGGCCATGGCAGGGGGGTTGGGACTAGATGATCTTTAAGGTCCCTTCCAACCCAAACCATTCTATGATTCTATGAAAATAACACCTTAAGTTAGCATAGATGTATTTTATCTAAATTTGAAAAGTTGAGCAAGTCCATATAATGTATATTGAAATTATACAAAAAATAGAATGAGGTAAGAATTAAAGCATGCTGATACTAAAACTTCATTAAATATAACCATGTATTATCAACTGTAAACATCAAAGGTACATTACTGGAAAAAGTATGTATGAACTACATAGAGACATTAACGAATAACAACTTTCTATGTCAGTTAAAATAAGGGAGCTATCAGAAAGGAACTGAAATAACTAAAGTAATATACAAAGTAGCTTGGCAGTAAAAGAAGGAGGCTTTCAGGCATAATTAGGCTTTGTAGACTGAGAAGCCATTACAATACTGGGAAATGTTCTGGTGCCAAGCAATTCAATTAACTTAATGTTTTGTACTACAGTCATATAAGGATCTTGACAGCAGTGAATGCCAAGACATAAGTGACTGATTGTAGGATATTAGAAGATTTTAGCCATATTCTAAACATCAAAGTATTTTCTCATTTTAAAGCAAATTGCAAAGTCAGCTGAAGAAAATGGAGTAGACAGTGACAGACTGAGATAAGTGACCTGTGCAGTGAACAACTCAAGCTAAATTCAAAAATGCTTTCAGTGCTTTTATTAAAATATTGCATGGGTAGTTCGAAGAAGTTCTACCTCTGGAACAGAGGATGTAAGAAACATTGGTGTGCTTACTTAAATATTTGCTTTGAGTTTTACATTACTAAAGCTATTTGATCTTAAAGGTAACAACTGCTCTGTATTTGTGAAGTTGTCATAAAAAAGCAAATGTTTCCTGATAATCTTTATGAAAAATAAAGCATTCAGGGGCTCTTGCACTTACATTAGCGAGTTCTACACTGAAAAATGTTTAGTTTATTAATGTACTTCAAGAGAGTGAGAGGATCCATTTAGTAATGGTTTGCTTTTACTAAGCAATCATTTCAACAGATGCTCTTACAGGTTTTAAGAATGTGGTTTTTGCTTGGAAAACTGGTGCAAAATATATTGTCAGGTATAGTTTTGCTGGCAGAAACATCGTCTGTGCTAGGGGATTTATTTGCATATTCTGGTCTGTCTAATCTTACTTTTGGACTCCATTTGCATTTAAGAATTAACTGGAACTTACTTTGCTTTATTTCCTTTTATTGTTACTGCCACTACATGGAACTTCTTACATGGAACTTCTTGACAGGAGAGTAGTTTTAGATTCTGGAATCAGGAATAAATGCATCCTAATCACATCAATTGATCTCTTAGACTAATTCATCAAGGTGGACACAGTACTAAACAGGGATGGAACTGAAATTTGGTTCAGGTATTCTTCTCTAAATTAGGAAATGTGTTGGTTCCACATTCTAATTAAAAGAACTATAAACATGAAGGAGGTAAAGCTAACATCTAGAAAATTGTTCCTTTTTTCATCAATATAAATATTCTAATTGGCTGAAGTATTACTGAAAGCAGAACTCTGGAACTTGTTTTGGAACACTTTGTTGTTCATAGAGTACCTGTCATAGTCTGATGTGTGTAGTGTTTGTATTATCAGAACAGCAAAATGACTCTTACTCCATGGAGTTCACTGTGGATGCATCTCAAAGTGGGCAAAAACGGGGTGGAAGTTGTAAGCCTGAGGATATATGTCATTATCTCTTCTGAATTCAGTACTGGGGGTTTTTTTTATTACAGAGATTTCCCTTCCAATAAAGGAGGAACCATCTCCCATTTCTAAAATGAGACCAGTAACAGCCAACATCACTACAATGCCAGTGAATACAGTGATATCCCGCCCACCACCACAAATCCAAATGGCCCCTCCTCCTGTGTCCTTAGAACCAACAACCAGCTTGTCTATAAGTTTGGAAAACCAACTTGAAGCTCTCTTGGATGGAACTCTACCGTCAGGTAATGAAATTCCTCAACTGACAAGCAGTAATGAGGACAGAGAGTCATTTTCTTTAATTGAAGACCTCCAGAATGATCTGCTTAATCACTCCAGCATTTTAGACCACTCTCATTCACCCATGGAAACATCCGACCCACAGTTTACCGCTAATAGTTCTTGTCTGTCTCTTGACCTTCCCGATACAAATTTGGACAATATGGAATGGCTAGACATTACAATGCCCAGCTCCTCATCTGGACTCACTCCTCTCAGTTCTACTGCCCCCAGCGTCTTTTCCACTGACTTTCTAGATCCACAAGATCTACAGTTGCACTGGGATTAAGCTATAGCCAATGAGAACATGACCTGCAAGTCTCTTTACAGCAGAGGTCCATTATTATACCATTCTGATTGCAGTTAAGATAAATTAAGACAGTAATGTTTGGAAGAACAAATGCTTGAAGCTAATTCCTTATTGATTTTCAAGTTTACAACAGTGAATTACTTTATGCTCCTATCAGTAGTGCAGATCAGGGCCCTCTGAAAGCTGTATTTCACGAGTCAAGAAAGGATGATTGTACTTGCTGATTAGAAGTACCCCAAGGTAAATGCATCACAAATATTTAAGAAAGAAGTTAAGTTTCTGACTTTGTAATGCTTAAATGAGCAACACAACATGGCTAAACTTAAAGAAGAAAAAGCAAGATTTCAACTGTCTGTATTGACACAGTGAGCAAGTGTTTGGGGGAGGGTGAGGTATCACTGCACTTCATTGTTCCTGTGGATAGCCTGAGCCAGGTTCAAAATTAATTGTGAGGGCAAAGGCAAGGAGAAGCACTGGCTGGTTCAGTGAAATTTCATATATCTAGTCTCTTAATTTGTTCAAGTTGTTTTTATATTTTGGTTTTGTGGTTTTTAAAACTCTTCCCCCATTCTTTAATCACGAGGGAAGAATTTAACTGCATCCAAAGGGACATTAAGTGTAACTGCAAGAAATCCACTGTAGCTACGCCAGGTAATATTGAGAACACTGAATTTTGTATAGCAATGCTCTGGATTTCATAGCTAGGTTTTCATGTGTATATCAGACAGTTATTTGTATACACTCTGAACTTTGTATAGCTTATTTTTGTGAACAGAGGGGAACAGTGGTCTTCAAACAAGAGATTACTATAATGGAAATAATAAATATCCTAAATTTGCTTTGTGTTTGAGGATATTTGTTAGATCATTGAATCCAGTATCTCAGCATATTAGAACAGTTTGAGGAAGTAGAAAAGTTTAATTAATGCTGTTGTGCACTATGATCCTGCAAGCATCTATGCAAGAATAGTCCCAATGCCCTCAATAAAAGATGTTTGTAGGATCCAACCGAGTTGTAGGGGACAGTACGGACAGGACAACCATCATTTCTTAATGAACACTTTATCTATTGAACAGCTTTGTCTACCACTACATAACATCAGGGAAGCTAAACAGAGAAGCTGCTCAGTGAGAATCCTAAATAGCACACAGTTACGGAAAATTATAAAAGGCTAATAAGCAGTATCAGGATGTACTGTTTTGTGATAAGAAGGCATATTTCATACCTGAAACAGATAATAGCAAAAATTAAGCTCTTACCTCACAGCACAGCACATGAAAATACTATTTTTTTAAAGCCCTTAGTTGTTTTTTTTTTCAGAGTCTATTATGAAAGCAGTTGGAAAAAAACAAACAAAAAAATGCAAATAGAAGTAAAAAACACTTTGTAATTCTATGGTTGTCTCTCAGGTAATAGCTGTTAAATGTTGCCATAGATGACATAGGCTGATAATCAAACATAAAATTGGAATTATTTCCTATTAGGGAATTCCTAAATTAAGATAAAAGGAAACAGTCCCCTATTTCCTGAAAAACGGAAACATGATATGTTTTCTAGTCTGAAAACGGATCTCATTGCAGAATTCCTTCCTCGCCACCAACCTTCAAAAATAAAGTTTTGTAGGAACTACTTAAAAAATGCCCTGAAGCTTTTGCTTACTTCTTAAAATAATGATATGCATCAAAGAAATAATGAAAAGAGAAAGTACCTGTTAACTATTTAGCAACCTGTATCACATTTAAAAAAAAACCCACAACACAATCATGTTAACATGAAACAAAATACTTTTGTCAGAAAATGTTGTGGAATTAACTGAAGATTTATGTCTCCAGATAGACAGTGCATTTGGTTTACTAATATTAAGGAATTCCATTGGCTTCAGATAAAATAGTGGATTATATAATTGATTCAGGGTTTAAACTGGCATTATATGTTTGCATCATATCAGTTATCAGCACTTTAAATCATTACGTATCTTCAAGAGTTTTACAGGCCAGGATTTACTTTAATGTGAAACTAAGTACAGAAAAACAATCTGGAGATTTCCACAACGAAAGATGAAGTTGAAAGATGTATGTCCCTATTCCTTCTGGCTGTGCCTACAGCACTTGAGTACAATATTACACGTGGACTGCCTGCCTTAAATTTTGATGGTGTAGGACTCTTCAATAACAGTGAACAAATACATTCAACTTTTTGCATTCCTTTTCATCATATTATCTTGGGAGCTAATACTCTGAGATACTAAGTGCCCTCAGCTGTTACAAGAATAAGAATTAAGGACTCTTCATCCGATAGGAACAACTTTGAATGAAATTTAGTGTTCTGCAGTACTGTCAATTTATTATTTGTGATACACCAGGCATCATACCACGTATGTGTGGTTAGTTACCCCTTTTTGACCCTGCCTTCTGATTAAATAAGAGGCAAGTAAATTAATTTTTAGAGGACAAATTAACCTAGGACAACTGTACTGTCATGTTTGATGTGCATGTAAATAGAGCTTAAAACTGGCAAAGTCATCTTGCTACAAAACTATCCTTATTGGCAGTGTAGAATGTTAACTAATCCATAGGAATCTATGTGCAGAAATAAATCGAAACAGTTGAGATGTGTTGTTATCAGTACAGTATAGCTTTCTACTCTCTGTTTGCAAAAAAAAAAAAAACCACCAATATTATTTAAAAAAATTAAGGGATCATTTTAGTTTTTAAAGTACAAATATTCTAGTGTAGGGAATGTGTGATTACTTTTTTGTACATTTCAGAATTATGTGCATTAAACCTTATATATAATGGTTTGCTTTAGACTTTGTTCTGAAATGTGATATATTTGCCATTGTTATATATGCCTGTTATGGCAGAAATAGGTTTTGCTTAGACTTTTGTGTGTGCATGTTTTACATGACGATTTTTGTAACACGAATACAATACATCTTAGAAATGTAATCATGACTGTGCAGTTTAACCGTACAGAACTGAATATATTTCTCATTAAGAGAACAGTTGCAAAGGAATGCACTGGCACTAAATTTGCCATTTAATGGCTGCAATATACTAACAACACATCCTATCAAATGTGTTGTTAGTAGATCCTTCAAAGTAATTAAGAATACCGTTTTATCAGTGTGAAAATCAAAAGTTGGTGTTTACACTTATAGACAAGGAGAGGGCTCGGACACATGTTTTACAAAGCTAGTGTTAATCAAGAGGAGGCCCATCCTGCATTTAATACAGAAATGGTATTTGTTATGCACTTTTAGTGCCATTCAGCATGAGTTAAGGCAAGTAAGTGTACAGGCAAAATTTTGTTTAACATTATAAATAGTTAAGAAAACATTGTCATAAATTTAGCAGTTGTCTCCGAGAATAAAATGAATTTATGGCAGTTGTTCTCTACAGAAATTTAGAGCCTAATCCAGCAATGTGGGCTTGCAGAATCAGACCTTTAAAAAGCTGAGGTCGCAGCTTTTAGAAATAATCACTACTTAATACTGAAATTTCTTTCCAAGGTATTTCTAAATTCACCAACAGGAGTTATGTTCAAGGAAGCAGGTGATCAATATAAAAGTTTCAATATTAAACTTTTATGTTACTAAATCTCAAACATTCAGATGCCTGAAAAGTGTAGGCACCGTAATTGGAAACCAAACACAAGCTGCTGAACTGCTTTCAAGGCAAAGAAAATGCAATCACAGAATACATTTAACTGGAAGGGCATTATGTAATCAAAACACAGTAAAGCTCACTGATGTAAACAATTATTATTTGGATGGCATCTTCAGTGTATTATAAACTTAAAGCAAATTCTATTAAAACTGGAAAAAAATTTCTTCCACTTATCTCTAGTAAATGTTCTGTTAAAACTCTTTATATTGTGGTCTATTAGATTGCCTTTTAGTGACTTCTAGACCATACTGCAGATGGGTTTTTATGAGATACGTGGAATGGAGTTGCATATAGTATTATATATGGCCAATAAAGAGCATCCATTAAAACCTGAAGTAATCTCAAATATTCCTTTTATACCAGTTTGCTAGGAATAAATATAAAGTGCAAAAAAGAGACACCTACATCATTCTGTAGTGTCCAATACTGAATATAAAGACTTTTTAAGTTAAAAGTGCATAAATGTATTTGTAGAAAACTAGCCAAAAAAGCCATTCTAGCTATGAGAGCAAATTCTCAATAAAAAGCAGGGAATGGTTAATAACTATATAATCACACTATTTTTATAAAAAATACAGTTCAGATATTCAAAAGACAGCCTAAAATAAATTATAATAATATAAAAATTTAAATAGGAACCAAAGCATTGCCATTTATATTGCCAAAGGAGGCACTTTGTATTTTGAAGCATAGGAAATTAAATCCCCACAAGTATTATCCATACTTTTTTAAAAATAAGGGTGTAGATATTTTCAAAGCTGTTTTTGATGTTTAACAGTACAGACTTGTTTTTGTTGTTTGAAAAAAATTTGTATTAAGTAATAGCACAGGCTTTTTTCCAGATAGGATTTTTCTTCACAGTACTGCTTGCAGTAGAAATAACGCTAACCCTAGTAGGTGTTTGTCTTCTTATTTTCATAGTCATAATTATGTCTTAGCATCTCATTTTGTGGAAAGAAGAAGATAGACACCTGTCTCTAGGGCCCTCTTCATTTAAGCACTACTTTACTAAATGCAAATTATGGCAATCAGGGCGTCAGTTTATGTATTGCCTTTCTATAAGAAACCATGATGCCTTTGTATTTGCTGTTTGCACCCCTAAAATCAATTCCATATGTTTGAATGCCATATGTTTTGCACATTGTACTGTATATATGTAATGCATACTGTATTTTTATATGTGTACTACATTTATCAAATATTTTGTACATAGTGGCAATATTGTAGCTACTGAGGAAATGTTTGATATTTCAGCATTTTTGCTAAGTGTCTCAAATAAAAAAGGAAAACTGTGTTCATTTGTCTATGCTTACTACTTAAAAGTGAAAAATACCATTAATAATAATCAACAAAAATTCTGACTCTTATGAGTCAAAAACGTTTGGCCTATGTTCTAAGTACCTTTCTCACAAAAAGGAGTAAGAATGAAATCTGCACTTAAACAGACTCCAAAGAATGATGGTTTGTCTTCAAAATCAGAGCCAAAATCTATAAGAATAGAGATTTCCTGAACTCTCGAAGTTTAGGTTTGGACTTTTTTTTTTTTTTTTAAGCAATACTATTGTATTAATTCCTTTCCTGTTTTTTATTTTTTTCTCAAGAAAAGGTGGGGTAAGAACCCAGACTTTTCAGTATTCGTCATTGAAAAAAAAAAAAAATTCTAATGTATGCACAAGTGTAACTATCTTACATAACACACAGGTAAAATATACGTGTGATATTATTCAATATATTTTAAATGAAGTGGCTCCATAAAAATTAAAACAACTATAATCAATGACCTTTTTATATAGCTCATGAGCCATACAGTCCTTATTTTGTAATCTGTCACCGTATTTTCATGATGTGCACCTGCTGGGGTTCACCCCCCCACACACATCATCAACTACCTAGTTCATTGAAAAATGACTGTTTCTTTGGCTCAACCCAATCTTAAAAACCTAAGCTTCCAAGAACCCAATACCTATCCTACCATAGTACTTTTTAGAAGGTATGAGTGGTTTGGAAGGGAGTGCTTCTCCTGGGCTACCCAGAGAGTAACCATGTGTTAACTGCACAAGCCTAAGAAGTTCTGGCAGTGTAATAACAACTGCAGAGACATATTTAGTAATTTTGGACATTCCCTCTTCTTTTTCGCAAGAACAAAACACCTTATTTAAAAAGTCTTCTAAAGTCTAGCACAGAAGAGGACTTTACAGTTACATAATGCATGCATTGACCATGTATGACTGCATAGGGGTATTAAAGAGATCACTGAACAAGCACTAGTTTAAACCCATCCCCATCAAGAAAAACTGATCAAAATTCAAGATGCTATGGTAGGACTTGGGAAACATAGTATGATTCTAGTATGTATTTTTGTCAACCAGAGAGAGTCAAGTCTCTAGCAAAATTCTCTTGAGGATAATCTCTTGGATTAGTCCACACCTTTTGCTGGTGGAGAGAGGAACAAGCTGCAACACTGAAGTCATGTATAAAAGCAACAGCAAGGGAGATCGAGGGCTCTAACACTGTTCTGACTCAGTGCCAGAGTGAAAAAGGAAGAAGGAAAAACCTGGAGTTTCTTCCTCCCTCCAAGTGAGGTTTTTTTTCAGGGAGGGAAAAAGGGCAACTCAAAATACAGAAGAAACAAGGCATTCCAGAGAGGTGCATCTTCCTGTTGTGAACCTCTCATGTCACTGCCCTGGAGCTGACTGGTGGAAATGGTTCTACTGAGCTGCTCAGATCAGGCCACACAAATATGTCTCTTAGAAAGCTGTGCCTGTGCGATCAGGCAAGCTTCTGAATATTCCCCAGATAGGTTAACCTCATTTGTGAGTCAAATGCAACATTTTGTTCACTTATGCAAATGAACCTTTAAGGCATCTCCGAGTGAAGTCAAAAACTACTAAAATATTGCAAATTACTGGGTGTATTTCACCTTGCAATACAGACTTCTGCTCCTAATTGAGTTACATTGTCAGAGATACAGAAATAATCCCCAAGTAAGTTTATATGGGCATTCTTATCAGCTACAATATACTGTAATTCTTTTTCATACATTACTGTACTAGTCTTGAATTTAACAAGAAAGTAAATAGTGTTTGTATCACATTTTTCTGAGTAGAGGCTACCTGTAATTCTCTAACAATAAAAAAGAATTTGTAAAAAAACAAGTAGAATAAGGCTATTCTGTGAGAAATTAAGGGAGATTTCAGAACTATAAGACAAAGAAAGGAATAAGAAAATTATTTCTGATGTAGACAAGATTACACCCACTTTCATTCATGACTTTCCTGAATTCTTCCAAGGTTTTCAAGAGGTACTGGATTGTGGGATTTCGTATTTGCATTTTGTATTCTGCTCAGCTTGTGTTCTAGAACACCTCTGGCATTTCTTCAGGAAAACGAGCTATGAGCTGTTCAATGTGCACAAAGCTTCTTTCCATGATGAAGCTGCTTCCTTTAAATATTTACTATTATACTTCCTCTTGTGGAGGCAGTCCCCATACTAGATCACCCACCCTCTCCTTATTAAAGTCTGTTCTACACTGATGACATCAGAACTCAGCCAAGCATTACAAAACCCATAAAGTAGTAAGTAGTACCCATAAAACTGAACAAATTAAAACTTATTAATATGCCCTGTAAATGTCATAAAATACCTTTTCTTTATGAACTTTAACCATTGTAAAAGTTTGTGGGCTATATATGCCACAAACTTACCTTCAGATATCACACCCCAAACACAAACATGGCAAAACAAGTGCAGCACTTTTTGACTACACGTTTGTGCATTACAGAATTTATAGTTAGAATGTATCAGAAATAAAGCACTTGTTTTTGTGCCAACTGGCAGTTTGCGGGTTTGATTGTTTTACAAAGACCAAGAAATATACACACATAACCCTCCCCCCCAAACTGTGTCCATATTAGTATTATGAGGTAAACACCAAGACAGGAAGGACTGATGAAGCTTGAGATTCTGCTGAATGAACTTTTTCCACAAGCTAAACCCTGGTTTTCAATAGAACCTGAATTTATTAAACCATGTTCTACAAATGGCCATCATCACATTTGTCTTTACTCTGTACAATATTAAATGCTATATGCTGCTGCCTATTAGCTTGTTGTGTATTACACAAATGTTGCTAAAGAGTGACATATTTCTTAGAATATTTGTAGTCTCAAGTCAGAGATGTTTCCTTGATAGCAAAGTCACATACATTTCCCCACACCTCATACTATAGTCTACAATCCCACCGAGACCTTCCTAAAAGAGGATCAAAGTAACATCTGAGATGCAACAGCTAGAGGGGTTTTTTTTCCTTTAAGTGTTTATCTATACATTTACAGAGTAACTCTTAAGAAATATTTCCCTTCACATAAAAAATTACCTGAAGATGAGTCTCCAGTCTTCTCTGCAGAACAAGGACTGCAGGGCCACTCTACCGTAACACTGCATCATTCTCGAATCCCTCCGAGACAACTGCTGTTGATTAGAAGTTAAAATAGTGAACAGAAACATTCTTTCATAAAGCTAGGACGAAGTCTAAGCTTAAGTAACTCATAACTGAGGAGCATTCCAGCTACCCCATAGCAAGTCTTTATAAACTCAGTTATACAGTGGCACAAATTCTGCATAAATATGACTGTTGCCCTGTATCTCCTTGAGAGAGTGGGGGAGATTTGTAGAAAGGCCTAGTTTTGTACATTAAAACAGACATCAAAGCCCTCTCCTAAAGCAACACCTCCATCTCATAGGAGTGAAGCTTAGGGAAGGAAGAAGAAAATCTGGTGATTATCTTCTCCTTCCAACAAAATCTCTGACATTATCTTTTCAGCATCAGAGTCTTCTCAAAACTTTCCTTTAGGAAATTCATGTTGTGTTTTAAAACAGGGTTTGTCAGAAGAGAACACTGCATAAGGAGGATTCAGCATAAAGAATAAGGGCTTTCACACAGAGCTCAAACAAGGGTAGTGACCGACATAAAAGACACGTTCAGACAAAAGTATCCAGAGGTCAAAAGAAACCACTGGCCATTACACGTTTTAAAATCAAATTTACATTTTTAGTTATAAAAACTATTGCTCTGATAAATCAGCTCACCATTACACAGCACTTTAGATTGATAGATAGTAACATTTTTTCCAGACACACTGAGGAAGTTAGGTTCAGAGAGTAGGCAACTTTTTTTAAACCCAATCGAGTCTTTCCTCTTCATCTACTCAGAAGACCTTTATGATTTCAAACGAAAACTCTAATCTCCCCATACAGTTAAGGAAGAAATTTAGCATTAGAAGTTGCTTTACCATTAGATACTATTTCTGATGCCATCCAAATACATTTATTAAAAATGTAGTGCATTTGAAAAGATACAACTCCTGAATTCCACATGTAATTCCAATAGTCCCCTCTGCTTCCTCCCATCACAAAATTACTTCTCAGCTCACAAAGATACAAAAACACAAATAAAACAAACACACGCGAGCTACGCAGGAACTGTGATGACAAGTTACAACTGGCAAGTATAGCAGATAAAAGAGCAGCATATTTTGTAATAAGCTAGAAGGCCAGAAATGGAAGGGCATCAGTCAAACATGATTTGTTAAAATCTAACTCCTTCCTGCTGCCAGCTTGGTAATACCAGGAGTAACTCTTCTTCAGTCAGCTAAGATGTTAACTGGCCCTCTGAGGTCACCCCTTATCATAAAAGTTACAGGTGTGAGAGTTGGGTGAGGCAGTTTCCACTCCTACACATCATCACACTTTCAAAGTGCTGCAGTGATCACAACAATCAAGACAAAAGCAGAATACAACAGTACTATCCTCGCTTCCCAGCTTTCCATGGTCCAGATGAGGGTATGTCCTTTGACGCTAGTGATGAGCAAGACTAGCAGATAAACTCCAGCAAGTGTTCGGGTTGGCCAGGCCATCAGTTATGCCCATAAGGACGGGAAAAACAGAACAAATCACCTTTGGGACAGCTATCCCAGGGTAGTAGCAAACACACTTAACATGGGCTGACTATCCAGTAAGGTAATTTAAATGAGACACCTTTCACTGCAGGTGAAGCTAATTCAAATTGCTGTTTGCTGAAACAGAGGCACACATAGAGTTATCACACAGAAGCTAACCAATGGCAGCTTTTAAAGAACTGAAGTTTGTTCATACAGTCAAGCCATCAGGCGTGAGTTTTCCTGATGACAGGTCAAAGAAAATCCCAAAAGGATACAGATATATTAATCTTTTAACACACCTGCATTGCAGCACCACCAAATTAGTAACTCTGATCTCAACCTTTACAGAGGTTCCTCTGTTAACATGTTTACATGCTTCTTCCATAAAAAAAAAAGAAAAAAAAAAGACTGATCCTAGCTGGGATCAGTACCCCCCACAGGTGAATAAACAAAATTCCTTTTATCCAGGAAGACAGAATACAGCTTGCGTGTCCAGCAAAAGTTTCATAGGGTATTTAAAGGGATCTCCACAATGAACGGCAAATGAAAACTAAAAGCTTTGTTTTCAGGTCACACTTGTAAATACCTAGGAGCCCAAATCTAGAAAAATATGTATTTTAGTATCTTTTCTGCATTTCACGACACTAAGTTTTTACAGGAAACAAGTACCAGGCACTTAGTGAGTTTAATTTAATATTTACCATTTAATTATCCCAACGTTTTGCATTTCTGCTTCTTTCCTCGGAGGAGGAAAGTTTTACTCCCGCTTCCCCCCACCCCCTCTCTACGCTGTTCTTTCCGGTCCGAGGAAGACTCCATCGCGGCCAATACATCTACCGACCTAAATGTACGAGTGCCATCTTTCGGTAAAGAAAAGCCCCGCTGCAGCACAGCTGCACGCCCCAGTCACCGGCGGCACCACAAAACCACACCCTCCCCGGGGAACACCTCTCTGCCGCCGCAGCCCGCGCCCGGCCCGGCCGCCCTCAGAGGCGGGAGCGCCCCGGAGCCCCGTCCCTCGCTGAGGCCGACGCGGGAAGCGGGCGCTGCCCTTGCGGGCGTCTCCACAGACGGACGGGGCAGCTCCTCGCCGCTCCCACGGGGAGAGGGACTTTCCTCAGCCCGCTCCCACGAATTCCGCCTCCTCAGCGGACACCTACCGAGGGGAACCCACTGCCGCTCCCCCCGCGCCTGAGGGAGAAACGGCCGCGCGCACGCCGCCAGGTCGGACCCCGCCCGCCACAGCGCCCGACGGCCGCCAGGTGCCGGCGCAGGCGCACGCGGCGGGGGGCGGGGGCGTGGCGGAGGCGGCCGCCCGCTGCTGGCGCGCGGTTGGCGAGGGCGGTCGGCAGCGCCGCCGCCGCGCGGGAGTGGCGCCAGCGATAGAAGGGCGTCGGGAGAGCCCGTTAACGCAGGCGCGGTGGCCAAGTGGTAAGGCGTCGGTCTCGTAAACCGAAGATCACGGGTTCGAACCCCGTCCGTGCCTTGGCGGGTCCGCGCCGGTGGGAGCTTCCCGGATCCTTTTTAGGCGGCAGCCCCGCGCTTCGGCCCTGCTCGGCGGCGGCAGCCAGGACGAACGGAGGCTCCCATCCGAGCGGCCGCCCGGCAGCGGGGGAGGAGGGGGCAGCGCTCCCTGAGGGGGGTGCCCCGCACGGCGCCGGGGCCGGGAGAGCGCCGCACCCAGCAGCGGCCGCTGTCCCCCCGGCCGGCGGTCGGGCGGGTCGGCTGCAGGCCAGGAACGCAAGCGGCGGCGTTTGGCTTCAGCGCATCGAGCACAAATAAGGCGAGAAAGGGGCGTCGCACCTGCAGCGCGGTGCTGCAGCCGCGCTGGCGGCCTCTGGCCTGAACAAAGCGACCGGGGGATTGCCCCGCTCCTTCTGCGTTTCACGTCAGCCAAACCTGTGCTCCTCTACCTCGCTACGCCGGCTGCCAAAACCTCTCTTCACATTTGCAACAACAGGAACATTTTTCTGCAGCCCACCTTCTCCTTGGGGCCTAATCCTGTACTCTAGAGACCCTCGAGCTCAACCTGAAGAAGCAAAAGTAGAAGATAGTTTCAAATGTGGAAGGAAAAGATGTCTACCGAAGGCAAGGGGAAGCCGTGTCACGCACATTTCCTACACAGCGGCCTCGAAGGACTTGCTGGCACCCACCACGACAGGGATTCATTCCTGTGAGGAACAAGTGGAGCCTCTGCAAAGTCTTGTTTGAAGAGATGTTCTCCACAGGCTGCAGCTACCACGATTATCCTGTAATTCCCGCTTCTTTTCATTGTTTTTTCCCCCCCCCTGTAATTCATTTAATTATTTCTTAATTTAGTTCTGTCTTCTGGTTAGTAAAACATGAGGTTTCTTCATCTGTATCACTAGGCATTTAGAAGGATTGTTTGCAATCTGGTTAGTGTTCACTTTACATTTTCTATTTTTTTAAATAGAAAAACTCCCTGTCACATTGAAAATGGGTAAGGAAAGGTTGGACTGGTTATGTTAAGAGGAGATGTGCAATGCTCACGGGTCTCCCAGCATGAGCAAACACGGAGTACTTCAGACACAGCTGGTCCAGCAGGATCACAAGCAGCCGGGAAGTCCAACCTGGGGACACTGACGGGACCAGCCACCAAACCAGCACACACAGTTAAGGGCTGACAGTGCTACGAACCATCCTAACCATGTAAATAATAACAGCACTACAAATTGAAGGAAATCTTTATTGATTCATGTTTGATACTTACCATTTTAAGTTTTCAGTAACCTTTGATTAGTCCACACAGCCAGTTTTCTGTTTTCTTCCTGAGAAACCTTCCTCTCATATTCTGCACCACTGTTGTCTAGAATCAAAATTGTACAATTGTATGAACAAAAATAACTGTCGTTAACTATTTACACTAGATTTTGTAAAACCTTTTAAAATAAAATACGTAAACTGTTGGTAGGTCAAAATCATCATTCAAGTTGTATTTTGATTTAAAGAAGGGCTGTAACCATGTATTCTGTATAAGGCTTTTTTTTTGCACAGATTTAGTGCTATGAAGATTATCCGACTGTATTAATTACATGTAATTAAAATCTGTATTTTCTGCACTTAGTCTACTGGCAATATTCACAAGTATCCAGAACTGCTCTTTAGCAAATCTGGCATAACTCTGATGAAGCATCAGCAGAGAGGAGATCATAGTGCATACCTGCCAGCTCATTTTTGAACTTGAAAGTTCTAGTATGAAATCCGTGACACCACTGCCCAATCTCCCTAGAGAGAAGAAAAATGTAAATTATTGATTTTGAGCAGTCACAGTTTCAGCACAGAGCACATGCAAAACTACAACCCAAAGTGTTCTAAATTGGTTTTTCTTCTTCAATATTTTTACTCACAGATACGAAGGACAGTGAGGAACAGCTGTGTCCCTGAAGCTGTTTTCATAAGAGGGTTTTCAAAACTAAACATAAAAATCAAACTCAAGGACAAAACATGTATCTGATGGATACTGCTTTCTGTTACTACAACCTCAGGGATAAACCTGGAGAGGAGCCACCCTGCCTGTGATGAGTACTCCTTTCATAAATTCTTGATTGTTTTTTAGAAATATAAGACTAAGCCAGGTGTGCATGAGAGCTATGGCTGCGTCTCACGTAACAATGGTTTAAGGCCTGTGAGTCTGTGTTACATGACACACACAGAAATTAGATAATACAAAGCCTGTTTTTCCATAGTTTGCAGACAGAACTTACATTTTGCTAAATAACATTGCTAAATTATTAGCATGACAATAATTTTGCTAAGTAACATTTTAAGACGTCTTATGGTTATTTGCTAGAAATTAATTTTGTAATTAGAAAACTATCTATGAAGTCAGGGCGTAAGAGAAGCTAGTGCAGACCAGAAATTGGTAACTCCAGTAGCAGCTAAGATGTAGAAATAATTACCATACCACACAGGTTTACTGCCGTGACATAGATTCATTTACATGATGTCAAACCTTTTTGACAGTGTTACCATATTTGCCTTCAGCCTTCTCCTTTCTAGACAACACAATCCCCAAATTTTAAAATCTCTTTTAGGTCAGCTTTTCTACACCTCTAATCACACTTCTAATCATCCTTGCTACAATCCCCCAGATCCTCTCCAGTTGCTACATACTCGTCTTGAAATGAGGACCCAAAGTGGACACGCTACTGCTGCATACCAACACTGACCAGACCATTTCTACACATCACAACTCACAGAAGTGGTAATGTGGGAATTTGCATTACGCGTACCCAGCAAAGCCTGAGCTGCCATAGTTATAGTGCTACGAGAAGCTGCATAGCTGCCATTGCATCACACGACATGAGTCATTACATGTGAGCACAAACTATCCGAACTGGCACACGTGGCCCTGTCCCCAGACCAGACTGTGTGACATGAAATTTAAGCTGGAAACTTCCTCTCTCACCACGTGCTTGGCAGCGCTGCAGCCCCCCCTGCAACCCCGGCCCCAGGGGTGGCCAGCCCTGGAGCCAGAGGGAGGCTGCAGCTCCTGGTGTCACCCAGCATGCCGGGCACGGCAGGGCGGGTGGCCTGCAGCAAGTGGTTAAAACAGGAGCCGGAGACCAATGGGGCTGAATCCCAGGGCAGAATCTGTAGTATGGAGTCATGTGAAGTAAGTCCTCTCCTTAATCCAGCTTCTAGTATCCATCATTGCATAATTTTTTAGAAATTATTTAGAAATCCCTCACACTGTGCAGTCTTACTGGTGAAAACGGAAGGTGAAGCAAATTTAATTTCGTTTCATCGTTTTTGTCGTCTTACCAGAGCCTCTTGCTGCCTTTTTGAGTTAATTGAATTTTACATGTGACAACCAGTATGACCAACAGAGGACAGCACATCCATTTCTTTTAATGATCAAAAGATCCTGAACTTGAAGGTGCCATTCACTTTTTCACTCAGGAAATGAGAGTGACAGGCAGAGTAGAGCAGTATGTCGTAAGTAAGCCAGCCAGCTTAAAAAGGCCTTTTTGCAATTAACTAGAGCTGTTTTGCATTCCAAGAGCTTACTTAAAATAAATCTACTTCTAGCCAGGCATTATTGCTAACGAAACACTGTGAGTGCACCTCTCCGAAAGCTGGGTCTGTAGTTTGAAGCAATTGTTTATTGAGCACTGCGGTAACAGTTAAAACATACTTAGGAGTCAGGGCACACTTAGGATTGTCAGGTGAAATCTGCTAATTCCCCTTCAAAACTGCAGACAGACGAGGTGTCTATAACTAAGTTTTGATTAAATGTGAGGGTTTATAACACACAGTAAAGCCAGACTCCAGTGGTTTTATTGCATTTGATTGGAGGGCAGAGAAGACTCTGCAAGTCATAATGAAATTCAAAGACTAAACCCAAGGATTTCATGTGGCAGAGGGGAATTTCATTAGGGAAATTCAATTAGCCTGCAAGAGTTGCACACATTGAAATCTATTCTCTTTCCCCAAAAGCTGGCTATCGTGTTTTTTATAGCAACCTTTGATACTCCTGGATAAATAATGCTTTATTACAAATGCATTGACATCTTTATATAATTATTAGCATACACTAACATCTTCATCCGTTACTGCTTTGCAAACATTCATATCTGCTTCCTATGAAATGTATCAATCAGATAGTGGGGTTTTTTTTAAAAATATGACTAAGGAAGGATTGGGTGTTAGGCACGAGCACAAAGCAAATATACAGATTTAGGAGACACGTGAGGAATAATAGTGGCTCATGACAGTGTGCGGGTCTGCTGCAAGTCCCAATTCACATTGTCGGTCAGGGCCTGATCCTGTGAACTGCTGAGCAGAATTAGTTAACAGCCTAAGATACCATTAAGTCAATGGGGACTGACAGTGCTCAGCAGTTCTCGCTATTGGGGCCCTTAAAAATGAAAACCAACCTGCAAATTCGCATTCACGCGAGTAACGATGTTGCACACATCTACAGTAATAACATGAATTATTCACATCAGGGTAGCATGAAAGATGCAACCCACAAAGCCTGTTGAAAATAACACACAAACCTTAATTAGTGTTCCTGTGATACATGGGAGGGTTATCATTTGGCCCATTCTTCACTCATATGCGTATTCCTTTTATTTGCTGTGTGCATAGGTCTGATCCGAGGACCCGGGGGAAAGTAAATACAGGAGACAGACATCTATAAACATCAGTAGAAAATGAGGAACGGGGGTTACTGATTAGCTTTCTTCCCATATGAAACTCCTAGATCATATCGGAGAAATGTGAGTGAAGTGTTTCACCATTCTTTTTTTAACCATTATCTGATCAGAGAAGCATGAAAAGCACTTTATTGCTCACTTGATTTTTTTTTCCCTGTGCTAGGAGCCCTCTGCAGGAAGTGAAGCTGAATTTCACAAATCTTCCCTTTCTGACGTCTCCCGAATTTCTAGGAATGCCCCTTCCCTGTTACTATATTTGGAGGTAGTTTCTAGGAAAAAAAACAATTTTCGGACGGTCTTGGACTCACCACACCTACTCTCGGAAGACTCCGAGCCCCGGGTCTCCTGGCAGGGCCCCCGCGGAGTTGAGGAGCTCACGGCTCGGGCTGAGCAACTCCCGGCGCAGACTGCACGTCTTTGTAGCACTGTCGGAGGAATGAGCATGGAGAGGGAGTGGGAAGGGGAGAGGTGTCTTTGTGGCAACAATGAGTGAATCTTCTCTAGTTATTTCCTGGTGGCTGCTCTTTTTTTTCCCCCTGCACTTTTTTTTTTTTCTCCTCCTTTTTTAAAGGAAGAGGATCTTAAGAAAAAAAAACCTCCTCGATTTTTTTTTCCCTCCGCTTCCCCCTCTCCCCCTCCCCTTGATGTGGCCTCTTGTTTAGATTGTGGCGTGACCGTGATGAAGAAATGTTTCTGGGCGCCTGGCAGGGTGATCTTTTTATGTAATGAGTCAGGATTTTGCCAACGGAAGGAGCCGGCTCGGAGCGAGGACCGAAGGGCTGCCTCCTCTCAAGAACGGGAACCTGCCAGGCGAGCGGCACCCTCTCCTCGGGATCCCCGCTCGCTCCGGGCGTTTATTTATCCACGGCTTGCGGGGGCACCGCCGGGGGGACTGACAAGTGGTAAGTTGCGCTCTCCTTCCGCGCCCCCGCCATCGCGTTGCCCGCCCGCCCGCCGGCCCGCGGGGAGAAGCCTGGCCCCGCGCACGTCCCCGCTGCCGCCCTGCCTCCGAGGCCCGCAGGTGGGGCCGCCGCCCCGCGCCCCCCGCTCCGCCGCCGCGGGCAGCCGGGGCCGCGCCCTGCCGCGGGGAGGGGTCGGCCCCGCGCCGCTCCGCTCCGCTCCGCGCCGGGCGGGCACCTGGGCGCCGGCCGAGCCCGCGCGGCCGCGGAAGGGCGCCCCGCGCCGCCTGCGGGGCGGGGGCGGCCGCGGCCGCGGCGCGGGGCCGCGCATCCCCGGCCGCCTCCCGGCGCGGCGCGGCGGCACGTGCCGGCGGCCCCGCGCCCACCTGCCGCAGGCCGCGGAGGGGGCCCATGCGGGCGAGGGGCCCCTGCGGGCGGGGAGGCCGGGCCCGCCTCGCCCCGCCGCCGCGCGCGGAAGGGGGCTGGTCTGCAGCCGTGCCGGGCGCCCTCGGGAGCCACAGGTGTTCGCTCCTCCCGGGTCTCCGACCAGCGGCCCCGTCCCGGTGCCCAAGTGTGGCTTCTGGGGTCGACTTTCGCCCAGCACAAACCGCTACGAATAGGCGTGCTGCTAGGTCTCGGTACGTAGCGTTTGATGAGCTCACGTGAAGTAAGAAACAGCTTCTAAATCATCACGCCCGTAAATACGTTAGTTAATTCCTCTTTCTACAGGCCGTGGATTTTACTTTAACATTTCTACTTAGCCAGAATTTCCATCAACTTCTCTGCGTTTTCCTTTCAAGATGTATTTGCTGATTATACAGCAGTTCAGCTAGGACAGCATTCTTTGGCTCTGTATTTTGATTATCAACAGCAGAATAAATGTAATAGTGGCTTTTCAAGCAGAGTAATTAGCTCCTTTTAAAGTAACTGATAGCATTACCTACTTCAGTCATCCAAGTGTAAACTATAATGCTTTTAAACTTGGATTTTGTTTAGAAGTTCTGTTGGAATTATAAACTGAGCATTTAGAAAATATCTTCCTTTTGTCTACAGATCTCTACTCTTCCTCTCATCTTTGAAAGAAGTTCTTAAGAAACATAATGCTAAGGGTAGTAAGATTTAGACACCCTGCTGAATACTTGAAACTACCACTGTTAGTGGGGAAAACCTGTTTCATGTATTTTCTAGTGTATTGTACAAATAACAAATTTAGAATAATGACAGACGTCTCTCTATAATGTGTCAACTTTAGTTTGAAATATCATGGAACAGATAAACAAGTAAGTTGTTACTTTGAGAAGAAATCTTAATAGATACTTTGAGTGCTGGGTCTAATAAATAACCGTTATTCTGGGGGAGTTCCGTGTCATTTTATAGACACTTATAGAAGGTGCTGCTCACCTACTTAATAAATAAGTCATACAATGTGAATAAAAACAAAGAGTATCTGTTAGCAATTCCTGCTGTCCAGAAAGTGAAGGAGTGTATATTGTATCTTGGCTACAATGTTCTCGTTTATTAGTCTGAAAATTACCCACTTTGTAAGCAATGATTCTCTCAGTTGATTGGGCATATCTTACAAAGCTACTTTACTTACAAATTGAATCTCGGAAGGTTGTGGTTCCAGAGTCGGGGTTTTGGGGGCGAGATGAGCTTATGTTTTATCCAACTGGCCCACAAAGTCCCGCTTTTGGTGGTCACTTTGTTCTGCAAAAGAAACCAGTACGTTATGGCTCTTACAGTGGACATTAAACTTAGCAGTAAACTACTGTTGCACTTAGCAAAAGGCTACTATACACTTTCAATAAACAATAATATTCTAACTCTAATGTTGTCTTCAGTGATAAAAAGTGGATAGAAAATACTATCATTCTGAAAGTTAAACACAAAAAAAAGTTTTCTAACTGTTGGTGGCGTTTTTCTCTTAAAAAGCCAGCGAAAGCCGAAGAAAAAGTTACGTTTCAAAGACTGGTCATTCAACGTAGGTGAATTGGGAGAAAAGGAAGTAAGTCCCTAGAAAAGAGAGGCAGCTTAAACCTTGAAAACATTATATAAACACCAGTAACATTTGTTTGTCAATCCCCGCCTCAGCTTTTTTGCTCACGAAGTGTTCAGTTTTCACATATCTCTTCAACTACCTGTTTTTTTATGTGTGTGTGTTTGTGTGTTTACATGTGTACGGTCTGTATCTATGAATCGATCTAAAGATTACTAATTTTTGTACTGATAAAAGTTGTAGAATATATTTTTATGAGTAAGGCACTGCAAACCTGAGCTTGGTAAAGCTGTTTAAGTTCATGTTACTATTTACATTTTGGTATCAATATCCTAAAGAATCTAAGCATAATTTTTACTTAAACATTATGGAGTTGTACTTTCCTCATGGGATTCTAGTAAGTGTTGAAAATTTGTTAGTAGATAAGCTGAACTTTCTTGTGGTTCTGAATATACTGTACATATATTTAAGATTGAATGAAACACATTATATTCACACAATATAATTTATACAATGGCTCACATATACGGCATACGCACACAAAATACATACAGGAGCATCCTCTCAGTTGGTGTAAATGCGTCTGTCATAGTTTTGACATTTTATGCCAGCTAATCACCTGCTTAAGTTACACATAAACATCTAGACATTCACATTGTGGTCACATTATCATTGCAGTCAGATTAATTTTAAGTTCTGACCTACTCAGACTGAATCAATTTGAGTATTTCACACAGGCCTGGAAATTCAGCTGAAGTTACTCAGTGATACACTGTTAAAGCAAAGTTGTTGGTATGTGATATATTGCATGACTATATGCAGACTCTGTATATTCATGCAAATGGGTATCATGCTGAATTATCAAGATTTTTCTATGGAATTCTGGTATTTTACATTTTATAGCAATATAATAGATACACATGTGAAATAGGACATATCCAAACCTCAGTGCAGCAAATTCCTCACTTTAAGACTGAAATCTGATGTGGAAGAGCTTAGGTCAGAATTGTGCTGCTAATATGCCTTTTAGCTACTATTTTGCATGAAAAAATGCTGTTCAAAAGCAGCATTTATGAGAAGGTTAAATTTTCATGAACCAATTAAGCTACAAATTTAACTGTCGAAATTTTTTATTTTTGAATTCTAGTACATGGTTTGTGAATACATTCTAGACCTGTCCAATATTACAAGTCATCAGATCTAGACTGGTTTAACTCCTACGGTCTCTTCACTGGTATTCTGAGAACATCAGAGCAGAGAATCAGAGATTAGAAAGTGGATCAATGTGAGGATCTTGCTTTAAGGGAAAAGAGAAACAAACTTACATATCCAAACAGTAGCAAAGACCAACTCTGCCCTGCTGAAATACAGCAGTTGCTTCTCACCAACTATTACTTTAAAGCTCTTAAATTAAAACATGTAATTTTGTACAGCTACTTTCAGTAAGATGTGCTTTACGTAGTGCACTTTGTTAAGCAGTTGTTTTAAGGTATTTTTTTCAAATAGGTTCTATTTGATTCTCTATTGAAGATACACAAAATTCACATGCATTCCTTCTAGCGCCAGTAACCTAACTATAGAATAAACTATTTAAATTATTAACGAGCAGCATTAAAGAACACAGTTACACTTCTGTAGGCCTTCCTCATACAAAATTTTTATTTACATTTTTTCCCATTAGTAAGCTTACAGAAAGAGTTCCTGTGTGCAGTAAAATGGGTAATTTTCTACTGCTACTGATACTGTGCATATATATTAAACTTTAAATGTATGTTCATTTTATATGTGTTAGCCAAATTAATGATGATTAGACAAAACAGTGATAGATTCCCCAAACATCTATGTTATAAAAATTTGATCTCTTTCCCTCACACTGGTTTTCCCACAAGGTTTGTGTGCAGCATGGGGTGGTGGCCTCAGAGCTGAGACTCCTGAAGTGCATTGTGTATCCAGAGCATCAATAATTAAATACCTGGGATCAGTCTATCTTGCTATTTGAAATGAAAAAGGGAATTTATAGAAGATAAAAAGTAGATGGTATGTTTGGAATCAAAATTAATTTTCCGTGAGATAAAAACTGTCATGCATTATTGAAAAAATAGTATTTAGAAAGATCAACTCCAATTATTTATTGCATTTATAATTTACAAAATTGAAGGCCCTACTAGCTATGTTTCTATTTAAAATAAATTTAAAACTACATTTTTAGAATTACTTCTCTGCATTTTTAAGCAAACCTTTAAAAAAACAGCTTACAAACACTGAATCAGCAGAGGATTATCAAACGGCCTAATCTGTTTACTTTTGAAATTTTATTGAAAGCAGTGAAAAGATCAGGATCTCCACCAGAATTCAGTGGCATGGTTTGGGGATTGGTCTGTGGCCTGCATTTTTTGAAGCAGGGCCTCAACCTTTGACATCTCCTGACCTCATGTTGCAACAGAAAAGTTTTGTGACTCCCCTCTGATCTAGCCATAGAGAAAAAGAGAGGGAGGTAGCGACCCCAAGTTTGGAAACTCATGACCTGGAACAACTAAAAATTTTGCCTTAGTAAAGGCTACAAAATCAGTCATCCCTTCCTATGAAGCTATCCAGAGTTTTTCCAGGGCAGTAACCCAGACACCCAAGGTATGATTTTTAAATTGTGTCTTGTTCTTGTTCTTTGCTCTCTGTTAAAATGTTACACATCAGCACTGCTTGCCTGCGTAAAACCTGGACCTCAGGTTTTATATATATGCTAACATAGAAAATATATGCAAACACACACCAGTATGTTCAGAACATATTTTTCAAAGGTATCACTCAAAAATCCTTTTTTATTTGCCTTAAAAATCATATTTAGCAGGTTATGAAGAAAAAAAAAATTGTAAGTTTTTTTGATGACTTTAAAATATTGGGGGAAAAACACTGCTAGCACCTAGAAGCAGCACCTGTAGTGGAAGAAGTGGTAGAAAAGTGGTTGTATTACATGAACTGCCAAATCCACTTCAGACCATGCAGCTTGAGACTATGAAGCTTCTGGTGAAATTAATTCATTTAAGGCATCATTTGCCCTGTTCACAGTGCACATCAGTTAATAAATACGCAAATCTCTTGTTGCTATGTCACATGCTTTTCTCAGTCAAACAATGCAAATGTGTAGGGAATTTGGTAAAGGTACAAACATGGAAAAAAGAAACAAAGAATCAGCTTTTTTTTGGCTGTTGTCAGAATGCCCAAATAATTTCTGTTTACAAGGTTTCAGTGCAAGGGCAATGTTTATGTAGGTGACATGTGAACGGATAGGAGTTATGCAGCTTTTGGATTTTTTTCAGGACATTTCTACAACATGTACAGAATAAAGATAATAGGAATAGAAATAAAAACACATCTATTACTGAGGTAACTTGCTTTGTAAGTTAGCCAAATATGACTACATGTTAGCGGTTGGTTTCAGAAGGTTACCACTGATTTTTGACTCCCTGTTGGATATAAGGCTCTTCAATTATCAACATTTTATTTTTCACATTGGAATCATAATTCTCCACAGACAGGCTCCAGAGTTTTAAAATACATTTTTTTCTTTTTCTGTTTGGAGCATACCTGCTCCTAGCTGAGCTCAAAAGAAGTCTTCAAAATCATGCATCAGTCCTATCTGATTTCCTAATATACTGAATGCTTATATAATTGATACACATTAATAACTTCAAACAAAACTATTTCGATCTTTTCAGTTAATACTGCTGTAATATTTTAATTTAGCTGTTAATGGGGGAGGCTACAATTCACCAGTGTGATGTAATATCGATGCTTTTTTGCTATTTTAAGTATCTCAGCTTCAGTCAGACAGTCCAAATCCTTTTACTGGAATCATGGCCTTTCTATATGAACTGATATAAAACAGTAGCTAGACACCAATTTTTTAAAGTAATAGCTTTTCTTTTCTTTTGTAGGTCAGGATAAGAAAACAAAACAAAGCAACCAAATGCATTCTGTCATGTACAACAAGGCACATATAAATGGTTTTAGGGAAGGGTGAGAAAAATAATTTCAGGATGTTTCAGGATTGGCCCACAAGGGTCACTAAAAATAACTGAATGCAGTAATTTTACTGAAGGGGTATTTCAACTTGTTATATATTGCTACTGTTAAAAATGTCTACTAAAGTCAGCATAATCTAGATTTTTGCTTTGATGCTGTTGCTGTTTGTATAAAAGCTTCCTTTTGTAATAAAAGGCCTATTTCAAATCACACAAACTGCACACACCTCTATCAGTAGGTGCCTGGATGCTGGTGTAAGTGAGCAGTATCTCCACTGAAATCACTGGACCTACATCAACAAAAAATACAAGTGAGATCACAGTAAAATTTCTGGAACCTGAGGAAAGAACTGGGTTCATTTTTTCATATTATAACACGAACAAAGAGCAAATGTATTACACAGAACACCATATTAAATAAAATATGAGGAATTAAGCATCACTTTTTTCAACAATATTATTATATTTTATATGTTATGGTACAAGAATCCATTGAAGAATATGCCTGTTAGGTGCTATTTAGGGCGGATTATTTTAAAAGAGTGGCTTTTCATTAGGCATGTCAAATGAATACACATAACTAAAAGTTCAAATGTGCTACCTGTTTTACTGAGGAGATTTATAAATATGGAGTATTCAGTCTTTACTAAATTTGGATTCCTCTTTGCATTTTTGATGTGAGTGGTCTTTCTGTATGTATGGGAAACTGCCCACATGCTTGGTTGGAAAATATTTTTAAATTCTTTAAAATGGAAGATGTTATATGATTTTATTATGTATCATTTTCTTCTATAAACTAATGTTTGCGCTGTCACTGAAGTAAATCCTTAAAAATGAGAGATGCAGGTCAACTGTTAATGATCATTATTCTGTTTTATTTTTTGCTTTTTGGGAGCTGAAAGAACAGAAATTGTCCTGGATTATCTGTGCTTTACGCATAATGTTTTTAGCTTCCCAATACTAATAGTATTTCTAAGATAGCTGCTTCAGAATTCACTTTGGTGAATGGACAGAACCATTTTATACATCCAAAGTAAATGAGTTAGAAGCTACTTGAAAAACTACAATTTTCCTATGCAGTGGACTAACAGGAAATTATGAAATCCTGAAGTATTGTTGGAAAATTGTTCTAACTTAAATTTTTTTTTTTTTTTTTATAGTTTCATTCTTGATGTTCCACAGCATTCACCACTTCCTGCATGGCTCTTTACCGCAGGGAAAATGAGGGACTTTTGGGGGCAGATGTGTTTCCATTACACTATCATAATGCCCCTAAAAATCCTTATTGCTCTTGCAGTATTCTTCTGTGTTGCTGGGCCTGGTGTGAACTACTTGAAGACCTAGCTTATAAGTACAGCTTTTCTCTAAAAACACTTTAAAAAAACCACTGAGTTTTATTTTGTTTATCTTATCTTATTTTTAGTTGTGTTTACTGTTGCTTAAAATATAAATGGCAAGATATGCAACCACCTGTTGGTAAACAAATGTCATAAGTCATAAATCCAAGGGACATGCCGATAACTGCATGGTATTATGAAGAGGAATCTATTTTGGCTTAGGAGTGAGAGCTTCACTCTTGGTATGATTAACTTGTTTTTAACATCAGAATTTAGTGTGTATGTCTGAAAACATGACACAGATTTTGCAAGCTAATTTGAACGACTACTATAGTGGACCTCACCTAGAATATTAACCACTTTTAAGAACATACATCGAGCCATTTATCAAATGAATAGATCTGCCCAATACTTTTATTTAAATTAAATGCACAAAAATACTCAAATCAAATTTTCACGCAGTCCCAAAATAAATTTACAATTAAACCTAGAAAAGACATTGCGGGTTCTCAGCTATTCTATGCTTATTCAACTCGAAAGGTCTTCGTGTGGGCACACCTCTTGCTGGGGCTTTTGAGGAAGGACGGATGGCATAGTCCATTGCGAATGCAGTCATGCTGTATGGCTCCTCTCTCTACCCCTCCACGTGAGTGTGAGCGATCTCCAGGACAGGAGTGCCCACACTTAGTCTCTCAGGCAGAGTTTATTCCTGCTAGGTGGCAGGTTCCCCTGAAGTCTGCAGATTTCCACAGTTCTTGAAGGAAAAGGCAGAGTGTAAACATGGTTTGTTTTTGTCTGGTTATTGCAGTGCAATATATCATCAGTTTGACATGTGCAGTGCTAGTAACACTTATTTCAGTAGCTGTGTGTAGGACAGTACTATAACTGGTTTGTGTCAAATGTACTCTTGACTTCACCAACTACCTTAAAAGAAATAATAGATATACAGCGTCACATCGTCCCTCTGACAGTGTCTAATATCTTTAAATAGCCTTCAAAATATTTGGTGACATAGAAAAGAAACTAGCTGGGTAGATTATCCCCGTCCCATTTATATTAAAGTTTAATCCCTATGGAAATGCTCTTCTTCATTCTGCTAAAGGAGTGTTTCTCATTTTTCAGGCAGGAAAATCTTACAGGTTAAGTCATGTCCTGTAGGTCACAAAGCAAGCTTGCTGTTATGACTGGAACCCAGAACTTTTGATGCCCAGATAAATACCACAATAACAAGAAAATTACTTTCTAGAAGGACAGAATGAGCCATGTTGCACAATGTTATATTCACAGGTCAAAACACGCTGGGATACATATGTATTTCAACATACATTTCAACATGCAACAGCATTTCAAATGTATGTATAGACAGAAAGCAGTCGAAAAACTAGTCCTTATATTAACTCTACATTTTCATATCAATACTTCAGTGTTTCTATTTGGGCTACTGATCGCAAGATGATTCCTAGCACCTTCTGACATGAATGAAAGGTGTTGTAAGACAGACTGGCTCGAGGCTTATGCAGCCTTTAAAATTAGAGAAGTTACTTACAAGGTATTAGATTAATTGAATTATTAATGTTATTAGTAAAGTTTTTTGCCATCTGTGTGCACGTTTAGCAAACTTTTTATTTCCAAGTAACACTCCTAGCTAAAGACTCTGCATCCAATTGAAAAGGTTTAAAAAAAAAAAAAAGTGTGAGACCACACATATTCTATGGAGTTCTGTAATATTAAGGATCCGTGAAGGGAGTACTCCCAGAGCTATAAATTGTATCATCTTTGTATAGAAAACACTGCTAATATGAACAGACTGGAATTTTAATTACTTTTAAAAAGTCTTGTGGGCTATGCTAGTCACAATACTATGTAAAGAATACTGTGATAGATTTGAGCATTAAAACTACCTGATTTTATATTTGTCCTATGTTACAATCTTATCTTACATGTAATCTTTCACAGATATCAGAATTTTTTTTTTCCTAACATAAGCAATCTTTCATAAAATTTCTTGTGTATATAACTTGTAGATCTCAACAGCTGATACATACCTACTTATATACATACAGGCCGTAGCAAAAGTCACATTCCATCTGAATATGTGCTCTGTAAATATGTAAAAATATATTTATCATATGACACTGCTATCAAGAAAAAGATTTGCTTAGACCTAGCAAACCTGAGATTAAATTCAAGAAAGGGAATCAAAATCAGTAACACTATACTCCTATTATATCTAATAGGAATCACCTGACATACAATTACCATTTTTTCCACATTTTTATCACTGAATAATAAGCATTAGAAAATGAGCACCAAGCACACGGTTTGAGATGTGTACTTAAACCTTTGAATTCAAATACTTGCTTCAAATTGTGTATTTTAAGTATTTAAATTATTTTGGTTTGAAATAGTATGTCACAAAAACCTCTGGATCTGATACAGCCCCAGAGGAAGGACTGCAAAACTCATCTGTAAAACTGCCCACTGAAGCTAACAGCACTTTGTCTGTGAATAGGCTGTGAGTAGGTTTCAATATTAAATATTTTGTAAAAGATAATTTTGCTGTCTGGTTGTTCTTTAAATATGAGCAAAGCAAAGATTTCTATTAGCCTCTTCTTAGGGATTTTGATTTCTTTTAATTATAGGACCAAGAGTCATTAACATGAACCAACAAATTCACAGTGTTGTTCTAAAAGTTAGAACAGTAGCAACTAGGTAATATTTTTCAAATAGAATTTCCACAGTGGAAAAGATATTAAATGTTTGTTATATGCCAAGAAATGAGTAACACAAGAATACTTTTGTTCTTTTACAAAATGGAAGAGCATTAACAGCATTTTAGTTTTTTATTATATATAAAGTTTTTGTGCTTACCAACAGTCTTATAACAGATAAACAAAAATAGCAGAAAAGACATGCAGTTATTAAATAGACTGAATAAGATAAACAAATCTCATTTATGTATTGAATAAGCCCATTATTATCTCAAGTTTTGAACATTACCTCAACTGTATGTACACTGACTATTTAAAATGTTATTCAGAATACAGAACTTGGCTCATCAGTTTTAATAATATTTATTTATTTACTATGTTATTTGACTTCCGATATGTTAGATCCAGTTTCTTACTGAATTAAGATAGTTTCAATTCTGCTTCAGTCAGTACTGAAGGGATGCAGCTCCCTGTACCATTACCTGTAGGGCATGTGACAACATAAATAATAGAATCAGAGTTTGAATGCAGGAAGCAGTACTGTACCTGTGTCACAATGAAGCTGTTCAAAAAAACTCAGATAAGCCATCTAGTTTCGCACTGTGTTAGAGAAAGATGTGGGAAGGGCAAGAGCTATAGCAGAATAGCAAGTCAACTGCAAGAGATAAATCACTACTCAGATGCTGTAAGTAAGTCCATAGAATAAAGACCCAACTAGTTGTCTGAACAGGGGACCAGCATGTGGCCAGAAGTAAGGGTAAAGGAAGCAGACCGGTATTCATGATGAGCCTGCAATGTATCTTTTCCTTAAATGGTTAGTTATAGGAGCAGAAATGCATACAAAAATAAACTTCATTAATAAATGGTCACTACTACATTTCTCAATTGTACTAAACTGTTTCAGACTTTGTTAATTTGTTGCCATTGATGGCTGATTAAATATGTGTAAATGGTTTTGTTTTCATTTTCCTTAAATTTTAAATGTGTATAAACATTTTTATTCCCAAATTTAAACCACCAGTGCCAAGATCCTGACTGAAGTGGATCTTTATGGTTGTATTATAAACAAGTGCAAATGTAAGTTATGAAGTACAGTGCTGACAATCTTAATTATAGCTGGAAGAAGATTTGCCATTGTGTATACAGTGTAGAAATACAAGGAATCATTGTAAGGTAATAAAGATCATTAAAAGAAATCACACATTTCATAATCATGCTTTCATCAAGATAATATGACCTACTTTACACTTAAGCAATTACAATAGAAGCTGAAATATTTGGAGATTATTAACTTATCCAGTAGTTAGACTTCACAGGTGATAGTACCCGATAAATAACCTACTGAGTGACTGGAATTCTTAACCAAAATTATTTTTTGTTGACTTCTGTTTTGTTGGGTTTTTTTTAAGAAAAAGCCACTTAAAAATTTTCTTTACCTTTCCAATGACAAATTATATTTTGTATATTCCTTTAAAAGAGAAATCTACAGCCTTGCTATGACAGCTGAGGCTTTCGGAGATCTCAATGGTGAGAACAGCATAAATATCTAACTAGATTGCAGCAGGTTAATTTTGTATCAGAGGAAGCACTAAGATATTCATACATAAAGCCAGAGAATCTGTGCTAGTCATTTTTGGAGTTCTGAACTAATCCATAACAAAATTATCTCATGACTGGAGTTGGCAGTAAGGAGAACTGAGTGTGTCCAGAAGATCTTCAGATTGCAGTTTGAATCAAACATAGACTCTGTGATATAATCTGGACTTATACTCAAATAATCTAGATTCAGTATCTTGATAATTCATAGAAAATAATCTTATCTTATAAATTTATTCTAACTTGTACCAGAATTTCACAATAATACTCTTTTAAAATTCTGGGTATATCTAAAACCAAAAACAAAAATAAACCCCTTCTTAGAACGTATCTGAAATGAAAATTGTGGAGTTTTGGTTCCAGCATTAGGAGATGAATGTTGCAAATTCAAGAGGTTCCGGATTCAAGGTCTGGGCCCTGGTTTGCCCTCTAGCCAGTCACAGGAGGGTGCAAAATGCCTTAATTAGAACCTCAGCCAGGTAAGGTACTACATGCACTTCACCTATCAGAGGGAGCAGTACAGCTACCAGCTAATTTCAGAATACTTTTTAATCTGGAATAGTAGGCCAGGGCAAGTCAGCTCTGGCCTTAAACACAGTATCTTTCTGTACCAGCTCTATTCCTATCTCCTCCTTTGCAGATTACCCAGTTAACAAACAGAAAGTTCCAAGAAGTCAAAAACAACCCCAAAACCAGAGGTAACTCCTTTTCAAGACACTCCTGCCAGAAAGTAAAGACTGAGCCACAGCTGCAATTTCCTGATAACGTAGCTCTTGCTAACATCCCAGTATGGCGTGTGTGAGTGGAAAAATTACACCAATTAGTCAATTCAAGCCTCTGGATTTTCTCGTAAAGCAGGACACTCCATGCATCATGTCCTGCAAGAGAGACCTGCATCTAGTGTGGTGGGTTGTATAATAAAAGCATGCCTTTGCAGGGGGTCGTACAACACATTGGTGCACGTGCTAGAAGGAGACCACGGTGCAAAGCTGGAGCTGGGGGGAAAGTGCCTTCTGGCAGGACCCTGTGAGCATGGTGGGAGGCTGGAAGACACCAGTCCTCTGCCTGCAGGGCAGCAGTGTGGCTCTGTCCTTTGTGCTGCACACACTAGTTGGAACTGGTCAGCAAGCAGATCACACTTGACCTTTATTATCGCTATTTTATGTGTCTGGTTTTGTTGACTTTTTCTCAGAGGTCACCCGCAAGATAGCAAGAAATGGTGACCTGCTGCGTTATAAATTTCATCTCTCCTAACTCCCTAAGAAAATTTCCTTTATCATTGTTAATAACAGGATTGAAAAACAGCCTACAACCCTGATCCTGCATAACAGACAAACTGTTTAGCTACACAGTTTTAACTGATTTCACTAGGAATTAATATGAGCAGAGCAGTATACTTGAGCACAAAATTCTGCAGAGTATATGACAATACCTGTAATAGCCAGTTTATATTACTGCACAAAAAAGTTAACATTTCTAATGAAGCATAATATTGGATGGTATTAACATTATATATACTATGTATTCCAAAGACATATTCTCACTGTTTATTTATATCACAAAGAACAGAAAAATGTATTTTCCCATTCTATCTACAGAACACTCAAAAACACTCCAGTATTTTATGCTAACGCACCAGAATACGGCAGTGTTACAGCAGTAACATGGAGTTTTAAACATATTTGGGAGATAGGGACTTTGTTTCTGTTTTGTGATTCTGCATCTCTCAGTCCTGATCTATGTGTTTAACACTCAGGTGTTAAAAGATTGGAAAGAACAAGTAATAATTTTAAGGTGCTGTACCTTATTTTGGAACATTTTTTTGTACTTCAGGCTGTAGATGATTATTACCAATCTTTAGCATTAGGAATATAGAAAATGTGCTGAGAAAAGGCACGGGAACAAAACATAAAACAGAGCAAACCAAAGCCTCTTTAGACTGTGGGACACTTGCCAGCTTCTTCTTACAGGAACTTTCAGTTCTGCTGCTTGCTTTGAGTGTAGCAAAAAGATAAACATTTTTTTGTTGCAAGTTAACAAACACTGCCATGCATGACAAGTTGATAAGCAGTATCAAGAGCTGTATCACAAGTTTATTAGTTCATCTGAACAAGATAGAAATGTGGTGGAAAGTCTTGATGTACAGCTGAAAAATGAAAAATAATTGGTCAATGCCCAAAGTGTTCTGCTGAAAAAAAGGTTTTCTGTTCTTAGTAACTGGAGCTTTCACTGCTATAGACAACTTTTCTTTCTGTTTGTTGTAAATTCCTCAATGTATCTGCCTCCTTTGTACACCTTACACCACTGCGTTGTCATTCTGTATTTTCAGGTGGTACAAATATAGGAATCTAAATTCTACACTGATCAACTTATGCAACTATGCTAAAGTCATGGCACAATAGGCAGAATTTGGCTTACTGACTTCATTAGATAAAAAATAAGCATTTTCTGCTCTGTATCTTTTCACATTAACTGTGGATGTTGGGATCTTGTTTCCATGGTTTTGCCTTTTATAATTATTGAAAATTAAATACTGTGTATTTAGGTATGGTACAAAATAGGTGCTATGATGGGTTCTGCTGTACACCTCTATTTAGCACTCCTTAAATTTTTGCCTGATTATTTTTCTGATGTAGGCCTTAGAACAAATTGATAGGGTTTGACTCTTGATATTGTCACCAAATCTGTATTTGAACAAAGATCCGCCAAACTAAATATTAAAAATCCTACCGTATACATCCCAAGTGTCACTTTTAGTTACCTTTTTGTAATGGTGTGCAGCATAATATAAACAAGGAGAAACAAAGACATAATGCACACTGATGCAGTATCAAGGTTTACTGGCAAAAATTGGAGGTGGGTATATTAGTCACAGATGATAAAAACATAAGGAAAAAGGTCTTCTTCCTAGGTTGCAGGAAGAGACTTTTATCCTGCACTCTAATGGCTTTTTTGTATCATTTATTTTATTGAACAACTATTTTAGAAAAGTTTTAATTTTTTTTTCTTACAGAAGTATCCATACTATTTTTATAGTTCCTTTCCCCACTAAGACAAGCTTTTAAGCACCATTGACATTTGTGGTATGCCAATTTTTATGGCTCTAGAGAAATAACAATAATACACTGTGGAGAAAATTGTGACACATTCTGCCTGGAAAATGTTGTTACAGTCTGTCAAAGAAATATGAAGATCTTATTTTAATATCCTGCCTCACAATATGGGGTAAAAGGGACAAGAAAATTAGGACGGATAGATGAAATGTATACTTTAGCAAGATGTGATCAGTAACCACAGGGCTAATATTTTCAGTTATTTGCAAGACTTCAATGATTCCCAGATGCCTGAAGTAGGGCAAGGATGAGGAGTAGGAATTTCTTCTGGATTTGATGGTTGCTTGGCACTGTGGAATGTAGATACCTTTGCCCATTTGTATAAGAATTGTGTCCTTTGCCTTGGTTTCCCACTGGGAGCTCACAACTGAATACATAGACAGTCTTTCAGGACTTCCTTCCTCCTTTATTTAGTGCACACACACAGGAGATGCATGTGCAGGATGTTTATTGAAAGGAATAAAAATTTTTACTCTTCCAGCAACTGAATGCTCATGAGAGAGAGTGTCACACATATATGGATATTTGGTGAAAGTAAACACGCTCCTGTCTGTCTTGAAGAAAGAGCAAAGGCTTTTTTTCCTCTGTATTCTCAGACACTGGATAACATTCTGCTGCAAGACAGAAATTGTTTGTGTGCAGATGCTTGGCTTCCTTGAAAACATAAACAGTTTTCTTGGTAGCATATTTATTCACTGTATTAATATTAGTCAACTAGGGGTTATTATTTTTTAAACTGAACTACTCTCAGGCTAATAGCACAGAAGTATTGCTATTGGCATGCTAGATATTTTCAATTAATTAAGTAAATAAGTTCAATAATTTAATAAATTAATAATTTTCAATTAGTTATTTATTAAATTAATTTATTTAATTGCTTATCCTGGTTTCTTCTGATTCTCAAATCTAGAATATTAAAACTTAAGCAACAGACCAGATACTGACATGTACATGTAAATTCAGGTACAGGATATGGCCTTCATAAAACAGCACACTGAAATTAGATGTGTCTTGATACAGGAAATAGTTTCACTATTAAGCAACTGGGGCTAAGAGTAGCTCTAAAAGATTCAGAATGTGAGCAGTCTAGTAAGACAGCCTGTAAGGTGTAAATTTCAATTTAAGTCTTCTGTGAGGTCAATAGCTTCTTGCAGTGCAATGAGATTCCTCCAAAGTGCCTAATATTTCATGGCAGCAGACCTCTATAATCAGCAGATAATCTGTTTTGTGATAATCTGCAGATAACCCATGTTATGAAACTACTATACCTTGACTGTGGCATGAAGAAAGCAGGATACTAATGGATTATCATTCTGCAGGCTTTTTAGCTCTGGATTGAGGGAACTCACATAGGCCTGTAACATAAATAACAACAACCTGTGAGAATGCAGAAGCAAAGAAGAAATGCACAAATTTAGCCGACTGGCTGCCTACAGGAGCAGCACACTGCTTAAAGAACAAATTGTCTTTCAGCTTCGCACCAACAACTTTGCTGCAGGTATTTCATAAGATAAAGAGATCACATATGGCGAGCACAGACACGAGACACAGATAGCATTTCTCTTCTGAGGTCTAAGAATATTTTTCCTTAGTTTGTACAAAAACCCAAATGGCCATAAGGAGCTAATAAATCTAAGGTAAAATGGAAGAGAATATTGTTTGATAACATTTGTCTTATATTGGGTCTGACGGATTTAATGTTTAGGGTAGAATAAAGTTCACATATCATATAAGACCACTGATCTAGCACTTTAGACTCATTATCCTGCCTAAAGGAGATTTCAATTTTATTTTTTGTCATGAGGTTATATTAGGTTAGGTTAGGTCTCCCAAAACAAGTATCATCTTTCAAGAAGGAAGATTGATTTAGACACAAAATTTGACCTGAATTATCCTAAGTGTCTTGTTCAATTTTAGAGGAATGAAATGAGACCTTAACGGGGAACTTGTTCCTTGTTCTGTTACCCTGATTTATTAAGTCTAGCAAAAAAACAAGAATCACATGGTAGCTGGTATACATCAGCACTGAGTCAAGTAGTATTATGCCAGTTCATATCAACTGAAGTTTTGGCTCAGATTGTCTTGGAACCTAGAAAACACCTTAGCACAATTTAGAGGCAAATCTCTCTTCCAAAGAAATGTATCAACAAGCCAATTCTGAAATATGTGATATAGATAAACCTAAATCTGTTAGGACCTTTTCCAGAAATAGTAAAGGGAATGGACACACAGAATTATATCTGCACATTAGCTTTACATTGAAATATAAGGCAGCGGGACTGTAGCTAGAAAATACTGGTTTTAACTAAGAGATATTTGGATGTAGACAAACATGTAATGTTTGAATGCAGGATTTATTTAAAACTAAGTTGACTTTTTCTGAAAATAATACAGTTGGTGAATGTTTGTTAAAATCTTTTCCTTA
Organism: Mycteria americana; assembly: GCF_035582795.1. NCBI lineage: Eukaryota > Metazoa > Chordata > Aves > Ciconiiformes > Ciconiidae > Mycteria > Mycteria americana. The sequence continues at coordinate 12,394,681 of NC_134376.1, forward strand.
CCTAAGAATTTATATACCCTGTTCCCAATGCTGACATGGTTCGTAGTTACTATCATTTATTTTAAAACAAAGCTCAGTCTTTTAAAATATATGAGGCATATTATAGGCAGGTTCACTGCTCTTATCAAATCTAAATTGTGCAGTTACATCCAAGTCTTTTTACACAAGAATGTAAATTCACTACTAATACAGAATAAATAGCAAAATATTCAGAAATAGGACTTCAAAAAAAAAAAAAAAAAGAAACGCTAAAGCGGTCTTGTATTTGCCTTCCTTTAATATTTGACATAATTCTGAAAGGTTATATAAGTAATGATTTTAATGCATTTAAGACAACATGCTGTTGTCTCATTTTCATTTTGTCATTGGATCTAGTATTTTTATAATACCTACCAGTTCAAGTAGTAATAATAAGCTTGCAATTTCCATTGGTGAAAGTGACCAGAGGAACTTGGGGAGGGGGGAAGTATGACTAATTGGCTGAAATGACTCTGTTTTTTCAGGAAAACACTCTTGCACAAGAAACCTGTTGGCAAACTGGAAATTATGTAACTGTTCCTACTCCATCTGCACCTTTTTCAATTATTGAATTAAATACATGAATGAAGAAAAATCAGAACTATTTTATCTGTAGATGTATAAATATATATAAAAATTTGCTTTCACAAGTTATTTTATTTCTATATGCAGTCAAATGCATAATTCTTCTTTTATAGTCAGCTCTTCCTTTTGTTTTTCAGATTCTTTCACACTAACAGAAAAGACATACAACAATAGCAAAACACCAGTAGGGATTTGCATAATGCCAAGTTATATCACATGTCAATGTACAACAGAATTTGTAAAATTTCATAGTACAAGGCATTGTATGGAATATTGCAAGATGTGTTTAGTGTGCAAAAGATTCCTAATTACCCATATACGTGCATGCACAAATTACCATAAAAATTATTTTCTCTACAATGGATGAACATTTCAAATTCTGATTTCAAATTCTTGCCACTTTTCAACACACCTGCCATCCCCATACTTTACAAAACTTTTTGAAAACTTAACTTTTGAGAAACAAAGCTCTGGCAACTTGTCAGGGAGGCGAGCGGAAGAAAGCATATGCATACAGAAGCAAACAATGGTGTACATTCATAAATCATCACAAATTCATGGAGAATTAGTGTATGGAGAATAACAACAATTAAGAACTGCATTTCTTCATTTCTAAGTTCTCTGAGAATATCCAATGTTCTTCAGGCATGAAGAATATTCATGTTGTTCTAACAGTTCATTTAATTTGCAATGTGTGTGTGTATCTCCCAAAGCAATCAGCCATATTTGTATTTTGACAATACAATGATAACTTGAAATGTATTAGACACTGCAGCATCATAGGCCTGACTGCACAATTAAGTTAATAAGAGCTTTGCTTCAGAATTGAGAGTAGCTCAAAATTAGGATCTCTGTGTGACATATCACTGTAGATACCACCTTTGAGAAATCATCTCTCTCTTCTTCTATTCACACATTACTGCAGAAGTAATCTACAAAGGCACTTCATGGACTCCTTCATTTAAACCAACAGGCCAGCAGTATTTCTCTGGGAGGACCCATCTTGGGAACATGCCCTGATTCTGAAAAACCTCATTTCAGAATGTTTTGTAGGGAATTCTGTTTATTTGGATTTCTGTTGCCAAGTGCTAGAGGTGGAGAAACTGTTCTGAAGTAATGGCTCAGAGGTAGTGCACTAGGAGTACTGCACCAGAAATTCATCTTAATGAGCTCTAGCGTTTATCTCTGCTTAAACAGATAATGCACCTAGTCTGCTCTTTACATAATGTATTCCAGTACTGATAGTAATTACACAGAGTTCCCTTCTGAATTTAAAAAAAAATGCAGTATGAATTAATCCTCCCAAACTTTCATGAAATCGAGACCCATAAATCTTGCAAGGCAATAAATCTTTGTTGAAAAGGTGCTATTTAGTTGTGCTTGTAGCCTTATTCACTTTGTACAAACCCAAATATAATTTGATCCTCTAGATTTAAACCTGAACTTTTCCATGTTGGGATTGTTTTAATAATAAAAGAGATCTGTGTTAGTTAGTCAGGCATTGATAGCCACATGTTATACCCTGGAATTAGAGTTCAATATTTATTACTGTAGTAATAAAACTCCAAGACACAAGAATGTGGTAGCAAAGAAAGGCATCTTCCCAAATCAAGGCAACAAAAGTACTATCAGAATCATTCTCTAAGTATGTGCTGCTTCAGTATGCAGTTTTTAATCATTAAAAAGTGCAGTCTTTTGTAACTTGAAGATAAAGACTTTAATGAGAATTTTTGTGAATGTATTACTTTCCTGTTAAAATACTTGGAACGCTTTGTTAATCCTAGTAAAGCAGCAAATGGAATATAAAGATGAATGGAATTGAAATAATATAGTCCTCCTCTATGGAAAAACAGTACTACAGAGCTGCATGATAAGTTCTTGACAGAAAAGTATAAACTAAGTAGAGTATTAGAAAGAATTCCTACAGAGCATGACTAATTTAGTCCTTATTGAAGTAACAAATTTTACAAATTTAACAAATCCTTATTAAACAATTTTTTATAATATGGGAAGTACCTTATCTGTGTACTGCTATAGCTGCAATATCTATTTCTACTTGACTTTCAGATTTACAGTCACATTGATTTTCTTAGCCAAGGCCTAAATTAAAAAGCAATTAAAATAATGAACAAACATTTCAGAATAGAGGTAATGTATTGTACCTGGTTCTGCCTCACTGCAATAAATGATCATTTAAGGAGCAAGACCTAACTGTTATTTATATGTATATATATAACTATAGAGAGATATATATACACACAAACACATATGGTTTGCTTTAGTAGATGCAAAGGAAATACCCCTTGCTATAAAATCCACCTTTTCATGGCTGTAGTGTGACTTAACAGCATAACCCCCCTAAAGATGGCAGTCTGGTTTTGTAGAATAAATCCAGATTCAGGGTAGAGTCTTTCAAAACTGAGCAAATTCTTCTTTGAGTCCTACCTATCTTAGACGCTTATCATATGAGAGGATGAATAACTCTTTGGCAGTAGCCATTTCTCTTCCCTGATAAGAGGGTACTCCTCAGTGATCTTGTTCATCATGGTGCCTAAGTTTTAGACACCCAAAGTAAGGAGGGATTAATTCTCCTTAAAGTCATTATGTTCCTTAAAGGATTAAGAAATGAAAAGCCAGCACGTTATTTTTCTTACTTACAAGATTGGAAGAAATACTGAAAAAAGGACTATTCTAATATTGTCTCATTGTAGCTGCCTATTTTATTTATGACACCACTTTATAAACTGCCCAAATCTATTTATGCAACCTACAGATACTCTAAATGACAAAATAAAATTAAGCATGAATATAGAAAAAAATCATGCATCTATCATGCATAAATTGTTTCAGCCTATAAACACATTCTAAATTGCACTAAACAAGGCTAATACACATAAATAAAGCAACTAGATGTTTGACTTGCAAAGAACTAACATGATCAAAGATAAAGTCTAAATGACAAAACACAGTTTTACTTAATAATTGTCTACTTAAAGAAAATTACTAGCAGTAATATTTTTATGTCATTATAGTCATAGTGATAAAACTTATGTTTATCATATGTTTAATTCAGCATCTTAAATAGGTTCCTTTGCTGCATCAGGAGTTGCCGTTCCAATCAGAATGTGTTTTGCACGAGGGCAAAGCATAGCATAGTTGTATATCCCTTCATACTGATCACTGCCTGGGGCGGGGGCTGGAACAGTATGCAAAAATGAGACTGTTGATGCACAGTTAGGAACTTTCTTGGTTATAAAATAGCACATTGCCTGATAACTAGAAAATTATTTTTACATTATTCCAGTAGCTGGACTGAATAAAGAGATATTGTGACATGTTATCCCGGAGACACATTTCAGGTACTTGCTTTGAGCTGTAGCACATTATGAAATGGCTAACATAATCCAGAAATCATCTAGGACAACTATACTTTCTCCTTAAAACTTACATTCAGGAGTATTATTTGTAAGCATTGTTTCACACTGTGCGCAGCCAATACTTGATTCCATGTTTCAATTATACAAATATATATTTTCACTGAATATTTAGACTCTTCATACATGCCCATTAAAAATACAACTCTTACCCCCAACCCAAGCATGGATTTTTCTCTGTAGCATAAGGTTGATCCTTAAAGTGACTGCTGGACTATAGTGAATAATGTAAAAAGCACATTTTCAGTCCAGCCACCTTAAACAATAACCTAAATGAATCACTAATGGCTACTGACAGAAAACTCCTTGGTTACAGTTTGCTACTGTTTGGCATTAAAAAGGTCTTTTAATATTTGAATTTAAGTTATCTGGCAAAACCTTAACTGGCTTGATTAAATTGAGATAACCACTTATTCACCAAAACAAATACTTACACTTATGCAATTCTATCAGAATTCCTCAAGTCTTTACCAGCATGGACAAATTACAGTATGACATCTTTGAAGGATTTACTGCAGAAGTCTTTCTTTTTTGTGTGTCAAAGATCTATGTGGAATGTAGCATGCTTAGTGCTGGAGCAGGGTCTTTTCTATCCCCACCATCATCAACAACAACAGACAAAATATGGTCATTTAGCTACCATCTACGTTTACAGAGGCTTTTGCCTGAAGAAAATGCATATGAGTGCCAAATAAGATTTTTACTCCATTTGGCATTAGACTTTTAACCTGCTTAGCTGCTTTGTATGTGTTAATCTGAGCAAACTCTGTCAATAGGCTAAGGATCTGTCCTAAAATGCAATGCTCTAGTTAAAATACGGAGGAGAAACCTGCATAGTGCCCCTCTACATTAGATTTGACTGCAGCCAGTACTATTAATCCTCTAATGTCATAAATACCATAGGAAAGACATGCTAATAAAAAAGACAGCACTGGCACCATTAATCATGCATAGGAGTATATAAATACTGTAGAAATCTCTCTCACTTTTTAAAGAAAATCAGCCTTACAACAATTTCCTGGAGAGACTTTACATTTATTTCACTCCGAAAAATATTTATACTCTGAAAGTAATAGTTTTATAAGTAACCACACTATTTTAAGTATCATTGTTATATCTATGTCAGCTTTTAGTGAAATAGTTACGGATGTGTTATTAGTGTTTCTGCTATCTGTTCTGTTTGTGGGAAGGTTTGATTTAGTTAGCAATGAAGTTGGCTCCAAGCTGAAAAATTCATTTCAGCCTTATGTCAGAGCTATGTAAACCTGGCTTAGATTAGTATCTAAAAAATGACTTATAGTTGGGGAAAAAAAGGTATCTCCTAATTAACACACATTAGAATCTAGAGATTTTTCAAATAAAGTACTTCTATGCCGACAGAAATGCCCAAGTTACTTACATTTAGAAAAGATTTAGCAAATTGTTATTCTCTGATATGAGCTAGCTGCTAGATATCTGCAGAGCACTCTGGAACCCCACTCTGTTTGTGGAATTTAAGGGCACTGGTGGAATTTACAGAGTCCATACGCCACATTCCTAAAACATTGATAAAGACTAAGTTTCGGTTACTTACATGAAATTTTTAAAGGTCATCAAATAAACACTGTAAGTTAAAAACTCAGCAAAATGCAGCATTGTTTTTAAAATAATCTCTATATTCCAGGTATTTATAAAACTGAGTTGTTCAGTCCATTTCCTATTATGAAGAAATCCTTTATAATTTTGAGTTACAGATAGTGGCATTCCTCATAAAAGGGGCAGGGAATAAAGTGACTTAAACTATTCCAATATATAATTTTTAGGTTTTTATACCAATAGATTTCATACTCTACTTACAAACTATTTTGAAAAAGATTATGCTTGTAAAAGAAACATTTGGCCGAAAGCATCTTCTGCTGAACTTCTCTCTTCCCCACTCACTCTGAAGTCTTTACTCTTTTACTCTGGAGTGTAAAGTGTAAAAAGAATCTGCTTCTCGGGCAGTTTCCAGTTGCAGCTTACATCAGTAGGGAGTTGTCAGTGTTCAAAATATTTGAAAATACATTTCAAAAATTGAGGCATGCAAAATCAGAAGTAAAAAAATATTATTTGAAAATAAAGTTTGTGTTGACAGTATGTAGATAATTGAAAACACATATGGGTATATTACAGTAATGTATGTTGAACCTCGCATCTTCAGATATTAAATCTTGAGTATTGAACCTGAATGCTAAAAAAGTAAATGAGAGGTATTACATTTATGTATTTGTGGGTACATAAATATTCCTAAATATTATATTATGCCTTCATTTTACTTTCTTTTTGGAAAGAAAACCAATTTTCCTTGCTTGAGGAACTTCACCATTGATAAACTTGATTTCTCTTTGAAGCTATATAAAAAAACCTATAAACTTGGCTTTTATTGCATTTTTATACAGCTCTTTCTTGTCAATCTTCCAGAGTTTGTCTTTCAGTCAGTCTTTTACTGTGAGAAATTTTGCATGCAGACAATCCATGTCACAGCAAAAATTTAAATTATATTTACTTTAAATAAAGCCAAGTAAACTATTTTCCTGTTTCAGGTGATAGAATTTTCTGAATAATTTTATAAGTCTGTTCTTTACATCTAATATTTAAAATAGTTTAATCTTATCTGGCATTATTCCCAATTTGTAAGCCTGTGTTCATTGATTTCCACATCCATGGGTGGTATTCACTACACAGAGTCAAAATCTTGCCGTAAGTACAGAGGTGGCTTTGGCTTGCTCTCCAAAATCTAAATCCTACATTTGTATAACATTGTAGAAGTATTTTTTATTTATGGCATATAAATGTATTATTCTTCCCTGTGCAAACTGTGCTTCTGCAAGTAGATCTGTCATCTGCAGCGAACATAATTAAATTGATGGGACTCCATACAGGAATCAGACGGCCTGGATACAATGCCATGTAGAACTGAGGATTTTTTAATTCTTCTTACTCAGCAGAAAATAAGTATAAATATATTTTGCTAATGTTTAACTATTTATGGGAATTAAAAGATTTAAATTTTGTCATAATCCTTGTTTTGCTTATTGCTTTTCTTATGGGTAATGCTTATTGCTTTTCTTATGGGTAAAACATTCTAGTCTGTTATTCAAGGCTATGTTGAAAACAGATAATCTATGTCCATACAAATGTCAGGATTATGTATGAGTTCTAGATATTCACACTGGGTATAACTTTGATATGAGAATAAAACGTGTATCAAATATTTTTCCAATACGAGCTGTATAGATTTTTGAAAGACTATTTAATCTTCACAAATCTTATAGGGCCCACTTTTCTCTAGGGCAGATGTCCTCTCTTACTTACACTGATTACAGGAATAAATGCTAATAAATGAGGCATCTTCAGCTAATAATAGCAAAGATATACTTTATAGTACTAAGAAAATTGCATTTTTCCTAAAAGAAGCCCTCTACTTTTCTCATATTTAGTGCAATGGCATTATTTCTAGCATGAAGAAATCAGAGATGGACCAAAATATAAACACAGGTTACAAATATAAGAATATTTGCATCAATTGTACATACACATTTGAAACAAAAGATGCCTTTTGTTTTCTTGCAATTGTTGCTTTAAAATATATTACATTTATACATTCTTCCAGGTCACCAAGTGAAATTTCCTTGGTGTTTTTTCCTTCAACAGATATTTCTGATTGGTAGCTACAATATTAATTTCCTCCAGAAAACAGTAAGTAAGAGAGTGTTAGGGATTGGCAGAGATGCATTTTCTTTATGTTCTTCTCACCACAATTTAACTGTGCTAGCATGTCATAGGCTTTTCAAAAAATAATCGAAAGAATAGATTCTCTCAAGGGGGTAGGTGACTGGATAGATGGTGGGATGGTGTCAAATCTTTTACAATATATGGCATAAAGAGGAAAAAAAAAAGGTTACTAACTGGAACACACTGGTCCCCACTTGCAAACATTGCACGGTTTGCACCACTTCAGCAGTCCTTTTTCTTCCCTACTTAACTGAATCCCATGACTGTTTCTACAAGTCAGAACCAACAAACCCTGGTAGGGCTGGGCAGGGGAGTTACCCAGCGCCTGCTTGCACTTAGTTAAGCTCTTCATGTTCTCAAAACATGTTTGAATGTCAGCTCTCATTTCAGTATGTGAGAAAACTACATCTATGCCACACCTAACAGTAAGTTATATGCAAGAACAAAGTAAAAGTAATTATAAGTGAAATTTCAAATAAAGGAGTCTTTTTAGTATAACACTTTAAAAGCATTTTCCTATATAATATCACATCAGCAAATAATAAAATATGGACTGAAAGCTAACAACTTAGGCACAATTATAGACTGGAAGCTGTAAATGTTAAATGTTAATTCAGAATGAGAATCAGGGAGTCAGAATTACAAGTTCAGCTGGAGAATACTTTTAAAACACATACTAAAAAACAAGATCTAAAGACCTACTGATTTTCAATTTATACATGAAATAATCACTGCATGGAAAGAAGGACAAGTTTAACAACAGGAACTATCACTTTAAACTTATCAGTTAAATTGTTGATAGTTTTTTCATAGCATTTACCTAAAAATATGTTATAGCTTTGGGTCCTCATTTTTCCCATAATAGAAGGTTGCCTTGTCCTGACAGGTGAAAGAGGTTGTAGAATAATAGGTCTTTATGTTTCTAATTTTTTTTTTTTTTTGCCATTTGTCAAATGTAGTAAATAACATTTAGCAAACCTGTTAACAAAACTTTGGTTATGTCCCAGATACAAATGGAGCTAGGCAGGTTAGTCATTATGATTTCCATGTAGTTTGGGATCTAATTGTCTTTTTTGCTTTTAAAAGTCTTCCCTTTGAAAATACAATAACAATGCAGTATATATAAAAGTGTTCATTATAAACATAAAAGAGAAAGAAATCTGTTGCTATCCTAAATCTCACTTTTCAGTTTTTGTGATTGTAATGAGAAGAAATGAAAATTCCTGACTGCTAATAAAGGTAGCAATATTTGTAAAAATAAGAACAGCACTGCTGGGCAAGGGCCAGCAATGGGCTATGTTTCCATATACAACAGAAATCCTATAATTTCAGATTTATATTACAGAAAACTACTGCTGTCCTGATAGAGCATTTTTCCATACTTTTTTCACTAAGGGGGACAAAAGGAGTGTCCAGGATGTGTCTCTAAAGGTCTACTACTTCTTGCCAAGCACTGGTGCACTACTGAAATTTAAGAAGAAATCTTAAAAGATTTAGACTGCGATTTCTGAAAGTAGAGTATTATTGTACAGAAATTGTATTGTCTAAAAGTATTATTATATAGAAATTTACTTTCTTAATGCAATTTGTCTACTTTTTCTCCAAACATCACAAAAGCAAATTAAAATTTAAATGCACCAAAATGTTTTATAAAATATTTTAAACTACTCTGTTATTTGAGCAAAGATTCTGGCAGCACTGATGGAATTTGCTTTATGTACTGCTATGGTTTATCCTTTCTCACTGCATAATTTGTTTTATTTCAACTGCAATTCAACAGGATCGCAAAGGAAGGTATGAATAAACATGAATTTGAGATGTTGCAACTGAGCACAGGAGTGTAACACTGGTAAATTTTTCCCTACAAATCAGCTCCTTGCAAGAAGCTTTAAATGTACGATTTCCTCCACAGAACTCAAACCAAACCACTGATGTTATTAAAATGAGTAACATGCCTGCATATGTCCCTTACAGCATCATTCCCTTATAATTGGCTTGTACAATAGAAAAGCCAGTACAAAAGATTGCACAGAAAGGAGTTTGCTGTTACCCTACCTATGCAGTTCCCCACAAAAGCTGCCACTGAAACTTCTCTCAATGCATGCCAGACATTTCTATATTGTGAGTGCTAAGGAATTTGACTGCATAGTTTTTAAAGAAACCAACAGGATCATCAGTTTTATACAATGATTACATTTTTGCCTGCTGATACTCATCCATTCTTGAAAGGGAATGAAAGCAATATAAAAAGACAGGAGCTACACGGAACCAGTACTGGTTTACTTTCCTCATGCTTGTGAATGCAGGTTCCAATTAAAAAGTGATGATGGTTAGAGCTTTTGTATCTGATTTTCATTTTCCCTTCCAATTTGTGAAATATAATAAGATAGAGCACTAAAATAAGGATGAGGAGAGAAGGATAGAGGTGGCAAGCCATCTAAATGTGTATCATAGAACCATAGAATAGCTTAGGTTGAAAGTGACCTTTAAAGGTCATTTAGTACAACCTCCCCCTGCAATGAGCAGGGACATCATCAACTAGATCAGGTTGCTCAGAGCCCCGTCCAACCTGACGTTGAATGTTTCCAGGAATGAGGCATCTACCACCTCTCTGGGCAACCTGTTCCAGTGCCTCACAACTCTCATTGTAAAAAATGTCTTCCTTATAGCTAGTCTAAATCTACCCTCTTTTAGTTTAAAACCATTACCCCTTGTCCTATCTCAACAGGCCCTCCTAAAAAGTTTGTCCCCATCTTTTTTATAAGCCCCCTTTAAGTACTGAAAGGCTGCAATAAGGCCTCCCTAGAGCCTTTTCTCCTCCAGGCTGAACCACACCAACTCTCTCAGCCTCTCCTCATAGGAGAGCTGCTCCAGCCCTCTGGTCATTTTTGTGGACCTTCTCTGGACCTGCTCCAACAGGTCCATGTATGTCCTGTGCTGAAGCTCCAGAGCTGAATGCAGTACTCCAGGTGGGGTCTCACCAGAGTGGAGTAGAGGGGCAGAATCACCTCTGTCGAGCTGCTGGCCACGCTTCTTTGGATGCAGCCCAGGATACAGTTGGCTTTCTTGGCTGCAAGCGCACATTGTCGGCTCATGTCCAGCTTTTCATCCACCAGTACCCCCAAGTCCTTCTCCACAGGGCTGCTCTCAATCCCTTCATCCTCCAGCCTGTATTGATACCACGGCTTGCCCCAACCCAGGTGCAGGACCCTGCACTTGGCCTTGTTGAACCTCATGAGGTTAACACAGGCCCACTTCTCAAGCTTGTCCAGGTCCCTCTGGACAGCATCCCATCCCTCAGGTGTGTCAACTGCACCACAGTTATATAGATTTTATATACAAAATTTTTCTTTTAAATATAAAACTATAGATTTATATCTAAATATAACCGAGATTATGTCAATGAGCTCTGCAAAAGGATAAGCATGTGCTTATGCGACTCTCTCAGTCAGGGAGTTGGTTCGCAATGCTCCCTTACGCAATTGTATGCTTTATTGTTCATATTTCGAAGGCCTTTTTTTACAAGATTCTAAACAAATAAAAGTTAAATTATTATGCCAGTTGTAGAAATGGAGAAATTGAAGTATTAAAGCTGACTGACTCTGTCAAGTCAATGTTTACTATTAGAAATAGGATTAGATTTCATGTCATCACTCCAAATCTTGCATCCAGTCTTCTAGCACTGACTACCTAACATAATGTGACACATGTTCATGTGTTTGGTTTGGAGTGATTAATACCCAGGGAAGAGCAATTGCCTGAATATCAGGCAAATGACTAAAAATTTCTTAAGGATAACTCAGACATTGAAAATAAAAGACCTAACATTTCATGTTACAATTCTCATTTTTACTGTTTCTCAGGCATGGTCTGATTCATCTCTGCGGAATACTTCATATACTGTAGTTTAACTTTACATTTCTATCATGATACCAACAATTTGCCAAAACAGCGATTTCTCTACACATTGAGTATTGCTAGCTCTTAAATCAAATGTATACTGTCTGCTTCCATCCCTGCTCTCTGTCTCAATTATTATTTTTCTAAAGATAAGAAAATCCCGTTTTTACCACTGGAGAGCCAGGCTGCTTAGGTCACAAGATTCTCTTGGCTTAATCCTTGAGTATGAATCATGAACTTTCCCTAATAAGTACTGGCATTCTTCAGATGATCAAGCTAGCTTACTAAGGCTTCCAGAGCTTTCCACATTAATTATCACCATGTTTAAAGTATCAAAAGCAGTAGCTGATTAACAATTATTAAGACTATAAGTTGTTTACTCTTATTTTTCCTTTCTGTCCTCTATTTCTCACTCTTACATGGGTTGATATTGTAAATGGCAATAAAACAACCCAGTTAAAAGAAAACAAAATAGGAAAAAGATTATGAAAAAGATAAATCAGACTGAAAAATATCTATGTGAAAAACTGGAAACAAATTAAGTTGCTTTCTACACTACATGGCTCAAAAGTAAGCTATAAATGCCCATGACTCCAGTTCAGAAAAAGCTTTTTTCTCACGTTTAATATCAGAAAATTGTGAGGTAACCAGACTAATAGTAAGCCTCTACTATGCAAATGACTTATAAGCCCTGCAAAAGAATCATACAGTCTACTGAGAAGTCATAGTAAATGCCATGTGATTAAATAAGTGTTCTGTTAAGAAATAAATAAATTAAGACCCTGAAAAGAAAAAATAAACTATTTCTTAGCACTTAAAAGTGGAAACAATATTCACTCTAGATTCAGAGTACAGAAAATTGCTGAGATAAGACTGGACTCTACTAAGTACTTTAAATCTGGAAACATGAAGATCCTGGACGCTTCAGGAAAGATTTTATATTCATGCACCAAATTTAGATACTAAATCTAGTAAAAGTAGAACAAATATGAACCTACTCAGTTTAGCTACCAAAAATTTTTTTGTATCTATCTTTTACCAGGATTAGCACATCTAAATAAAGATCGAGTAAATTCCTCAAACTATTTTAAGTGTGGCACAGTATGACAGGATAAAACTATATTTAATATTTGGAAAAAATAAGGAGGTTTGTACTTAACTGGCAGTTAATTAAACAATGTGTATATATGGGACCATTATATATGTATGAATAACAGGACACACCCAAGCCATAGTCAAAATCACTTGGGAACTTTTATGAAGACATCAAATATTTTTACAATAGCAGCGATTAACCCTGAAAATAAAAGCAGAAAGTCCTGAAAGGAAATCAGAAGTGAGTCAAAATCACTAGTGGTTACTCTCATATTTATCATCAGAAGTGAGGCAAAAATCACCAGGCTTTACTCTCATATTTATCATTATATAAACTGCAGTATAAGAATGCAGACAAGAGGAAAAGAAGAAACAAGATGAAAAGAGCAAATCCAAGACGCATCCTTAATATTATTTCCAAAGCTGACAAATTCAAGAAGAATACTACTAAAGTAGTATTAAATAGAAAATGCTTCTTTGAGCGCTCAAAAGAATTTCTCAAAAAAACCCTAAAACCAGTGAAGTAACATTCTAGTTTATGTTTCTCAGAAATATAAAAATCCTTTGAAATCAAATTTAGATGCTGTATTTAGATATTTACAAATTTTAAAAATACACAGAAACATCTTAAAGGTTCAGTACAGCCCTTTTTTGAGGCATGATTTAGTGACATACTTGAGCAAGTGAGTAGCTTGCTTCCAAGGACTTGTGTAATTTAGCACCCAAGTTCAGGAAACGACTTTAAGTAATACCAACCTGATTCAGTAAACTATTTGAAGACACAGGGTACTGAGCATTGAATTTAATATTTGCTAGGTACTTTATCAGATAAACAGAATCTTTCTGCAGAATGAAGGTGTCTCTGCAGAAAGAGTAAAACATTCTCTAGTTCTCTTAACTGTTTTTCTAACTGAGTAGAGAATACAAAAGTTGTGCAGAAGATCTAGCATGGATGGGTAGAGATCTACATCATCCCTGTCTCAAAAAAAAAAAAAAAAAAAAAGGTTTCATACAGGAGTAGGCTTACTCAAACATTATTTATTGGAGACAAGCTCAAGCCACTTAAGTGAGAGCTAGACATACATAAGCAACACTTCTGGAAAAAAACTTTAATGTATTATTTCCAGACTTGGTGAAATACACTGCAAAGTCTTATAAACACTTCATAACATCATGCAAAATTTAAACTAAAATTTTAGGCTACTGCTGTGATGAGTAGGTAGAGGACTAAGTTTAAAGTAAGTTTAAGTTTTAAGTAAGTTTAAAGTTTTCCAGAAGCTGTACTATTCAACTTTTAACTATTTTTGTCCTGTTCCTCATTACCTCTGAAAATATTTTAATTTGTTTTGTTTTTATGGAAGTCTACAGATGTGCAGAAAGCCTGTTTAACAATTCATATAAAAAAACCAAACTCTAAAGCTCTGCATTCACAAAACACAGCATAACATCTTAACCTAATAAAGTGTTGCCCTACTTTCTGATTTGCAGACCTCGAAATAGGAATTCAAATATTTTACTTGAGCACTGGGGTAAAATTACATCCCAAGACAAAAAACTTTGCAAAAGTTATCTTACCTGGGTACTCCTTCCAATCCTACACTAGAAACTGTACAATGAGAAACTGTTACCAGATGTGATAATGTACATGATGTGAATTAGTAATGTAAAGTAATATTCAATTACTGTTGCACAATGGCATAAGTAAGTGAAAAAGAAGACAGAAAAGAAACTATTTCCAATGTTTTTTTCTTTTGGATGAAATGAGCTTGCATAGAACACAGAGTTACAAAAATGGACTAAAACTATAAGGACAGAGTGCTGGCATGGCATGCTCTTAAGAAGAATCTGTCTGTTTATGGCTTCCACATGCTGTACAAACATAAAAATAACAACATATCTGAGCAAAAAATACAACTTTTTATTTATGTAAAGCAAATTATTGATAAAACTATTTTCAGATAGCATTAAATGCAAAGATGATAAAAATAAAGGTAAGAATATAGCAAAACTGAGACAATTTTGAATGCTAGATAGGTATACAAGTTATTTCCTAAAAGTTCTATCAATTACTATTAAGCATGTTGTTCTTTATGACTCATCTTTGCTCAGATAGCTCCATCATGAACCCAGTGCATATTGTCAATTCTTCATATTCTCTTATGTATGACCATATTAAAGTATAGAAAATTAGCAATCTGAATTGTAGAATTTGGAATATTATGCTCTTCTGTCAAGTGTAGATACATATGCAGGGCTTGCAACATCTTTCTCTTCAGTCAGCAGTTAGTTCTGTTGTTTGTTTTGTTTAGTCTCTCAAAGGGACAAGGGAAGGACAACTATATATTTTCTCTGAAAAATACTGCTCTTAATATATCATCTCTACTTCCAAGTATTGCATTCAACTTAGTATATGCAGTGATCAATAGAAATGAACTTTATGGGGCAGGCAGTAAGCAACTGAGTTAATTCTTTCTTAGTAACAAAGAATGCAGCATGTTATTTTTATGTACCACTAGGAAAAAAAACTGATAAAGAGGAAACGAAGCAGGGGAACAGAAAAACAAAATAAGAAACGAAATCCAAGTTTCTAATGCAGCGATGTAATGCCAAGAAACTGCTCCAGAGAAACTGATTAACTGCCAGCTTTTCTACCTGTTGCCAAGAAGACATTGCTGTGTTCACTGATCCTGTAATTAAACTGAGTATGTTCTGCAACAACTTCCTCTGAATTGTGCCATCTTCTGTAAAGGGGGAGGGAGCTTCATTCCTATAATACACCAATAGAAAGATGGTTCTTCCCTAAAAACTAGGTAGAAGGGCAAGCTTGGTTTAATCATGTACACACATTCTTTAAAGAAAAAAATTAACATTTGGAAAGAGAAATCTTGTGGTCTACAGACCTTTGGTGGGAAGCACAGAAGTATAATTTGCATCGTTCAAAATGCTAATGTGCAGGGCAAAAAGTCTTAATTGCTATTCTTTAATGTCCTGTAATACCAGGAGTCTTGCTGACTCCTGTTGTTTTCTTTATCAAAATTGAAAAAGTGAGTTCTTAATTCTAGTGTTTTGTAGTCTTTTCTTGCTAGGACTTTTAGTATTTAAGTTATTACAATTACCCATGCTAGTCAAGATATTTGTATACAAGTATGTAAATAAAACAGATCACACCAGTATACTTCTCCTCCCACATTTTATCTTGTTCAACCCAATCTTGTTTAACCAAGATTTTGTAAAGACTGACTATATTCTCTTCACCTCCAGTACAGTCCTCTGGTATCTTCTTGTAAAGGTTTATTTTACTTCGGACTTCTTTTCTCCATTCCTCATGCTTTTACATTTGATAGGTTAATGAAACGTTGGCTTTACTTAGCTGAATCATTCTTTTCTATGTGGCTGGCTGCACCAGACAGGACAGTGGCCCTCTCAGACACCAGTCCTTATTGTATCAAGAAAGGTCTGGATCACCTAATAAAAGTGTGAGAAAGCCCTTGCTTCCAAGACAGTTCCCAATATTCTGCAGAGGAAATCTGGAATCCCAATGGAGGACACCTGAGTCTCCCCTTAACTCAATAGCTCCCTTACTCTTTCTGTATGCATCCTAAGTACATTCCTATCAAACCATTCAAAGTAAAAACATCACTGTAAAGTCTTACTACTTCTATGAACTCCATTCAGCTCACCCTTAGATTCAGAGCTCACCAAATCAATGCAGACCAACTTCCTTTAAAAGGTTGTTCACATCGCTGGACATTCTCCCATGCTTGACTTGAGCTATGCTGTTTAAACTGCCTTGCCATAGACTTTAAGCCACTTTAGTGAACTTTCTTTTTAAAGATACAATGTTTATGTAACTAGGAGCTACTGTAAGTAACAGCAGTTTTAGTGCAATTTTTGTAGTCTGAGAAGGAATTTAATTTGTTTCTGTATCTAAATGATAAAACATGACACATTTTTTAGTTTAGTCATTAGTTTCTTCAATCTTTATCTCATTACCTATAATTAGGAAACCAAACACTTTATTTGGTATGAAGAAGTCCAGAAAATAGTAGTAAAAATGCATGCTTGCAAACTAAACTCATTCTCTAATTGTTCTGCTGTAATTTACTAAAATTGTCTCTTGTACGCCACCACTTAGACTATTGCTACAAAGAAGGCAGGGAAAAAAATAAACAGATTCCAGAGTATAATACTAATGACTATCAAGCTCCACTATTTCCAGCTTTGCTCCTCAGGAAAATTGAAATTATTTAACTATTAAAAAAATATAATGTAGTTCAGAGTGCATTACAAAATTCATTTTAAGACAGGGATACACAATGTAAGAAAGAGTTCTAGAAAATAAACATAGCTTCACAGACAAGAATAATATTCATTGTTGTTAATTATCTCCACAGTGACTGAAGACTGACCATTAGCAAGGAAGTCCTGAGAAAGTTTGTTGACAGTGTGTGTACGCTTGATGGCCAAACTGGAAAAAAAAGGAAAAGAAAAAAAAAAAAGAAAAAAAAATTACTGATAGTCCCCAAAGATGTCAAGTCAGCATGTCTCACGTGTGCTAGCTGGTATAAATTTTGAGCTAGTCTGTTCGCTGCTTATGAATAATCTTCTCTTCAGGTTGATGAAGCAAAACATAGTCTGTTAAGCACCACACTTCCAGTCATAGCCAAAACTGATCTTCTGGACTAAGGGTTTCTCTGCTGGAGACTTAACCAAACTCAGTTTTTCATTCTTGTGCTGGCCAGAGGTTTATCTGATGGCACAGAATAGCCAGAGCTGAGAATATTCAGCTCACAATGCATTTTAGTTATGATCTCACTCCTCTTCATTGCTATACCTCTGGGACAGAGAGGGACTTGAGGGGAAATGGATCTGTTGCGTTTGTTTGGAGCTAAGCTGAGAAACCTTTTGTGCCAGAGATTCAATAACTGTCAATAGCATCTATAACTGAGATAAGAATCAGCTCCAGCCACTGAGGGACTGCAAGCCAGAAAGAGAGCTACTTCCAGAGGCAACTTGGACTGTAGGAAGGCTGAACCCTGAAAAGTTACTTACTCTGAAAGTAACTTTCTGATGACACAAGACCTGAAGATGACTACACTCAAAATTTACATACCAGTACCTAAAGTTATGTGGGACGAGATACGGTCTGTGAATCACTGAATTAAGCTGCGTTAACAGAAGAATACTTCCTCATGAGTGTTATGGAAGTATTTTTCAACTTTTCATAAGGATTTTTTTTTGTTCTTCTCCTCTTCTAAAAGAAGCATTTGGAGTTGAGGACTCCAGAAGACTTTATCTGTGTTGTTCTCTATCTTTTTCTTTGATCCTCTTCCCCACATATAGCAAGAGCAGCTGTCAGAATGTGCAGGTTTAGGGCTGACAGATTCTCTCGAGTGAATAGCTGAGCATACCTAGCACTCACATTCCACTTCATTTGGAGGTGGTGAGTTGCTTTGTTTTTCTTCTGTTTTGGCTTGTTTAGTTGACAAGTAACAGATCAGAGTCATTCACCAGAGAGAGAACTCTGCTACTAATCAACCTCCAAAACAAACTCAGAAGCTGGGCCAGGTCACTCTTACTTTCCTGGCTTGAATTTGTCCTGCTCTCTATTGCTGATGATATCAGCAATATCCACTGATATCAGTGGACATGAATATGCCCAGGTGGCACATTAATGATCATTGCTTCTGTTCCTGACACCAACTAATTAGTTCTTGTACTTCTAAGCCAAGCTTTGCTTTTTTGACAGTTTGTTTAGCAGAGAATGTACAGTTAGCTGTTGGTGTTGATTCATTCTTCATCACCTGTTATTTCTCAAGCTGTCAGCAGCGACTCCAAATGCAACTTTTTAGATTTTCACTGCTGAGCACTTCCACTTGCTATGGACCAAGTAGCAAAAAATTATCCATAGTGTAATGTCTCATTACCTAATCAACCACTTTTTTGTAACCCAGTCTAACCTTTGTTAGTACAAAATATTAATGGGACAAATCCCAGGATGAATGCCCCAATAAGTAAATGCTCTGAAGCTGCCCTTTGTGGACATCCCTGAGATTATGATTCTATAAATCTCTTGGGTGGCAGTGTGCCTTAGGTGTTCCCCAAGATCTCCACAGAGTCTTTCCTGCCTTCTGTTTACGGGCTTTATCTTTTGTTTGGCTGGGGGTTTTTACAATGTTATTTTTCGGGTGGGGAAGCTCCCCGATTCAGCTCCATACTAGCCCACAGATAGTTATGCCAGCACAACACAGCAAAAGGGGTGGCAGGAGCATCGGGATGAACAGCAGGAGTGGAAAACAGGGACTGTCTAAGCTTGCTTGACCAGCACAGTTGCTGTGTGTGTCATCATCACCTGAATTCAGTAAAGTACTGAAACCTTAAAGTAAGTGAAACCTTAATAATTATATTCTAACATCCAATTCTAGCATCCAAGACACCAAAAAAGAAAAAAAAAAGTACAAGATTTTAGACACCTCTGTAAAGCCTCACCAAGTTGATGGTAATTTTTCAGTACTTTTCAACCACCACTAAATCTACAGCAAGAGTAACATAAAAATCTATGTGTAAATGTTGAGTTGCTGCAAGAAAGGCCAGAAGATAGGTGCAGGGTTCTACTTGTACCTGTTCAAAGGACGCTATAGTCTATAAATATTATGTTTTCAGTAGCCCTTGCAGTTGTCATCAGGAGAGCTAATAAAACTGGCTAGCAGGCAGAGCTCAGCGTATTTGAGCTGTTGCTTGTTACAGCTTTCCCATCCTACATTTCTGTCTCTTCTCTTGTGTCTGCCCTGACAACAGGAATCACAGCACATTGGAAGGGATATATATGAGAAGCCACTATCTTTCATAGAGGTGACACGTTGCCAGTAAGAAGCATCTTGTCCGAGATGCGACATCTCCCAACTTGCACCAGGTTCTTAATCACATAATTTGGAGTGGGAAATTCAGTCTGGCATACAGCCCTTAATGTTGCCAATGTATGGCCTTGATTCTATTTCCCTAGATAGTTTATGAGAATGCCATTTGAGACATTTTCAAAAGCCTTATTAAAATTAAAATATACAACTCCTACTGCTTCTCCCTCATTCACAAGAGCCGCTACCCTGTCACAGAGGGAAATCAGACTTGCTTAACATGGTTTGTTGTTCACAAATCCATCCTGTTACTCACCTCCTACTTATCTTCTGGATGACTGCAAATTATTGTTATTAGTTTATTCTACAATTCTTTATTTTTATACTCAGTGAAAAAAGAAGTGAGTTGGATTCCTGAATAAAAGTAATATTTGCAGTTAAGTTACAGGAAAATTCACCTGCTCTTTGTGGTTTGCAATGGTAAAACACATCTAATTTCATCAAGTGCTTTTAAAACGGATTTGTCTCTTCATTTTTCTTCTTGATCTTATGTTGTCTTTAACATGTATAAGTACCCTTTACAGCTCCATCAGATTAATTTCTGTAGCAGCTTTGTGTTCCATTGTCTCCTTCCTTTTTGACCATCACCCATGACATTACATTTCTCATTATCCCATTACTAACCATTTTAAAATATTTCATTTTATTAACAAGTATGTTATTCGTGGCATTATTATTAACAATTTGCTGTTCATATCATTAATCTTCAAAATGGTTAAGAAAAAAGAATACACAATCGGTGCATGTCTAAAACGCATTGCAATAATACTGTCACGTGGTTTATGAAAACTGTTCTTTCTATTCCAATGGAAAGAAGCAAAACCTTTACAGCTACACATGGCATTAAAAAAAAGTAAAACCTTGAGCTTTTGATACTAAGGCATGTTTTGATAATTCAAAAATATGTGGACTTCAGACAAGCTTTGCAACAGGTGAAATTGTCTTTGAGACTGAAGGCCACACCAAGCTTTTTTAGAGTGCTAGGGACATTAAATCATCTTTCTGTGAGCCAGGTTGCATACTAGCCATTGTTTTATTAGCCTTATAGGTTAAAATTCATTGCTTGTCGCAGAGAGTTTTGGATTTCTTTTTAACTTCAATCCACAAGCTATTGAGACCAGAAGTGGTTATTCTCTATGGATACTTATTTTGTGTATTACCACATACGCTGTTTGGAATATAACAGTAAGAAGTGCTTTTTATATACTCAACTCAAAAGCGTTAGTTCTTAAGAAAAGATTTGACACGTAGTGTATAGGTTAGTTCAACTGCTTACTTAACCACATTGATTGTGAAATGCTGAACTCAAACCACCTCACACAGGATTTGTTTTAATTTATCTCTGTTGGAAGAAATAAAACATATAATTTAAGCCAAATTCCAATGCTTTGCTCTGTGTTTTACTAGTGCATGCCATCTAAAATGTACTAATAATGCCAAAAAATAAAACAGTGAATGTTCCTCTATTTATCCTCCATGTATCATTTTCTCATTTTGGTAATCAGGCTCTAAAGTGATAGTAATTGAAATAATCCAAAACATAAGTTTTTTAAAGCTATCCCTTAGTACAGACCTTGACTACCTTTGTGGTGGGGGGTTTCTTTGTATGTATATGAAAAAAAAAAGTCTTGTCATGACTCTTTTTTGGGTTTTTTTATGCCTCACCTACAACTTCCTTATTCTTACTAAACATTCAGAGAGAAAACTGTGTTTTTCTCCGTAGATCTCCTGTTAAATACGAGAAATGCATTTCATTTGTTTAGAAAGATGAATATGCTTCAGTTACGAGAAAGTAATATTGGCACGCTTTTTTTTGGATCTGAATTATAAGGGATTAACTATTACATTTATAAAGATTTCTGGACTGTTACAGTAAACACTTCTTTGCTCAATGGATTTAGATGACAATTTACTAAGTAAATCTGCAGGCTCATTCCATTACATTTTTAGAGTGAATTACAGAAACAAGTATGTGGAATTCTTTCTGGACAGTGCAAAAGAAAAGGTCTTTCTTTTTTTAGTTGCTACCACGTATGCATATTTCACATGGGCTTTCTAAAGAGGACTCTGCCTTCATAAAATATTAATTGGAAGATTTTCTCAATGCTTTCTATCAGTGTATGAATACCAGGCAAAAGAATCAGGCCCATTTCTATCATGATTCAGATGGGATTAATTTTCTGTAGATATGCAAAAAATGTTGTTCCTCTAAATCTACACTCTGTGTGCAGCCTGGGGAAAGAGACAGAAGGCAAGAAAACTGCCTTCTGGAAGTGCCTACTTCTTGAGGGAGGAAAAAAAAGTGCTTATTTCCTGGGGACTGACCCTTGACAGACTCTAGAGTAACTAACCGAGACTAAACAGCCAATTTTCAAAAAGGTGGAGTGAGAACATTGTCACAGAAGAGATTAGAACTTTCTCTGAGTTGAGCAAGGATCAGAACAGGCTCTGGTCACAGAAATTACCAGGGAACTGGTCCATCAGGGATGGATGTTTGAATACACACAGTTCATAGCTCCAAAATTATTGGTTTTTTTTTTTAATTGGCAATTCCCTAAAACCAATCCTGCAGAACTACAGACAGCTGCAAACCAAATGTTAGCCTACAGACAGTAGGCCAATTTGTATTATGTAGCATATCATGCAGCATTGAAGACTATCATGGCAACAATATCACTACTACAGAAATCTTTTGTAAGCATAACAGTAGCCAAAAAAATATTTTAAACTAACATTTACTCTTCAAGTTTGCAGCTAAATGTAGCTTTCACCTGAATGTGAGTGGGATTATTTCACTTCACCTCCCCCCAACAATCACACAAAGGATGCATCTTGTCCTACCAAAAAGTTGCTGAGAAGGTTAGACTCGCATTCTTCACAAGTGAGAAATGTTCCTTAACTTTAACATTAAAACTTTTTCACTAGGAGTATACATATGAAGTACCTATGATATATACATACCACAGTACAACTGTGATTTTAAATGCACACATGCATATAAATAAATGGAACCAAAATTATTGGCAACCGTAACACCATGTTTCCACAGTGCTATAGCCTTGTGTATAGAAGTTTAGAAATCTCACATTACTTCTCATATTAGTACTGTAAAATATTCAAGTAGAACTGCTCATCACTACAGCCACATTTTTAGCCTGGTTTGGTCCGCTGCCTTAGAACTCTGCATGGTCCCAAAGAGCAATTTTTATAGTCTAAGTAAGTTCCTTTAAGAATGGCACTTCCTTTCTAGTATTTCAGAACTTTAGGACTACTCTTGTTTGTTTTTAAATCACAAAGATGAAAGTGTCTCAAATACTCTATGTCATTATTTTATTAATAAAGCTGATCAAAATCTATATCCCAGGAAGCCAGTAAATCTTCTCTTAATCACCAATATACCTCTGAAGCCTTAGGTGCTATTCCTGGAAATGACATTCATGTGTGACAATAATGCTATTTTAAGGTGCACCACCTTCTGAAGGTAGCCCCAGACTGACTCAAGACAATAATTGTGATCACTTATATATGTGCACTAAAAAGTACCCAGCTATCCTAATCTTGTCCAACTGTACCCATTTAAACTAGTTCCTTTTCATCTTTCATATAACACAGCTAGTTCCCTTTTGATATTACCTTGCTGCTTTTGTAAACTTGACACTTTTTTTTTGCTGTTCTATTTTCTTCTCTACAAGAGTAGCTCCTTTACTCTGATAAAAGCAGAATGCTATGACTAACATAGTGCATGAGTTCAACCACATTCCCAGAAATATCAATTTCAAGGACTTTTATGTGTTAATTTGACAATATACTCATTTCTATGCATATTGCACATGTTCAAGGACAAATAAGATTTCTAATAAAGAAAGTGGATTGAACTACATGATGTGAAAATTGCTAACAGCTGGAGGGAAGGTGCGGTAATGGCAACTGGCCATCATAAGACACAATGTAGAAACAATGAAGAGGCAGGTAGCAGGTATCTGTGCAGAGACAGATGCCCTTGAAGTACAGAAAGCCACAAAATAATAATAGGACAGGTAAAGAAACATAAATGGATTTTTAAAACAAAATTCCAAGCACTATTGTTACAAGATAAGCACAAGGTGGAAAACTGTCAAAAAATCATCTAGACAAAACAAAAGTAATTGGAAAAATATTAATAAAGCTATGTATATTGTGTTATAACATCTATCTATTGTAGCAGAATTCCATAAAAAGGGAAAATATGTCCCCCCCCCAAAGTCAACCAAAAAGATCATCATGTTGATTTTAAAATGAAGTAGATTTTTTTTTCCAGTATAGTCAAATTTAAGGGTGCCGATTCTGGTTCGTGGAGCAATCAAGGTGTAGCAGCTGTTGCAGATTATCATTTCCCTACCAAAGCCAGCAAAATAGGAAACATGCCTATAGCTCAGCAGATTCAGTTGTGATAAAGTAAATGGAGGTTACCCAAAGGTAACCAGAATTCTTTGAGGAATATCATCCATCTCTATATTCCATAAGAATACTCCATCCTGTACAGGAGCACTGCATTCTCTTTTTATAGACACAGTAAGAGACAGTAGATGCAATTGTGAAGAATGTGCTTCTTAACAAGGAAGTCAGAGTTCCTGGTATCCAGCTCTGCGCACAGAGTATGACTGTCCTATGAAGACTGGGGCATCTGATCTTTGAAGAGCCTATACAACCAATATTTTAGATTTTTGTGCAGCAAGCTTACAATGCAGATGCTCACGGCTGAGAAGAAAATACACAGAGAGAACTAGAACAGTGAAAAGTTTGTCCTACCAGACAAGCTGAAGAGTAATAGAGATGGGGAACGGCTATGCTGAATGTTAATTGCCTATATGTTGAACATAAAAAAGGGCAGGAGAGAAGTATGCCTACTATAGATGCTGCAGTGGTAAATAGTCTAGAGACTGTGCAATACAGTACATGTACCCGCTACCAAACCTTGAAGATAGAAGCCCATTTTACTGATTTATGCTACCATGTCAGACAAACTGAAATGGCTGAGGCACGTGCTTGCTCTGTCCTGCTATGTGGTAACAGCCCAGGGCAGATAAATAGGCCTGGGGCAGAAAAGCAGGGATCGTAATCTCAAACAACCATAGCAAGATTTACCCCATTGTATTTAGCATAGCATTTATTTCAAAGTAGCCTGAATATGTCAAGGGACATAAAAACTAAGATTAAGCAGTACTTTAGTCCTGGAAGTCTTCTGAACCCAAATGCTTCATTTCCTCCTGAACTATGTGGGTTAGTTTAGACAACACAATTCTCTGCCTAAGAACAGGATAAGCTACAGGGCACAGATCAGCTTGTGTAGCAGCTCATGCTTCTGAAATTTGCTAGTGCCAAGCAAGTGCCTGGGAATCACCTTGCTGAATTCATAAAGGTGTAAAACTCTTCCTGCTGCTCTGAGAGATCAAGATACAAAAAAGTGTCAAAAATCATCCTTTTATATGCAAACACTAGTTTGCTGAAAATGTAAGATAACAAGAGCATGCAGTGATTCACAATGGCTCCAGGTCTTCTTTGGATTACTGGGAGTAACTTTCAGCTCTCATTTTTTGAGCAGCAAGTCAGTATTTCTCAGTAAGCATTCCTGATTAGAGTCATGGCTTTATTTTATTTTTTTACTTTTTTGACCTTTTCTATCTGGGACAACATATTTGTATTTTGTGAGCTTCCAAGGATGAAGGTTTTATTTCTTTCTCTCTCCCAGTTCTTGTGCGAGTAGGACAAATTCTTTGGGAATGAATAGAAGCTATTTGGCCTATAAAACTTGCCCTTTTTTGGTTCTATCTTTCTCACATGATGTCATGCAGTTATTTTTCTGAATGACTTCAATGTGTTTGCCTCAACAAGTCTGCTATTTTATTATTATTATTATACTTTTCAACATTTTAAAAGGAAAGTTCCGCTCTTTCATTAAAAAAAAAAAAACCAAAACCACATTTTTCTTTTCTCTTTTTCCCTTTTGGTTTTTCGTAATATCTGGGAGTTGCACTATAAGGAATATATATGATGATAAGCACTACATGTGTTCTGTAAAAATCAACTCTATGTCTCCTGCTACAATTTCTGTATTGAGAATCTCTGATAATATCAAGCTGATTGTAAATAATTAGCAGGCATCTTACACAATTTTACTCTTATAGTTTTTCAATCTGTTATTGTCACTATCTCTTTAGTCCATTATACTTTCATAATAACAATGAAATGGTATGATTATATTTGATACAATTACATTAGCAGGAATTAAGGAAAGATTTCCTAAAAAAAAAAAAAAAAAATTCCTAAAAGAAAGGATTCAAAAGAAAGGGAATTCTAAAAGAATTCTAAAGATTTCTCTAAAACAAAGATTTCTGTGGTAACTGGAAATATACAAACACGACAGACAATTCCCTCTCATCTGGCTTCACAACTGAAGGGGACAAATTCCAGATTGCTAAAATGGAATTTTGGATTGCTAAAATGGAGTTTAGCAATCTGGAGTTTGGAACAGCAATGTGGGATAGCAAACCTGAATCTGATAAGGAGATAATTCATGACACTGACTACCTTTCCTGCCTAGCTTCTTGGTAAAACAAATTTGTGTAATCTGATTGTTGGCTTCTCAGTGGTAAAATAACTGCAAAGTATTTCCTGAGAAGCTTGAGGAAAAGCACTGTGCTTCTATCATAGCATTTCTTCTCTACTAGTGAGAATTTATAATAGTATTTTGTCCCTTGAGAATATATTGAATTTAAATGGCTATTGTGTACACATTCTGCTACTTTATCGTGGATACAGTCAGAAAAAAACCCAGCAAGGTGTCACAGAACCTATGCTAGTAGCAGTTCTGAACTACTGAAGAGATGTGTCCTTCCAAAGCAAGCACTCTATTTATATGGAATGGCTATTTTTCAAGAGGAAACAATATATATGTGACTTAGGACAACTCATATGGCTGTAGACTACAATACTGTGGAAAAGAGCTCGGCTGGAAAGAATAATCAAGATGACTCCACAAATCTGTCCCTAATATCTCTGATGTACTTTGTAACATTGCTTTAAAGATGGCATGTGTTATTTATATAATACTTAAAATCCTTACAAATATTCAGTTTCTGTTGGTTTATTTTTCCTTTATCCACTCAAGCCTTTGACATACCACAGCTGTTCAAAGGTTCATTTTTAATCTTGAAATTATTTTCGTATTCCAAAAATAAATTCAAAACCACACATATTCACCCAACTTCTTGATGTTTCTCACTTTCTGAAAACCCTATGCAACTAAAAATATATCCACTATGAATTTTAATCCATTTTGACATTGAAGATATATTCTTTTATACATTTGATTACTGATGAAATTATATACTTTTGCAAGGTCTCTTAACTAGCTTTTAAATTTGAATAATTTAAAATAAAAACATCTGAATTAAACAAATTAAACACTCCCTGAAATCCTGACTAAGCTTCGGAAGTTTTAAACAAGACTTTTAATTCTTTTTCCATATTCCCAAATCACATGTACAAATAATGCCCCTCTGTTGGGACCTCCGCTTTCTGAAACTCTTTGTTTACCTCTGTTATTTGCTGTTGCTTTATTTGTACTATCTAATAGTGTGTGCATTCATAATACAGCAGGTAAAGACAATGAGGAGCACTGGTAATTAAACATGAGAAACAAAATCTTTGCGCTTCTTTCATGTTTTTCAATACTTGTCTAGGAAAAGTCCAGAAGAAATCCACATTAGAAAGGCATAGAGGAAAGCTGTCAAAGATTCTGACTAGGCAAAGAAAGGACCCAGAAAACTAGTTGCACAAATATTTGCACTATGGGACTGTGGTAAGTGATTCAATCTCTCTGGTTATCAAGATAAATTATGTTGTAACTGCCATTTCTCTCATTCTCTAAGTTCTCAATGAAATTCAGCCAGCTGGTTAAAATCTAACCTTTTCCATCAGAGCTTCTCAGACTGTGGTCTGCAAGAATCAGAAGTTGCTCTATGAAATAACTGCCTTTTTTTTTTTTTTTCTAAATTCATGCACTTTCATTCCTGCTCATGCAAAAAAGAAAACACCCCATTCTGCAAGGGAAAACATAAGTAATGGAATTCAATATTTACACTATTTTTATTCATTTATAAGTCAATGCTTTATGGCAGCAATGCATGGGATTGTCTATGTACTTCTTTTTCCACTAAACTGAGAAATTCTGCTTTATATTTTCTGCATATTTAAAATACAACTCTCTTCCCCACTACCATAAACTACCATTAACATAAAAAAATTGCTTTGCTTCTTATTGCGATATATATCAAGCTGTTTGAATATTTATGTTATGGAGTAGGGGGGCCAATTATTCACTAAATGGAATGTTTAAAAAAATAAATAAATAAAAAATCAAAAGCACAGAAACCCCTACACCCTTTCATTTCCTTCTCTTTAGTTACATTTTTCTAATATATTGACCACAAAAATCAACTGATAGAAGTGACAAACTGTAAATTTCTTTTTAAGTAACATGTTATGTATTAGAAATTTCATATTTTTAACTTATAAATCATCTTGCTATTTTCAGGAAATATATTGTTACTGAAGAGATGTTTTAACCAAAATATTTATGCAAGACAATTGAAAAGTGGCAAATTGAAGTGATACCTTTTCTTAATCTTCTGTAATTTCCAGAATCATTGACACTGATGATTACCCATCTTTCTTAAGTTTAAGACATTCAAAATGTTAAGCATTCTCAACCACAATCTTTCATGGGAATTAAAAATTGCTTTACATACCTTAGTGGAACAGTAGCCATTTTGCAGAATCTCACTTTTATATGTATGCTAAAATGGAAAAAAATGTGAAACAATAATGAGAATCCTATCCCACATAACTAAAACTCTTGAAATTTCATAGCAGAGAAAAAAGTGAGATGTTGCAATCCTTACTATACATGGTACAGGTGGGCATCAAGAGAATTTGTAGCATGAAAGCCTGTAATCATTTCTGTGATTTTGAAGAAGACTTTGAGGATTATAAAATATAAGACCTATTGATTTACTAGGTTTCAAACACAGACAACAAATGCAAACAAGACAATCAATACTTTCAAAAATAAATGTAGTGAAATACAGCTATCTGAGAATCACAGGGTGCAGCAGGACAACAGAATACAGACCAGCTCAATGGCTCCCCTGGAAGGGCTTCCAGAAAAGCAGGATGTAAGATCACAGAATCACAGAATCATATAGGTTGGAAAAGACCTTTAAGATCATCGAGTCCAACCATAAACCTCACACTACCAAGACGACCACTACACCATGTCCATAAGCACCTCATCCAAACGTCTTTTAAATACGTCCAGGGATGGTGACTCAACCACTTCCCTGGGCAGCCTGTCCCAATGCTTGATAACCCCTTCAGTGAAGAAAAATTTCCTAATATCCAGTCTAAACCTCCCCTGGCGCAACTTAAGGCCATTTCCTCTTGTCCTATCACTTGTTACCTGGGAGAAGAGACCGACCCCCACCTCTCTACACCCTCCTTTCAGGTAGTTGTAGAGAGCAATAAGGTCTCCCCTCAGCCTCCTTTTCTCCAGGCTAAACAACCCCAGCTTCCTCAGCCGCTCCTCATCAGACTTGTGCTCCAGACCCTTCACCAGCTTCGTTGCCCTTCTCTGGACACGCTCCAGCCCCTCAATGTCTCTCTTGTAGGGAGGGGCCCAACACTGAACACAGTATTCGAGGTGCGGCCTCACCAGTGCCGAGTACAGGGGCACAATCACTTCCCTAGTCCTACTGGCCACACTATTCCTGATACAAGCCAGGATGCCATTGGCTTTCTTGGCCACCTGGGCACACTGCTGGCTCATATTCAGGCAGCTGTCAACCAACACCCCCAGGTCCTTTTCTGCCTGGCAGCTTTCCAGCCACTCTTCCCCAAGCCTGTAGCGTTGCATGGGGTTGCTGTGCCCCAAGTGAAGGACCTTGCAGTTGGCCTTGTTGAACCCCATACAATTGACCTCGGCCCATCGATCCAGCCTGTCCAGGTCCCTCTGCAGAGCCTTCCTCCCCTCAAGCAGATCAACACTCCCACACAACTTGGTGTCATCTGCAAACTTACTGAGGGTGCACTCGATCCCTTCGTCCAGATCATTGATAAAGATACTAAACAGGACTGGCCCCAACACAGAGCCCTGGGGACACCGCTTGTGACCGGCCGCCAACTGGAGTAAACTCCATTCACCACCACTCTTTGGGCCCGGCCATCCAGCCAGTTCTTTACCCAGTGAAGAGTACACCCCTCCAAGCCATGAGCAGCCAGTTTCTCCAGGAGAATGCTGTGGGAGACAGTGTCAAAGGCTTTACTGAAGTCTAGGTAGACAACATCCACAGCCTTCCCCTCATCCACTAGGCAGGTCACCTTGTCGTAGAAGGAGATCAGGTTGGTCAAGCAGGACCTGTCTTTCCTGAACCCATGCTGGCTGGGCTTGATCCCTTGGTTATTCTCTACGTGCCATGTGATGGCACTCAGGATGATCTGCTCCATCAGCTTCCCCGGTACCGAGGTCAGGCTGACAGGCCTGTAGTTCCCCAGATCCTCCATCCGGCCCTTCTTGTAGATGGGTGTCACATTAGCTAATCTCCAGTCAACTGGGACCTCCCCAGTTAGCCAGGACTGCTGGTAAATGATGGAAAGGGGCTTGGTGAGCACATCTGCCAGTTCGTTCAGTACTCTCGGGTGGATCTCATCAGGCCCCATAGACTTGTGAGTGTCTAAGTGGTGTAGCAGGTCACTAACCATTTCCTCCTGGATTATGGGGGCTCCATTCTGGTCCCTGTCCCTGTCTTCTGATGTGGGGGGCTGGGTACCCAGGGAACAACTGGCCCTACTATTAAAGACTGAGGCAAAGAAGGCATTAAGTACCTCAGCCTTTTCCTCATCCTTGGTCACTGTGTTCCCTCCCCCGTCTAATAGAGGCTGGAGATTCTCCTTAGCTCTCCTTTTGTTGCTAATGTATTTGAAGAACTATTTTTTGTTGTCTTTTACGGCAGTAGCCAGATTGAGCTCTAGCTCAGCCTTGGCCCTTCTAATTTTCTCCCTGCACAGCCTCGCTACACCTTTGTAGTCCTCCTGACTTGCCTGCACCTTCTTCCAGAGTAAGATCCTGAGGTAATCAGTAGCTCTGTAACGTTGTTAACTTCCTCATCTATAAGGAAAAAGGGAAGATAGTGTTTCCAATGCTACCATGTTGCAGTGAATTAATCTCTCTACCACAGTTTCCATCTGCCTCTTTCTGGAGTTAATGTTCCTTCTGAGTTCTGTGTCTGCTAATTAAAGAGGGTGGCACCAGCCTAAAGTGAGCTTTGGTACAGCATATTAACTATAATGGTTTTTCTGTGCTGCATATGAACATGGTTCAGTGATGGAATCCATATTCTTTGGAGGGTTCACAAGTAAATACTTCAAATACGCATTACAAATCAGTCCACCGATGTTCTCTTTGCTGTAAGGATAGCATCTTCTCTCAAGATGTTAGCTTCTGATTGCAATACCACTGCCACAAAACTCAGATGGTTAACAGTAATGTTTGTCCCAAACTATTTCATATTGTCACTCATACTTAATAATGGAGAAAATAAAGAGGGTGGACATGCCCCGCAGTCTGAAGTTAAATGCAAGGCAACAGGAAATAGAGAAGGAAACAAAAAGCAAAGGAAGACTGAAAATTTCATAAATTTAAAAAATTATGGGGGAGGGGGGAAATCAATAAATCCTCAATCTGTTCAAAAAGAATAGTATACAAAAGACCTTCACAATGCAAACTGCAAGACCACCCATTAATTGTCAACAGGTAAATACTACTAACATATTCCCAAAAGTGCAAAGAGCTGGAAAAGTCAAAGTACCATCCTGCAGACTGTGGATGAAACTGTTAAACATGAAACTACAACTCAGATTATGCATCTGTAAAATGAATGTTCAGGTTACTCCACAGATTATTTGTGAGAACAACCTTAAAAATTAATGCTCACACTTTAAGCCATGTATTAGAAATTGAAAACAAATGCAGCACGACCTCCACAATTTAATGTTTAAAATTAAAAGTGTAATGAAATTTGCTTCCCTCTCCCTATTGACAAAGACGACTAATCTCCAGGGTTCTGGACCATGTGGATTCCATATGAAATGACAAACTGGATTCAAGTTAAATCCAACAAAAGCTAAGTAGGCTTCTTTTCAAATAATGTATTGTAGGAGGAAAGTGAACCACCTTATCTCATTCAATTAAGAAACACAGAAAGCTGGACAGTAATTAGTGCATGTCAAGAAACAAATAAAAAGCAACTAGCTTTGGACAAGCATAACTTACTGATTTTCAGAAGAAGAGCCAGCCTGGAATCTTATTCACTGAAATCAACAGCAAAATTGTACTAACTTCAGTTAGAGCAGAATATCAAAGCCAGATTCTGTTCCAAGCCAGAAATGTACCAACACAAAGCTATATTTTTATTGAGGTAAACAGAACATAACAGAAAAAGGTGGTATTTAGATCCAGGCTTAAGACAAGGAAAAACTTTAGACAGAAGTTTGGCTATAACTACTATGAGAACTATCTCCCAAGATAGAGAGAAAGAAGATACAAGAAAAAAGCAAAAGTGTAATCAAGCACTTAACATACTTTAATTTTAGATTATGTAGAAATTAAATTACATTTTTGCAAAAACCTCATGACATCATCCATGACATCCTGGATGATGCTAAATATACAAGTTTAAGTAGTAAAGTAAGTACAAGTATATGTACTTGTATTCTTTTCTCTAGAGCTATATTTCTACAGGTAAATTAATTACTTCAACAAGTTCAGTGGCTGCTGCTATTGCTGGCTGTTGTGTTCATACCAATTTGGTAAGATACCTGCTGCAGTGACAGGTGGTGAAGTAATGCTTTTGCTTTCAAGTATTTCCACTATCACCCCTAAATGTTATATCTTTTATGTACTGGAATAATCCAGGGCTCTTTCAAAGACCTGACGGGAGGAAATTAAGTAAAGCAACATACATATTTGAACAGTGCACAAATGGATGCAAGTATATATATCCAACATGTTTAAAATACATGGCTGTAATGTTTGAAGAAAAAGGAAATCTTGAGCAGAATTTAAACCCATACTCAGATCCACCATCCCATAACTAATGACACTTCCATTGGGCTTAAATAAAAGGTGGATCCAATAGGCACTGGAAGCTGCAAGATGCAAAGGATGCAGCAAACTCACTGGAGTTTAATTATGGCACTGGAGTAACTTATCAGAAAGTCAGCTATCCAAAACATTTTGAGTTACTAGAAAAATAGTATTTTCCAGAGACTGATGGGAACTGAAAAACTTTTTAGGACAACTGGAGAGAGTTTTTAGCAGACAAGCAAAATATTGAGGAGCGTGCTAGAATCCCAGAGGTACCTCTGCCAGTTTGTCATACTCATTATAAATCAGTGGTAAGGAAAATAATAGTTGACTTACAGAGGATATTTTTCTACAGCATAAGCTTTGCAAAGATTCAATATGCTCAGGTGATAAATATAATCAATATAAAATAATTGTTTAAATGTAGATTATTTAATTCTAAATATTATGTTTATGTCAATAAAAATGAAAGTGTAAAATAAAAAGTATCTGGAGTTAAAAGGCAGTGATTCTGGAGGGCCTTATTCTCTCCTTTATGGCACTTCATATACATATTCATTTCTGTGCAAACTGTAAGTAAAACTAAGATTGTCTACTCAGTATTTCTGACAGTCATTTACAGTAATTTTATCTGTTATATAACAGACACTGGAGATATCACAAGGTGAGAGGTGACTTTTCCTTGTTGATACCCCTTTGCAAGTTACACATGTAACTTTATATGTGCATTTATGCGTGCTTATGAAATGATTGGAATTTTGCTGCTTGAGATTTAATCCACTGCATAGTTTTGTCTGAATGATGAACTCTTTCTGCTCTCAGTTTAAGATGTAAGCACCCAGACTGCTTAGTCATAGTGCAGTGAGGAACCCAATATTTAAACAGAGTAATCATAAATAATTAGTCACCAAAAATGTTAATTATTAAAGATGATTAAGGTCTGAGGAAGGTCAACATTAAATTCATGTTCCCAGTGAATTACTTCTTTTAAAAAAAGTTTTTTTTCAAACATCTGGATTATTACAAAAATCCTAAATTACAAAATCATTACACTTAGTACTTATTTAATAACATACCACTACAAGGAGTGAGAGGAATTACAGAGAGCAGAATTAATGCTAAAGCCTTGAAAATAATTCATTTATACAGCTACCTTATTGTAACTCATGTAAGGTGGTTCACATGTAAAGCTGATACTGTAAAGAAAAATCTCTAACTTAAAAAGAAAGTTCAGAACTTCTGCAATTCAGTGGTTTTGCAGAATCCCTCCGACAGATGATGTTCCTTAAACCACCATAATCAGATATAACTGTCATGTCTCATAACTCTCTTAATAGCAGGCAAAAAGACTGAGTAACCACAAATGCTTTATAACCATTAACTGTTGGTAACATCAAATAAGGCCAATCTTTTACACACTCTACTTTTTTCATGCTAGCCACATCTACAGCTTAGGCCCATAACTTTTTATGCTAATTCCTCAGAGCAAAAACTGGGTGAAAAACTACTACAGTTCACTGCTGAGCATGTGAAATGAAGCTGCTATTTGTTAAATTTTAACATACAGAGCTGTGAACTGCAATGACCGCAAAGCCAACATTCCTTTGGTTCTGCAGCCCTGTTATGGGCCAGGCACTGCCAGCTGAGTTGCAGAGCAGACAGATAGATGCAGTAAACTCTGTAACCAGCTTGCAAAAAAATTCATCTACTAGGGCTCCCCAGCTGTGGTCAAACACTTTAGAAACAGCTGTGATAGTTTTAAGATGTTACTTCCTTTACTAATTTTTTACCATGCTCAAGTCCCAGTAAGTGAAATGGACTTCCTGAGCCAGTTCGGTTCAGTTGAATCACCTTCAACAACAGTTAAAGATGACTGAATTCATTATGCCACTACATCTACATTGAAAGGTACCTGCAGTCCAGTCACATTAAGACCTCTAAGGGGACAGAGCGTACCAAACAGCTCTGTGGAGCTGGTATGCATATACTCCATGCGGAGAGAGGTTGTGGAAACAATTAGGGAACAGAATTATCAAAGATTTTGCTGTTAAAATCTAGCAAGCAGAGATCATACTAGTAGTTATGCCCAAAAGGGTTAAAACTTGGTTAAATATGTAGATTTGTCACAGAAATAACAAAAAGCACATGCTCAACAGGCAGGCCACTTTCCTGCCAACATCAAATCTCAATTCCAAGCCTTTGGGTCATTTCAGTATTTCAAAGAAAAAAGTTGCCAGACCTTTGTTTTTTAATGAGGACAATACAGAACACTGGCCTCTAGCTTAATTTAAAAAAAAAAGTTTACCATGTTTACACTGGAAATACAAAAGATTCCTGTTCTATGGTCTGTCCTTTTTAGTAGTTAATGTATTATTAATGTAAATCATTCTACAAACAAAGAATGGGTCAAAGCTTATTTTCCAAGTTGGTTTTTTGGAGGGTTTGTTTGTTTGTTTTTTTAAGGATTGCTATGGTATTCAGAATTAGCCAAACTAAGTCCCAGGCTATCATATCTGGATATTAGGTACAGCAACATAACTTCTAGGAATACTTATTTAGAATATTTAGACTGTTGGACCAAGTGCCAAAACATTAATCCTGCACAATCTGAAACTTAAAATTTCTTTCATTCTCAATTATATTCTTCATATGCAAGAAAGATATTTGATGTTACAAGATTACAAGCAGACATAATAAAATGTACACTGATGTAAAATTAGAACACTTAAAATTGCCTCTTAGTAATTTTTTCTTCTAAATGCTGTATTGTACATTAATTAGCATTCTTCACTTCTTGAAACTCAGTCAGTCATTTGCTATCTGAAAAGTTTTTAACACTACGAGTTTAAGCTGATAAATTCATATGTACATCAGTCTGGAAAAATCTTAAGTAAAGCAATTTAATCTGGAAATGGTCAACATGACAGTGAAAGTGTGGACAATGGACCTAAGTCAATACAATGGCATAGGTGCTGACATAAAGGGTTTCCCTTGTCTCTGGCCACACATTCTCATTCCCTCCCCTTGTACCATCAACTTCTGACAAGATCCTTGTCAGAAGGACCCTTCCGATCTTTTTCAGGAAGTTCAGGGCGTGAAGCAAGCAAAACATTATCCTTACACAAAAGGAAATCATCTTCTGCCAGATTAGTTCCCTGAACTGGTATAACAGAGAGGCAGGAATCTGAAGCCAGGATCAAGATGACTGTTCCCATCAGGAGTAGCTCTTAGACTGGCTCAGCCAGATATGCAAACTGTACACTAAGGGTAGCACAAAACCAAGCAGAAGTGATGTTGCTCCAAGGCCTTGCAGAAAGTTTACTGTGTGCAAGTCAAAAATAATGGATGATGCTATTATTCTCTTTGAAGCTATAGCAGAAGAAAAAAAAAAATAAATTGTGGCTTCAGGGGTGACAAAAGCAAAAATTATGCTTCCAAGCCTCTAGCCTTCTATGTGGTTAGAAGGTATCATCTTTTTATCTATGAAGTATTATTAAATAAGACTCGGTTGTTATTCTGAGTCACGAAAATCAGGAAATAAAGCATATAGAAATGGATTATTCTTAATGCATCAAGAAATAAGGTGTGATACACAAGACCTGATGCTGCTCAGGACCTTTATGATGTGATTTTTAAACAAACAAACAAACAAAACAAACCCCAAAACCCCACACTACTACCAAAAGGACACTTCAGAATTATAGAAAATAAGTTTGAAAGTGACTGCTAGAAATCTCTAATCCAATCTCCTGCTCAAAGCATGACTAACATTGAAGTTAGAGCAGGTTTCTCTGGAACATGTCTAGTTAAGTTTAGATTCCACCCACCCCAGCCTTTTCTGGGGAGAAAAACACCCTCGGTGTCTCATTGCATGCCTTGTTCCAGTCTCCAGGTCACCTAGGTGGTCCTCTGCTGGTCTCTCTCCAGCTCTGGGGAGCTCAAAACCAGACACAGTACTTACATGCAGCTTCACAAGTGCTGGTGACAATGGGAATCATCACTTACATTATCTTCCACAGAGCCAGTTGCTTCATCACAGAAGCCAGCCAGGTTGGTCAGGCACAATTTCCATGAGCACCTTGCCTTCTGAGACCTATGTATATTCTCATAAAACTAAGCTATGAAAATGCTGATTATTTTAAATGTTTGCAGTCCAGTAAATAACATCTATATTAATTTGAGATACACATTATACGTTTGTTATGGAAAATTTTAAGACACATTCACCATCTTCTTGTTAGTTTATCTTATGAGCAAACACCGAATTGTTTAAAACAAACCTGGAAAGATATGGAATAGGCTTTTGTTGCATCAGTTTTTCTCATGTTTCTGATTCATAATCAATGTGAGATTCTTCTGCTCAGAGAATTACTGACTATATCTTTTTAAGGTTTATATAAAGTAGCTGCTGGCTTTGTAACTAATCCTTCTACTCAGAAGTTATGTGATGTGTCAATTCTCACTTTTCGTATTTCATTCCACTCTAACACCTGTTTACATATTCTGCACATAAGAAGCAGTCAGGTGAGTAAGTATTGTGTGAAATGTAGAATGCCCCAGTACAACTTGTAGGTAAAATACTCAAAACCATTAAGAAACTACATTTCAAACAGCATATGTCACAATGTGGGAGATCTATCCCTGTACAAAGTATGAATCCTGGTTGTGGTTATGAAATTGCTGTATCATTAAATACCTCAGAGGATGTGAAGTCAACCATATGCTCTCAGGGCTGAGTCATACGTGTCTCAGACATGGGACTGTGGAAAACATCCCACCCTAGCAGCTCCCAATCAAGAGGGAAAATAAAAGGACAATGGGGTGCCTGAGCCAGACAGCAATCAACTCACCCAAACTCTTCCTGCAAGCCAGGGTTTGGAGCTATGGAATTTCCCAAAAAACTGAAAAGAAGATCAAGTGTTACGACTGGACCTCAAAAGCTATAGCATTTGGGAAATGCCATGAATCACAGAGACAGAAAACTTGTGCATGGAGAAGGAACAGAGGCATGCTTTGCTAACTGTAGGCCAGCCAAGTGAGAAGGAAACTGGCTTCAGAATTCTGACACAGACATGCATGCAACATAATTTAGAAAAGTTATGTACAGAAATGGATGACACGGAGCACACAGACTATGCCCAAAACAACATTCAAAACTGAGGAAGGGAAGTATACACAGTATATTTAGTGTTTTCTCATCTGTATGATATTTTGTGCCAGCTAATATAAAGAATCATTGATTTCATGGAATTTTTACATCTGTGCTTGTCTACTTCAACTATCGCATGTTTCTGAGGAAGTAAAATGGGGGCTAAAGGAAAAGATGTGCTTAATCTTTCAGAGAACCTGGGGACACAGATGTCAGTACTCATCCTTGGGGCAGGGGGAGCATGTGCAAATAGCCAGTAAAGTCTCACATTTACCAAGGAACAGAAGACAAATCCTGACTGGAAACTGACCCAGAGAGAAACCTGCTTCCAGCTCTGATCAAAGCAAGCTTAAAGGTATATGGGCTTAGAGAGCTAGAATGGAAAGAAAGCAATCCAGTC
This sequence comes from Mycteria americana, assembly GCF_035582795.1. Classification (NCBI taxonomy): domain Eukaryota; kingdom Metazoa; phylum Chordata; class Aves; order Ciconiiformes; family Ciconiidae; genus Mycteria; species Mycteria americana. Next base: position 12,433,109 of record NC_134376.1, read on the forward strand.
CATTTCCAGCTGACAGGACATTATCAAGCCTGTGACAAGCCTGTGTTTCTTTTCACTATTGCATGAGTTGAAAATTGCAGGTCAGTTGTCCAATTTTCACTTTCAATAAAAGTTAACATAGTTATGATGATTTTAGGAAATGCTCCATGCAATCATACTTGCAAATGGCTCTTCACTACCTGAGTGCTCTTCATTAAATAACTTTAACAAAATTTGAGCTGCTATTTGTTTATCTTGCTATTCTTCCTATGTTCTTAGCCAGAGGCAGATTTCCTGCCCGAGATAAGTACTTGTTCCTAATGAAAATGCATATTCTTCAATATATTGTAAAATTACACCCAAGCTACTAAACTGGAATTTCAAACCGTTTGTAGATATACCAAAAATAGATAAGGACAACATTCAGAGCTGTTTTCTTAACATTATAGGTAACTAATTCTGTCCTTGACTTTTTTACTCACAGGAATCATCTGACTGCAACTTTTCAGGATAATCATTTGCATTTTTAATATTTTCAACTCCTCTTCATTATTATGTATTTCTAATGTGTTCTTAGGACAAAAGCATGAGGGTGCATTGTCATTGTCTTCTTATTTTCTGGGTGGAGAACCACAAGCAGAAACTTTGGAAATCACACATTAGCACAATGTTCAAGTTAAACCGTGTCCAAATAGCTTTGAGTGCCATGCACTTCAAAGCACTGGCAAGCCATCACGCAGTATTCTTCCAAGCTTTGCTTGATTTCCATAGTGGTGAATCATGACCATAAAAGACGCTGTGTGAATGTTGGGGGTTTTTTTCTCCACACAGGAAACAATAAAACATTAATGAAATATAAGGTCAAGAGAGAACTATAGAACTGTTCTTCAGTGCGATCTAAGAGGCCAATTTTTTCCACCTGGGACACTCAGTCAAAACATTTGTTATTAGACACTTCACTGTGATTCACATGCTAAAATTCCAGGTACAGATTTAACTCACTCCTAACTCTCTGACAAATCCTGACAAACAAGAGAAACCCTTTATGTCACCAAATCTGACGAAGTTTGGTGTAACTCATTCCAGAGCACTCTATCTTCTCTTGGGCTTATTACTTAGAAAAAATTTAAAGTATGGCAAAATCCTTTTCACTTAGCTCATAGAAAATGCAATGGTTTGTAAAATTAGACATCAAAGCTAATGAAGGAAGTATTAACATAAATAATGAATTTGCATTACCACAAATTCTGATACAGAGATTATGAAATCTTTGCCTTTTCTTTTGAAAGGCATTTCAAGGACTGTCATCAGATTCATACTAAATGAGAAGATCCGCATGTCCTCAAACAAAACCACTCATCTGTCCAAACTTTTAAAAGCAAACCATTCTTTAAACCATATGGAAAAAAAGACAACTGCTTGCAAAATCTTGTTTTGTACAATACTTCTCCAGAAATATTTCCTCTACAGCATTTCACTGTTTTGCTTACAGATATAAAACCGATTTTTACTCTAACTATATGAAGGAATGTACTTATTTCAGTGTAGAATAGCAGATGCTCTATCAAATCCCAACATCATACCCGTTTCTTAAAAGAAAAAAAGAATTATGTAAAGCACATATCCATTTAATTATAGTAAAATAGCCTAGTCCTGCTACTAGTGCTCAGAATAGTACAGGATGCATTTTACTTTTTTTTTTCTTTATGAATATCTATTTGAGAATACATTTGAATTGGAGGCTTGAATCTCAAGGGAGAAAAATGAGGAAAAACAAAGCTGAGTGAAATATGAAGTTCAGATATCTTTTGGAACCCTGTACTCATTTAGAAAAAAGCTTCAGGATGGCAAAGTCAACATCTGAGATCTTTCACTGAATTACCACTTTTGTATACCAAAAGCATACAGCAACAGGAGTTGCTGTGTACTAACTTCCAAAAAAATCTGTCTTAAAGGACAGATAGTCAAAGTCAGGTGTGAAAATATTAGGAAATTTAAGATTTTTGTGCAACATTAGATATCACCTTCTTTGTCTAGTCTATTCAGTAATCCAACAAAAGGATGATTCATCTCAAGGCTGAAATGAAGTTTTTAACAAAAAACCCAAACCTTTCCTTTGGAATATTTCTATCTATTTCTTAATTTCTATTTTTATTTCTATTTTTATTTCTATTTTTTCTATTATTTCTTAATTTCTATTTCTATTTTTTAATTAGTAAGAATTTGTGAAGGACATTAAAGCTTCCCTATTCCAGCCACAAACTGTAGAACATCAAGTCTCACAATGCAATGGTAAAAATAACATCAACAATTTAATGACATGCATGAAATCTCTTGGTATTTTGTGAGACAGTTTAACAGAACGCCTGTAATTCCATACTGTGAAATGCCTGAAACCAACCAAAAAACCCTGTAAGGTGGCTTTTTTCAATTAGTTACAAAAATTATTAAAAGCAAATCATAACTAACAACTGCAAACAATTACTATGTAGCATCAAATGCAATTAATTGCATGAAGTTTCATTTCACAAAGAGATGACATACTGTCTAAAATGTTCACTTCGCACAAATCTAAGTAAACACTGATTTTAACTATTACAGATGTAAATAATGTTAGCATATTGTGCTGATATTAAAAAAAAGAAAACAGTTGGCCCAGTAATGACATGAGGAATGTTGTGAACATCTGATGACAAATTGGTTAGCACAAAAGGCATTAAAATAAAAAAAAATAAATAACCCCCAAAATGAAAAAAATTGTAGTTTTTACTCCATTTACACTAATGACAAAAATGAATGCTGGGAGTCAACCTACCACAGACTTATCTTTTACATATTTATGTTAAAAACATCATAACATAAGGATGTAACTTGCAGAATTTCTATCACCTATAATTTTCTTGTGAACATAACAAACCATATTTGTGACAAATGAAAAACTTCCACTTCTCCTTCAATTACTCCAAAAACCAGCTCTGTTACAATACAAATAATTAATAAAAATGAATTAAATTAATTGGATTATTTAATAAGATTGTATACTGCCATATGTCCTGCATGTCACCTTTTAGCAGTAATAGTGTGTCCTTATTAAATTTTAGACAACGCATTACAAAAAGAGGGTAAGATTAAAGTGTTGATCCTTCTTAGCAATAGAATCCTATCAAGATATAATTATGTTAAGTAGCCTAGTAACTAAACAAAATGCTGTATAACACACATTTGTTCTGGGTAAATGTTTCTGAAAAAGAAACAAATTCATTTCTGTTCCAAAACAATTTACACAAATTACAGCAACAAATGAGTTGGTTTAAAAAAGTTATATAACCTCGGGTTTATTTGCAGGAATTAAATTTCTTAGATCAGTATCTTCCTAATCCATTGACGTAATTGGAAGTTATCACTTATCTAAACCTAATGGTGAGACACAAGAATTATAATTCTTTCAAAATACTATTTAATTATCAGAAATAAGAATGCTAGGTAGATGAAAGCTGAACTAGGCTTACAAGTTAACAGTTTTCACATTTGGGAAAATGGCTTTTGTAAAGTGGCCTGACCAAAGTAACTGTAATGGTAGTAACACAAATGTGGGTACATTTAGCTTTCTTTAGTCTCACTGCCCACACATCAGTAATTCCTCCTGACAAACCTGTCTGCTGTCAGGCAGCCAATGCTGCGACCTGCAGTTGTGAGCCCACTACTGGGCAGATCACCACCTTTTCTACTCTTTCTGCACACTGGGACAAGGCTTAACTCAGCCATCCTTCCTGGACTGCTGTGGGCAGGCTCATGCCACACCTGCAGCTAACCCGGGGTTTCCAAACCTCACATTTATTCTGAAATAACTGGGCAGCAATCTAGACTGTTCAGTTATTTCTTCCAGCCACTCATGACCCACTGATTTTGCATCTTGACTCAAGAGAGATTACATTGACTTTTGTCAGAACTGAACTGAACAGAAGAGATTTGTTTATTTTTTAAGGATCAATATCATTGCTGTCAAGCTCTGAAATAATTGGGGAAATTTAGCTAATGGAGGCATAAAAGTATGAGACGCAAGTTGTGAAAACCAAGTGAAAGAATAAACAAGAAGCTTTTCTGTTTGGAAAAAAATCCATTAGGAAAAGAATTAAACAGCAAAAAAGTAATGAGAGAGTATGTGTGTTGATGTGTTTCATAAACATGCTACTGTCTCATTCTCCTGTGTTGCAAATCAAGTGTTGTTGACTCACAATCATTTCAGAGGTTGTTTTTGTTTTGTTTTAAAGTGAAGGCAACAAGTATGGCATTGCTTTTGTTTCTGAAGCAAGTCTATGCTGTTTTTTTTAACCGACAGATGCTTTCCTATTCCAAGAGGCCCAGAATCAGTTATTTCATTTAAATTAGTCCATCCATTTTAACATACATTAGGACTCAGACATACTGTGGATGCCAGATTACCCACCCTCCTTATCTGAAATTATTTAATTTTTTTTCCCCTTTAGTTACACCTTATTTCTTCAGAAACAGTTCTGGGTTTGATATCTGGAAACCATGAGTCAGTTATCAAATTTATCCAAAAGATAACACAGCAATAATGTGGGGTGAGAAAAAATTGAAAAGCGTATTGTTTTTCAGTTTTTTCAATTACATAAAGTACTTAGGACAAGTGCCTGCTTTCAGTGGACAAAGCTTTATATGAATTTCTCTTTCATCCAAACCCACTAATCCCATTCTAATTTCTAGGAGAGCATTAAGCAAACCTTCAATTAGAACGTTTAGTCAATATTGGTAATTGTATGAATACAGATATTGCTTTGAAGATTTTAGCACCTGTATTACCTTACTTTCTTGTTTTTCTTAATAACTGATAGTATGCTAGCATCACTGGTATTTAGCTGGTAAGAAGTTTAGACGTGGAAAACCTAAGGTCATAAGGTCAAGTAAGACCTGACTTCTAGCAAAGATACATTATTATTTCCTCTCTTCTTGGGAAGGAATCTGAGGAGGCGACACAGTTCAAGAGACACTAGATTGTCCCAAATACGTACTGTGTCTGAAAAGAAAGATCTGAAAAAGATTAAGACATCCACAGTAGGGTGTCAATTCCTGTTCTACCCAGCCAGTGCATACCATTTGACGTACAAGTGCTGCTATACACCACCTACCTGTAACTACAACTCACTTTGCAGATGAGCATGCATTTGGTTCCCTGGAGATAAAAATTATCTGATGACTTTAAATTATTATTCTGCAAAAATAGCAGGAAATACATTTTCTGAAATACCAGTTACGTACATGAAAATACTGTAATTTGGTTTTAAGTACAGTCTTACAGCTTGTGCAAAGAATAAGGCCTGTATAGACAAAAAGATTTAGTGTACTTGGATACTGAAGTCCAAAAGTCTGCTGATCCTTTTAATCACCTGACCTCTGTAGGAACCTAAAGTTATCACCAGGACAAAGTTCCCTGTGCATCTAAACATTTTTCAGAAGAACTCAAGCTGAATATCTAGGATCAAAGGCAAATAAATAAATAAAAATCATCCCAAGCTTTATTAAGCATACTCGTCCCAGGAGGGACAGAATGGTGTCTCCAAGACATAAAGTCAGCAACATGGATGAATTCTGGATTGATCTTTCCCTGCTCCTTGCCAACATATGATGTTCAGTTACAGTCTGAGTCATACAGAGATGGGAACAACCATGCTGATCAGCTCTGACCAGTGCAGGAAGACAGCTGTCAGGGGTCTCATTTGAGAAATACTAAGCTTTTATTCTGAATTAGTGTCCTGGTTTCAGCTGGAATAGAGTTAATTTTCTTCCTAGCAGCTGGTATAGTGCTGTGTTTTGGATTAGTATGAGAATAATGTTGGTAACACACTGATGTTTTAGTTGTTGCTGGGCAGTGCTTATACTACTACTTTTCAGCTTCCCCTGCTCTGCCAGGCACACAAGCTGGGAGGGGGCACAGCCAGGAGAGCTGACCCCAGCTGCCCAAAGGGCTATTCCATACCATATGGCCTCATGCTCGGTATAGAAACTGGGGGGAGTTGGTCGGGGGCAGTGATCGCTGCTCAGAGACTGGCTGGGTGTCGGTCAGCGGGTGGTGAGCAGCTGCATTGTACATCACTTGTTTTGTACATTCTTTTATCATTATTATTTTCTCTTCCTCTGCTGTCCTATTAAACTGTCTTTATCTCAATGCCCAGGTTTTACTTCCACCCCCCCCCCCCCCGCCCCGATTCTCTCCCCCATCTCACCGGGGCGGGGTGGGGTGGGGGTGGGTGGTGAGCAAGTGGCTGTGTGGTGCTTAGTTGCCAAATGGGGCTAAGCCACGACAATTAGCTATAGCTAATGACAGCTTTCAAGATAGTTTTCATAGTGATTAACGTCATTACAGTGTCTCTGTTGATCTCTGTGGAACTATGAGAGTGATTACTAAATGGTAATTTTTTTGGAGAAAGACAGATAGGAAAAAAAAAAAAAGAAAAACAGATAAATAAATAGACCATATATATAATCTACCCATTCAACTGTCAGTCCTATTCAAAAACCTGTTTTCATTTAATAATATTAAAAGTAAGTATTAACCTAATAAACAGCCTTCGGTAGACTGGAGTTTTACAGTTTCAGCTCTTGTCTAGATTAAGAATATTGAAATTTAAAGATCATAAAAATGTAAAAGTAAACCTGTAACATTTCAAATAAAAGATTTCCTATTTCCAGTGGACACATATCTGTATGAAATGTGTTTGCTGTTGACAAGAGCTGATGAGAGCCAAATGAATTCAGCTTTAATTTACAATTGTTTCAAACATACATAATACAGAATATTATGCCAAAATCAGATGAGCACAGAACAGCTCCTTAGAAAACACAGCTATGTTCAACAATTTCCATTAAGTTGGTTTTTGGCACCAGAAAGATTCCTATGACCCAATTTCCCCCTGCTTATTGGCTTTATATACCATCCAAAGTAAAGTACCAAATGGGAAACTGCTAAGCAAAAGGTAACAAAACATGAGGGTTTTTTAAGAGTTTGCTGTGTGTATGACATTATTTCTCCACTTAACTTATGAGAAAAAAAAAAAAGGGTTAGGAAAGTGATGGAGACTGAGTAAATTACAGTTCTTTAGGGAACTGCGAGTTAGGAGATTGACTGATTCTTGTTTTGACAATTTATAGCAGCAAACAAATAATCACAAAAATTTATTATAGTTAGTATATAAATCCCAAGATTTATATATCCCTGCTTGTGGGTTTCACATAATTAGGAATACAAGAGTCAACAATTCAATAACAGGTAATGTATACACAAATATTAAATTCGAAGTCCTAGATCATTTTCAAACAGATGGCTTCCTAATGGTTTGGTTTATTGGTATAAAATTTTGCTTAAGCTTTTCAGGGGAAGATTGTTTAACTGAAACCCTATTTAATAATTTCTAATTGTGTACGTGCAAAATAGTTCAAGCTAACTCACGGTAAGTTAGTAAATTTCATGCCGCAAATGTGACACAATATTGGCAAGTGTAACAACGGCAAAGTTATAACATTTCAAACAGAAAATTTGCCCAGGAGATAAAACTGATGTCTTAAAATTCTGGGGAGAAACACACTGGCGACTCTCCCTTGTGTACAGCCTTTCAAAAAGCTTTATCTCAGTCTCTTTCAGCCTCCTAAGAAATGTCAATAATCAAATCCATTCAAGCCACTTAAATTGCACCTGTTTGCACAAGGCTTGAACTCTAACTTGTCTTCTGAAGTTGATTTAGTTTCCAAATATCTCATTAAATATCGTTATTTATTAACCCAGTCATTTTGAAGATCTATTGGTTTACATAGGTCTGCGCAAAAGTAAAATTAAGCTCAACCTTAAATACATTTGGTTTGGGTGTTTTGTACATTAATTTTGTCTTTTTATGAAAATGCATTTAATAAAAAGCATTTGTTTACTTAGTATATACAAAGTCCACAAAGATGCACTTTAGAATCTTTAAATGGAAGTCAAAGAAATTAAAATATGCTTTTGGGAAAGAAATATTAAAAACAGTATGTGCTTGTAGTAAAAATTTTCAGGAAGGTCAAACCAATGAGTCTTTGGAAACCCTGAGCTTAATGTCCTAATTAGGTCATCCTGAAATAAAAAGTGACTTTTTACATCATTTGGCTCTTCTGCAAGTGAGGATGATAATTTCTTAATTCCCATTTATTGATCACATATTTTGATGCTTTAATAATTGTTAAGAATCAGACTATCAAGGAAAGTTTGCTTTGTACTTAAAAATTATTTAAAATAGGTGGTTTAAAATACACTTTTCCTGCCTGCTATCTTAAATAAAAAAAAAAGCTTGCTATTTAAAAATCACTCTGATATTTTAACCGCACTCATATTTTGATGCATGCCTTTATCATAAAGGACTTAATACATAACATTCTGAATTCACAATAGTAAATTATCAATCACAAGGTCCAACTCTGTGGCATATGTCCACCCATAAAATCAAAACACTTTAGTGTCTGCATGGGTCAAAGGTTAGTCTGACAGTTTTTACTGTAACGGGAATAGCTGTCCTAAAATGTAGCTATTCCTCTACAGAAGACGAACAATTCTTACAATACAGTTTGTAGCATCTTCTTGTTCCCTGATCTTGGAAAGAGTCTTGACCCCATTTATGTGATTTACACTAAAGAAACTAACTAAAGATTACTTAAAAAAAAAAGGTATTTCTAAGTGTTTTTACTTTATATTAACAAATCTTCTCTTTGTATATTTAAGGAGGAATAACATCGAACAGAAGCAAGCATGTTAGGTGGTGTTTCAATACTGCAAATCTGCTAGTCTTGCTCAGTCAGACCTGTCTTTTCTATCCCCCCCTTTCTTTACCTCCAAGACATCGTAAGGTGTTCAAGCTGCTTCCCACCCACACTCCATTTCCAGCAGTGTCTTCTATCCCATTGTTGCACAAGGGTCCAACAACCCAGCACAAGGACAGGAAATATTTCTTTAGAAGTTCCTGTGATAGTGAAGTTACATGCATGTCCACATACTAATTCTGTCAGGTTTCAGTGGGTATGAAGAACAGAACCTGAAACTTGAAGCAACTGAGTCCCTCTGTTCGCAGCAACAGTACAAATCATATTCCTATACATTCAAGAATAATCTGTGTCAATACACAGCCTCCTTACATGACTGTAAGCAGATATTGGGGTGGCTGAAGTCCCACATGAGGACCAGGGCCTGAAAACTTGAGGCTGCTCTTACCTGTCTGCAGAGGCCTGATCTGCTGGTTCTTCTGGGTCAGGTGGCCTATAGCAGACCCTCACTATAATGTCACCTTTATCTGTCCTCTCTCTAATCCTAAAGCATAAGCTCTCAGTTGGCTCCTCATCCATCCCCAGGCAGAGCTCCATGCACTCCAGCAGCTCTCTCACATAAAGGTCAACTCCCCTGCCTCGTCTTCCCATCCTGTCCTTCCTAAAGATGCCATATCCCTCAATTGCAACACTCCAGTCATGGGAGCCAACCCACCACATCTTTGTGATCCCAGCAACATCACAGCCCTGCAACTACACGCAGATCCCTAACTCATCCTGTTTATTCCCCATACTATGTGCACTAGTATAAAGGCACTCCAGGAACTCAACTCCAGCATGTTGAGTTCCTGGAGAGGGTTTGAGGGATTTCTCCATCATGGTGCCTTGTAGGCACTTCCTTGCTTACATGCAAGTGTAAGCATGCAAGAGAAGCTCTTCTTCCTCTTTCCAGTACCTTGTTATTCATTCTTTAGAATGAAACAATGACATCTAAAGAAGGCAAAGGTGTTTCTCGAAAAATGTAATATTAACAGTGCATGGAAAAAGCAACACCTAGTTGACTTTGTTATTTTTCTACCTTGTTTTTCTGTAGGTTCACTTATGTTTATGACATTCTGGGCTTTCCAAAAGTCTTTCCTTAGCAGACAGATGATTAAGGTACCTCTCTGCTTTCATAATCTGTTACCAATTAACTTTCTTTGTGTTAATAGTGATTTACAATGGGCTGCAAAATAGAAAGGAGAAAAAAACAGCACTATTTACTTTGTTTCCATAAGTTATATTCTTCCCCTGCTAGTAGCGTAGAAGAGCATATACCATCTGGCTTCTCCTGTACTTCACAAGAATCAATTGTTATTCAGGTTTTTCATGGTATCTCAGAAGGTACCAAACTTTCCAGACACCCATAATTCTCATTGACATATTATAGATGCATAAGCACTACTTCTGAGTCAAAAATTAATGAATTAATTCAGAGGCAGAATTAAAATCCTTGAATGTGACATGCCACAGACTTGAGCTTTTTACCACAGCTACCATTTCTGATTAATTCCCTTTCGGGCACTTTGGGTAAGATTCCTTTCAAATAAATTGTCATTTAAAGGTAAGATGAGTTTGCTCTGATCATTGCTTTTGCTCTGCAGCTGACGGGAAAAGAGCTGGGCAGCTCCAGAAGACTATTCATTCTCATCAGACAAAACCTGTGTTAGCATGAGATGAACCATCCTCCAGAATGGTTTGTTCCTATTGAAACTGATGCATAGCTTTAACTAGATGAAGCTTTAATTAGACATTTCAGTGAAATTAATGCTTCTCTTATATTTGGAATATGAGTACTTCAGTCTTTTATTTAGGACTAGATGTTTAAATGTTTCTCATCCTTAGAAAAAGCAGACAAATTAATGCAGAAATGAAGTGCTTGGAACTCATTTTGCCAATTTAAAAATTTGAGAAAAATATAAATTTTGCCCACCACAAAGCTCATCCACACCTAACACCTACTACAATGGCTCCTGGGGAGCTGAGGGAGGGATTGCAAATTTTGTAATCTCTCTCTGATTGACATAAATAATAGATGTTACTTCTGCCTTCAGGGTAAGGGAAATAATGTGAAAACTAACAATTGTTCACCTTTTAAATTGAGATCACTGTGTACACAAAGATTCTACTAGCTTTTAAACAGAAGCTTTAATTCCTTTATTTCTGTTTGTAGAGGTGATTTTCTGTTGCAGCAATCTAAGAGTGCAATTTGGAAAAAAAAAGTCAGTTGAAAATCAGGCAACTATAAATGCTAAAGTTAGTCTGCACAAAAATCCCTCTCTTACTGTACACATTCAACATTTATTGTGTACAATAAATGTGTACAAGAACTTGCTTGAGGTGCTTCTATTACAGAGTCAAATACTGCACTTTGCAGGCAATGCATATAATACATGAGGAATTATACCCTGAGCAAATTAAAAATGTTTTTAGAGTTTGCTACCTTTCTTTCTGAGCCCCAGAGACTTTTTCTCTAGACTCAAAGAACTCACTCTCTCTGCATAAATCATGTATTTTATGAGTTTCTATACTGTGTGGTTTCTAAACCTCAGACACTTTCAAGCCACCTTTATAAGCCTTCTCCTGGAGATATCTGGCTCACCAACAATATTCTTAGTTGGCAGAATGTATGTGACCTTTAAAAACAAAAACAACAACAAAAACCCTTTACTTTTTACTCAGAAGTTCTAATAAATCCAAACAAAGCACAAGAGAAAACACTGTATTGGAACAAAATAGAACAAATACTTTGTTGAAACTTAAAAAAAAATAATCTTGAAAGTGAAATTAATGTTGAAATTTTCATTCAAAAAATAAAACTATAAGCATACAAAGAGAGCCTAAATGGAAGTTGAAATAAAAAAAAAATAAATTGAAGCATTATTTCTTCTTTGGTATGCTCTCTGTTCCACACACACTCAGAAGCAAAAAAAAAAAAAGGAGGGCAAATTAGACTGTTGCAAGGAGATACTTCTACCCAGGAGAGTTCGGGGGGGGAGGGGGGGGGGATGGGAGGGAAACACCACCACCCCACCCCCCAAAACAAAAAAAATTCAACTTATCCCTATTTTTAAGGTAATCAGAGCAATAGCAATAAGTGGATGGGACCTTAGAGTCTTGGTCTATCTGTTTTGGAAGACTGAATGCACTAGATAGGAACTGAAAGAAATTAGTATGTCTAACAACACTGAACACATTAAACAGGATAAAGCTTTCTCTTTGTGCTTACATGATGCTTTAAACTCTATCAGGAAAATATTTGCAGAGAACTGTAGCAGATACTAAATGTCACTGGAAAGTATTTTTGCATATTTATTCAAGGAATAAAAAAAGTAACGCCTTTTCCTACAAATACCAAGATGAAAAGGGTATGTTGTCCCACAGATCTCCATTCCTACACAAATACACACTTAGTATTAACCAAGAAAACCTGGGCTATGATTTTGAAGAATAGCTGTTCTAGTTGTTCTTTTACTTCATTTCCCCTGTCTCGTCCCAGCTGGATTATTCCTATGTAGTATTCAAGCTGCACAGAAAAACAGCTTCTGTGTAGCAGTGTAACTACACAGGTTATGTTTACAGTGAATATTTATCTACTTGAACTTAGACATGCTTTCATTGCTTACCGTAGTGAAGACATTTCAAAAAGTAAGAATTTGTCCTTTTTGCCTAAGGCAACTTCCCAGAATGAACTTCTATATGAAATCTCTTACACAGTAATTAACTTCCACATGCACAAGGAGTTAGTACACATTATTCAAACTAACATTCTCACTGAACGAACATACATTTCTAACTTCATGCTCTCTGGTGGGAGTTTACAATACCAGGAAAAGCTGCATTATAGGTCTTTTCAAGGCAAGTAAAGGGGGGTGGAAAATCATTCCATAAACTAAGACATAACACCATCCCTATACATTTAATTAGAACACAGAATAATACAGTTTAGTTATACCACTGGGGAGACAGAGGGGAGGGAAAGGACCAAGACAGCAAGACATGGTATTTCACTGTGAAGACAGATCCTGGAATGACTTCAGAAAGACAACTGAGGCAGAATCTTTTCAAGTGTGTATGGTCATATCTGTCAAATGAAACTGAAGAAAATTGTTGTACCTGATTTTGTCAAACACTTATTAATAGATGGAAAAACAGTTAATTCCCATGTATTGCTTTTATGGACAAAGTTCACAACATCCTGAGTAAATACTCATTAAATTCATATAAGTAATGATTCTTTTCATATGTAATAATGCCTCACATAAAAATATAATATACTCCTGGATCTTAACTGAATTCAGTCTCAGAGTACAAATATCAGATACATAACTATTACCTCCATATTACAGATGGAGAAACTAGAGACATAGATGGGTTAAAGTGAGTTGCCCCATGTCACACTAAAAACTGGTGGCTAAGCTGACTGTGACAAAAATCAGTTTATCCAGTGCTATCCTACCAGGAAAAAAAAAAATTATCTGTCTCATAAATAACAGAGCAGCTCAGAAGTGTTTCTCCACTTTGCCAACATTGTGGATAAATGTTGGCAGTGTAAACGTGTGGAATTTGGCATACAGCCTCTTTCCTTACAATGTGTTATTCATCCTCATTTTTAGCATTTCAGTGGCTGTTCCTTTTAGGTAGCTATTAAAGGGAAGAAAAACAGAACAAAACAAAACAATAGAATACACTTTTATTACACTAATGAAACATAAAAGTTAAGCAGAGCATCCTCTTCTAGCTTTGTAGCAGTAAAACAGCTCTACAATATCAATCAGATTAAGTGCTGGAGTCAGGCTACCCCCGGGATCTATCAAATCTTAACATTTTTGTTTTTATTTTGTTGGGAAAATGTGAAGTTCTCTGTGATATGATTTTATGGTAAACTGAAAGAAGAGAAGTGCCAGTAAAATTACCAGGGCAATTACTCTACATAGAGCTAGTAAAAATAGGAAATACTGTACTGTTTCCCCTCATAATGCCATAAATCTTCACAGGTTCACTAAAGAACTATCCTCAGCTAGAAACTTTAGCTAAATATGACACTAAATTCACATTTACAAAACACTTTAAACCTATGTAGGTTTGAGTGGCTGAGCTTCACTTAATGCACTGTCCAACCGGACATAAATAAATGTCCTGAGATATACCCCAGAAGTTGTATAAAGAGCAAGTTAAAAGCAGAAGAATTTTATCTTTCAGGAAGAAAGAATGTCAGAACTCTGTCTGAAATTCACAAAAATTAAGTCTAAACTAAAGAAAATATTAGCTTAACTTAAATGAGCTTTGCTACAGCAGCATGAGCATAAAAATGCAAACTTTTCAGGAGGGAGGTTTCATCCAGCTCATGGCTAAATATAGACACACCAGAAAAAATAATCCTGAATCTCTGAGATTGCAGTGATTTTTTTTTAAATACAAAATAAATCCTCACAACATTTTATCACCACTATAGAAAAAAAAAAAATCTGTGTTTAAAGCCACTGTTATCTGTACTGATTACACAATTTAGATCTTAATAAATATTATCTACAAGCTATATGCATTTTCAGAAGACACTTACTTTAAAGTCTCCCAGCCATAGCTATTTACATATAGTTCCAGTTATCAAAGAAGATTTCTATCTTTGGAGAATGAGATTGTGTTGCAAGAATTAAAAGCACTGTGAAGGCAAGTAGGGAATCCCTTAAATTGTATCTTATTCCACACTAAGTTTGAAAATACATTTGTGAACTGTTCAGGATAAGTTGTACGCTGCTGTATAATCCTCCACAGAGCAGTGGAAATACAAATGAACTTAAATGACAAGAAAAAGTAATTATTCATATTTGTTACAAAATCTGATATAAATGCATATAAAAACACAGATCAAAATGTTTGCAGATTCCCACCAACCACGCATTTCAGTGTTAAAATTCAGATAAACATCCCAGGGTGGAATACAGACAAATCACTCAGTGAAGAATTACTATAGTTTCAGACAAATGATTTCTAGCAGCTTTTCAGCTTCCAAGGTTAGGATTCTGTAGAATATAATATTCAGCAGCACATATTGCATGAGAATTGGGCATTGTACAAGGGAACGCATGCAGCTGCTTAAACTCCGAGGCTTGCATTTGTAGCTCCCAGTCAACTCAGTGCTAAAAAAAAGTCTTTCAGAGCATGAAAGGTGCGAGACAGTTGCAGACACGTGAGAGTGAGCTGGATCCCAGAGAAGTGCATGAACTGGCATGTCTGAATATGATTAAGTGCCAAGCAGTTTTACAGTGATTTAAACAGGGCTCAACCTTCAGGAAATGCAGGGGGAGTGGGAAACTGTGCTTTTGAATGTGGCATAATATTATTTAATCACTAAGCCATTACCTTCTTCTAATGAAATATAAGTAAAGCACTCAAGATTTTCAACTCAACTATGTAAATTCTTCAGTTATTCTTCTGTTTGGATATTTGGAATTTTATAAGGGTTGTTAAGTTCCTGCTTTGATTTTATTATTAAGCAGATACTGTGTACCTATGCTTATGGATGCTTTAATTTATTTATATTACCCATTTTTTCCATTCCAGTTTCCAGTACTAATTTCAGTTACCTAAAAGCCAGCCAGAGCATGCTAAAATTGATCCACCCACCCAGAGGGATCAGTGGCATAGCTGAGATTTTCTCTTAGGATCATTCACTCTGATTTCTATTCCACAGAAAAAAAGTCTGGAACATGGCAGCACTCTGTCAGTTTGTTATCTACAATGATAATTCTGTGCTGCTTGCTTTGAAAATTCAGTGTGATTATTTTTTTTTTATTTTTAGTGTGGATAGATCTTAGTAAGGCTCTTCTAATCTACGGAGTAAACATCTATGTCTGTTAGGTTCAGAATATACAGCACAAGAGCAGCAATGGAAAAAAATGTAAAGCTAATGCAAGAGTCCTGCAAATTTTTCTCATCCACTAGAAGTCCCTGTACTTACATCTCACTACAGTAAACATTTTTACTTTTTGTTTTTCTAGGTTAGACTATATTAAACTTGGAAAGCAATTCACTTCTCCTTAGACGAAACTGAAAATCATCTGACCATTTTGCCAGACAAAACTCTAAATCTATCTGAAATGCAAATAAATTTTAGCATTAAAAAAAAAAGGCAAAAAACAAGTTTCCTGAACATGAGTTAGCTAGCACTTAAGTTATTCAGAATACTAGACAAGTGTCAGCTTCCTGCTATTTTTTCCCAGAAGTTTCTACAGTTGGACTGCTAGTAAATATAACTTCAGTCAGATTTATAGGCCAAAAAGATCATTTACGCTGTTCTGTTTCCCACAGTATTGAGATGCCAGTGCTTGGCCTTATTCTTCCTGTTCATACCATATACCCATTTGACTGCAGTCATCAAATACTTACATTTAGACCTAGACAACACAGTTTCGTATTTTATTTTTAGAATATGTCTTGCAACACTATCAAGCCCCCCCAAAAAAACCTCAAACCAGAATGAAATAGAAATTTAATATTCTTTTCAAATAAGACTGCTAAGAAAAACATGCCTTGTTGTAGTGATGCTTCTCTCCCCCAAATCTGGTAACATCCTCAGTAATTATCTTTAAACTGAAAAATTAAGCAGAAAACTGAAAAACTTAGAGTATATATACAATCTTCCAGCTGTCTCAAAGAAACATACAGATAGTAAACCTAGCAGGAATGCTTGGTAAGAAAATATTGCTCACTTTTACAAACTGAAATTAGATGATTAAGTAAGGTGCTCAGGTTCTTATTAAGAATGTACAAAGAAGCAAGGAAAGGAATTTGTATAATACAAACCATTTGGTTCTTTCATCTTCCAATGTCTATTTGACTAACTGTTTGCATATTGTTTGTTAGCATTAAAAAAAATGTAGATACTTTGTAAAGATTTGTGCTATGAATACTACACTATTGGCATTTAACATTAGAGCTATGGGAAATAAATAGTAACCGTAGAGCTTCTTAGACTTTTACATGCATGTAAACAGTTACAGAATATGTGAGTGACTATGTATTAATCGCCCCTAATCAGGACAAGACACCTAAACAGAAGGTATGATTCTGCTCCAGTGTAGAACATCTATATCCTGCGGTCCAGCTGAGTACTCAACACTTACAGGTACTATTAATATAGTTGCATGTTATATGACAAAACATGAAAACACTTCTATCCTTTATTTTCTCAATCTAGTGTCACATTTAAATCTCCACTAGTCATTTCCTTGTCAAAGGGTATCACTGAACATTGCCTACATAAGGTCTTATTTGCAGAAGCCTTTTCAGTTCTATTTAAGAAATATTAAATGTGCAGACGTACTCAAAATTCTAACTAATTAACTTCTCATCTTTACTGATATCCTTTGTCCATTTTCTTTTAGGACGTTTTAGGATTTTTTGGTTTTTGGGTTAGCTCTTCAGCCTCCAAGGAAAAAACTCTTCCAGCTTTCTCCAGCTTTTATAATGTTTGACAATGTACTGTTCTTCAGGCTGTTACATGAGCAGTTTGCCAGTGCCTCCAGCCTTGGCTTGCAGGAATTCCTTTGCATTGGTGGTAGCATGGCTGAACAGCCACACATTGGTTCCACAATCCTTTGCAGTATGCTAAATAATCACCATGCCAGATTATTAATTTTATGTTCCATTTCATGTAAATATTCTGCATGTGAAAATGGAGTGCTCTATCCATTAATACACTGAGATTACACAGATTGCCTGAGTCATAAAACAGCTTGTGAGAGGTAAAGGGAGTGCAATTTCAAAACACAGTGATAATTTCAGTTCTTGCAGCAGGAAACAAGCTGAAATCTATTTGCTAAAATGAGTAATGGAGATCTAAATACTGATTACAGTTCACAAATCTACCTTAGACTGTATGCCTACATTTGAAATTGTACTCTATGTTCAATTCACAGGAGTATTTTTATCCCCATAATTTATTCCTAAATATAAAGGAAATATACACACAAGTAAAACTATATGTAGTGTAAACATTAAACATTTTTCAAAGCCTTCTGAATGCAATAGTACAGCTATGTTTGTGTGTGTGTTTGTTTTTCAGGAAAG